>NC_083426.1:2918421-3518421 GCF_020745735.1 Hemiscyllium ocellatum | reverse complement strand
ACTGTCACGTTTTCTTGCACAGTTTCTTTGGTTTAAAGCAGTATCTTTGCCCATTTTATAGTTCACGGTCAAAAACAGTTAAGGTTGTCCTTACAGCTACGTGATCTATGCTGCCACTTCAGTGATGCATTGAGAGAATACCATGTCTTTTCAAGAACCTTTGCACATTAAAAAATATTACATAACTACTTAAAGAGGCTTAGGGAATTCTCCTGGTGCCTACTCCAAATTAATTCCTCAGCTAACAGAAGTTGCTCATTTCTTTTGTGGTTTCTGGGATCTAGCTGAGCACAAAAGCAATTGTCACATTTGCCCTCAGATCAGTGACTCGTTTTTACAATGTAATTTATTGGCTACTGCAACAATGTTATGTTCTGGAACGCAGTCTGAGGGGGTTCTGGGACAGCAGCACATTCAATAATGCCTTTCAATGAGAAGTTATAGAGATACATTTCAGAGAGAAATATTTGGAGGGCTGGTGGAAGCAGCAAGAGTGTGGAACTACTTTGTCAACTTTTTCAAAGCTCTTTTTTGGGCTGGCTGACCCTATGAAAAGTGCTGTCCAAATGGGACTACTTCCTTTGGATGCCTTCTGATTTTGTTTAAACACTGTTTAGATGCATTTCGCTTTTATTTCCAGTGTTTCTTCTCATCCTTGACAACAGATTTTTGACTCCCTTTCATAGGACACAACAGAGTTTGGCATTTGTTATCACATTCAAGGACAACAGAAAGGAGAAGTTGGATTTCCTTAGACACAAACTCCCACACACAGCTGTCCATTACATTCCAACTTACAACACTGGTCAGAAGCAAAAGAAAACACCAGCAGTTACATGCCTCAGTGAGAAAGAATCTTACTTCAAAGGTTTTATTCAAAAGACGAACATTTAAAGCGCTTAACCTTTCAACTCTGAATTTTAAGTGATATTTTCATCAACCTCACAGGAAAGAGTTCAAAAACAACTCAAGCTGGAAGAAATCCAACATAAGAAACCCAGACTGAGGAAAAACAACTGACTTGAATCACAGGAAAATGTTTGCACGATTTTGGTTCAATAGCAACAGTACATTTGTTAGTCACTCCCACCCAGTCACAAAGGGCCTTAATCTGTGCCAATATCCCACCACCATTAGAACCCTCTGAGATCATCACATGACAATGCATTCAAATTATCTGCTTTTCATACACTTTACAGTTTATATTTAGTCTATTGCAAATTGTTACTCAGAACATTTAGAGCACTGTGATTAAGTTTCAGTCTGTAAACATCCATCAATATCGATTTCTCACTTTCAGTACAGCTTCAGCTGTCTGTCACATCCATTACTCCTGTACTCACTGAGCTCCCTTCTGATCTGGTAATACCATGAGTTTAAAATGATTCTTTGTGTTCTAATTTCTCCATGGTCTTCTCTCTTCCTCTGTGGACCCTTTGCTCCATCAACAGTGACTGGCTGGTCCCCAAGCACTGGAATGCTCTCTTCCCCTGCCTTCACTTCCATGACTGTTTAAAGCCTGTCACTTTGATGAAACCTTTGGTCATCTGTCCCAATATCTTATGTGGGCCAGCATCAAATTCTATTTATAACACCCAGAGGACGGCAGGAACCTGGAATGCACTGCCTAGGATGGTAGTTGAAGTGGAATACTTTACAACCTTTAAAAACTACTTGAAATGGTGTAACATTCAAGACTATGGGTTAACTGCTGGAAAATGGGATTAGTGTAGATAGGTCAGCATAGACCCAAAGGCCCTCTTCCGTGCAGAATGACTCTTGATAGTAACATTTACAACCTTTGTGTCCAAACGTGCTTTACCACCAGTTAAAGATTTTAAGCTTAGTCACTTGCAATTTGAAAAAACACTGCAGCCATTGGACATGCAGCAAGGCCTGACTAAAAAAGTGATAAGAATTTGAGTACAGACACTTTGGAGAGTATGTATACAAAACTTTGATACTGGCAGTACAAATTAAGGAGTCTGATAAATAACACGTGATCTCTGCTTTTATGAATAGAGTACAAAAGCAAGGAAATTATATTAAATCTTTATAAATCACTGGTTAGGCATCAGCTAGAGGGCATGGATAGGATAAATAGACAAAGGCTTTCCCTGGGGTAGGGGAGTCCAGCACTAGAGGGCATAGGTTTAGGGCGAGATGAGAAAGATATGAAAGAGACCCAAGGGGCAACTTTTTCACACAGAGGGTGGTGCATGTATGGAATGAGCTGCCAGAGGAAGTGGTGGAAGCTGGTACAATTGCAACATTTAAGAGGCATCTGCACGGGTATATGAATAGGAAGAGTGTGGAGGGAAATGGACCGGGTGCTGGCAGGTGGGACTAGATTGGGTTGGGCATGGACAAGTTGGACCGAAGGGTCTGGTTCCGTGCTGTACATCTCTATAACTCTATAATTCTGGTGTATGTAAAATATGAAGATCTTGAAGAGGGTGCACAGGAGGTTTACTATAATGCAACCAATTATGAAGAATTTCAGTTACGTGGCAAGAATATTGAAGTTGGATTTGGTCTCCTTAGAGCAAAGAAGTTCAAGGATAGATTTAATTGTAGTGTTCAAAATCATACAGTGTATTTATAGGTTAAAGGAGGAAGGTTTCTAGTCATGAAAAGTCAGTAGCCAAAAGAGAGATTTAAAAACATCTGAAAAAGAACCAGAAACAATGAGAAAATATTTACTCTCCACCCACACCACCCTAAATCCGCACAGTGTTAAAAGGGTAGTGAAAGGAGCTTCAATAGTTATGGCTCAAAAAGAACTTTATAAATAAATACTTTTACTAGGTTTTGAAGAAAGGGGAGACTGAGCAAACTGAATAGCTCTACCTATGGGCCGAGTAACCTTCTATGGATCGGTTTTTGCAATATTATTTGAAGGACAATTGCTGCTCTAATCTTCACAATACTTCAGTTCCATGGAATCTTTTACGTCCAAAAAAGTTCATTTGAAATACAACATCTCTGATGGTATAGCATTCCCTCATCTCATCACCATCTTCTCCACAATAATCCAGGGATGGGTAACAACTGCTGGCCTGGCCAGTGATATTAACACCCCAAGAAAGACTGCGGAGTGTCTACCCAGCAGCAAACCACAGCACCAGGGCATTTAAGGTAAGGTACAGTTGCTGGGCTACGGCTGCTCATGATTGATACAAATTCCAACACACAAACAGTCAGCTGAAAACAAAAATAAAAACAAAGAATTGCAGATGCTGGAAACTCTACCAAATTTTAAAGAAGAATCACTGGTCTCAGAGTCATACATCATCAAAACAGACCCGTTGGTCCAACCAGTATATGCTGAATATAATTCCAATTTAAACTAGTCCCACCTGCCTATTCCCAGTCCATATCACTGTAAACCTTTCCTATTCATGTGCAGAGGAACCTCAATTATCCGAATTCTGCAAGGTCCAGATGCTCGGCTAAACTGTTATCAGGCATTCGATTATCCAACAAAATATTCCCCGCCCGTGTCGTTCGGATAATTGAGGTTCCTCTGTGTTTATCCTAACTTAGTAATATCCTTGCTCTAACAGGGCAATCTGAACAGGGCACAGTATTCCAAAAGAGGCCTTACCAATGTCCTGCACAACTTCCCAACTCCTGTACTCAAAAGACTGAGCAATGAAGGCAAGCATGGTAAATGCCTTTTTAATCATCTGATCTCTGTAAAACAAGCTTCAAAGAATTATATACCTGAACTCCTAGATCTCCCTGCGCTACAACACCATGTTAATTCTGCTTCTCCTTCTGCAGATATTGCCAGACCTGATGGGTTTCAGCTGAAAGTACAGCCAGCCAAAGCAAATTTACAAGGACTCCAGAAGACAGACTTGAGAATGTTACAAGAAAGCTTCTTATTTGATCAATTCAGGAAATTAAAAAATGACATTCCAGGAACTGTTATGGGACAGTGACAAGAGGACAAAGAAGGATGATGATTTCATTGAGTTTAGCTTAGAGCTTTGGTCTGCTTTCATCTGCAACATTGATCAGTCCTGGGCACCACAACTCCGGAAGGATGTTATGCTTTACTAGAGGGTGAGGGACAATTCACAAGAGTGATAGGTTAAGAGGATCAAACTCTGCATTGCATTGACTTGTGTTCCATTGGGTTCAGGCAGTGGAATGGTGATAAATTTAAAGTCTTCAAAAATGATAAAGGAATTAGATAAGGTGGATACAAGGATTCAACCTCTGTTTCTCTACCAGAGGTGCAAAATTTTAAAATGAAAGCTGGGGAGAGAAATCAAGTAGTAATTAGCTGGTGGAAATTTTCTTTGTGGAAATCTCTTCCTTCAAAGGTTGCAGAAAATAATTTTAATTTTAAGGGTGAGTGATACATTTCTATTGGGTAAGCGTACCAAGGGATCTGTATCAGAGACAGGCAAATGGGGAGGAAATACACATCTGCCATGATCTAACTGAAACAGAACAGGCTCCAGGGCCTGAAAAGCTGCCATCTGTCCCTATGCTTTGTTGATGTTATACAGAGGATGACGAAACAGGTCACAGGCAATGCTGTCAAAAGTGACCAGTGATTTGCCAACTGAAGGAGGAAGACACCATGCATCAAAAGATGTAGCTGGTTAACCTTTACTCGCCTGCATTTTTGGCTGGCTTTGTTCAATACATTTCAAGGAACAAGGGGGGAGCAAAGTATTGTCTGCAAACATTTCTTACTTTGAAGTAAATGCCAGACTTCAGCATTGTACAGCAGAATTTAATTTCTGTGACAAAGACCAACAATGCTGCATAATGGTCTACTGCAGATTAAACTGGGCTGTCTTTAATAAATTTTGCTTTGTTACATAAAGGTGGCTTTAAAGGCAGTATGGTAGTTCTATCCCTGAGCAGACAGGGAGACATGGGTGTAACTAGTTGAATCACTTCATTAACAGCATAATTGTGATCTTTTAATCTTTTTGTTTCATACATTAACTTTTTTAACAATTTATTTAAAAGAAAATCCTTCTAAATCAAATAAATCGCTGAGATAATGAAATAAACCCTTCCAAGGTCACTAATAATGGAATAAAAATTGCCTCAGAACAGCATCAGTCTGAGGGAACCATTTGCAATGTGCAATTAATAATAGATTAGGAGTTGCTAACAATAAGTACCATCATTCTGACAACCTGAAATGGCAGCATTTGAATAGCAAGATATTGCAAAATCATAAAAGCATTACAGATCTTACAGGTTATTTCAATTCATCCAAAAATGGATAATTATCAATATTTCAAATGCTGCATGAATCAAGAGTCACCTCCCATCATACTTTCAGACAGAATGCTCTTCTAATACAGATCTGTAGTTGTACTTCTACTAAAGATTTAATGCACCAAAAAGGCAGCTGAATTTATACTGGTTTGCATCTCAAATTAAAAGAAAACTCATTAAAGATACATACTAATTCAGTGTTGATATAAGAGCCAGTATAAACTGAAAAATGCTAGTATTTTGAGCAATTAAATGATTCATGAGTTAAGACAGCAGATGCTGGAAACATGAAATAAAATCAGAAAATGCTGGAAATTCATTTCAGAAGCAAACAAACATCCCGCTGTTTTTTTTCTACAAGTACTGGGAAATGGGACTGGAGTAGATAGGTGCTTAACGACTGATTGGATATGATGGGCCAAAAGATCTCTTTCTGTACTGTGAAACTACATGAGTGTTCTGTGCATAATAAATTAAGTGAATTATCAAACCAATTAATAGCTCCACTAGTACAAGTTTGCTTAAGGGATAAGGCAGGAATGTTCAAACAACTAGAAGCTGTTTTCCTTTCCAAACATCCAAGTACTGCCAAGACACACTGTCCTGAATCAGGAACAGCGTCACCCGAGGACACAGTCAGACAGCTGAGTTACAGCCTCTACGTGAGACTTCCAGCAAATATTTATAACCACTTGCTTACTCAGTCTCCCTGGCATTCTTCCAGCTTCCTCATTTATTCAGGAGCAGTACTAATCCTGGAGCAGCTCCTACAAAGGAACCCATTAGGTTAAATTCTAAAATGAACACAGACGCTTTATTGAATCTTCTGAAAAGCCATGACTGTATTCGAACAAGCCATCAGTGTTTCTAACAAAGGGCCAGTGTGCACAGAAGTTCATATTCCTTGCAACTTCCGTCATGACAGACCCCTGCAGTAAGGCACTGAGCTTTCCTTTTCCTCTATGCCACTTTCATTTCAAGGTCTGGTAAACAGGTAACGCTACTTGTGTGCGGCAGTAATTGCTCAGTAAAGGCATCCCCTCATTTTTAAAACATATTTTGATATTGGTGTGTCAGCTGTGACTGAGCGTGCACTGTTCATTATTTGCTCGTATTTTCACCTCAAGTCAGAAGGCTGTTGGTTCATGCTCCACTCTGGTAGCTAGGGTTTGGAATGGACTGTCCAGAAGCATGATGGAGACAGGTTCAATCCAGACATTCAATAGCTAATGAGATGCTTATTTGAACAGAAACAATGTGTTGGGTCCTGGGTAAATGGTGCGAGAATAATGGTCAGACAGCCAGCATGGACATGATTGGTTGAGTGGCCACCTTCGATGCCATAATGATTCTGTGATTCGAGGAAAGATTAATAAACTCCATAATTCCTGCACCATCCTGTCTCAATGCTCTATCACGTATTGACCCATACATCAGCAGTTGAGCCTCCACTTTTGGGATGCAGAATTTCTGCAATAAGGGGAAATAATGCCCAACTACCAGTCTCTCATAGGACCTCCAAATGTTTTTCAATACACCAATACTACAGATTTTAAAAAAGTGTTTTTAATCCCAAACCAACTCTGATGTTTCAGAGTATTGTGCAATAAATAAAATACTAAACAAGTGTAAGCTCAGAACAAACAAAGGTGTTACAAGCCTGGAAATAGATGGATTATACAGCTGAGCAGAACAGCTTATCCACATGTTTCAGTTTTACAGATCACATCATGTTAAACATTGACTTTCAGCAGGTAAGCTTGTTTGTGGTATCAGACACTACAAACAGGAGGAAGTTCGTAATTTGCAAAATATGATTACAATCAACATCTTAACCACACAACTACTAGATAGGTGGACACTGACAGAATATTGCATTAAATGGAGGTCAGCAGATATTTTTCCATTCAATTGAAGTGAAATATTACACCCAATTTCACTGAACTGTAGAACTAAGTGGCAATAATTAGCTCGAAGACATTCATATTGCAAACCACATCTAAAGTAGCAGGAAAGAACGTATACAAGGCTCGTATTTATATAGCCACTTTCACAACCTGAGGAAAGCCTAAAATGCTTCACAACCAAAGTGCTGTTGAAGGAGTGCCACTGTGTAATGCAATCAACTTGAGCATAAATTCCTACAAACAGCAATGTGACGATGATTGTATAATATGCTTGTGTGTTGTTAACAGAGGGATAAACAAGAGTCAGGACATCATTGTGTACAAAGAATAAAGAAAATTAACAGCACAGGAACAGACCTTTCAACCCTCCAAGCCTGTGCCAATTCAGATCCTCTATCTAAACTGTTGCCTACTTTCTGAGGGTCTGTATCCCGCTGCTCCCTGCTCATTCATGTATCTGTCTAGATACATCTTAAATGATGCTATCGTGCCCGCCTCTGCCACTTCTGCTGGCAATGCATTCCAGGCACACATCACCCTCTGCATAAAGAACTTGCCACACATATCTCCCCAAAATATTTCCCCTCTCACTTTGAACTCATGACCCCCAGTAATTGAGTCCCCCGCTCTGGGAAAAAAAGCTTCTTGCTATCCAGCCTGTTAACACCTCTCATGATTTTGGAGACCTCAGTCAGATCTCCCCTCAACCTCAGTCTTTCTAATGACAATAATCCTAACCTACTCAACCTCTCTTCATAGCTAGTGCCCTCTATGCCAGACAACATCCTGGTGAATTTCCTCTGCACCCTCTCCAAAAGCATCCACATCCTTTTGACCAGAAATGTACACAGTATTCCAAATGCGGCCAAACTGTAACATGATGCCTACTCTTGTACTCAATACCCCATCCGTTGAAGGAAAGCATGCCATATGCTCCTCGACTACTCTATTGACCAGTGTTGCCACCTTCAGGGTGCAATGGACCTGAATACCCAGATCTCTCTGTTCAACACGTTTCCCCAGGACTTTTCCATTTACTGTGTAGTTCACTCTTGAATTGGATCTTCTAAAATTCATCACCTCGATTTTGACGGGACTGAACTCCATCTGCTGCATTCGGACAGTGCCCTTCATTATCTGCTACTCCACCAATCTTAGTGTCATCTGCAAACTTGCTAATCAGACCACCTATACCTTCCTCCAGATCATTTATGTATATCACAAACAACAGTGGTGTCACAGTTTTCCATTTTGAGAAACTCCCTTCCACTACTACGGACTCCTGTTGCCCAGCCAGTTCTTTCTCCACCTAGCTAGTACAATCTGGATGCCATGCAACTTCACTTTCTCCATCAGCCTATCATATCAAATGCTTTACAGATGTGTATTTTTTCTATGGATGAGAGAATCGCAAACAGAGTAAGCATTTACCTCCTTTGGACTGAGTAGCTTGCTTTGCAGAGGGCAGTTAAGAATCAACCACATCGCAGTAGTCCAGAGTCACATCAAGTAATTAGATTAGATTAAATTAGATTCCGTACAGTGTGGAAACAGGCCCTTTGGCCCAACAAGTCCACACCCACCCTCCGTAGATTAACCCACCCAGACCCATTTCCCTCTGACTAATGCACCTAACACGATGGGCAATTCAGCATGGCGAATTCACCTGACCCGCACATCTTTGGACTGTGGAAGGAAACCCACACAGACACGGGGAGAATGTGCAAACTCCACACAGACAGTCACCAGAGGCTAGAATTCAACCTGGGACACAGGTGCTGTGAGGCAGCAGTGCTAACCACTGTGCCACCCAATGATGACAAATTTCTTTCCTGATGACCATTAATTAGTTTTTTTTTTAAACGTGGTAAATATTGGTTATTATGGCATCATTACTGAGACTTGATGTATTGTCATGATTTATTAAACAAACTTAAATTCCAACAGCTACAATGCTGGGATTTGAACCCATGTCTTGATAGCATTAACATGGGCCTCTGGACTACTGATCCAACAGCATCACCATTATACCACTATTGCCTGACTGAATCAGTTAGGAGCACTTTCATCTGAGTCAGAAGGCTTTCTGTTTGAGTGCTCCCTCAAGGCTGAATCTCCTGAACTGCACTATCGGAAATGCTATATTTTGGATGAGACACTAAGCGGAGGATCTTTATGTCCAACAAAACCAAAGAACAGTGGATGGTCGAAATCCAAACCAAAAACAGAAATTGCTGGAGAAACTCAGTAGGTCTGGCAGCATCTGTGGAGAGAAAGCACAGTCAATGCTTAATGTCTAGTGATACTTCTTCAGAACTGCAATATTGGGACCAAAACTAGTAAAATCAAATTTGTTCATTTTGTTTCACAAGCTTGCAGGCTGAGAATGAGGTGAAACCTTGGTCAAGGCCTCTCATTAGACAATAGACGATAGGTACAGGACTGGGCCATTCTGCCCTTCCAGCCTGCACCACCATTCAATATGTTCATGACTGATCATCCTTAATCAGTATCCTGTTCCAGCCTTATCTCCATAACCCTTGATTCCACTATCCTTGAGAGCTTTATCCAACTCTTTCTTAAATGAATCCAGAGACTGGGCCTCCACTGCCCTCTGGGACACAGCATTCCACACAGCCACCACTCTCTGGGTGAAGAAGTTTCTCCTCATCTCTGTCCTAAATGGTCTACCCCGTATTTTTAAGCTGTGCCCGCTGGTTCGGCACTCACCCATCAGCGGAAACATGTTTCCTGCCTCCAGAGTGTCCAATCCTTTAATAATCTTATATGTCTCAATCAGATCCCCTCTAGTCTTCTAAACTCAAGGGTATACAAGCCAAGTCGCTCCAGTCTTTCAGCGTAAGGTAGTCCCGCCATTCCAGGAATTGACCTCGTGAACCTACGCTGCATCCCTCAACAGCCAGAATGTCTTTCCTCAAATTTGGAGACCAGAACTGCACACAATACTCCAGGTGTGGTCTCATCAGGGCCCTGTACAGCTGCAGAAGAACCTCTTTGCTTCTATACTCAATACCTCTTGTTATGAAGGCCAGCATTCTATTAGCCTTCTTCACTACCTGCTGTACCTGCATGCTTACCTTCATTGACTGGTGTACAAGAACACCCAGATCTCTTTGTACTGCCCCTTTACCTAAATTGATTCCATTTAGGTAGTAATCTGTCTTCCTGTTTTTGCCACCAAAGTGGATAACCACACATTTATCCACATTAAACAGCTTTTGCCATGCAACTGACCACTCACCTAACCTGGAAGAAAGTGAGGACCTGTCCAGGTCACCCTATAAACTCCTAACATCCTCCTCTCATTTCACCCTGCCACCCAGTTTAGTATCATCAGCACATTTGCTGATGTTATTACTAATACCATCTTCTATATCATTAATATATATTGTAAAAAGCTGCAGTCCCAACACTGATCCCTGCGGTACCCCACTGGTAATTGTCTGCCATTCCGAAATGGAGCCGTTTATCACTACTCTTTGTTTCCTGTCAGCCAACCAATTTTCAATCCAAGTTAGTACTTTAGTTTCAACAAAATTATCCTGACAACCTGACAATAGTTGCTCACTTGAGAAATGCCCGAGTTACTCAATATTTAGATCCCATTGACACAGGGTCATGCAGACAGACATGCAAATGCACTGGATTAAGCATCCCGGGTGTAACTAATTTACAAGGATTTACATAACATTTACAACACCAAGATAAGCCATTCAGCCCATCAGGTGCATTAATTCTATGAAGATTTGTGTGTGTTGTTTGGAAACAAGTTCTAAAAGTACATGAAATAATGGATGGTTTTAAATTTGATTGCTATTTATATTTTGTGTTCAGAAGGGAAGACAATTTTACTTTTATATCTGTATTCCACGTGTAGTGATAGGATATCTAGAGATGTATTTACATGCATTTTAATGAAGTGGTTACATCACTGAAGTGAACAGTACAGTGCATTAGGGGGAAAACAAAACTATTGTCTAGTGAAACAAATCTAGTATCACAAAGACAGAACCATCCCGATGAAGAGGCTTTGAGAAAAAAAGGTAGTGTACAAGTTTAGATTAGATTAGATTACTTAGTGTGGGAACAGGCCCTTCGGCCCAACAAGTCCACACCGACCCTCCGAAGAGCAACCCACACATACCCATTCTCTACATTTACCCCTTCACCTAATACTACGGGCAATTTAGCATGGTCAATTCACCTAACCTGCACATTTTTGGACCGTGGGAGGAAACCGGAGCACCCGGAGGAAACCCACGCAGACACGGGGAGAATGTGCAAACTCCACACAGTCAGTCGCCTGAGGCGGGAATTGAACCCGGGTCTCTGGCGTTGTGAGGCAGCAGTGCTTGCCACTGTGCCATTAGCTTAGCAGTCTCCAAAATAGTCTGGGTTGAAGACATGCTGAGTGGCCAGTAATAAGAAAGCTACAGAAATAGTAACAAAATGCTCGTAAATGTCTCGATAGTTCCTCCAGCTACAAGCCTTTCAGACTGAGTTCCAGATAGCCATCACCCTCTGGGTGAAAAAAAAATCCTTTAATAATCGTCTCCAAATCTCCTGCTCCTTATTTTAAATCTATGCCTCTTTGTTCTTGACCCCTCGAAGGAGCAAAGTTTTGTCTATTTGCATACCTCAATTGTGAACAGCTAAACCAAGTCATCCTCAGCCTTCTTTGCTCAAAGGAAAACAACCTCAAGCTCTCCAGTCTCTCTTCACACCCGAAACATTCCAGTCCAGGCAACATCCCAGTGAACAGCCTCCGCACCCACTTCTTTTCAGAACAATTCTGTTAGCATGCAGAGCACATTCTGGATTTCCAACTATCAATTCCCAAGTCCTTTCTCTTCATTTATATTTTAAAGAATGAACTATAAATAAGCAGAAAGTGTAGGAAACAAATTCTTACCTGAGCACGAAAGTTCGAGATGGTTGTAGTTTCTATATCCTTCTTCCCCAATATTTCCATTTTCACTGGAGTGTTGGGGAAGTTGAAAGCAAAGTAATCTAGAAAGTCTGGCAGGTAAGCTGCGGCTCCATGTACAATAGCCATTACATAATGAGCTGCACTCTTTTCATTTTCACTGAAAGTCAAAGCAAGAAATTCCTCAGCAAACCTCTCCATCTCCATAGGAGACAAAAAAGAGAGTTCATCCATGTAGGCATGGAGCACTGGTGCACCACCATTTGGTTGATGCTCCACGTGAATGAAATGGGCAAATTTAGAGGAACCTGTCCGTAAGAGTCCCTTACGTACACAGTGGTCTCTGTGAGATAAGTACGGTAACTGTGCACCTGAGGGGATGGCACAATGGCTCATTTTCAGATCCAATCTGTCAAGCTGTTCATTATGTTCTACAGAGGATTTGTTGATTACACTCGATTCATCCAAGGAACCGTGCCCCAAAGTGTCCAGGTCAAAGTTAGTGATTCCTGCACAGGTCGTCTGCACCTCTTTGTTGTACATTTTTAGTCGTCTCGGACGTTCACCTTCCCGATGTTTCTTTTTCTTCTTTTTCTTTGTCTTTTTGCCCAAGTATTCATCCAGTCTTCGGCTTTTCCCATTTTCATCTGAGCCACCTGTGATGGGGAATAAATTCCAAGGTTGTATCAAATCTATTCTGTACAATTGCAAATCTAAACCTAAGGCTTTATGCTTTCCTCTGCCTATTATGTAGAGGCAGGATCAGTAACAACACAGGAACGATCTAATTGTTAGCATTCTGAGATGTTTATAGGGTGTTAACTAAATTATTATGATGTACACATGAATAATTCTACTGCAAAATTAAGTTCTGAAAAGTCCCGTTGAGAACATACAGTACATCATACAAACAAAGGATTTGGGAACAACAGGCAGTCATTCAGCCAAGCTATTCATACAGATCACAGGTCAACTCCATGCTCCTGTCTGCCCCTCACCAATCAAACTACTGTAGCATGGAATAAATACAATGATACAGTCTCCATATTTTCCATGGAAGAGATTTCCTCAATTGTACACAGTACATGAGATATGGTCTCAACAAGAATTTCCTACCTCATATTCCACTTGCTTTGCAATAAATGCAAATATTCCATTTGTCTTGCTGCACCTGCAATCTACTTTTGTGATACATGCAGCAGGCCACCCAGACTCCTTGGACTTCTGTACTCTACTGCCATTAAAATAGAATATTGCTCTGCTATCTTTGCTACAAAAGTGAACAAGCTTATGTTTTCCTTCTTTATACTCCATCAGCCTAATTTTTGCCAAATCTATATTCCTTTGTAGACACTCCACCCCCCTTTGATAACTTACTTTCTTACTAACTTCGTGCTAGCGGCAAATCCATCTCCCTTGTTTTCAGTCCCACATTCAAGTCACTGAATTAGATTACAAATGGTTAAGGTCCCGGTAGTCTTGCCTGGCACTCCATTATTTACTGCTGGCTAACCCAAAAATGAACTACTTATCCCAGCTCTGCTTCCTTACAGCCAACCAATCTTTTATCCATACAGACATGTTACCTCTGACACTATGAGCTCCTATTTTGTGTAGTAACATTTGACATGGTACTTTATTAAATTCCTTTTTTGATTTATTTAATATTTAATTCGCTTTGTAATTAATTTTGTACCATCATTAAAACACTTTGCTTGTGGCTAATATATTGAGCTTTGTTGATATTTTTGACTGACCTAAGGTGAGGAGTACAGATATAGCTCGGAAATGAAAGACCATTAACCTTTAATCCTCAGACAGCCTGTACTCCGTCAGTGAGAAGTTTGCATGCGAGAATTTGATATATTAAGTTTTTATATATGTTTAAATTGGGTTAAATGCCAGTGCAGTTTAACAAAGCAGATTTTTGGTTATGTTAATCAAGAAATACCATTCAACCAGCAGGCACAGGTCTATACAAGTTCACTTCACAAGCATATAGCATCAGCATTAGAGATCTGAAAAACTGGAATCACGTTTCAAATGACTGGAATGTATTTGGGTGCCAAAAGCTCTAATGAAATGTGAATAGATGCCACATAGATCTGTTACTCAAGACGACTGCAGTCTGCAGCTTAATGCAAGAGGTGATATTACAACTTTAGTCTATTGGACACAGAAGACGACAGCTCTGGACAAGGTTATTTGGCCCTTCATAGTCTGATTTCCTATGACTGGTATGCTATTAGATTAACTATAGTAACTAGGAGTTAAACTAAAAAGTAGAACCTCCAAGAAATTCATAGCTCCTTGAAAGTGTAATTGCAGGTAGACAGGAAAGTGAAGGAGGAGTTTGTTGTGCTTTCCTTTATTGGTCAGATACTGAGTACAGGAGTTGAGGGGTCATGTTGCGGCTGTACAGGGCATTGGTTAGGCCACTGTTGGAATATTGCGTGTAATTCTGGTCTCCTTCCTATCAGAAAGATGTTGTGAAACTTGAAAGGGTTCAGAAAAGATTTACAAGGATGTTGCCAGGGTTAGAGGATCTGAGCTACAGGGAGAGGCTGAACAGGCTGGGGCTGTTTTCCCTGGAGCGTTGGAGGCTGAGGGGTGACCTTATAGAGGTCTACAAAATTATGAGGGGCATGGACAGGGTAAATAGGCAAATGCTTTTCCCTGAGGTGGGGGGGGGAGTTCAGAACTAGAGGGCATAGTTTAGGGTGAGACGGGAAAGATAAAGAGACCTAAGGAGCAACATTTTCACACAGAGGGCGGTATGGGTATGGAAGGAGCTGCCAGAGGAAGATGGTACAATTGCAACATTTAAGAGGCATTTGGATGGGTATATGCACAGGAAGGGTTTGGAGGAATATTGGCCGGGTGCTGGAAGGTGGGGCTAGATTGGGTTGGGATAGCTGGTCGCCATGGACGGGTTGGACCGAAGGGCCTGTTTCCATTCTGTACATTTCCTTGACTATGACTAATTACTACCTAAACCATCAGCAAACTGGCACAGATAAATAAATGCAAGGAGTTAAACGCAACGCTTAAAGATTAGTGTGGGAGGTATGTATTTCAATTCATGAGGTACTGGTATCAACACTGGGAAAGAAGCGAACCATTCTGGTCAGACCTCACTTGAACCATGCTGAGACCAGTGTCCTGGCGCATTGAATACCTAGAGCTGAAACTCATTAGGGTGGAGTGGACCAGGATGCAGACTTGACAAAGCAAAGGATGGATGGAGTAGGAGGAATTAAACAAGAGCCACCACTAGATAAAAATTTGGGGGGCTAAAAGTTAACTTCCTGGACCTAATGAATTACATCTTAGATTTCAAAAGGAAATAGCTACAGAGATAGTGGAATCACTAGTAGTAATTTTCCAAGAATGGAAGAGCTGGATTTTATTTAGGTGGGGAAAGTGTATTGGAAGTTGCAGCACAGACAGATTTGGGGGTTTACGTGCACAAATCATCAACATTACCATGTAAGTGCACCAGAAAACAAAGGCGACAAATGGACTGCTGGCCTTTGTCTCAAACGGAATAGAGTACAAAAGTAGGCAAGTCTTGCTAACTCAATATAAGGCACTAGTCAAATGACAACTGGAATAATGTGAACAGTTTCGCTCTGTTCTGTGACTGTGAATGGTATTATCTGACTGCACTGCATACAAAAGAAAACTTCTCACTGTACCTAGGTACATATGACAATAATAAATTAAATCAAAATCAAATCAAAGCCATGAACTCAATGAATGGCACAGGAGACTTCAGAGACCAAATGGCTTACTTCTGCTCCTCTGGCTTATGATCTACTTACTTAAACATTTTATTGCTAGTGATTTTGGTTCTCGAGAATTAATTACATCTTTTAGAGATTTATCCTAACTTCCTTTATAGCTACTTCAACATCAACACGGTACTCGTATTGCCTTGCAATATTACGTTTCACCTGCTTTAATTCAGTACATGACAAACATTGCCCACCTTATTGTGTTTTAAAGTCAACCTCCTCAGGACTAATTGACTCTCCTAGGTCACTGTCAAACTATTGCTAAGTGGGGTTTCTGAAAAACTAAAATCACAATACTGTGCTCTACGATGAAGCAAGATAAAATGGCTTACCACATCTATGCAATTAGCAATAGCAAGGACTAACAAGTTAATTCCTAGGTGAAGAACATGGAGATAAAAGACACCTGAGAAATTAGTTTATCAATCTCAAATTACCACTAGAAAGTTTAATCACATTTTCACGTTATAGGATAAGTGGATCGAAGGGGGAAAGACAGGAGAAAAAAAAGGAAAAGGCGTTACCTTTTGCCTTGCATTCCTCAACATTTCAGAAGAATGCCACTTCACACAACTGCACCTGCTAAAGTTCCACATGGCAGATTGGTTAAAATAAAAGTCCATGGGATTTAAGAGAATGCATCAAATTGGCTCAGTTGTAGGAAACAGAAGTGTTTTTGCGACTGGAAAGCTATTTCCACTAGGGCTCCCCAGGGCTTAAAGTTAGGTCCTTGAGTTTCTATGATATATATAATTGATTTGAAAATCGCAGATGGCAGAAAAAAAAACTGTGTAGTTATTAGTAAGGAGGGAAGCTGCAGACTCCAAGGAGATACCAATGGACAGGTCAGTTGGGCAGAAAAATGGCAAATTGAATTAATCCAGGAGAAATGCGAGCTGAAGGGAATTGAAGGACCTTGAAGTATATGTCTTCAGTTTCCTGAAGATAGGTCAGGTCAACAAAATGATGTAGGCAGTGCATGGAATCCTTTCCTTATTAGCTGAGGCAAAGAACATGAGAGGAGGGAGGTTATTCTGGAACTGTATAAATCATCACAACTTAAGTATCATGTGCAGTTCTGGTCCCATCATTTTAGAAGAGATATAATTGCATGAGATCATGTACAGAGGTTTAAGGATATTCCAAGGACTAGAAAATTGCAGCAGTGAGAAAAGATTAGAAAGGCTTGTGTAGTACTCCTCAAAACACAGAAGTCCAATGGGAGACCTGATTGAGGTGCAACGGTTGAGAGGGTCTTGATAAGAGTCAATGGGAAGAACCTATTTTAGTTAGCAGAGGGGTCAAGTGACAAGGGGGTTCACAGATTCAAAGTGATTGGTAGAAGGAAGAGAGAAGAAACAAAGGTGGCAGGGGTCGAACTCTGAAAAGGCAGTAGATGCAGACACCCTAATCAGATTTAAAAGGTGCCTGGTCATCCACCTAAAGTCCTCCAAGGGTATGGACCAAGTGATAGAAAATATAGTTGGGCTGGGAGGCTAACTATCGGGTTGGTGCAAGCATAATAGTCTCTCCTTTGGTATAAACCTTTCCACATTTTTAAATATCTAGGAAGGAGGAAGGGGTGTAGCAATGTATGGATTTTTTTCTTCACAGGGCCAGAAGAAACAATGGGTCCAATGGTCACCTTTTGTTGTAATGATTCTGTGATTATATGATGACCACCTGCAACATATATTCAACAGCACTGCAGCCCAATTTTCAGGAAACGTTATTGCTTTAACTGGGGATTGATGTAATTCAAGCCCCTTAAGCTAGCTATTCATGAATGAGTAGTCACCAAGCACAATTTCAGCCTGATATACTCATCAGAAATCCACAGGATCGAATGTCACATTTGTTTCACATCTGCTCATACTTCACTCCTCTTAGTCAGTGAGGAATAACATGAGGTTGCAAACCAAAGTTCTGCGTCCATGGGTTTTCCATTCACCATGTTGGCGATTGTCCCTCGTTCTCCCAGTGTGTTTATCATTAAACAACTATGTCAGTGCAGTCATGAATATACACAGAATACCCCACTCTGCTTTTCTAACAAGACATCCATTTGCTGTTGTCTATCCAGAGCAACACAATTCAAACGCTGAAAATAACTAAGGTTCTAAAGTGCCTAGTCAGAAGATGAGATGTTGTTCTTCCAGCTTGCACTGTGATTCACTGCCCCACTGAGCTCATTCCCTCCTACCTGGACTCCATTTGCAATTCCTCTAATGCCCTCCACCATATTGACAATTTCCACTTCCCTGGCCTTAACTGCCTCATGCTCACAATGAATGTCCAATCCCTCTGTACCTCCCTTCTCCACCTGGACAGTCTGAGAGCTCTCAGCTTCTTCATGACCAGAGGCCCGAAAAATCCCCATTTATCACCACTCTCCTCCACTTGGTTGAGCTGGTTCTCTCATTGAACAATTTCTCCTTTAATTCATCTCACTTCTCCCAAGTCAAAGCAGTGGCTATGGGCACCTACATGGCTCCAAGTTGTGCCTGCTTTGTTATGGGGTATGTGGAACAATCCTTGCTCCAGTCTTTCACTGGCCCCTACTGTACATTGGCGACGGCTTCAGTGCCACGTCACACTCTGAGGACCTTGAAAACTTCACTCATTTTGCGTCCAATACCAACCCCTCTATAACTTCCAGATTGCCCATTTCCAACACATGCCTTCCAATCCTTAGCCTCTCTACCTCCATTTTGGGGAATAAACTGTTCACTGTCATTCATTACAAAGCCAATGACTCCTTTAGCTACCTTCCCTACAGCTCGTCACACCCCATGTCCAGCAAGGACTCCAGCCCACTGTCCCAGTTCCTTCTGGACTCAATACTGAGTTCAACACCTTTAAATTGTGAACCAGCTCCCATTTCTTCCCCCTCTTTTATTTTGTTATCATGTCCTCGACCCCTCTCCCCCAAAAATCCCAGTGGGACTGTCTGTACTTTCAAGTCTGGCAGGAGACACCATTGTTCTGCCATGTTCACATCCTAATCATTTAATCTGAAGTATTAAAATCTTTTCTCGATCAGCACCCAACACCCACTAACCCCATTCCACACACCCCACCAAAAAAGAAATTGTAGCATGAATGCTGTCCCCTTGACACTTCACTTCAGCTCTGATGAAGAGCCATCTAGACTTGAAAAGTTAGCTTGCTCTCTCTCCATGGATACTGTCTGACCCATTGTATCTTTAGCACCTGTTGTTTTCAGTACAGATTCCAGCACCTGCAGTAATTTATTCCTACAACTTAAATGCTTGTGGTTAACAGAAATGTGGAGAATACAATAGTGCAGTTAACAACCACCGAACAGATCAGGCAGCTTTTGAGGTAAGTAAAACAGTTGATATTTTAGATCAATAATCTTTCATACAGCTCTATTTACATTAACACTGTTTCTCTCTCTGTAAATGCTGCCTGCCCTGCAGAGGTTTTTTTTGCAACATTCTCTGCTTTTTATGACATTATCACTACAATCATCTTCCTTCAGCATGGAAGACTCTGAATGACTCACTTATAACCTAATGTTGCAACTTCTAGGGACTCTATTTCAAGTGTTCACCTATCATCTAATCCTTACCTGCTTCACATAAAGGCAACACTTGGACATTGACTCCTCAAGTGCAATGCCACAGAACAGCAAGCAATAGAGTATAAATTCCTTTTGACTGAGCACAATTATTTTTCAGCTTTACACAATACTCAGGAAATCAAGAAAAAAACAGCAAGTTACAGTTCACATTAGTGGAAAAGACAGCCATACAGGATAGAGATTTTTTTAAAGAAGTCTCATTATGATTTTCAGGTCATAATCAAAATTATTTATCACTATAAACTGGCAACTTCATACAAATTCAAACTGTGGACACAGTGTACCACAATCATAAAGGTTCAAGACAATTTTAATTAAGGAAAAGGCTGCCATATGTTAGCACTGTATTTACTGAATCCTGGAGCTCACTCTTTCTCAGCTGCTGTCCTCAATCCCTCTCCCTGTAAAACAAATAATGTGTTCCTTTAGTCAGGATACATAAAATGCAGAATTCACATTCTTTCCAGATTACTGCAGTTACCAAAAGCTAATGGCCTTGCAAAAAAAAAACAGCACGAGAGATTGAAACTTGGATGCAATCCCATTCTTCTCACACCACAACCATTAGAGTACTTCTGCTTCTGAAAGGTCAGAGTCAGTGAAATCTGGATGTATTTCAAAGCCTGGATAATCACATATTGTGCAATCAGTGTCTGTCACATCAACATCCCTAATATTCACATTAATTCTAGAACTTATCTATACTAAGATTTGGTGAAAAACCATCACATTTGAATGGTTAAGGCTTGGCTACGCTTTTAAAAAATTTAGTGCCCTATGTAGAATGAATCTTGTATGAACAAAGGAAAAAATGTTCAGCTTGAAATATCAATGAACCGTTTAGATTAAGGATGTTCAGCACCTTGAACCCTTTGCAGGACTGAGTAAAAGCTATTAATATATCTCTTTACAAAAGGTAAATTGTTTTCTGAAATAACAAGATTACTCAGTGCTAGCTTGTTGCAGCCTACAGTCAAACACAAAACTGATGATACAGTAAATACGCATTCTGTTCACTGGCAGTCAACATTCAGAATTTTAAACAGCAGCACGTGCTCACTAGCACCAGCTGGTTACTGATAACTTTCACGGCTGACAGGCAGAATGAGGTGGTGGAGGACACCAGAAATCATTCCATGGTTTCCATCAAGTGAAGAAACTGTATTTTATAATAATATGTCCCTTGGTTAACTTCCTCAAGCAGCTGAGCCGGTGGGGGGGGGGGGGGGGGGGGGGGGTTGTGGGGTGTTGGTGGGAACAGGCGGATGACTCTGGCCAGATTTCAGACCTCTAATGAATGGCAAATGTTCCTCCCCTATCGTGGGACCCCAAGCTTTGTAAATATTCAGCATACAAAATACTCCTGCATTATCATTTGCAAATTTAGTGGACATCAGTTTTGAGTGTTGGCCAGATTTGAACATCATTTTGAATTTGTCCATGAGATGTATGGGGGGGGGGGGGGGGGTCATTAGCAAGGCCATTTATTGTGTAATTGCCTGGAAGAAGGTTGTGACTGGCTATTAACTTCAAAAAGGTGCCATCTATGGTAAAGGTGCTCCCATGTGCGGGTAACCAGGCAGGAGTTTGATTCAAATGGTGAAGGAGGAAATATTTCAAATTAGTTTGGTGAAAGACACAGTAGGAATTGGAGCTGGTATGATAAGTTGAAGTAGATGAAAGTGAGGATTGTAGATGCTGGAGATCAGAGTCTAGACTACAGTGGTGCTGGAAATGTAATCTGAGGAGCAGGAAAATCGACTTTTTCGAGTAAAAGCCCTTCATCAAGTGCCCTTTGCACATAAATGTTAAGGGTCACAGGTTTGAGAGAGCTATCAAAGAATCTTTGGTGAGTCGGTGCATTGCATCCTAGGCAAAGCATAGAATCCCTCCAGTTTGAAAATAGGCCGTTTGACCAAACAAGCCCATACCAACTCTGAGGAGTAACCAACCCAGACCCATTCCCCTACCCTATTTACTCTACATTTACTCCTGACTAATGCACTTAGCCTACACACCCTTGAACACTATTGTCAATTCAGCATGGCCAATTCACCTAACCTACACATCTTTGGATTGTGGGAGGAAACCAGAGTACCCAGAATAAAAAAAACACACACGGGAAGAATATGCGAACTTCACACAGACAGTTGCCCAAGGCAGGAATTGAACCTGGGTCCCTGGCGATGTGAGGCAGTAGTGCTAACCACTGAGCCACCCCAAACATGTTAAGAAAAATGTGGAATTTTGTACAAGGTCATTACCAGGTTTGATAGGCTGCAATACAGCTATGATAACCCCTTATAATTTAAGTCCCCAACCTCTTGAGGGGCAGATGTACATAAGTTTTGACAAACAAGTATTTTTCTATTAACTGGCCTAACCGATATGAGTACATCAAACTCCACATCCCAAAACCTGATTTTGTTGCAATAGATTGGGCGGCATGGATACTCAGTGGTTAGCATTGCTGCCTCACAGTGCCAGGAATCCAGGTTCAATTCCAGCCTCTGGCAACTATCTGTGTGGACTTTGCACATTCTCTCATGTCTGCATGGGTTTCTTTTGGGTCCTCCAGTTTCCTCCCACAGTCCAAAGATGTGCAGGTTAGGTGAATTGGCCATGTTAAATTGCCCATAGTGTTCAGGAATGGGCAGGTTAGGTGCTTTAGTCAGGGGTAAATATGAGGTAGAGGAGTGGGTTGCTGTTCAGAGGAATGGTGTGGACTTGTTGGGTGGAAGGGGCCTGTTTCCACACTGTACGGGTTCTATAAGGATTGAGGATTGGCTGTCTGACAGAAGGCAGAGAGTTGGGATAAAAGGTTCTTTTTCGGAATGGCAGCCAGTGACAAGTGGTGTCCTGCTGGGTTCAGTGGTGGGGCCTCAGCTGTTCACTATATATATTAATGATTTGGATAAGGGGACTGGGGACATTCTGGCGAAGTTCGCCGGTGATATGAAGTTAGGCGGACCAGGCAGGTAGTTCTGAGGTGGTGGGGAGGCTGCAGAAAGATTTAGACAATTTAGGAGAGTGGTCCAGGAAATAGCTGATGAAATTTAACGTGAGCAAATGCGAGGTCTTGCACTTTGGAAAAAAGAATACAGGCATGGACTATTTTCTAAGCAGTGCGAAAATTCATAAAGCCAAAGTATAAAGGGATCTAGAAGTGCTAGCCCAGGTCTCTCTAAAGGTTGACTTGCAGGTTGAGTCCATGGTTAAAAAAGCAAATATAATGTTGTCATCTACCTCAAGAGGGTTGGAATGTAAAAGCAGAGATGTGCTGAGACTTTATAAAGCTCTAGTTAGGTCCTATTTAGAATACTGTGTCCAATTCTGGGCCCACACCTCAGGAAGGACATACTGGCACCGGAGCTTGTCCAGCAGACATTCACATGGATGATCTCTGGAATGGTAGGCCTAATATACGACAAACCGCTGAGGATCCCGGGAGTGTATTCATTATAGTTTAGAAGGTTGATGGGAGATCTAATAGAAACTTACAAGATAATGCATGGCTTAGAAAGGGTGGACGCTGGGAATTTGTTTCCGTTAGGTGGGGAGACTAGGACCCATGGGCACATTAAAATTAGAGGGGATCAATTCAGAATGGAGATGAGACATTTCTTCAGCCAGAGAGTGGTGGGCCTGCGGAATTCATTGCCACGGAGCACATTGGAGACCAGGAAGTTAAATGTCTTCAAGACAGAGACTGAAAGATTCTTGATCTCGCAAGGAATTAAGGGCTACAGGGAGAGTGTGGGTAAGTGGCATTAAAATGCTCATCAGTCATGAATGAATGGTGGAGTAGACTCGATAGGCCAAATGGCCTTACTTCCATTCCTATGTCTAATGGTCTTATAAAAGATCTCTGGGGTCAATTCGAACTTAGAAATTTGCGAAGTACTGTGCTGTTGAAGGAGTTGCATTGCTACACAGCGGTGTTCATCACCAAACAAAAGGCTTGGAAACACCCTCACTACTAAGGACAGAACGATTAATACAGTATAGAAAACTGCATACAATATATAATCAAATGATATACCAGCTTCAATTGAAACTATTACAGCTGGACAGTGCTGTAAATGATGCCCTGGTTACTTAAATGCAAGTGAACACCAGACATGAATAGTCAGCAAGACCAAGTCCTTAGTGTACCACCTCGGACCCATCAACATAAGACTTCTTGTAGATCTCAAAGTAAAAGAACTTTATGTCGTCAGGACTCTGTTGAAGTACAGCCAGTTAGTGAGCTGCAGGGAGTCACCTCAAACACACACTCCTTTTGGCTCAGTTCTTACAGACAGAATGAGTGAGCTAAAACAGAGGGGTATCAAAGCTAAATACCTGCTTGTCAAAACTGAAAGAGCTGTCTGCATTGCATATTCAGCCTTCAAAAAGGGTTGCAGGTTTAAATACAAGGGAGTCTCATTGTCACTGCGTTAAAAATGAAATGACCTTATTAAATGTATAGCGTGGTTTCTCATCAGATAGTTGATGTGGCTACAAAACCCAGAGTGACAGTCAAATTTTATTTGGCAACTCCTGTAAAATGCCTTGGGACATTTTACTAAGATAGAGGCACTAATGTAAGAAACTATTCAGTCAGTAACACCTTTTCCCACAGTCAGAAGACTGCAGATTTAAGCCCACTCCAGAAAACTGAGAACAAGTTAGACTGACAAAAACCACTTGAGAAACTATGCAGGTTCGACAGCATTAGTAGAGAAAAAAAGCAAAGCCAATGTTTTGAGTCCATAGATCTTTCTTCAGAAAGGTCACATTGATGAGCAGTAGTTTGGGAGTGTTCCACTGGCACAGATGGCATCTTTGACATGCAATGTTCAACCCAAATATCATTTTCCCTTTCAGGTAGAAGCAAAAAAAATTGTAAGAGTAAGGAAATTTTCTGCCTTGTTCTAAGCTAATATTCATCCAAAATCAACATCACTAAAAATGATTAGAGTCACACTCTCAATGCTGATTGTAGGATTTTGCTGCAGTCAATTTAGCTGCAACAGTTTTTTTAATTCACAGAAGTGGCATGCTTTAAAAGAACTCCATTGGTTCGATGGAGCTTTGGGGCATCCTGAGGTTGCAAACACTGCCATATAAATATTCACAGATAAATCATTTTGAAAACGTAAATACATGTTGCTGTTTCTGAAACACTGTTACCTCTCAGCATCTAGTCAGATAACAAACTATCTCCATAGGTTAAGGCAGTCTGGCATCTTGAAACCTGAAACCACAGTGAATTAAGGTGAATGTGCAAATCCGTAGTGGTTTATTGTTGTTGCTTGTACACTTGATAACAAGGTTTCAGGTGGGGCAGACTTTGAACAGATAACCAGGGTGACTAAGTGAATTGTTATTGGAATCATTACCACAAAATGACTGGCACCGACTTTAAATAGGCCATTGCACTTTGGAGTGTAAACATAGCACAGCTCATTGGAAACGGGAGGCAAGGGCAAGGTCAAATTCAGAAAATTAAAATGATTTTGAACAACAGACTGATATACCAGCAAAAATACCAAAGTCATGAGGGTAGGGCAGGTGGGGTTACAAAAATAAATGCACATCTGGTACAAAAATCACAATCAATCTACTTCAAAAACGAGCTGATTTTCAACAGTACTAAAATCTCAAACACAATGATAAAGCTGTCAGCAGAGAAACCTCACTGTACAAACCAAGCCTCTATCAATACCAATCCACATGAAAAAAATTACTTGCATTATGTGAAGTGGAGAAAGCACCACACCCATTTCAGTTACGAAATGCGAATAATTTTCAACTCCATATTCTGCTCCTTGCAGCCAGTTATTCCATAGCTGGCCCTGCAATGCTCTGATTGCAATGCAATATTCTTGTTTGACCTCCAGCTTGTAACAGGAGCCTCATGCAGTGTGAACATTACAAACTTTGCTGTTTCCCATTATTAGGCAGCACACAGATCACTTGTGCGTCACACAATCTGACTACACCACCTGCATAGACAATGTCCACATACTAATCCCCAAATTACACATTTCATGGTTGCACACAGACTTGACAACCTCCACTTTCTCAAGGACAGATCTAATTACAGACCCAGTGAAGAAAGCAGGCTAGGTAAATAGCTCAAATAAAACCATTTTCCTCTCTTTTTCCTCCATCTTGCTCACCTTACACAACTAAAAGATTTACCCCTGTACCGGGCTTTTTGCCACCTCAGGAAGTGCTATGTGGGAAACATGAAAGTCAATATGTGCGCAGTAAGATCCCACCAACAGAATGTGATGACGATAAGATGATTGGTTGATGGCATGCTAAAATTAGAGAGGGGTATATAAGGAAAAGCAATCAGGAGAGACCACAGTGCAAAGTAGGGAATTGGAGGGAGTTCAAACTGGAATTCAAGTTCCCTACAAGCATCTTGATATATTATGTTATTGAGGCCAGCAGAAAATCAGTGATTTTAATGGGAGACTTGTGCACAAACAGTGAAGCCAAATTTTCTGTAGACAGATTTACATCTGAACATCAATTAGAGCAGTGCTGCAAAGTTTGTGCCTATAGCACTTGCATTATAGAAAACTCTCCCCACGAGCCTCAGTGAAGTGAAATCAGATAAACTGAACATCGAGCCAAAGGATGATCAGGATTGGACTTTCAGCAATAGGGTTTTAGATTAGATTAGATGATTAGATTACTTAGTGTGGAAACAGGCACTTTAGCCCAACAAGTCCACACCGACCCTCCGAAGAGCAACCCACCCACATTCATTCCCCTACATTTACCCCTTCACCTAACACTACGAGCAATTTAGCATGGCCAATTCACCAGAGGAAGGAATTAACTTTTGCACTACAAGATCCCAAAATTCAAAGTCCATATTCTAACTACATCCCATCAACCTTAGCTCCATGTACCCAAATACCCTTAGCTTGCTCTATTCTATCAATCTCAGATTCAAAATTAACAGAGTCCCTGCATCGAATTATTTTGCATGACTTCTGCACCTCTAACAGCCTGTAATTGAAAATTATTTCCCTGAATGATCTGACTCTGAATTGAAGGTAACTCTTTATCCTGGACTCTCTTGCCAGCAGAAAATGTTTCATTTTACCAATCCTGGCAATTTCTCTCAAAATCTTAGATTCCTCAACGTAATCACCCTTTAACTCTAAATTCCGGATAGTACAAGCCTAATTTATGTAGTTCCTCAGCATTGATGAGCAGGACAGGCTAAGCTGAAGTTTATGGAAGTTGGCCAAGACAGTATTGAAATACTTATGTCTCAAGGTTTCAGTAGCAGATGGCCTATTGCAGGATAGAGTTGGCTGATAGTAGGTACATATTTTAGTCTTAGGTCATACTGGTGCTTTCCAACTAAGGAGATTTGAGCACAAGAATCTGACCAGAACCTTGTTTGCAAATGCAGAAGCACCAGGATACACAGATGGCAATAATATGCACAGCTGGGAGATAGATTAAAAAACGTGCAATTATACAGCTCCTTTAGGTATGCAAAGCCAGTGAAGTTTTTTTTTAAAAAAGGTTTGCCACTATTGTAATGTAAAGCACTGCAGGATTCTAGAAACAGTGAAGATAATGTGCAGATAATCTATTTGTAATCTAATCTAATCTTATTGTAATCTAATCTAATAGATAAGTGGGCAGCATGGTGGCACAGTAGCACTGTTGCCTCAGCGTCAGAGACCCGGGTTCAATTCCCACCTCTGTGCAAACTCCACACAGGCAGTTGCCTTTCTCCCTGTGTCTGCGTGGGTTTCTTCCGGGTGCTCCAGTTTCCTCCCACAGTCCAAAAATGTGCAGGTTAGGTGAATTGGCCATGCTAAATTTCCCGTAGTGTTAGGTGAAGGGATAAATGTAGAGGAATAGGTCTGGGTGGGTTGCTCTTCGGCGGGTCGGTGTGGAATTGTTGGGCTGAAGGGCCTGTTTCCACACTAAGTAATCTAATCTATTTTAATGATGAGAAAACAAATTTAATGTTTCCAGTTGAGTAACCCTTCTTCAGAACCTCTGGGCTTGAACATTTATTCTGTTTTCTCTGCACAGGTGCTGCCAGACTTGCTGAGCTTCTCCAGCAATTCCTGTTTTGTTTGTTTCAGGCCTCCAGCATACACAGTGCCTTGTTTTGTCTTAAGTGAGGCCTAAGTATTGACCAGCACAGCAAAAACAATTCTCCTGCTCTTCAAACAGCATCATGGAAATGATCACATCTGCAAAGACAAGTGAGTTCAGCCACTATACCAGACCACTTCAGACTGCACAATATCACCATCTCACATGCCAAACATTCCAAAAGTCATCTATTCACACACACCTACTCCTTAACCCCCAACTATATGCTTGAAGTATGAGTGTGACAAAGTATTTACTAATTAGGAAACATACAGTCACAACATGGAGTCAATATAGTACAGGCAGTGGTAATTTGGTCCACTGAGTCCATGCTAACTCTGCAGAGCAATATAATAAATTTCGTTTGCACTCTAGCCATGTAGCCCTGCAGATTTATTAACCCAATTGCTTACCCAAAGCCCTTTTGAAACCTTTCATCATTTCTGTTCTCACAATCCTAACGGGAAGCAAGTTCCAGGTCACTGTCACTCGAACTTTGACATATTCCTGAACATATCAGCTCTCAATTGGTTCTCCTGCCAATATATCCCTCACTGACTATCATAGTATGCACTTGTTACAAAATGTAATATAGCAACTTCTTACCTATGATCTTTAGCACAAAAAAACCCAGCTCTGCATAAATACCATTAAGAGCAACTAGGGATGAGTAAATGCTGGCCCAGCTAGCAAAGACCACATCCCCTGCATGTGAAATGATTTGGGATATCCAAAATCACAAGTGACTGCATAAATGAAAGTCTACTTGCTGACTAGCAGGATGCTCCAAATTACTCTCCCCACCAACACCTATCATACCAAGTTGAAGTACTTTCACAGGTTTAGAAGAGTAGTCTAAAGTTGAACTATGGCATCGGTTACTCTTTTGGTTGGGTGGCTCAGTCAAACAATAGAACATACCAGCACTGTTATCTTTGCCAACCACCTCCCCGATGCAGTAAATGATCCACTATGTTACAGGAGTGAGTTTTCTGCAGCATGGTGCTCTGTTTTTGTGGGGATTATTATGTAGGGATACAAATAGGAAGCCCAGAAATGACAATTAACTGAGACAATTCAGGAAGACCTTTGAAGAAGGGACACTTGACTTGAAACATTAACTATTCCTCTCTCCGCAGATGCTGCCAGAACAACGGGCGGCACGGTGGCACAGTGGTTAGCACTGCTGCCTCACAGCTCCAGAGACCCGGGTTCAATTCCCGACTCAGGCGACTGACTGTGTGGAGTTTGCACGTTCTCCCCGTGTCAGCGTGGGTTTCCTCCGGGTGCTCCGGTTTCCTCCCACAGTCCAAAGATGTGCGGGTCAGGTGAATTGGCCATGCTAAATTGCCCCTAGTGTTAGGTAAGGGGTAAATGTAGGGGTATGGGTGGGTTTCGCTTCGGCGGGTCGGTGTGGACTTGTTGGGCCGAAGGGCCTGTTTCTACACTGTAAGTCTAATCTAAAACTGAATTTCTCCAGCAATTTCTGTTTTGGTTTCAGAAAGAGTTGCGCTTGCTTTCAAAGGTCTAATTCAAGGAAGACCCCAATCTAACCTTCATGAAAACCAGAGCTTTGAAAGGAAGTTTACAATTCCAACATAACACATGTTAAGATATAATAAATTGTACAATGTGAGCTTGAGATCTATGCTAGAGAATTGGGTACAAAATCCAGGGGCCCTCAGTGAGGGCATGCTGGAGTTGTGGATACAAAATAGAATAGTAATTTATTGTCACTTGTTTCTTTAAAATAAACTGTTTTTATTTGTAGCAAATTTATAAAGTAGAAAATCATCCAAACTAGTCCACAAAAGTGTTATAAGATCAAATTTACCATGAAACTGCTTGATGAGCTCTCAATACAGGAAACTAAACATTTGGACGAACAAGCTAGGTTGTACAAAAAGACTTGAGGGAGGGGCTTCTAAAAGAACTCCAGTGTTAACCTGGACACAATAAAAGGTCAGTAATGTAGAGTAAAACCAGAGCCGTAATTAGTTAGATTGAGGACAGAACATTCCTTTCCATGAAATAAACTAGTTGTGTTCTTTTGATTAAACCTGGAAGCGTTCATAACCAGTTTCTGGTGCCAGTTTCACCTTTCACTGTATTATTTACTGTACTGTATTTTACTGTATATTTGCTGTAAAATGCAAGTGACACTAAATCAGGGAATTTACTCAATTCAATAATCAATGTATCTTATGGTATTTCAGTAAACATTCAGCCCAAGAATGATCAGATCCTAGCAAGCTTCTGGATTAGAGTGGTGCTGGAAAAGCACAGCAGTTCAGACAGCATCCAAGGAGCAGGAAAATCAACGTTTCGGGCAAAAGCTCTTCATCAGGAATAGCAGCTTGATTTCTGAGACCACATTTATGAGCATTTGAATTACGACCCCATGACCACCGCAACTCCAGTACCCAGATCAAACTAACTCCCAACATTAAACTGACTTTTGTGCCAAAGATGCAGTTTTTGTTTGGTCAAGCACATAGGGCATTATATATGCTTATCCAGGTGAGTAAAAATTGAAGATAATACAACTTCAAAGGTCCAGCAAAAGAGGGCGGGGGGTTGATCAGGTAAAGTGTTCCTCCCCCTGCAATACAAATTTGCCTCCATAAGGACACATGCTTTCCACTGTTACCAAAATGGCACACCTCAGAAACAAATAAAGGCACTTTACACCCAATGTACTAGATTAACACATTGCTACTGTGGAAGATAGCTTTGTGCAAATTAGATTATTGTGTTTCCTAATTTATAATCACTAATACACTCTTGAAACATTGAACTAAAAATAGAAAATGCTGGAAATATTCAGCATATCTGATAGCATCTGTAAAGACAGAAACAGAGTTAACGTTGCAGGTCTGTGACCTTTCATCAGAACTTGGAAGACTGTTCCCTGTCAGGCATTTTGGGCCATTTTGACAATATGAAAGCCCCTGCAGAAACTGTCTTTATGTCATTGACTGGGAATGGTACAATAACCAACATAAATTGGATTGGGCAGTGGCTCAGTGGTTAGCACTGCTGCCTCTCAGCACCAGGGTCCCAGATTTGATTCCCGCCTCGAGCGACTGTCTGTGTGGAGTTTGCACGTTCTCCCCGTGTCTGCGTGGGTTTCCTCCAGTGCTTCGATTTCCTCCCACAGTCCAAAGATGTGCAGATCAGCTGAACTGCCATGCTAAATTGCCCATAGTGTTAGATGCATTCGTCAGAGGGAAATGCGACTGGGTGGGTTATTCTTTGGAGGGTCGATTTCCACACTGCAGGGAATCTAATCTAATCTAAATTGCCCCTACAAATCATTTTCCTTGTCATATGCCATACTCAATATAAAGAGCAAAAGAACAGTTACATTCACACCACACAGGTGCCAAATAATAACGATCTCCAATTAGAGAAATTCTAACCATTATGTCTTGAACTTTAATGGCACTTTCTCTAAATCTCCCACCATCAATACCCTGGAGGTTACTGCTTACCAGAAACTAAATCTAGACCAACCAAAGAAATTTGATCAGGTCAGAGCCTTGGAATTCTGCAGCAAGTAGCTCACCTGACTCCCCAAAGTATGTCCACTATCTATAAAGGATGGAACACACTCCAATTGCCTGGATGGGTACAGTTTCAACAACACCCTAGAAGCTCAATTCTATCCAAGCCAAAGCAACGCGCTTGATTAGCGCACCATTCCCCACCAACACAGAGGTTTTACCACATAACAGTCGTTCGGCAACCAAACTCTCAAAGGACAAGGGCAGCAGATGCATGGGGTAAAAAGTGAGGTCTGCAGATGCTGGAGATCAGAGCTGAAAATGTATTGCTGGTTAAAGCGCAGCAGGTCAGGCAGCATCCAAGGAACAGGAAATTCGATGTTTCGGGCATAAGCCCTTCATCTTTCCTGATGAAGGGATTTGTCTCCAATCTACAAATACCATTTAATGACTGTGGACAGTCTCGAACAAAGTTTCAGGCAAGATTGTTTTATTATACAATTCTCTTCAATGAAACACAACTGAAGATAAAATATTTCTCATTTCACTTAGAACACGACAATTTATCTACACTCCACACCATCTTTTATAGTAAACAATCGCCAATTTTTTAAAACATTAAACTCAAGGTCATAACTGTGTAGTCCTCCCTGCATACGAAGCTAAATATCATCAACAGCTGATGTTTACACAGACTGAGTCTATCGCAGACCAAGACCCTCCGTACAATAACCATGTAGTTGAGGAAAGAAGCAATTTGTATTTACATTGCAGTCAAAACATCTCAATGTGCTTCACAGCAAATGAATAACTCTTCATATTGAGTTATTAAGTAGGGCAAATGAAAGCTAATGTTACGAGTGAGACTCCACAAAAATGAAGTTTATTTACTCCCAGTGGAGAAAATGCTGGTGCAGTTTCTTGAACTGCAACTTCACTTGGAGATGTCCTGTAAATCCTCAATGTGATCTTAGGTTCATGGGGCCAGCTGTGGCTGAGAGCTCTCTAATTCACAAGGACATGAGTTGAAGACCCAATCCAAGGACCTTAGCTTACAATCCAGGTTGAGACACAGCAAATATTGAGCATTAGAGTCACACATCACCTTAAAAAGAGATTTTAAATTCAGACACTGTCTACTCTCTCAAGTGGATGCAACAAATCCTATGGCCACCATAGCAAGGGGTGCTGGCGCCAGTTCTACCTAGTGTCCTGACTAGAAATCTGGACAGTACTGTACTCCTGTTTGCAGGGCCATGCCTTGCACAAGGGTGCCGCCATCTTCCCACATTACAACCAGTGGCTCACTTATTACAAAGCATTCACTCTAGAGTAGCTTAAAATGGTGAAAAAAACTTCACGAAAGCACAAGACTTATTTCTGTGTTAATGCCCAATGCCCCTTAAAGATTTCCCATTTTGGAGGGGTGGTGCATGGGTCAGTACTGCCCTTTGCTACAACTATCACAGTTCCTCCAAAAGGTCAGCTCACCCACAGTACAGCACCCACTGACAGCCTGCATCATGGCTCAGGGGTACAGAGGGGAAGCAGGGGTGGTGAAGAAAACTTGCCCTGGAAGGGAGGATGGTCCTTTTTGTTCCCCCACCCAGGAGTGGGGACTGTCCCATTAAAACCTCAAACTCACCACCTTCAGTCCTCTTTGGGAATAAAAACAATCACCAGACCCTTCTCTACTTCCTTGACCCCTTGCCCTCTCTCTGGGATCAATCTTATTCACCCCCAAGATGTAACTGTCTGTCTCTCTCTCTCTCTCTTTCTCCCCACCCCCCAGGACCTAATCCTGTCTCTTTCAACCCCATCCTGTACCTAATGCCCCCACCCCCACCCTGTGGACCTACCCAGTCAGTTGCCCCCACCCTAGTGACCTAATCCAGTCTCCCCCCTCCTCATCCACTAGGACCTAAGTCTGTCCACCCCCACCCGACCCTAGAGACCTAATGTCTCCCCCCAAACCAACCCTGGGGTCGTAACCCTCCTCCCCACCCACCCCATGACCTGACCCTGTCTCCCCTCCCCCGCCCGGGCACTCTACCCCCACACCCCCCCCCCCCCTTTCTCCGTTACCTTTGGCCGGTGGGGGCGGGGTAGGCGGCGGCCGGCAGTCGCTGTTCTCCTTCCGCGGCCGGTGCTTCTTCTCCTTGTCCCGTCGCGGGTGCTTCTCCTTCGGGCCCTTGGTCTTGGGGAGGGCGGGAGCGGGGAGGCCGGTGGCAGCGGCGGCGGAGGAGGAGGAGGGTGGCGAGGTGACGGGGCAGGCGGCGGGCCCGGGGACAGCCACGCCGGAGGCCGCTGCGGGAGCGGGAGGAGGCCGCACAGAGTAGAGGCCAGCAGGGGAGGCCGGGTAACGGAGCACCGAGGCTGAGCTGGCGGGAGGCCGGAGGCTCAGGCCGTGGTGCTGTGTTTTGCGGCGCTTGGCGGCGGGCCCAGGGCTGATACTGGGGCCGGTGCCGGGGCCGGGCTCCCTCTCCCGCGGCTCTTTACTCGGTGCCTTCAAGCGGACCAGGCCGAGCTGCGCCATCGCGAACCGGAAGTGGCGGCCGGACAGAGTGGCGCGTGCACCGCTGCACGGCCGCCGGAAGCGGGGCAGCCCGCCGGAAATGACGTCTAGCGGGTTGTTGAGCCTGCGGTGGGGGGAGGGGTAAGTTAAGGAGTGGGGAAACCGGCCGGGCGCCATCTTGGGTGAGGCAGAGGGGGTCGAGTCTGGAGGACGGTGTCACCAGCCAGGCGCCATCTTGGGTGAGGCAAAGGGGGTCGAATCTGAAGGACGGTGTCACCAGCCAGGCGCCATCTTGGGTGAGGCAGGTGAAGTGGTCTGGCTGGAGCCAACTGCAAGTGTCTTCTGGAGATCCCTCTGTGAACCAACTGGGACCACGAAGGGTCAACCTTTCAGGTAACTGCAGCACAGGAAGGATGAGGTTGTACTGGAGAGGGTGCAGAAGAGGATGTTGCCTGAGGTGGGGCATTTTGCAGAAATTTAGGGAGAAAACAGAAATTGCTGGAAAAGCTCAGCAGGTCTGGCAGCATAGAGCCATAGAGATGTACAGCATGGATACAGTCCCTTCGGTCCGTCCCGTCCCGTCCATGCCGACCAGATATCCCAACCCAATCTAGTCCCACCTGCCAGCACCCGACCCATCTCCCTCCAAACCCTTCCTATTCATATACCCATCCAAATGCCTCTTAAATGTTGCAATTGTACCAGCCTCCACCACATCCTCTGGCAGCTCATTCCATACACGTACCACCCTCTGCGTGAAAAAGTTGCCTCTTAGGTCTCTCTTATATCTTTTCCCTCTCACCCAAAACCTATGCCCTCCAGTTCTGGACTCCCTGACACTAGGGAAAAGACTTTGTCTATTTATGCTATCCATGCCCCTTATGATTTTGTAAACCTCTATAAGGTCACCCCTCAATCTCTAATGCTCCAGGGAAAACAGCCCCAGCCTATTCAGCCTCTCCCTATGGGCATGGTGGCACAGTGGTTCGCACTACTGCCTCACAGCACCAGAGTCCTAGGTTCAGTTCCAGCCTCTGGCAACTGTCTGTGTGGAGTTTGCATATTCTCCCCATATCTGCGTGGGTTTGCTCTGGTTTCCTCCCACAATCCAAAGATGTGCAGGTTAGGATGAATTGGCCATGCTAAATTACCTGTAGTGTTAGGTGCATTAGTCAGAGAGAAAATGGGTCTGGGTGGGTTACTCTTTGGAGGATCGGTTGGTCTGAAAGACCTGTCCCTACGCTGTAGGGAATCTAATCTTTTCTGAACACTTTCAAGTTTCACAGCATCTTCCCGATAGGAAGGAGACCAGAATTGCACACAACATTCCAACAGTGGCCTAACCAATGTCCCATACAGGTACAACATGACCTCCCAACTCCTGTACTCAATACTCTGACCAATAAAAGAAAGCATACCAAACGCCTTCTTCACTAACCTATCTACCTGCGACTCCACTTCCAAGGAGCTATGAACCTGCATATATATTTATATATATATATATATTATATATAACCACCAAAGATTTATTTCCCTTCCCTCCCTGATCAGCGTTCTGGAAAGACCACTCCCTCCGCGACTCCCTCGTCAGGTCCACACCCCCCACCAATCCAACCTCCACTCCCGGCACCTTCCCCTGCAACCGCAGGAAATGCAAAACTTGCGCCCACACCACCCCCCTCACTTCCCTCCAAGGCACCTAGGGATCCTTCCATATCAGTCACAAATTCACCTGAACCTCCACACATCATTTACTGCATCTGCTGCACCCGATGTGGCCTCCTCTACATTGGGGAGACAGGCCGCCTACTTGCGGAACGTTTCAGAGAACACCTGTGGGACTCCCGTACCAACCAACCCAACCGCCCTGTAGCTGAACACTTTAACTCCCACTCCGCCAAGGACATGCAGGTCCTTGGCCTCCTCCATCGCCAGACCATGCCAACACGACACCTGGAGGAAGAGCGCCTCATCTTCTGCCTAGGAACCCTCCGACCACAAGGGATAAATGCAGATTTCTCCAGCTTCCTCATTTCCCCTCCCCCCCACCTTATCTCAGTCCCAACCCTCGGACGCAGCACCGCCTTCCTAACCTGCAATCTTCCTCCCAACCTCTCCGCCCCCACCCCCTCTCCGGCCTATCACCCTCACCTTAACCTCCTTCCACCTATCGCATTCCCAACGCCCCTCCCCCAAGTCCCTCCTCCCTACCTTTTATCTTAGCCTGCTTGGCATACAGTCCTCATTCCTGAAGAAGGGCTTATGCCCGAAATGTCGATTCTCCTGCTCCTTGGATGCTGCCTGACCTGCTGCGCTTTTCCAGCAACACATTTTTCAGCTCTGATCTTCAGCATCTGCAGTCCTCACTTTCTCCCATCTGGAGTTAGGAGTCTATCCATCAACCCATTGTCAATTGTCAGAAAAGCCCACCTGGTTCACTAATGTCCTTTAAGAAAAGAAACTGCCATTCTTATCTGGTCAAGCTGACATGAGACTCCAGACCCATAGTAATGTGGTCGACTCTTAACTGCCCTGAGCAAGGATGGCCTGGCCAGTGATGTCCAATTCCCAAAAAGAAATAAAAGAAACTTGAAATGTCATAACAGTCCAGGTTATGGATGTAATGCAGGGAAGTGGCAGTACAGGGCGACCTCCATATCCGTGAAATTATTTCCGATAGTTTCCGTTACCCATGGTTTACCGCAGCCTGAACATATTCTAGGAAACCTTCCAGGACCAGGGGCTGCTGGGAAGGTAAATCTCCTATTGAAATGAATTGGTTCACTCCTATCCACATTTTTGGGCTTTCGTGGTAGGTCTTGAAACCTCTCCCCCGAGGGTAGGGGGGAATACTGTATTGTAGGTACTGGTGTATTTTTGGCTGTACAGACTGGATAAGCTGAAGGGTTTCTTCTGCACTGTGTGATTGAGAGTCCCTTTCTGCCTTTTTAAAAATTTGTTAATGGGATGTGCATTTATTTGGGTTAAAGGGATCAAGGAGAAAATGTGACCAGGGGACTGAGTTGGTTGATCAGCTGTGATCATAGTGAATGGGGGAGCAGGTTCAAAGGACAAATGACCAACTGCTGCTAGACTATCCTTGTTTCTAGATGTTTTTAATCTATCTATTCTGATGTGTTGTGACGTCTGTGAAGATGATGGGGTTTAACCTGGACCTTCTGGCTCAGAGGTAGGGATGATACCATTGTCTCGTGAAAGGCATTTTCCTTATTTTAATGTTATTGCCCTGCTCTAATTGTCCGTTTGCTCTGCTGAGAGTTGTTGGTGAGTCTGAGTCACATGTAGCCCATACTGTGTAAGGACAGCAAATTTCCTTCTTTTAAGACATCAGTGAACTGGCTGGGGTGGCTCAGTGGTTAGCACTGCTGCCTCACAGCACCAGGGACCTGAGTTCAATTCCAGCCTCGGGCGACTGTCTGTGTGGAGTTTGCACATTCTCCCCGTGTCTGCGTGGGTTTCCTCCGGGTGCTCCGGTTTCCTCCCACAACCCAAGGATGTGCAGGTCAGGTGAATTAGCCGTGTTAAATTACCCGTAGTGTTCAGGGATGTGTAGGCAAGGTGAATTGGGGAAATGTAAAGTAATAGGTGTAGGGGATTGGGTCTGAGTGGAATACTCTTCCAAGGGTCAGTGTGGACTTGTTGGGCCATAAGGCCTGTTTCTACATTGTAGGGATTCTAATTCTACATGTTGACTGATTAATGGTCAGCTTTTTAACTAACTTAGTGGGCGGCACGGTGGCACAGTGGTTAGCACTGCTGCCTCACAGCGCCTGTAGACCCGGGTTCAGTTCCCGACTCAGGCCTCTGACTGTGTGGAGTTTGCACGTTCTCCCCGTGTCTGCGTGGGTTTCCTCTGGGTGCTCCGGTTTCCTCCCACAGTCCAAAGATGTGTGGGTCAGGTGAATTGGCCAAGCTAAATTGCCCGTAGTGCTAGGTAAGGGGTAAATGTAGGGGTATGGGTGGGTTGCGCTTCGGCGGGTCGGTGTGGACTTGTTGGGCCGAAGGGCCTGTTTCCACACTGTAAGTCTAATCTAATCTAATCTAAAATACTTTTATTGAATTCACATTTCACCATCTCCCATGACCTGAGTTCTGGATTGCTAGCCCAATGACAATAGTACTAAGCAAATGCTTCTCCTCAGACTCAAAGCACCTCTGAAAAGATCCACCATTTCTGCCAACCCGTGGGTTTGTGGCTGGCTGGAATGGAGGAGGTTCAGTTGAGAAGGTGCAATGTGCTACGCAGATTGAGAGCCTGTCTGGGGAATATGCAGGGACCGAGTCAGGCTTGGTGGTAGTACACAGTCCTCCAGCTAACCATCCAAAGCTCTGCATGTAGTAGAGTCTGCAGAGTTTTCCAGCTACCTCAGAACCCATCGTATCAGTGTGGGAACAAGTCGCCCCCAAACCCTGGCCAGTTTCAGGGAGGTGAGCTTGCCCTGCCTGCTATTATGGTACGTCAAACACATATGTCTTGCACAATCTTCACATGGTCTGCCACGTCAGTATCACAGACTTGTGTCTGTTTTCCACCAACATTTTATGAATGTGTTTAACAATGGGATAACCCATTGTAGCTCATCTATTATCAATCTCTGACATTGTCATCCACCTCAGCTGAGATCACCCCTCTCTCTGCTGCCCTCCACTTTGGTCTCCAGTGGTCATTTCTAGGTTTTCAGCTCCACTGACATTTTTTAAGAGTCACATTTTAGAATTCGTTTTTGCTGTTGTATTTCCAAGCACCTCTGTGTTACATTGTGTTTGTGTGGAAGTTTTAGTGTGCGCCTTGGCATCCACATTCCATTGCAACATGTGGAGGTTCCCCTGTTTAGACAAAGACACAGCTAATAGAAAGTCTGAACATAAGAAACTGACATTTTAAAATGATTTACGAAAGAAGCAAAAAAAACATTTTCACAGTGAGTAGTTGCGGTGTGGGGAGGCAGGTTCAATTAAGATGTTTCAGAGGGCATGAGACGATTATTTAAATGGAAATAATGTGCAGACGTATGGAGAACAAGTGTGAAAATGGAGAAACACATGACTCCAGCTGCTGGAATCTGTACTGAAAACAACAACATGGTGGAGATCACAGTGGGTCAGGCAGCATCCAGCGAGAGAGAGCAAACTAATGTTTCGAGTCTAGAGGACTCTTCATCAAACAATCTCAACTCGAAACATTGGCTTGCTCTCTCTCCATGGATGCTGTCTGACCCTCAGGTGAGAGAATGGCTTTACCCTCATTCAGTGCGTTGATGTAGATGCAATGGACCAAGTGGACTTCTGCATTATAACAATTATAGAGTCATAGAGATGTACAGCACAGAAACAAACCCTTCAGTCCAACTCGACCAGGTATCTTAACCTAATCTAGTCCCATTGGCCAGACTTGGGCCCATTTCCCTCTGAACCCTTCCATATACCCATCCAGGTGCCTTTTAAATGCTGGAATCGTGCCAGTCTCCACCACTTCCTCTGGCAGCTTATTCCATACACACACCACCCTCTGCGTGAAAAAGTTGCCCCTTAGGTCCCTTTTATATCTTTCCCCTCTCACCCTAAACCTATGCCCTCTAGTTCTGGACTCCCCCACCCCAATGAAAAGACGTTGTCTATTTAATCTATCTATGCCCTCCATGATTTTACAAACCTCTGCAATGTCACCTCTCAGTCTCCTATGATCCTTTAAAGTATTTTGCACTAACAAAAAAAATTGTATTTTAATAATACTTTTCACATCATAGAACACCCCAACAGCCATTGAAGTACTTTTGAGGTATAGTCGCTGATATAATGTAGAAAATGCACAGTCAGCTCCCATAAATAGCAATATGTTAATGAGTGGATAATCTATTTCTGTGATGTTGATTGAGGGATAAATATTAACAAAGGCACCAGGGATAACTCTCTTGTCCATCTTTGAAAAAAATCATACGACACCAGGTTATAGTTCAACAGTTTATTTGGAAGTACAAGCTTTCGGAGCGCTGCTCCTTCAGGTAGCATCAAAAGCTTGCACTTCCAAATAAACTGTTGGACTATAACCTGGTGTTGTATGATTTCTAACTTGGTTTACCCCAGTTCAGCACCAGCACCTCCACATCTTGTCCTTCTTTGAAATAGTGCCGTGAGATCTTTTTACACTCACTTGACGGAAAAAATAGTGCCTAAGTTTCACATTTTAACAGAAGGAAGATACCTCCTACCGTATAAGACTCCCTCAGTATGACACTGGAGTGTTGTGCTGAAGGAGTGTCTTTCCGTAAGTAGAAAGTGGCCCACACCGCCAGTGTGTCATCCGAGGCTCACTGAAGATATTACCTAGTATAGTGACAAAATGTCCAAAAAGGAACCTTCCATCTCAATAAGCAAACCCAAATCCAGAAGGAGTGTTTGTTGTGCTGTTAATATTTGCACAACCCACCTAACAGAACAGTCCCTGCAGAGTCATGAAAGTCTGCTGGTGGCTAATTAAGGGTCTTAATGTGGATGCTGGAGGATCCAGACCATAAGGCCACAGTCTCAGAATTAGGGCTTGGCCATTTAGTACTGAGATGGAGACGTTCCTTCACTCAAAAGCATGATGAATCTTTAGCATTTTCTACTTTTCCCTATTTTGCCTATCAACCTGTACAGAGATGTTAATACACACCTCTGGAGCAGGTGGACTAGAATCCAAACCTCCTGGTCAGGACACTACCACTGTGCCATAAAAGGGCCCTAAAGTATGGAATGCTTCATGAATTTGTGTCAAGATTAGAGTGGTGCTAGAAAAGCACAGCCGGTCAGGCAGCATCCGAGGAGCAGAAAAATCGGGCTGATGAAGGGTTTTGCCCGAAACGTCGATTTTCCTGCTCCTCAGATGCTGCCCGACCTGCTGTGCTTTTCCAGCACCACTCTGATCTCCAGCATCTGCAGTCCTCACTTTCACCCTCCTGAATTTGCGTGTCACCCTGCGCCAGGGCCAAGCTAATCTTTTTGCTAGCCTTCCAATTTCAGTATATTTTCTGTCGAAGTCAGTATTTTCTATCGAAGATATCATTAATGCTTAGTCAATTGTATTTGAGACAGAAATTATTAGATTCTTGTGGATTATAAGATAGTGGCAGGAAGGTGAATTTGAAGTCGCACTGCTAAACATCCCACTCCAGGTCTGAGCTCTGACATCAATCGGAGGGAGATTCATTTGGACATATTTCTTGGGGATTTATCACATGATCTCCTACACCCTTCCTCTGCCCCCCCCCCCCCCAACTCCCGTCCATTGGTCATGCAACCTTCGCATCCTCATGGGAATTCCTTCTCTCAGGCAAACAGAAAACTTGCAGACATTTTAGAGCCTAAACACCCTTTACCCATCCCCTGCTCCTCTGCTGCTACCTGACCTGCTGTGCTTTCCCAGCACCACGCTCTCAACTCTGATCTCCAACATCTGCAGTCCTCACTTTCTCCCGATCAGGATATGGCCTGCTTTTAGCACAATCAACCCATCTTCATCTCTCATTGTCCCCATTATCAGCTTCTCTCCTTCCCTCACTTATTAACATCTATACCTTTGTTTGCTCATTTGTAATTCTTGCTCTGTCTCTGGGTTACATCTCAGCCTATCCTCTTACTCCACTACCCCATCTTCACCTTATAAATTATCTATTTTAATTTCATCCATTTTTCTAATTAACCCTGTTCAGAGATGTTATTACACACCTCCGGGGTAGATGGGACTTGTACCTGGGCCTCCTGGTCCTGGAATAGTGACACTACCACAGGTGGCACAAAAACCTGGTCCATGCTTTCTGTCCCAACCTGGGTCTAAAAGTCTCAAACTGGGGAGTTTTGATGACTTTTATAAAATCTTTGATTTTTGTGATGTCTCTTTAAAATTCACTGATGGGATGTGGACATCTCTGGCTCTGCCAGCATTTATTACCCAACCATAATTACCCAGTTAAGAGTCAACCGCATTGCTATGGGTCTGGAGTCACGTGTAGACCAGACCAGGTAAGGATGGCATATTTCCTTTTTCTAACAATCTAACGGAGTTCCTGTATTAATAGTCTAGAGATAATACCACTAGGTCATTGCCTCCTCAATAAAACTGCAGGAATAAATAGCAGGGCTTAATTTTCAATGTGGTGAAAATGTGTTGCTGGAAAAATGCAGCAGGTCAGGCAGCATCCAAGGAACAGGAAATTCGACATTTCGGGCATAAGCCCTTCATCAGGACTCCTGATGAAGGGCTAATGCCCGAAACGTCGAATTTCCTGTTCCTTGGATGCTGCCTGACCTGCTGCATTTTTCCAGCAACACATTTTCAGCTCTGATCTCCAGCATCTGCAGATCTCACTTTCTCCTTAAGTTTCAATGTGTTTACCCCAGTGAGGTGCAATGCTACCACTTTGATTCAGTGGGTTCTGAGATGGACTCAGCCCTGCTCAAGAGCACTCGAGATGAAGGTGGAGACATTACTTGGGTGGGAGTCACTCTAGGTCAGTGAGCACAGGAGTGATAGGGAACCAGCACCTGGTGTGAGTGAAGGCATGGACACCAGAGTTTCAGATGACCTCAGGTTTGCAGAGAGTAGTATGTGGCAAAATGAGATTGGAAGCTCATCTTGGGATGAAATGTAACACCAAGGTTATGACAAGATTGACTTGACTGACGACAGTCTGTTGCTCGGGAGAAGGATGGGTTTGGTAGCTAGGTATTCGAGTTTGGAGTGGGGGCTGAAAATAATGGCTTCACTCTTCCCAGTATTTAACTGGAGGAAATGTCTTCTCATCCTGTACTGGATGATGGATACACTGCCTGCTACTCTCCAGGCAGTGTGAAGTCGAGAGGGTGATGGTTATTGTGAGTGCTTTGATCATTCACTTGAAAAGCAATTTTTCTCATGTTTAGTATTAAAAACAACCAACGTAAAATTATGAATAAACATTCATTAACTGCTCTGGAACTCAATGCCTATTTAATTCTGTGTTCCTCAAACCAATGTCCTCATTCTTCCTACAGTCTGTGAAGCAAAGCTTTTATGCTTTGATGGCTCCATCTAGTGACCACATAACCCATTGTTCAACTGTGGTTATAAAACAATCAGTTGCCGTATCAAACCCAACAGACATTGTGTAAGTTAATTTGAAGACTTTGTCTATTCATCTAAAATCCATTGAATGAATTTTGACATCAGTGTGTCTTATGAGCATGCCTCCAAATCTGAAAATCAGAGATTGCATCAGTATAATGATCAGGAATATGAAGTCACATTTCAGAAATTAGATGAAATTTTCATGAACCTGACAATCATATCCAGCAACTACTCTTGATTTATATCCTCACGCCCCACTATTGCAGTAGATTCACTCTGCTCACTCTTTCCCCATCATTTGCACCATGCAACTGCAAGAAAATGGCCATTTCCAGTAAGAGTTCATCAAACCTCTGTCGTAGAGCTATAGAGATGTACAGCACGGAAACAGACTAGTCCCATTTACCAACATTTGCCCCATACCCCTCTAAACCCTTCCTGTTCATATACCCACCCAGACGCCTTTTAAATGTTGTAATTGTACTCGTTTCCATCACTTCCTTTAGCAGCTCATCCCATACACACACCACCCTCTGTTTGAAAATGTTGCCCCTTAGGTCCCTTTTAATTCTTTCTCCTCTCACCTTGAATTTGCACCCTCTAGTTTTGCTGTTCCCTAGCCTGGGGAAAACACCTTGTCTATTTATCCTATCCATGCCCTTCTTCATGATTTCATAAACCTCTATAAGGCCACCCCTCAGCAATGCTCCAAGAAAAACAGCCCCAGCCTATTCAGCCTCTTTCTGTAGCTTAAACTCTCCAAACCTTGCAACATCTTGTAAATCTTTTCTGTACCATTTCAAGTTTCTCAATATCCTCCCTTTAGCAGGGAGACCAGAATAGCACGCAGTATTCCAAACATGGCCTAACCAATGTCTTGTACAGCCACAACATGACCTCCCAACTCCTGTACTCAATGCTCTGACCAATAAAGGCAAGAGTTGAGAAGATTTGTAGCTCACGTTAAGGTTCTGGATGTAGGTTTGCTCACTGAGCTGGAAAGTTCATTTCCAGACATTACGTCACCCTACTAGGTAACATCTTCAGTGGGTCTCCAGACAAAGCAATGTTGATAATTCCTGCTTTCTATTTATATATTTGGGTTTCTTTGGGTTGGTTTTGTCATTTCCTGTGGTGATGTCATTTCCGTTTTCTCAGGTGTGGTAGATGGAGTCTAACTTGATGTGTTTGTTGATAGAGTTTCAATTGAAATACCATGTCATGTATGTAAGGAGACTAGTCCAGATGTCAACTATCCACAAAAAGACAGGACCCTCTCTCAATAGTATCCTTACATACAGATGAAGAAGGACACCACTTCAACTGGGACAACACATCCATCCTAGGACAAGCCAAACAGAGACATGCACGAGAATTCCTAGAAGCATGGCATTCCAACCAGAACTCTATCAACAAACACATCAAGTTAGACCCCATCTACCACCCCTTGAGAAAAAGAACCGGATATGACATCACCGGAAATGACACCACTAGCCCGAAGAAACCCAAACATATAAATAGAAAGCAGGAATTATCAACAGTGCTTCACCCGGAGGCCCACTGAAGATGTTACCTAGTAGGGTGACAAAACAAATGGAAATGAACCTTCCAGCTCAGTGAGCAAACCTACATCCAGAATAAAGGCAAGTGCACCAAATGCTGCCTTCACTATCCTATCTACTGAGACTCCACTTTTAGGGAAACATGAACGTACACTCCAAGTTTGTTCAGCAATACTCCCAAACACCTTACTATTAAATGTACAAGTCCTGCCCTGATTTGCCTTTCCAAAATGCAGCACCTCACATTTTTCTAAATTAAGCTCCAACTGCCACTCCTCAGCCCATTGACTCTTGATATTTTAGGGTATTATCATCATTGAATCTCCCATTATCAATATCTTGGGGGGTTACCATTGACCAGATCTGAATTGGACTAGTTCTGTAAATAGTCTAGCTATAGCAGCAGGGCAGAGGCTAGGAATCCCACAATAAATAAAACTCACCACCTGACACCCCAAAGCCTGTCCACAAATCAGGAGTGTGATGGAATTCTCCCCACTTATCTGAGTGAGTGCAGCTCCAACAACACTCAAGAAGCTTGACATCATCTAGGACAAAGCAGTGCACTGGATTGGCAGTCACTTCAGCTTAAATATTCACATCCTCCGCTGTGACACGTGATGGTATGTGTGTGTTCCATTTACAAGATTCACTGCAGCAACTCACCATAGCTTATTTGAGAGCAGTTTCTAAACCCACAGCCTGTACCACTTAGAGGAACAAGGGCAGCAGGTACAAAAGAAAACCACCACCTGAAAGTTCTCCTCCAAGAACACTCACCATTCTGACTTAGAAATATATTGCCATTCCTTTAGCGTCATTTGGTCAGGACCTTGGAAGTTCCTCACAGCACTGTAGCTGCCTCTGCACCACATAGACTGTTGTAGTTCAAGAAGACAGCTCAGAAACACTTTCTTCAGGGCAGTTTGGAGACGGACAATAAATTCTGGCCTGGTCAGCGATACCAACATCCAGGAATAATTGTTTTAAAAAGCACACTGTCTTTGGGTCTGCATTGCTCTTGTTTGTGATTTCGGGAAACCCTAATGAAAATACAAATCACAGGAAGCTTCCACTAAGACTTTGGATTTTAAATATATTTATGAGAAATTCATCTCCAAACCCATTGAAAATATACAAATGGTAGATAAAGACATTGCCTGTCAGTAGAAAAGGATTAACTCTGCAAATGTAAACCTGTCATTCACTGTATTTTTGCCATGTAGATGCACATACATATCCTGCTTTCAGTGTGTGATTATTTCCTTAATCATGTACAAGTGCTTCTACAGAGGAGAAGCACAAATGAGCCATTGATCTTTCAAAGGGTGCAACAGTTCAAGTTTATAAGATTCAACAATGTGAATACTTCTGATTGTGATCCTGAGTTATTGAAACTGTTCCTCAGCGAGGCACAGAATCCTTCGCTGTTCAGGAACTCAGGAGAGAAACTGTGGGGAAGCGAAGCTTGGAAGGGCACCATCTCAGAGAATGTGATCTCACTCAGTCGTGCATTCCTCCCTTTAAAAGGAGAGGAATAATCCTTTTCTTTCCTCTAAGAAGAATTATGCAGCCTGTGGAAGACCAATTAAATCAAAAGGCGAGCCTGATCCCAAGGAATGAGTTTTGTCCCATTTGGTTTCAGGATGTGTGGGTATTTCACAGAGGAGGCTGTGTCAGACCCAGTCTTCAGGAGGATTTCTTGGTCCTTTGGGTTTCACAAAGCGGCTCTTAAAACCTATAATAAATAAACAATTTAGCATTACAAAATATTCACAGCAAAGTGCAGGTCCAGTTGTGCTCAACTGCTGTCTCTGCTCCACATTCCCCCACCATACCTCATCTCACTATCATTCTCCCATTCCCCCACCATACCTCATCTCACTATCAGCACAGACTTCTGTTCCATTCTCTCCTGTGTGTTTCTCTAGATTGTGTTTCAATTAATCTTTGACGTTCATTGCAATGTAGCAAGTTTCACATTCTCATTGATCAATACTCTATACATTTGTGTAACAGTTAATTTCATGTAAAGCTAACCAATGAATATTGGCTTAAAATTGCATAATTTTGCATATACTTTACCTACATGTTGACCACAGTTTTTCAGGGATCACAATTCCAACATTTCAGAATCTCTGCCCATTCCCAGAGATGTTAATGATTTGAATTCATTGTAAATGTATAAAAACAATCAATTTTAATACTCGTAATGAAGTGTTTAAACATTCCTACATGTAATTTTTGTTATTTATTCAAAATATTAAAGTGGTTTTGAAAAACTGACCATGTTGTGATTATTAATTATTCATTGTTCATTACTACAGTTTATGGTTTTGGATTTCTCTCAGGACCCAGATCAAAAATGCATGTGGACCTTTCAAAAATATAGCATGTGCAAAAGTCAACCCTCTGACTTGGGCCTAAAAACTTTGCCTTAGAAATCAGACCATTTACACTAGTACACAAGGTAAGTTGTCACTGAGAGTCAATTGCCTTCTGTGTATTAGAAGATCTATTAACGCTGCGGAACAGAGTCTTTGATATTGGGATCCCAAACATGGCCCAACAGTTGGAAAACTAAAAGAAAGAGGACTGCAGATGCTGGAGATCAGAGTCAAAAAGCACAACAAGTCAGGCAGCATCCAAGGAGCAGGAGAGTTGATGATTTGGGCATAAGCCCTTCATCAAGAAAACTAAATTCAATCTGTGATCAGAAAAACTGGAGAAACTGAGTTTGTTTACATTCATGCTTTCTGTGATATTGAGATTCTTGCTTGACTTTCTCAGTAAGACTGCAGCCGAACCAAAACCAGCTAGCCTCACTGATTATAAGCAAGTCAGAAATGAAACTGCAAAGATCCCCAAAATAATTAAAGGGAAGAATTATTTCCTTAACATATGACTATAACTTTACAACAACATGGTTCTGCATTTTGTTTAAGGCAAGGAATAGGAAGTGAATATTGACTTTGGACTTGAGAAACCATTTGATTCATTGATCTTCTTCTGGTCTTTTACTTCTGCATTTATGTTTCCCTGATCCCTTTCACAAGATCAAGGCTGTTTCCAACATTTTGAAATCATAGTTTATGTTTATCAAACACAATGCTCAACAATCTTTTATTGACATATACTCTAACCACACCTTATCATATAACACTTTAATTAATGTAAAGCTTTCCCAAGGCACTTCACAGGAATGTTATGAAACAATGTTTGCCCTTAAGTCACACAGGGAGATACTGTGAAAGATGACCAAACCTTTGGATGAAAAAAAGCAGGTTTTAAGGAACATCTTAAAATACATATCAATTAGCAGCTTCACCATTTAATAAGATCAGGGCTGATCTAATTACTCCACATTCCTGCCTAATCCAATAACCTCTCACCCCATATTGAGAACTACCCACTGTGCCTTAAAAGTATTCACACATTCTGTTGCTGCCACCTTTTAAGGAAGAATTCCAGTGCCGAATGACCTGCTGAGAGAAAACAATTTCTGCCTACCTCTGTCTTAAATGGGTGATCACATTTTTAAACAGTAACAACTAGTTCCAGTTGCTTCCACAAGACAGAATACTCTTTCCTGTCAAAATCCCTCAGGATCCTGCATGTCTCAAACAGGTTGTTTTTTTTAAAAAACTATTCTAAGGCTACAATGGTGGATTAAAGGGAATGGGAGAGGCACAGGATGCCTGAGCTGGGTGATTCTAGGATTCTTGATCAGTTACATGGCTGGAGGAGGTGATGAAATAAGGAGGAGGCAAATCTACAAAGAAAGAAAGCTAATAGAAAATGTTGTTACTTTGGGACAATTGAGTAAAAGTAGATTATACTTCAATTATACAGGGCATAGGTGAGACTGTGTCTTGAGTACGATGCACATTATTGATCACCTTATTTAAGGAAGGCTGCAAAGGCATTGGAAACAGTTCAGCAAAGGTTTATTAGACTTTATGTTTAAGGTGAGCTAAGAATATTTAAAGGACATAAATGGCACCTTTTTTTTTACACAGAGTAGTTTATGTGTGGAATGAACTGCCAGAAAAAGTGGTGAGTGCAGGTATGGTTACAAATGTCTAAAAGACATTTGGATAAGTACACTAATGGGAACGATTTGGAGGGATATGGGCCAAGTGCAGGCCAGTGGGACTAGTTTAATTTGGGAACATGGGTTGGAGTGGACTGGTTGGATCAAAGGGTATGTTTCCATTATGCATGACTCTAGAATACCTGGAATAAGCAGGTTTCTCTATGAGGAAAGGTTTGACAGGTTAGGATCATAAAGCCAAGTCACCATTTAGTTTTCTCTGTCATTAGGGAGAAGTGACTGGCCGTGGTTTAACCTGAGGGCCACCACGCTTCAGGTTCAGGGAGAGGTTGAGAGGGAGAGTCCTTCATTGATTGGATCAGCCAGTGCAGGAATTAAACCCATGCTTTTGGCATCACTCTACGTTTGAGACGAGCCATCCAGCAAACTGAGCTAACCAACCCCATAGGATTGCAGCCTTAGGAGTTCAGAAGAATAAGAGGCAACATAATTGAAACATAAAATCCTGAAGACTCTTGACAGGGTAGGTGTGGAGAGGATGTTTCCTCTTGTGGAAGATTCTAGAACCAGGGTAGTTACTTAAAAATCTGGAATTGCTCATTTGAGACATAGATGTTTCTTCTCCTGTAGGGTTGTGACTCTTTGGAACTCTCTCCCTGAAAAGGTGATGGAAGCAGTGTCCTTAAATATTTTGAAGGCAGATCTAGATAGATTCTTATTAAGCAAGGAAGTGAAAATTTGCTGGGGTAGGCAGGACTGGGGAGTAATCAGATCAGTGGTGATTTTATTGAATGGATTATGGAGAGTGGAAGATGTATCCCAACTGAATCATAACAATTAGAGGGTTGAATGCGGACCCATAGCCGTTACAGCCGATAATCTAACACCACAACCATCTGCTCAGAGTGAAGGGTGCCAGATATCAGCCTCAGTAAACACTGATAAACTCACCAAAGTTCAGAAATGAGCGACTGTGCTCTGTGCTTGGTTCACTCTCTGAAGCCTTGGACAATGCTGGAACACTGGTTATGGCTGTAATCACAAAGAGACATGGAAAGAAGGGTTAACACACATTCCAATGGTTTGGTTGCAATGTCTTTGTTGGTAAGTTCAGATTTCTGATTAAAAGATTGATGAAATATACTGCCTACCTGCGGGCGGATAAATACATTCCTTCACAAAATTAGATTAGATTACTTACAGTGTGGAAACAGGCCCTTCGGCCCAGCAAGTCCACACCGACCCGCCGAAGCGCAACCCACCCATTCCCCTACATTTACCCCTTACCTAACACTACGGGCAATTTAGCATGGCCAATTCACCTGACCCGCACATCTTTGGACTGTGGGAGGAAACCCACACAGACACGGGGAGAATGTTCAAACTCCACACAGTCGCCTGAGTCGGGAATTGAACCCGGGTCTCTAGCGCTGTGAGGCAGCAGTGCTAACCAGTGCTAAATGAATTAATAGTTAATATTTAAAGGAACTATACTGCATTTATATACCAGCTCTGACAATTCGAGGATGGCCAAAAACACTTTGCAGTCAAGAAGATATTTTCGGAAGAGTAGTCATCGTTGGAATGTAAAACATTGAATGGGTGACTGAGCAGCCAGGTTTTGCACAGCAAGATCCCACAAACAGCACTGCGAAAATGAACAAGTAATTTGTTGTACAGATATTGATTGAGGGATAATGGGACAGTGGGAAGAACTCCCCTAAATAAAACTAGAAAATTCTGGAAAAATGCAACAAGTTTGGTGGCATCTGTGGACAGAGACAAACAGTCATGGTCTGCTCTTCTTTAGATGCCATGGGATCTTTTATGTTGCAGCTGAGGCCTCGATTTGTCTCACCTGAAAGACAGCACCTCTGACAATGTAGCACTCCTTCAATAGAGTACAGGCAGCATCTGCCTTAAATCTAGATTCAGTGTCTGAAAATACTGACTGTGGATTTAAATAATCCTGATTTACATAATAATCAACCTCCATGTTTCTGGTCGGTGGAAATATGATGAAACTTATCTAAGTAGAGCATTATTGCAAACTGTTTTCAGTGGAGCTACAGATGATGATATATTATAAACTTTCACTAGATTTGGTTTATCTGCAGGTCATTCTGCTGTAACACTCATTTCATTAACATCAATTCACTGTAACACGCCTGACAAATTGGGTTTCTAAAGCCCGAAGTTTTAAAGCATGTATTGGTTATAACACAATTCCAGCCCCGTTAGTTTAAATGGTGCTGCTATTATGCGATTTTCTTATAACACGGGATTGCACGGGAATAGAACTATTGCGTTATAGCAGAACTGACTGTATCTCATGTGAAGCAGTAATGCAGGGGAGATGGAGGCACAGTGGTAATGTCATTGGTCTTTTTGTTTTATTCATTCACAGGATGTGTGTGTCACTCGGCATCATTTATTGCCCATCCCTAATTGCCCAGCAACTATATTGCTATGGGTCTGGATTTACATGTAGGCCAGACCAGAGAAGGATGGCAGATTTCCTTCCCTGAAGGACGTTAGTGAACCAGATGGGTTCAGCAATGGCTTCGTGGTCATTATTAAACTCTTATTTTCAGATTATTATTGAATTCAAATTCTACCATCTGCCATTTGAACCGAGGTCCCCCAGAATATTACCTCGATCTCTGGATTGATAGTCCAGCATTAATACCATTAGGCCATGGTCTGTATTCGAATTCCTCAAACTCAGCACCGCCTTCCTAACCTGCAATTTTCTTCCTGACCTCTCCGCCCCCACCCCACTCCGGCCTATCACCCTCATCTTAACCTTCTTCCACCTATCACATCTCCATCGCCCCTCCCCCAAGACCCTCCTTCCTACCTTTTATCTTAGCCTGCTGGACACACTTTCCACTGATGAAGGGCTTATGCCCGAAACGTCGAATTTCCTGTTCCTTGGATGCTGCCTGACCTGCTGCGCTTTTCCAGCAACACATTTTCAGCTCTAGTAATCCAGAAACCCAAGTACCCGGTGGAATTTGAATTCAATGAATAAATCCAGAATATAATGCAAGTCTCAATCTTGGTTCCCATGAAACTAGCATCGAATGTTGTAAAATATTCACTAATGTCCTTTAGAGAAAGAATCTGCTTATCTTATCTGGTCTTGTCTAAATGTGACTCCAGATCCAAATAACATGGTTGGTTCGTGGGCAGCACGGTGGCACAGTGGTTAGCACTGCTGCCTCACAGCGCCTGAGACCCGGGTTCAATTCCCGACTCAGGCGACTGACTGTGTGGAGTTTGCGTGTTCTCCCTGTGTCTGCGTGGGTTTCCTCCGGGTGCTCCGGTTTCCTCCCACAGTCCAAAGATGTGCAGGTCAGGTGAATTGGCCATGCTAAATTGCCCGTAGTGTTAGGTAAGGGGTATGAGTGGGTTGTGCTTTGGCGGGTCGGTGTGGACTTGTTGGGCCGAAGGGCCTGTTTCCACACTGTAAGTAATCTAATCTAATCTACTTCAATAGGGCCTGGCAAGCTGTTCAGTTGAAGTAGCAATTCAGGATGGGTTACAAATGCTGGTCAAGCCAGTGAATCCTACTTCCCTCCCTCAAAGAAAAATAAATGAATTTAATGTGCTATAATTACCCTTCTCAAATTGCTCTCAGTAACAGACCTAATGACGTTTTCGCCACCTCAGGTAAAGTAAAAATAAATGACAGCTGATGAAGCACTGTTGAAGTGTAGCTTCTGTTGAAATACGGGAAATCCTGCAAAATTGTACACAGCAAGATCCCACAAACAGCATCTCGACAATAGCCAGGTAACCTGTTTAATTAACATCAGCTGAGACCCCAAATTGTGGCCAAGAAGCTGTGGGAAACCCCTTGTGTTTTTCCAAATAGTGCTCTGGGATCTTGAGCAGGCCGATGGTGCCTTGGTTTATTGCTTCATCTGAGAGAAGGAACCTCTGACTGTGAAGCACACCCTCTGTCCTGCAATGAAGGTGCCAGTGTGGAGTTTTGTGCAGAGGGATTTGAACCCAAACCTTCAAACTCAGCGTTAAGAGTCTGAGGCACTGCAAATGAAACAGCCAGTTTGTACAGGAGATAATCTTACAATCACCTGTTGAGTTAACAGCTAACATTGAGCGCACATGCACACTACGTAATCACCAAGCTTCTGTTGAGATAGAGTGCAAAATGGACAATACAATTAAGAGTACAGGATTGGATCAGATTAATGCTGACTTCAGATTTACAGAATGCTTCTAAAGTGAGCCTGTCTGGTGCTCTGTTAGTTTCTCCTGTCTAGCACAGTTGACATTTTATGATCTTGATAAATACTGGAGGAGGAAAACATTTTCAGGGCAATGACAAAAGCATAGTAGAGGGTCACTAATTGGACAGCTCTCTAAGAGGTGGCACAGTCGTGATGGATAGTATGGCCTCCTGGCTGTGTGATTCCATGATGCTTTTCCTCATAAGTGATTGTTTGAAGATAATTCCACTTACATTTTTTCATACTTCGGAGAATTTTCAAACTCTGCAAACAGCCAAAGAGAAAAAGAAAGATAATCATAAAAAGGTTCTTTAGAAAAGCTGGTGTATTATTGCAAATCACACCAGATCTATTGCCAATTCAACCATTGTAGCAGCTAATCTAGGGAGCAAGACAACAAGCTGTAACCCGCTAGACTCCACCACCAACATGAGAACTAAGAATGACTTTGTACTCTATGTCGGTGCATTTTTAGGGGTTTAGTTGCTTCTCTCTTTGACGAGTGCTGGTTCGGTAGAGCTTTTTTATTCTTCTGTAGGATGTGAATACTGCTGGCAAGACCCATCTTTGTTGCCCACTCCTAATTACTCTTTTTGAAGGTGGTGGTTAAGCCTCAGCCTTGAATTGTGGGTGTAAGTGCACCCACAGTGTGGTTAGGGAGGTTAAACTGGAGAACCTGATTAATTAAGGATGGTGGTTGTAATTTACATGTGATCTGCTTAAGGTGTTAAAACGAGAATGAGTTTGGATAGGGTGGGAAACTGTTTCCTCTGGTTGAGGGAATTCTGAAGAGTGGCTCAAAAGGTTTATGCAGAGCTAGGTTTTCAGCAACAACGTTTGGAAGCAGTTGTTAACCACAAAGGAGTGTGGAATTTTGGAACTCTCCTTATTTCAAACGGAATGGAATATAAAAGTAGGGAAGTTTCACTAAAACGAGACAAGACATTGTTCAGAGCACAGCTGGATGACTGAACAGTTTTGGGCCCCCTCCTTTAAGAAAGGATACATTATCATTGGAGGCATTCCAGAAAAGGTTTATTCGGTCTATTTTGGATATGGAGCCACTGTCATATGAGGAGAGGTTGAGTGAGTTGAGCCTGTATTCATTAGAAATTAAAAAACTGAGAGGAGATATTATTAAAGCATACAAGATTTTATTGGATGTTCTGAAGAATGCTCACTGGACCTGAAATGCTAACTCTGCTTTCTCTCCAGAGGTGCTGAGTTTCTCCAGCAATTTCTGTTTCAGCATTCTTAGGAAACTTGACAGGGTAGGTGCAAACAAGTTGTCCCCTCGATGGGAGAGTCACGGCCTAGAGAGAATCATCTTCAGAATAAGGGGTTGCACATTAAGGTAGATATGAGGGGGAGGTTTTCTCTCCGGGGGTGGGAGGGAGTTAATCTTTGAAATTGTTCATCTATGGAGGCTATTGAGGTTGGGTCATTAAACATATTCTAGGCTGAGATAAACAGGTTTTGAATTAGTGAGGGAATAAGACAGTGGCTCCACATTCAGAATCTACCTAATGAACCTTTTCTGGAATGCCTTCAATGATAATGTATCCTTCCTTAAAGGAGGGGGACCATAGCTGTTCAGTTTTCCAGCAAGGCATGGGGATAAGGAAGGAAAATGGAGTTGAAAATTATCAGATCAATCATGCTTACATTGAATGATGGCGCACAACCAATGGGCTGAATGGCCTATGTCTGCTCATATGGTTTATGCTGAAAATGTGTTGCTGGTTAAAGCACAGCAGGTCAGGCAGCATCCAAGGAATACGAAATTTGACGTTTCGGGCATAAGCCCTTCATCAGGAATGACTTCATTATATGGTTGATGGTCTAAAAACCTGAATTTTTCAAATAAGTGAGGATATTTAGCGACGGATATGGAGGAAAGGCAGATAAAAAGGGGCTGTGCTATAGATTAGCCACCATTTCACTGAATGGCACAGTTAAATTAAGGGGCTGAATAGCCTTATCTTGTATCTGCACTACAACTCCTAAGGTGGAACATGCTCCTCTAATACAGATGCCACCTGCTGGAGCTAAAAGGTTCTGCACATTCAGTTTATAGAATGAATGAAATGCAGAGAATTGGTGTGAAATGGCTGTGAAAGCGGTTCAGGAATAAGAGTCACAGATGAAGCTTGAAGAAAAAACAGCAGCACTGTCAGAGGAAGCAAGGATTGATTTGAATAGCTCTGTCAAACAGCTAGCCAAGCTATGACAGGTTGTGTGACCCTTCCCTGTACAACAAATCATTAGCAAATCCAGCGGCATCGCTGGAGAGAGAAATGGAGTTAACATCTCAGGTGTCCTTCATCACAAACAGAATGATGTAAGAGATGAGCTACTCTCTAACTAATCTTTTCCATCTTTCCAGTGAAAGGTCTTTGTCCTGAAACACTAGGCTGGATTTTATGAATGGCAGTCTCATGCAGTTCGTAGTCCGCCCATTCTGTTTTGGGATGCATGAGAGCTCTTCATTTCTGACAGGAGCTTTCAACCAGGCTTCCTTTGGAGATAAGGAGCCATACTTCCATTCTGACAGTTCCCCCATCTGCTCCCTGGGATAAAGGAGTAGACTTCTCGAGTATGACTAAACAGGTTTGGCCTTCATTCAATAGAGCTCAAAAGAATGAAGGGTGATCTTATTGAAATATACAAGATTCTGAGGGGTCTTGACAAGGTCGATGTTGAGAAGATATTTCCACTCGTCGGTGAGGGACACAGTTACAGAATAAGGGGACAGTCATTTAAACTGAGATGTGGAGGTATTCTCTCAGTGGATAGTGAATGTTTAGAATTCTGTACCCCAGAAAACTGTGGAGGCTAGATCACTGAATGTATTTAGAGAGGAGATTGACAGATTTGAGTGTTATATGGAGCTAGTATAAAAGACGAGTTGAGACCTGGTACAAATCTTCCATGGTCTTATAGAATGATGGGGCAGGCTTAAAGGCCTACTCCTACTTCTTATGTTCAAATGCAGCATGACCTGGGCAATGTTAGGATTAGGCTGAGAAGTAGCAAGTAACCTTTGCATCGCACAAGGCCAGTTTTCTCTCCATAGATGCTGCCGAGTTTCTGTTTTTGCCTCAAAACTATTTCCCCAAGTTCTGCTTGTTGTCACAAATTACTTTGAAAGTAAAACCTCAACAAAGGATGCAGAAAGTAAAATGTCAGTTAATTATCACATAATGTAACTGACCTATATAAACCCCCAATACTGTGTCCCCTACAGACACAGATCAAACATGGTTACGGGACAGACAAACTTCCTCACCTTGCTCCTTGCAAAAGGCTTGTTGGAATCGTTTAATGATCTGGAGCTGTCAGTCTCAGGTAATGAAAGTGGTCCAGACTGGGGCAAGGCTGCGGGTGAAATGAGGAGACAGTCATGCTTAAGAAACAAGAAAGCAGAAAGTCATAAATGTGAATCACCTGGAATGACCCGAACACACAATGGGAGATACTATACACAAGGACACATCATCAAGGAATCTCCTGGATATGGATTTCAACTGTGGACGCAGCTGACTGGTTAAAACCATTCACAACTGCCCACTATGTATTTCTCTAATTTCTTTATGCTGCAGATATACATTTGCTGAGAAACAGGATCATTTGATGAGTTTCAGTGAAGACATTCTGTGACTGAGTTCATATCCTACCAGTGAGTGCACAGAGAAAGGAGGGAATTCAGTTGGTACTCTCTCCCCAGATATGTAACATAACAGTGACCAGTGTTTGCGATCAGTGTGTCTTCTCTCATCCCACACCACACCTCATACCTCTCCACCACTGGCTCAGTTAACACTCATACTCGAGCTAATCTTGGTAATGTACATAGAAGTTCCTGACCCAAAGTATAAGCTGTGTCCTTGCTACCCCAGTGCCTCTTCCAAAAGATATTCAACATGAAGGAGTGCTGTTTCAAAAATTACTTGGGGAGGTAATAAGCAGCAGAAGGTTTCCTTGCCTATGTTTGACATGATGCCACGAGACTTCATAAGATCCCAAATCAATGTTGAGGACTCCCACGACAACTCCTTCCCAATGGCATATCACTGCGCTGCCATTTCTGTTGAGTCTGTCCTGTTAGTGGGGCAGGATACATCCAAGAATAATGATGAGAGAGGCTGGGGCAATATCTGTAAGGTGTGATTCTCCGAGTTTGACTGGGTCAGGCGTTTACTTGACTGACCTGGAGGACGACTTTCCTAATTTTGGCACAAGTTCCCAAACGTTAGTAAAGAAGCCTTGGCAGGGTTGACGAGGCAGGTTGTGCCATTGTCATTTCTAGTACAGGTTAATACTGGGCAGTCCATCTGGTCTTATTCCATGACACAGGGAGAGAATCGGCATCAGAGTAATTGAGCACTGCTAACTTTTATTTAAGGGTGTTGAGGAGATGCACAAAAGGAGAGAGAATAATACTCACTGATTGCATTTGGAAGTGATAATGTGTCACATTTTCTTTCTAAAGGAGAAAGAAAAATCTATTAGTGAATGGACAAAAGAAAAATAATGACTTAAACACCAGATTTTTGCAGACACTAGTTGATCTTCCACACGGATCCAATCTCATCCATTCCACTCCTCTCCAAAATATTTGATTGTCTAAAAATTAAGATGGCGGGAGCTGTAATGAACAGTGACATAAAAAAGGTTCAAGACTATGAATTTTCTAATTCATGTGACAACAAATGTGCTTAAATTTTCCAAAATACAACAATCATGCCATGTTATCATTTGAAAATTAATCCTTCTGTTGTGGGTATCTCTGGCAGGTGTGCCATCTGCTGCCTATCTCATTTGCCCTTGAGGTAGTGGTGGGGCTGGTGTTGGTGAGCTGTCTTCATGAACTGCTGGAGTCCATGTGATATAGGAACACCACAATGCCGTTATGGAGCAATTTCCAGGATTTTGGTCCAGGGAAGGAACAGCAACATATTTCCAAGTCAGGATGGTGCACATCTTGGAAGGGAACTTTTAACTGTGGTGTTTCCATGCGGATGCTGCCCTTGTCCTTCTAGATGATGGAGTCTGGAAGTTGCTGTGACTGCTCCTCTCACTCTACTCAGAGAAAGCTGACTGAAATTTCAAAGAAAAAAATCCCATGTGGAAGTAAGTCTTTATTCCTAATCTGATATGTGGGAAGATGGATCAGAAATCCCAAACAGTTCCATGGCTACTAGCCTGGACCTAAGGTATTGTGTGACTTCCTGCTGTGGGATAATGACTATATAACTCTAGTTACTAGAATTATTCATATGGTTAACAGTTACCACATTCCTGCATGATGAGATGCTTAATAGTTACTGGAAGTACTTGACTAATAGTTACTGAAATTCCAGGAATTGTTAATTAGCGATCAATAAATGTAGTTTTCAAATTGAAAAGAGTAACGTCAAAAAAGAAAATATACATAAATTAACTGTCTACAACATTAAAAGTATTTTAAACCATTAGCTTGAAACACTCACCCAATCTAAAAGCTCTCAACTTTAAACTCTGAAAAAGACACAGTGCAATGAATCATAAACTTTAGTGAATTGATTTTCTGACAATGCAGTGAAATGAATTACAGTTCCCAGAAGCAGCAACATTCATCTTGCTCTGATAGACCGGTTAGGAGAGGTCAGGTGCGGAGAAAGTACAGTTTCATGTTCGAAGATAAGCTGCAGGAGGGAACATTTACGAAGGCTGAGGGAGAAGCAGGAAGGAAGGAACGTTTAGAGCGGGATTTCTAAACAATGCATGTCAGAGCAATAAAGGTGACAGACAAACAAGAGGAGGAGTTGTGTAGGAGAAGGGAGGGCCAAGGTTATAGAGAAACTGATAAATAAAATGCAGGAGCCCAGACAGTGGGTAACCAGGTGATAGCTAATTAAATCTAGGCCAATAAGTGAGTGTGACCTGGTTCTGGAGGGATGCAGGTCTTCAGAACTTTGAATTTGGAGTCGCCTTTAGATGTAATTGGGAAGAAAATACTCAACTCTTAAACTGAAAGTAAAGCTCCCTTTATTTTTCTAAACTGAAAGTCAAGCTCTCTCTACACTGTCCCCATCAAGCACTCCCAGGACAGAAACAGCACAGGATTGGAATACAGAGTAAAGCTTCCTTTACACTCTCCTCATCAAAAACTCCCAGTACAGAAAGAGCACAGGATTGGAGTACTTGGCTTCCCCATCAGTATACTGGACTAGTGCTGCTGGAAGAGCACAGCAGTTCAGGCAGCATCCAAAGTGCAGCGAAATCGACGTTTAGGGCAAAAGCCCTTCATCAGGAATAAAGGCAGAGAGCCTGAAGCGTGGAGAGATAAGCTAGAGGAGGGTGGGAGTGGGGAAAAAGTAGCATAGAGTACAATAGGTGAGTGGGGGAGGGGATGAAGGTGATAGGTGAGGGAGGATAGGGTGGAGTGGATAGGTGGAAAAGGAGATAGGCAGGTCGGACAAGTCCGGACAAGTCATGGGGAGAGTGCTGAGCTGGAAGTTTGGAACTAGAGTGAGGTGGGGGAAGGGGAAATGAGGAAACTGTTGATGCCCTGGGGTTGAAGTGTTCCGAGGCGGAAGATGAGGCGTTCCTCCTCCAGGCGTCTGGTGGTGAGGGAGCGGCGGTGAAGGAGGCCCAGGACCTCCACGTCCTCGGCAGAGTGGGAGGGGGAGTTGAAATGTTGGGCCACAGGGCGGTGTGGTTGATTGGTGCGGGTGTCCCAGAGATGTTCCCTAAAGCACTCTGCTAGGAGGCGCCCAGTCTCCCCAATGTAGAGGAGACCACATCGGGAGCAACTGATACAATAAATGATATTAGTGGATGTGCAGGTAAACTTTGATGGATGTGGAAGGCTCCTTTAGGGCCTTGGATAGAGGTGAGGGAGGTGGTGTGGGCGCAGGTTTTACAGTTCCTGTGGTGGCAGGGGAAGGTGTCAGGATAGGAGGGTGGGTTGTAGGGGGGCATGGACCTGACCAGGTAGTCACGGAGAGAATGGTCTTTGCGGAAGGCAGAAAAAGGTGGGGAGGGAAATATATCCCTGGTGGTGGGGTCTTTTTGGAGGTGGCGGAAATGTTGTCGGATGATTTGGTTTATGCGAAGGTTGGTGTGGTGGAAGGTGAGCACCAGGGGCGTTCTGTCCTTGTTACGGTTGGAGGGGTGGGGTCTGAGGGCGGAGGTACGGAATGTGGATGAGATGCGTTGGAGGGCATCTTTAACTGCGTTGGAAGGGAAATTGCGTCTCTAAAGAAGGATGCCATCTGGTGTGTTCTGTCGTGGAACTGGTCCTCCTGGGAGCAGATACGGCAGAGGTGGAGGAATTGGGAATTCGGGATGTCATTTTTGCAAGAGATAGGGTGGGAAGAGGTGTAATGCAGGTAGCTGTGGGAGTCGGTAGGTTTGTAAAAAATGTCAGTGTCAAGTCGGTCGTCATTAATGGAGATGGAGAGGTCCAGGAAGGGGAGGGAGGTGTCAGAGATGGTCCAGGTAAATTTAAGGTCAGGGTGGAATGTGTTGGTGAAGTTGATGAATTGCTCAACCTCCTCGTGGGAGCACGAGGTGGCGCCAATGCAGTCATCAATGTAGCGGAGGAAGAGGTGGGGAGTGGTGCCGGTGTAATTACAGAAGATTGACTGTTCTACGTAGCCAACAAAGAGACAGACATAGCTGGGGCCCATACGTGTGCCCATGGCTACCCCTTTGGTCTGGAGGAAATGGGAGGATTCGAAGGAGAAATTGTTAAGGGTGAGGACCAGTTCAGCCAAACGAATGAGTGTGTTGGTGGAAGGGTACTGTTGGGGACGTCTGGAGAGGAAAAAATGGAGGGCTTGGAGGCCCTGGTCATGGTGGATGGAGGTGTAGAGGGATTGGATATCCATGGTGAAGATGAGACGTTGGGGGCCGGGGAAACGGAAGTCTTGGAGGAGGTGGAGGGCGTGGATGGTGTCTCGAACATATGTGGGGAGTTCCTGGACTAGGGGGGATAGGACAGTGTCGAGGTAGGTAGAGATGAGTTCAGTGGGGCAGCTATCTTGGTTGCATTAAAATTGCCGGGCTTTCACAGATTCAATGCTGGATGTCCCACTATTAAATCTTCAGGGAATTCCTCTATTTTACATCCACTAGAAGCTAACTCAGGCCACCTCAGCCTTTTTCCCCATTGACAAAGGTCTTGATTTTTCTGCAGTTACTCCATTGTTTATGTCTCCAATATGCAGAGTTCGTAGCTTGTGACCAATACCTTACTCCGTGTCTTCACATTTTTGGATTCCACAAAGGTCTTGAGCTGTGTAGATCCACTCCATTCTGAAGATGATCCAATTTTCCGAGATGCTGAAGGAATTGGTACCAACTCTGTATCAGAGGAAAATAAACCAAGGAATGATTAACTTTGGTCAGGTCTGGGCAGCAATTGTGTCTGACAATTACACTTCCACTTCCTCAGGAAAGGAGCCAACATAATCAAAGACTTCTCCATACTTTTCCAGGTTGAACTCCATCTGCCACTATCAGCCCAGTTCTGCATCCTGTCAATATCCCATTGCAACCTACAACAGTCCTCCACCCTATTCCACAACTCCACCAACCTTCGTGTCATCTACAAACTTACTAGCCCACCCTTCCACTTGCTCATCCAACTCATTTATAAAAATCACAAAGAACAGAGGTTCCAGGTCCCTGCAGAACACCACTGGTCACCAAGCTCCAGACTGAATACTTTCCATCTGCCACCACCCTATGTCTTCTATGGCCCAGCCAATTCTGTATCCAGACAGCCAGATTTCCTTGTATCTCATGCCTCCTTACTTTCTGAAAGGGTCCACCATGGGGAACTTTATCAAATGCCTTGCTAAAATCTAAGTACACCACATCCACTGCTCGATCTTCATCAACATCCTCAAATAATTCAGTATGGTTTGTGAGGCATGGCCTTTCCCTCACAAGGCCATGCTGACTATCTCAAATCAAACTAAGGATTTAAGATTACTTAGAAAATCAGTCTTTCAGAACCCTCTCCAATATTTTGCCCACCACTGACGTAAGACTGACTGGTCTGTAATTCCCAGGGTTTTCCTTTCTTGAACAAAGGAATAACATTTGGTACCCTCCAGTCATCTGGCACTACTCGAGTGAACAGTGAGGATACAAAGGTCAATGCCAAAAGTGCAGCAATCTCTTCCCTTGCTTCCTATAGTAACCTAGGGTATGTCCCATCTGGTCAAAGGGATTTAGATTAGATTCCCCTACAGTATGGAAACAGGCCCTTCAGCCCAACAAGTCCACACTGACCCTCCTCAGAGTAACTTGCCCTTAGACCCTTCCCCTACACTATATTTACCCCTGATTAATGCACCTAACACTTTGGGCAATTTAGCATAGCCAATTTACCTGACCTGCACATCTTCTGGATTGTGGGAGGAAACCCACAGAGACATGGGGGAGAGTGTACAACCTCCACACAGACAGTCGCCCGAGGCAGGAATTGAACCCAGATTCCTGACCTTGTAAGCCTTCTGTGCTAACCACTAAATGACTGTGCTGTCCATTTATCTATCCTTATGTTTTTCAAAATTGTTAGCGCATCCTCCTTCCAACCATCCCTTTCTTGCCTCAGTGGGACAAACCTATTTAGCACTGTCAGCAAGTGCTTCCTAAACAACCTCCACATTTCTGTTGTGCATTTCCCTGAGAACATCCGTTCCCAGTTTAGGTGCCCCAGTTCCAGCCTAATAGCATTTTAGTTCCCCCTCCCCCAATTAAATACTTTCCCATACCATCTGCTCCTATCCCTCTCCAGGAGTATAGTAAAGGTCAGGGAGTTGTGATCACTATCACCGAAATGTTGTCCCACCGAGAGATCTGACACCTGGTCTGGTTCATTGCCAAAGACCAAATCCAATATGGCCTCCCCTCTTGTTGCCTATTGCATCAGGAACATTTCCTGGACATACGTGACAAAAACTCTCCATCCTAATGATTTGAACTAAGAAAGTTCCAAACAATATTAGGGAAGTTAAAGTCAGCCCTGTCAACAACCCTGTTACTTCTGCACCTTTCCAAAATCTGCGTCCCAATCTGCTCCTCCGTGTTTCTGTTGCTATTGGTTGGGGGAAGGGGTTGGGAAGGTTGTAGAAAATTCCTAATAAAGTAACTGTCCCTTTCCTGTTTCTGATTTCCACCCATACTAACTCTCTAGACAAACCCTCCTCGAAGACTTCCCTTTCTGAAGTCATGATACTATCCCTGATTAGCAATACCATCCTCCACCTCTTTTACCTTGTCCCCATTCCTTGTATGATTTGCCTGGTTGCATGCAAAACAAGACTTTTCACTGTATTTCAGTACTTGTGATAATAATAAATTAAACCAAATCAAACGTGATGATGTGCATTAACTGCAAGTTTGGCTGAATTGTAGTCTATAGAGCACTGATAGGATGAGTTATAATCTAGCTTCTCACTTCGAAGGAGGACTCGGCCATTTGGCCCATCTAGTGTGCTCTGTTAGTCAATACAGTCATACAGCACGGAAACAAACCCTTTGATCCAACTGGTCCATGCTGATCAAGTTGCCATAACTAAACTAGTCCCATTTGCCTGTATTTGACCCATATCTTTTTAAACCTTTCCTATTCATGTACCTGTTCAAATGTGTTTTTTAAATGTTGTAAGTGTACCTGCATCAACGTTCTCTGGCAGTTCATTCCGTATGTGAAGCACCCTCTGTGTTAGAGCATTGCCCCTCAGATCCCTTCTAAATCTTTCCCCACTCACCTTATATGCCCTCTAGTTTTGAACTCCCCGAGGGAAACGCCTTTGACTATTCACCTTATCTATGCTCCTCATGATTTTATAAACCTCAATAATGTCTTCCCTCAGCCTCCTATGTTTGAGCGAAAGAAGTCCCATTCATCCAGCCTCTCCTTATAACTCAAATATTCCAGGCTTGGTAACATTCTTGTAATTCTTTTCTGCACCCTTTCCAACTTAATATATCTTTCCAATAGCAGGGCGAACAGAATTGTACACAGTGTTCCAAAAGTAACCTCACCAATATCCTGGACAATTGCAACATGCCCCAACCTCTGATCGATAAAGGCAACTGTGCCAAACGCCTTCACCACCACCCTGGTGCCACTTTCAAGAACTGATCTTTGGCTATAACTATTTTTCCACCCACTTTTCATATCCCTTGATTCCCTGAGTGACCAAGAATCTGTCTCAGTTTTCAATGTATTTAAAACAGAGCATCCACAGCCTTCCAAAAAATACAAAATTCACCCACTTTTGACTGAAGAAAATCTTCTCATCTCATTTACATGATCAGCCTCTCACCTGGGTAATGCTTTCAGGTTCTCGATTACCCAGTCTGTAGAGAAACCCTCTTAGAATTAACACTGTCAAGCCCCTTCAGAATCTTGAAAATTTCAATGAGATTTTAAAGAGATTCATTCATGGGACAGGCATCGCTGGCTGGGCCAGCATTTATTGCCTGTCCCTAGTTGCCCTTGAGAAGGTGGGAGTGAGCTGCCTTCTTGAACCACTGCAGTTCATGCACTTAGGGAGGGAGTTCCAGGAGTTTCTCTCATTCTTCTAAACTTCAGAGAATAAAGCCCTGATTTACTCAGCGGGTCTGATAGCCCTACATCCCAGGGATCCATGTAATGAATCTTTGCTGTTTCATCTCTAATTCAAGTGAATCCTTCCATAAATATGAAGACCAACACCGGAATTTTTATTCCTGAACCAGGAACATAGCATTTGGCAATTTTCCATCTCTGTAGATCCAGAAACTGCCCTGAGCCATTGGATTTTTGTTCTTGGGAGAAAGTTGTTAACATGATTCTAGCTCCACACTCTCCTTCCACAAACAATATACAGGCAGAGGAGGCCTGTTTGAAAAGCAGTGCCCTGTAATATCATCCCAGTTGTAAGACCAGCAGTACAACAAAAAAAAGTGCTCTTGATCTCACCTCCCTCTCACCCTGCACAGTTTCCACACCCCATCCCAAGCAGAGCTCTGTCCATTCACCCATCTCTCATGGCCCCTCCTATCCTCTGTAACAAGGTATGTCTCTTTATCCACCCCCTTTTCCTCTTGTACCCTCCAGTCCAATACATAAAACTCTTTATTACTGACTTGGCTTGTTAAACTCCTGTGCCAACTTAGAGCTAACCCATAAATCCCCATGTGCCAGTTCTTTGCTTTGACATCCTTCATACCAATTCATGCAGTAGCCACCATAGACAGACCTCAGGAACTACAATGACACGAAATAAGGTTCTGAGTATCTAATATAGCTGTCACTTTATTATTCAAAATAAAAGATCCTCATTGATACTGCCTCTTTAGAGTGGAAGTATTAATCCAGTTTCTGGAAGAGCTTTTTGTGCCATTATGCAGATATCCGACTAGAGAGGGGCAGTGCTAGACTGAATCCCAGGAATGAAGTTGGTCAAGTAGTTGAAGTATCAGTGGGCGAGCATTTTTGGGATAGTGACCATAATGGAAGAATTGCAAACATTACTACCTTGTTCAAGAAAGGTTGTCAGGATAAGCTGAGCAATTACCAGTCAGTTCAACTTCAGTGATGGGGGTGGGGGTTCTGGACACAATTACACAGGATAGAATTAGTAGTTCCATGGAAAAAGGTGAATCAGTTATGAAGAGTCAGCACAGATTTCTAAGGAAGACATTATGTTTAAGTAACTTACTGGAGTTTGTTGAAGAGCAACAGAAAGACTCAATGAGGATAATGAGGTGTTTGATACAGTGTGATACAACATGTGAGGAAAATTAGAATCCATGGTATAAAAGGGACAGTAGCAACATGGATACAATATGGACTGAGTGATAGGAAACAGAGGGTAATGGTCAATGGTCTGGGGGAAGGTTGTAAGGCGTTCCCCAGGAGTCAATATTGGGACTCTTGCTTTCCCTGATATTTTTAATGATCTAGATCATGATGTTTGGAGGAAACTCCAAAGTTTGCAGATGACAGAACTTACAAGAATTGTAAACTGTGAAGAGGATAGTGTGAAACGTCAAAAGAACATTAACAAGTTGCTGGAGTGGGCGGATAGGTGACAGAGATGTGAGACTTGGATGCACTTTGGTAGAAAGAACATTGAAAGTCAACACAAAATAAGGAGATGCGGGTGCAGAAGAACCTGGGTATTATGTGTACAGATGACTGAAGATGGCAGGACTGGTGGAGAGCAGTTAATAAAGCATATTGTGCTCTTGGCTTTATTAATAGGGTGTAGAGCAAGGAGGTAATGTTGAACTTGTACAACCCACTTATTCATCCTCAGCTGGGGTGTTGTGAACATTTGTGGTCACCACGTTAAAAGGAAGGATATGGATGCATCAGAGAGAGGGCAGAAGTGGTTTACAAGAATGGTCCCACAGATGAGGAACTTCAGTTATGTAGATAGACTGAAGAAGTTGGGATTGTTCTCCTTATAAAGGAGAAGGCTAAGAAGAGATCTGAGGGAGCAGGCTGGATAGAGTAAGTAGAAAGGAAATTCCTGCTCATAAAAAGAACAAGAATCAAAACAAGGGTGAAGTGAGGAGAAAACACAGTAAGTTGTTAGGGTCTTGAATTCACTGCTTGGAAGTGTGGTAGAGGCAGCTTCATTTGAGGCATTCAAGAGGGCACTGGATGATTATTTGAATAGAAATAATGCACAAGGATATGGGGAGATAAGCAGGAGATTGGCACTGGGTAATGATGTTTAATTATAAGCTGGTGCAGATAGGAAGGACAGAATGGTCTCCTTCTGTGATTCTGTTAACTTGCAAGCCACCATAGTGATTATGAGAAGTTATCGCAGCTTCAAGCAGAGGTAATATTGTGATGTAAGAACTGTGATCTATATATGTTTGAATCCCTTTTATTTTAGAGTTTGGATTTTTAGCTCGTAACAAATGGATTTTAGGCTTTATATATGAAGGGTTCAATGATTTACTTGTCATGTTTTTCTGGAACCTTTATTTTATTCTTTCATGGGATGAGGGCACCACTGGTCAGGCAGCATTTTCTATCCATCCCTAATTGCTCAGAGGCCAGTTAAGAGTCAACTAAATTGCTGTGGGACTGGAGTCACGTGTAGACATGGCAGTTTCCTTCCCTAAAAGACATTAGTTACCCAGATGGGTCAACAACAATCAACTAATGGTCATCATTAGACTCTTAATTCCAGATATTTGTTGAATTCAAATGCTACCATCTGCTGTGGCAGGATTTGAACCCGGGTCCCCAGAACATTACCTGGTCTCTGGGTTAATAGTCCAGTGATAATGAGACTAGGTCATCACCTCCCCATAATTAATCACACCAGAAAAAGAGAGAGGGTTCCAGAAATGGTAATGGGTATTTGTTTGCATTGGGAAAGATTTACAAATGGACAGAGAAAGCAGTGAAAAACACGAGCTTGTGTTGAGTTAGAATCAATCATTAATTGACCTTCTTTGCGTTGTACAGGGGACAAACTTCGGAAAGCTTTTGGTTTCAGTCGATAGCAATACAGATTGAAGTAAGATGTATGAAATGGTTTCCCTATCGAAAGGAGACTTCAGAAAAGTTAGGAAATATGTTACCTCAGTGTTAGGGCTTTACTTTGTAAGTCCCAGACCAGAAATGCTTGGTTAGGATCTTGCAAAGGCCATTCAATGCTGAAAAAGTCTGAGCTCAGTTATGTTACTCAAGGAAGAGGCTCTCAACCCTTCAAAACTAGGAATTGAAAGAAACAGTTAAGGAAAATAGTCAGAGTTGTACAGCACAGAAACGGGCTCTACAGTCAACTCGTCAATGCTGACCAGATATCCTAACTTAATCTAGTCCTATTTGTCAGCGTTTAGCCCATGTCCCTCTAAACCCTTCCTATTCATATACCCATCCAGATGCCTTTTAAATATTGTTATTGTACCAGCCTTCCTGTACTTCCTCTGGCAACTCATTTCCATACACACACCATCCTCTGCATGAAACAGTTGCCCCTTCGGTCCCTTTTGAGACTTTGCCCTGTCACCTTAAACCTACACCCTCTAGTTTTGAACTCTCCTATTCTGGGGATTATGGGATGCTTTGCTGCATGTTCCAAAATTTTTCAAATTGTGCTATCTGTTAAAAAGTTTCATTTATTCTATTTTACCCTTGGCTATTGACCCTTTCTATGTCCCTCATGATTTTATAAAATTCTATAAGGTTCCAAGGGAAAATAGCCGCAGCCTCTTCAGCCTCTCTCCATAGCTCAAACACTCCAACCACAGCAGCATCCTTGTAAACCTTTACTGAACCCTTTCAAGTTTCACAACATCTTTCCTCTACCAGGATGACCAGAATTGCACAAAGCTTTTCAAAAACTATAGATATGATAGGGAAATAAACTTGCTCGGTAGTGTGATGTTGTTGGATAGGTGGAATATTGGATGCTTTATTGCATATTTCAAAATCTTTCAAATTGTGTTATTTGTTAAAAGCTTCATTTATTCTATCTTATCTTAACTTCTTTTGCGGAATAAATCTCTGTTTAATTGCTAAAAGTACATTGCAGCATTGCGTGATTATGTTTTGATGCAAGTCTGCTTTGGTAAATAAAATTTCATCTGGGATCTGATTTATCCCATAATGACATCAGCTGGGATCATTACAATATCATAATGATAACCCTCAGATTGTGTCAACAAATGCTAATGGAAATTGCAAACCCTTTTTTTTCAGTTATGAAATGTTTCAAAGTATAAATAGTCTTTATATGACTTGATAGATGTGGACTGTCTGTGGAACTATCAATGTTTTGCACACATTTATATCTACTCATGGTATTTCAGGTGTTACCTCAACAAAGCCTTGCCCAATTGCAGCAAGGCCTCTTTACTCTTGTCCTCCAATGCCCTTTGCAATAAAGGGTGACAAGCATTTTGCTTTCCAAATCACCTGCTATACTTGTGTATTAACATTCCCTGTTCTCATGGGGAGTACACCCCCCCCCTCCCCATTTCTCTCTTCGAGCATCAACATGTATGAATTTCATACCTTTTAAGAAATATTCTGCTTTTCTGTTCTGTTTCCCCCAAACCACCCCCCCACCCCCCCCACATTTACCTGAATCATATGAATAAATCATTCTGGAACTTTCCAGCTCATGATCTGACCCCCCATGATCTGGAAATTCCTCACTGTTGCTTTTGTTCCGAGTTGTGACGTGAGTCTTCTGGAGAGATCTGTGATCCACTTACCGGGGTTATCTGGGAGCATGTAGGATTCAGGGGTTCTTTCTGGCAGAGGAGGAGGAGTTTCTTCATCGGAATCTGGGAAACAAAAATGAAAGGGGAAGTCTAGTTTATTCAATACTTAATCAAAGTACATGGTTTGGAGAATTACTGCAAATCTCTGAAAAAGACACAGATTCTGTTAGATCATATTGAAGATTTTGTTTTGACCATTTGAACTCAGCGTAATGATGGGTAATGCTATTCTATCAGTTACTGTGGAACAGTTCAAACCTTGGGGCTGCCGTGTTGAGCATCACTGTTTGAGTCACAGTCAAGTGGCAGTGCCCAATTCAAGCCTGTCTTGCTTGAATGATCAATCTCCACTTATATGCGCCTGGTTAAGAGTGTACAGATGGTAAATGATAGAGACCATCACTGAGAGGCATTTTCCCTTGGCTACGGTATTAAGAACACAGGCATACAGACTCAGGATAAAGGATTTGTTAATAAGGAGTGAGAATTGGGAGAATATTTTTCAAATAGAGGGTCATGAATCTTTGGAACAGTCTAGACCAGAGATTGTGGATCCTCCACATGGCAGCACAGTGACTCAGTCATTAACACTGTTGCCTCACATCGCCAGGGACCTGGGTTCAATTCCAACCTCAGGCAACTGTCTGTGTGGAATTTGCACATTCTCCCCGTGACTGTGTGGGTTTCCTCCGGGTGCTCCTGTTTCCTCCCACAGTCCAAAGATGTGCACATCAGGTGAATTGGTCATGCTAAATAGTGTTAGGTGCATTAGTTAGAAGGAAATGGGTCTGGATGGGTTACTCTTCAGAGGGTCTGTGTAGACTTGTTAGGCCAATGGGCCTGTTTCCACATGTAGGGAATCTAATCTAATCTATTGTGCAGGGAAATGGAGATGGAAGACCAGCCTTGACCTCAGAATATTGTAGCAGGCATGAGGGGTCTTATGGTCCTGGTATCATTTCGTGTATGTACATTACCCAAGCAAGTTGTGATGCTCTTCCTCCTCTCTGACTGTGAACATTAGGTTGAGTTGAGTGGATTGAGCCTGTAGTCATTGGAATGTAAAAAAAGTATGAAGTTGACTTTATTGAAATATATAGGATTCTCAGAGGCCTTGAAAAGATAGATAGTGTCAGAGGCTGAGGGGTGACCTTATAGATGTTTGTAAAATCATGAGTAGCATGGATAGGGTAAATAGGCAAGGTCTTTTTTCCAGGGTAGTGGAATCTAAAACTAGAGGGTATAGATTTAAGGTGAGAGGGGAAAGATTGAATAGGGAGGTAAGGGGCAACTTTTTTCATGCAGAGGGTGGTGCGTGTATAGAATGAGCTGCCTGAAGAAGTGGTGGAGGCTGGTACAATTACAACATTTAAAAGGCATTTGGATGGGTATATGAACAGGAAGGGTTTGGAGGGATATGGGTTGGGTGCTGGCAGTTGGGACTAGATTGGGTTGGGATATCTGGTCAGCATGGATGGGTTGGACTGAAGGGTCTGTTTCCATGCTGTACATCTCTATGACTCTATGGCTGAAATAAAGCTTTTGTAAATTACTTTAGAATTTAATCTCTTCAGGTACAATGTTTTTCTGTTCTACTGTTCCAGACAAGGTCACGGTTCATGGTCAATGAGATCCAGTTCCTTTAGAATCTTAAAAATAGCAATTATTCAGCCTCCAAACAAACCATCTCTTTGTCAGTGTTAACATGTCCAGTTTATATTCTTTTTCCTCATAACCCTTCAATTCATTCATTCCAACTGTTCTCCAGTTGTTCTCTGGCAAATGGGACTAGATTAATTTAAAATATCTGGCCAGCTTGGATGAATTGGCCCAAAGGGTCTATTTCTGTGCTGTACAGCTCTATGACTCAATGAGGATTGGGTGTGTCACCTTGTGGGAGAGTCCAGGACGAGAGGGCAGAATTTCAGAATAAAGAGGCCGCACTCTTTAAGACAGAGATGAGGCTGAACTTCTTTTGTCGGAGAGGGCAATGAAATTGTGGAATTCTTTATCAGAGAGGCCTGTTGAGGTGGATCATTAAATTTATTTAAGGCTGACATAGACAGATTTTTAATCAAGAAGGGGGTCAAGGATTATGGGAAGAGGCAGGAAAGTGGAATTGAAGATTAGCAGATCAGCCATGATCTCTCTGAATGGCAGAGCAGACTCGATGAGCTGCTTCTGCTCCAATGGCATACGGTTTTATGAGAGCTGTGATTGATGTGGTTTTTACATATTCATCCCTGGCCCTCTAAGGCCTTTGAGTAAGGATTCAAATTGGATTGTTATTTCTTACATTACACCAGGACTTTCACCAACTGCTTCAAGTAGCATCCTTGATTATTTAAGGGTTGATAAACCACAGGTCATACAGTGATTTTACTCTGGCTAAAGGTGAGGAGACAGGGTCTGAGGCTACTTCAGTTCGAGTGAGAATCCAACCCCATAGTGACGCATCATTTTGAACCACATCCCAGACCTCATTAGTTAGCCAGCCCCAGATGTCACAAAATACTCCTTAGCTTGCAATGTACAAAGGTTGTGGAAGTTGCTATATCAATGCAGGTTCCTTTCATTCATTTCTCTCTGTCCAGTTCATGTGTGTGAAGGTGTCATCGGAATGGAAGATCAGAGAAAGGGCGTAGGTTTCCAGAGATGACAGAGGCAGCAGTAGGTGGAACACATGAACAGTGTAAAACATTTACTCTGTTTGTTTCTTTCTCATTTATTCTTCAGATGGGAGAGTCAAGGCCAACATTTATTCCACATTTTCACTGCCACTGGTGGCATCACCTACTGTCTTGAGCACACAGTTTCAGAACAAAGACTTGCCTTTCTATAGCACCTTTTGCAACCCCTAAAATTTTTTTTTTTAACAGCCAAGGAAGTCGTTTCTGCAGGAAAAGTAACAACTGTTTTTTCTCATTTAATGATGAATGTCATTGGCATGCCCAGCATTTATTGCCCGTCCCTAGTTACCCTTGAGAATGTGCTGGCGAGCTGTCTTTTCGAATGGCTGTGGTTCATTTGGGGTAAGTAGACCCACAGTGCTGTTAGAGAGGAAGTTCCAGGATTTTGACCAAGTGACACTGAAGGAAATTGTACGCAAGGAACTCGCACTGTGTTAATATTCAGCTGTTTCATTGATGCAAGTCGCAGGATAAATAGTGGTGATGGCATTGGGGAGAATGGTGACTCATAAGGCATAGGAGTGGAATTAAGGCAGTTTGGCCCATTGAGTCCACTCTGCCATTCAATCATGGCCGATGCGCATTTCAACTCCACTTACCCACACTCTCCCTATAGCCCTTAATTCCTTATGAGATCAAAAATTTATCAATCTTTGCCTTGAAGACATTTAATGACCTGGCCTCCACTGCACTCCATGGCAATGAATTCCACAGGCCCACCACTCTCTGGCTGAATAAATGTCTCTTCATTTCCATTCTAAATTGACCCCTTCTAATTCTAAGGTTGTGCCCATGGGTCATAGTCTCCCCACCTAACGGAAACATCTTTCTTGCGTCCACTCTCTCTAAGCCATGCATTATTTTGTAAGTTTCTATTAGATCTCCCTTTAATCTTCTGAACTCCAATGAATACAATCCCAGGATCCTCAGCCATTCATCGTATGTTAGGCCTACCATTCCAGGGATCATCCATGTGAATCTCCGCTGGACACACTCCAGTGCCAGTATGTCCTCCCTGAGGAGTGGGACCCAAAATTGGACACAATATTCTAAATGGGGTCTAACTAGATATTTATAAAGGCTCAGAACCACATCGCTGCTTTTATATTCTAACCCTCTTGAGATAAATGACAACATTACATTCATTTTCTTAATCACGGACTCAACTCACAAGTCAACCTTTAGAGAATCCTGGACTAGCACTCCCAGATCTCTTTGTACTTTGGCTTATGAATTTTCTCACCAATTGGAAAATAGTCCATACCTGTATTCTTTTTTCCAAAAGTGCAAGACATTGCATTTGCTCACATTGAATTTCATCCATCATTTCCTGGACCACTCTCCTAAACTGTCTAAATCTTTCTGCACCCTTCCCACCTCCTCTGTACTACCTGCCTGTCCACCTAACTTTGTATCTTTAGCAAACTTCACCAGAATGCCCCCAAGTCCTTCATCCAGATTATTAACATATAAAGTGAACAGCTGCGGCCCCAACACTGAAACCTACGAGACACCACATGTCATACTGAAAAGAACCTTTTATCTCAACTCTCTGCCATCTTTCAGACAGCCAATCCTCAATCCATGCCAGGTGCTCACCTTGAACACCATGAGCCCTATCCTACTCAGCAACCTCCCGTGAGGCACCTTATTAAAGATCTTTTGGAAATCTAGATAGCTAATATCCACTGGGTTTCCCTAGTCTAACCTACTCGTTACATCTTCAAAGAATTCTAACAGATTTGTCAGGCACGACCTCCCCTTACTAAATCCATGCTGACTTGTTCTAATCCGACCCTGCACTTCCAAGAATTTAGAAATCTCATCCTTAACGATGGATTCTAGAATTTTACCAACAACTGAGGTTAGGCTAATTGGCCTATGACTTTCCATCTTTTGTCTTGACTCTTTCTTGAACAAGGGGGTTAAAGCAGCGATCTTCCAATCATCTGGGACTTTCCCTGTGCCAGTGAGTTTTGAATGATCACAATCAATGCCTCTGCTATTTCCTCAGCCACCTCCCTCAGAACTCTAGGGTGTAGCCCATCGGGGCCAGGAGATTTATCAATTTTTAGACGTTTTAGCTTTTCTAGCACTTTCTCTTTTGTAATGGCTACCATACTCAACTCTGCCCTGACTCTCCTTAATTGTTGGGATATTACTTATATCTTCCACTGTGAAGACTGATGCAAAGTACTTATTAAGTTCTTCAGCTCTTTCCTGATCTCCCAGCCTGAGCCTTCCTGCATCAGTTTGGAGCGGCCCGATGTTACTTGTGCCTCTTGTTTGTTTCTTATGTATTGAAATAAACTTTTACTATCATCTCTAATATTACTGGTTAGCTTACCTTCACATTTGGTCCTCTCCTTCCTTATTTCTCTCTTTGTTTTCCTCTGTTTGTTTTTGTAGTCTTCCCAATCTTCTGATTTCCCAGTGCTCTTGGCCACTTTATAGGCCTGCTCTTTTCCTTTGATACATTTCCTGATTTCCTTTGTCAGCCATGACACACACACACACACACACACACACACACACACACACACACCTCTTTCTTTTCTTTGGGATAAACCTGTGTACTGTGTCCTCAATTACACCCAGAAACTGCTGCCATTGTTGCTCTACAGTCTTCCCCTCTAGGCTCTGCTTCCAGTCAGTCAATTTTCATCAGTTCCCTTACTTTAAAATCTTTTATAAAGTCTGGCTCATTATATAGCAATAAGCCCAGAATAACCTGTTCCCTTGTGGGCTCTATCATAAGCTGTTACAAAAAGCCATCCTGTAAGCATTCCACAAATTCCCTTTCTTTGGATCCACCAGCAACATTATTCACCGAGTCCACCCACATATTGAAGTCCCCCATGATCACCGTGACCTTGCTTTTCTGATGTGCCCTATCGGTTTCCCAGTACTCAGCACTCTGCCTCACAGCGCCAGGGATCGGAGTTCGATTCCACCCTCGAGCAACTGTCTCTGTGGAGTGTGCATGTTTTCCCTGTGTCTACATGAGTTTCCTCCGGGTGCCCTGGTTTCCTCCCACAGTCCAAATATGTGCAGGTTAGGGTGAATTGGCCATGCTAAATTGTCCATTGTGTCCAGGGATATGCAGGCTAGATGGATTAGCCATGGGAAATGTGAGTTTATTGGGTAAGGTGGTGTTGGGATAGGGGACGTGGAGATGGGTCTGTCTGGGATGCTCTTCAGAGGTTGGTGCACACGCGATGGGCTGAATTGCCTCATCCTACACTATAGGGATTCTACGAACTCCCTTGCTCTTCAACATAGTGGAGTGAGATTTTTCTTTCTCATCCCCTGGAGAGGGCAAAGAGAATCTTGGTTTGATATCTCATTCCGAAGGTAGCACCTCTGATAATGCAGCACACCCTCAGCACTGCACTGGGTGTGTCAGCCTGGATTATGTGCTCACGTCTCATCACCCACATATTTTGGATTCCGAAACAAGAATGTGCGTAACCCATAGATATCAGCTGTGTGACCTGGGTGGTGGCGGTCCTTCCCCAGTACTCTAGTGATATAAACGATTGGTTTTCTAGTCTGTTTCAAGAGGATAGTAAGAGTCAATTACATTAGGCTTCAGGAGGCAGGAATAGCAGCTCCTTAAGGACTTTGACAATCTAAAAGCAACAACAGGTTAACCAATCAGCTTTACGTTTAATGATTTTTGTTTGTAGAGTTGGGATTCCTACTTACGATTTTCCTTTACTCCAACGGCAGTGTGATGATCTTCTTCCTCCTGTGGCTGGGTCAGAGCAGATTCCATGTATCCCGGGAATAACGGCAGCTCACTGTAATCGTTCTCGGATCGACTCTGGATCGGGTTCAGATTATCGAGGTAATGGCAGGGGGATTCCAAGTACGAGAGGCGATTCTCCTGGAGCTGAGCCGAGTTGGGAGGTGAGAAATAAGGATCTTCGGTGAAATAAGTGGACTCGAAGTGGGCAGGGGAAGTGAAATGCACGGAGAATTGTTCCTCTGGGTCTTCAAGAATGTTGGGGTTCTCTTCCTGAGTGGATTCACAATGACAGTAGTTCCAGGTCTTTCCTGTTTCTGGTAAACTGTTTGATCTGGATGAGGAAGAGCCACTGGATGAGACATTCAGTAGATCTTCCAAAGAAAAGAAGTTATATTGCTTAACTTTAAGTGATTCCATGGGGTGTTCAATATCCTGGCTCATGGTGGAAAAGGGGTTCGACTTTACTCTGGTCAAACAGGTCTTGCTTGTAAACTCTTTTGTCTCCTGCGTCTGTCTTGCCGAGTCCTGGGACAGTTCTCCCCATAATGTCCCAACATTGTCCAAACTCAGCTGCCTTTCAGGCCTTATCTCTGGAGAACATCTTGTGATACAAGGGGTCTTGTCCTCGGGTAACTGAGAGACTTTGCTACAATTACTGGGGCTGCTGTTCAAATCTGTGATTAATCCACAAGCCTGGTCATCGCCAAGGAAGCAGAAATCCAACTGGTTGTGTTGTTCTGAGGATTGTAAACCAGTGGTCTCTTGTGCCATGAATCGCAAACTCCTTTCCTCTTTTGGTGAACTGTAATGGTAAGAATGCGCAATTGAGAAAAGTTGTGAAAAACATTTCAGTTGTGTTATTATTAAATACTTTTCCTCATTGAATTATTCTCCAATAACTGCCTTCAAAATAACATGGAGGTTAAAGTTGCTGTTCATATTTATGTGCAAATATCACAGCAACTTCAAGAAGAGTGAATAAATATAGAAATCCAGAAATTGACCCTGTTGCACTGATAGATTCACAGGAAAGGCATCTTATTGACTTCCTCACCAGAAATATACTGACCATGTGAAGTTGCTGTTTTTGCAGCAGCCCAGATAATCCTGCCACAGAACATACAGTTATATCAAGTCAGCATAACCTTTTAACACTGTGGAAAGTGTTAATAATTGAAAGTCAGCCTGTCTGGCATTGCAAGTTAACTATGATATATGTATGAAGTTTCACCTTCAGGTTTTAGTTATTCAAGAACCTTAAAAAGTAATAAAAAAGTAAAAAAGTTTTAAATTAATAAAATATAATTGCCTTTCTATTCTGTTTTTCTCTTGTTGCCTTTATCTATCCAGTCTTTCATACACTCAGTTCCTACACCAGATTTGACACTGAACTCACCAACTGGAGTGAACAGTTGGTGAGTTAGTGTCAGTTAGAGTCCTGCAACCTGATAGCCAACGAAGTGTGCTTGTCTTGATGAGGCTACTGCATTGTTTCTCTCCCACCTGTAATAACTTTCCCTAGAAATTATTCCCAACATTAAATGGGTACGTGGGAGATTCACGAGGGGGGCAGATATTGTTCATTAGTTGCCAGCACAGTCTTTGTCCTTTCATGATCTTCTCAAATATGATGTGGAGGTGCCAGTGTTGGAATGGGGTGGACAAGGTAGGAAAGTCATGTGACACCAGTCACTGCACCTGACCTTTTGGACTGTAACCTGGTGTCATGTGACTTCAACCTTCTCAAATATGGATTATGAAATGAGTTGCAATTGAAAAGAGTCTGTAGAGTTCTAGAATCATACAGCATGAAAACAGGCCCTTTGGTCCAACTTGTCCATGCTGACCATGCTCCCAACTAAACTCGTCCCATTTGCCTGCATTTGGCCCATATTCCTACAAGTTGAAAAGTATTGGACTGAAACAGTGCAGCAGGTCAGGCAGCATCCGAGCAGCAGGAGAATCAATGTTTCGGGCATAAGGCCTTCATCTTCTCATTCCTGATGAAGGGCTTATGCCCAAACCATCGATTCTCCTGGTCCTCAGATGCTGCCTGACCTGCTGCGTTTTTCCAATGCCACACTTTTTGACTCTCAACTCCAGCATCTGCTCTTCTCACTTTCTCCATATGCCTCCAAACCTTTCCTATTCAAATGTCTTTTAAATGTTGCATCAAACACTTCCTCTGGTAGTTCATCCACATCATGAGCCAATCTGGGTAAAAAGGCTGCCCATCATGTGCTTTTTGAAACTTTCCCCTCTCAACTTAAAAGGTATGCCCCCTAGTTTTGAACACCCCCACCCAATGGAAAGGACCCTTGCTATTCATTCTATCCATGTCGCTCATGATTTTAAAAATCTTAGTAAGGTCAGCCCTCAACCTTCCATGCTCCAAAGAACAAAGTCCCAGCCTATCCAGTCTCATTATAACTCAAAGCTCCATTCCCCTCCATCCTGGTAAATCTTTTCTGAACCCTTTCTAGTTTAATAATATTCTTTCTATAGCAGGGCAACCAGAACTGGACACAGTACTACAAAAGAAGCCTCATCAACATCCTGTACAACCTCAACACTACCATCTCAACTCCTATAATCAAAGGTCTGAACAATGAAAGCAAGCATGTGAACTTCCTTCTTAACCACCTGTCTACCTGTGATACAAATCTCAAAGAACTATGTACCTGAACCCTCAGGTCTCTCTTCTACAACACAACCCAAGACCCTATCATTAATTGTATAAGTCCTGCCCTATTTTGTTTTATCAAAATGCAATACTTCGTATTTATCCAAATTAAACAGCGCGGTGGCTCAGTGGTTAACACTGCTGCCTCACAGGGATCCGGGTTCAATTCCTGGCTCAGGTGACTGTCTATGTGGAGTTTGCACATTCTCCATGTGTCTGCATGGGTTTCCTCCGGGTGCTCAGATCTCCTCCCACAGTCCTAAGATGTGCAAGTTAGGTGAACTGGCCATGCTAAATTGCCGATAGTGTTCAGAGATGTGTAGGTTAGATGCATTAGTCGAGAGAAATGTAGAATAATAGGGTAGGGGAATGGGTCTGGGTGGAATACTCTTCAGAGGGTCAGTGTGGACTTGTTGGGCCAAATGGCCTGTTTCCACACTGTAGGGATTCTATGATTCTAAACTCCATCTGTCACTCCTCAGCCCATTGACCCAATTAATCAAGATCTCTTTGTCATCTTCGATAACTTACTTCACTGTCCATTTTACTACCAATTTTGTTGTCATTTGCAAACTTACTCACAATGCCTCCTATATTCTCATCCATAGCATTGTCATGGCAACCATCAGGAATTTCACACTTCCTCACCTTCCCAGGAGATTGCTATCTCTCATGTGTCAGTGAGTGCACCAAATCTCACATTCACATTCAGGTAAGACATTCCTCATTGAATCAATTGTATAGTACAGAAAATGACCTTTCTATCCATCAAGTCTTTTCCAACAGTTTGAAAGAGCTATCCAATTATTCTTATGCCCCAGTCCCTCCCAGCCCCATTCTCCCCCTTCACCCTGATATGTTTTTCTTGAAGCTCATTACCAGTCACCACTCTAACTCCTGGAGACTCCAGTGCATTTATGGAGGTTTGTCCATTCTAGTGTGGCAAATATTAATATTGTCTTCAAACAGATTGATTGACCAACCTGGAGGAACAGGAACCATTCCGGGAACCCAGAGAACAGACCCTAGGAATCTGTTCCACCCTGCCTGAGTATTATCTCAGATCTATTGACTTGTCTTGACTCCATTTCCTTTCACCCTCAAAAAAAATCGATCACTCTCAGTCTAGAAAGCTCAAGTTGAACCACAGAACGTGACATTTCTTTTCGTGAGGATGGAGATTTGCCGTTTGTCAGAAGTGGCTCTTCACAATGTCCCTCCTGAATGGACAAGCCCCAGATCTGAACTCACCCATCACCATATTCAACACTTCCATTAGATTGCCTCTGAATCCTCTGAACTCAAGTGAATAAATGTCATAATAATTATTCCGCACTGCCACCCTCCACTGCATTACATCATTCCTCATGTGCAGTATCTAAAACTGTTAGCAGGGCTTGAGATGGCATTTAATCACCACTTCATACTCCCATTAGATGCAACATTACATTCACAGTTGTGACTATTTTTTGCAACTCTGCACATCCAGCTCAAGATTAGCTTCCATTACCACTTAGCTTCATTTGAAAGCTCAAAGAAAATCGACAAATAAAACTTTTCATTTAAAATACCAAATGCTTCCAGTTAATACATTTCTATTTGTTAAGAACTGGTATATCCAGTCAAAAGGTAACACTATTTTCTGATTCAAAACTAATAGCTTGAGAAATTGTGAGAATAGATTGTGGGATTGATATTGTTCTGAGTACTATTTTCAGAATGTGATTCACAGATGCCTCTGAGCCAGAGGTGGTATACAGTATATGCTGCAATTTGAGCACATTGCAAAAAAAAAATCACCAAAGGCATAAAACATAACCACAGAATAAACAGAGAGGAAATGACGTCTGCCAATTTAATCAGGAACCAGCTCAACTGAATTATTAACCAGTCACTAAGCTCTACATTGCCCCATCAAACACTCTCAGGATGGAATAACACCGAGCATTGGTAAACTGGCCAATGCTAAATTATCCATAGTGTTTAAGGATATGTAGGTTACACTTCTATACTGTCCCCATCATACACTTCCTAGACAGGGACAACACAGGGCTAGAAAGAGAGTAAAGCTTCCTTTACTCTTTTAAATAGAAAGTAAAACCCTCTGTTTTTATACTGAAAGTAATGTTCCCCCAACATTGTTCCCACCAACACTCTCAGGACAAGGTTACATACAGAAAAAAATCCATTCTACATTGTCCGCGTCAAACACTCCCAGGACATTTACAGCACTGGGTTAGCTAAAGAGTGAAGCTCCCTCTATTCTTTTAAACTGAAAGTAAAGCTCCCTCTGCACTGTCCCCATCAACATTCTCAGGATAGGGACAGCATGCGGTTAGATACAGAAAACATTTCCTCTACACTGCCTCCATCAAAAGCTCTTAGGGCAGGGATAGCACTGGGTTACATACAGAGTAAAGTTCCCTTTACATTGTCTCCCATCAAACAAACTCAGAACAGGAACTGCATGTGGTTAGATACGGAGAAAACTCTCCCTGCACTGGACCCTTCAAATTCTCCCAGGGCATGGACAGCACAAAGTGAGTTGAACATTTCTGAGGCCCATCCCTGAGTGATTGCACAGTTACATTCTCAGCCTATTCAGTTATTGCTCTGAATCACAAACATGTCCTCAAGATGTGTAGCCACATTATGTATTAGAGAGTCCCATTATTCATTAAATTTTGTGTCTGTAACAGTGAAGCCATTCAATTCAGATTCAGAGTCTGAATACTCAGGTTACTGGTTTGAGACTCTTTGTTGGGGAAGAGTGGAGTTGGGGGTAGCATATTGGCAGGTCTCACTACAGGATGGACATTATTCCATCACATTCTTTATGATAATACTTCAGTTTTTTTTCAAAGAAATTAGCTGTTGTTTGATTAATTGCTGATTCCCTGTGTAAAAACCACAAGACTGCCTTATGTTCTTCTATTGATAAGTCAAGGCAGCCTTATGGGGAAATTGACTGAGAGCTTTGTTCAATGGTGGTTCAGGAACAACACAAACTCCCTGCCCCATTGTTGGCTGACTAGGTTAAATCCAGTTGATCAGTGGGATGGGGAATAGTGCATTCAGTGCAGTAACAAAGCCAAGAGACATTGATGGCTGATCCCATTATGGACAGGCATGATGAAAACCTAAGATAATCCATTTCCGTCAGTTTGTCACTAATCAACCCCCATGACTAGTTCCTATCTTTCTTCCGTAATCCTAACTTATTGGCTTTCACTGCCTCCTTATTCATCAAACTCTGCAACTAGTTACTGATTTAGTTCCGTTGCTCGATTCAACAGCTTGTATTGACTTGGTGTCTTTAATGTGCTAATAGGTATCAAGTTATTTCAGAGGAACATAATCAGATTAAATTTAACACTGAGCCACATAAACACATATTCGGGTTGGTGATCAAAAGCTTGGTCAGGGAGATGGGTATTAAATGAGTGAGAGGAACAGAGCTCCAGACCAAAACTGAAGGCATTAGGTAGAATGATGGAAGCTACTGAAGCACAAGAAACCAGAATTGGGGTGTGTTGGTAGTGGTGGTGGTGGTAGTGGTGGGGTGGGTGGGGGGGGGGGGGTGCAGATTTCATGGAGGTTGATAGACCTGGAAGAGGTTACACAGTGATAAGGAGATACAGACACAGCAAGGTTATTTACATGCATTACTAGCCTCCGTGTGTTACCTGTGATGTGATGAGTTTGTTGAAAGAGAAATGGATTTTGGTGGCCGCTGAGGTCTCTCTAATTCCACAGAGGGCTCAATAATCTGTAGGATAAATGTAAAAGCAAAATGTCAGTCAACGTGTCCTCAACATCATTGAACACCAGATTGGATTTACCAAAACTCAAAAGGAGAGTGAATGTGTTCACATCAGCCACGGGAAACAGGCTGGGAGTGAATCAGCAGCCCAACTTATACTGACTTATTTCACATGGGCTTGCAAAATTTTGGCAACAATTTCAAGCCAAGTTAAAGTGGCAAAGACCTTGTGTTTCCCAAAAGAAAAGGTGAGAGTTTAAACACAATTTTTCTGTGAAATTCTGAAGTAGTTTCAGGTACCTTGAAAGACCAGGCCCGACTAACAAGAAACGTGTTTAGTTTGTGTAAGCCAAACTCAGCCACAGGACATTCTAAAACAATGGCAGAATGATCACACTAAGAGTGAAAATGCGAATTATTAAATACTTTACAATGAAACTTACAAATATGGTCGGCCAGGACTGGTTGGACCGAAGCATTTGTTTCTGTGCTATATTACTCTATGACTCTACAAAAACACTCACAACATGTGACAGACCATCACCAGGAGACACAAGCTGCCTAAGGTCCCTCGCTGTAACAACTTGAACAATGAAATCAGACACAAGGTTGAAGGGTGAAGATAAGAGAGAATTTTTTTTAGATTCCTAGGAAAGAGTAGAAAGCATTTTTCAGAAGATGACAAGTGATGGGGAGGAATAGCACAGGTAGAGAAACGTCAATGATTAATATTCTGTCCCTGGTCTTGGTGCATGAGAACAAACAAGGACAATTTAAAAATAAAAACATGTACATATACTTGCACACAATAGACATACAGAATACCCTGCACTCATATAATTAGTATACATAGTTTGACCTGCCTGTATGCTCCGCCAATAGTCAAAACCAAGTTGCATTTGGTCAGTATCTTCCTGTAAATAATGTCATTTTCAATTTTAGACTCTAAGTGACTTCCTGAATGAAACCACACACTCAGCACCTCAGTGCTCCCAACCTCAGTAACAGGCTGCTCTAAAACCAAACCGCTCAAATCATCACCAACATATTTCATTTAAAGAGAAGGCTGGTCAAACCTGTGCAGACTCTGTGGGTTCTACATAACTGAAACTAAACTGGGTGCCATCAACAGCTGCTGGATCTTGGAACCTTCAACCCCTTGAACAGATACTTTGGGTTTGCTTAAAGAAATGATCCTTTTCACATTTTTCGTTATTTATTCATGGGATGTAGGCATCATTGGCTAAATCAGCATTTATTGCCCATCCCTAATTGAGTCAAACACATCTCTTATGGGTCAGACCATGAAAAGCTGAAAGGAGTTAGTGAACCAGACGGACTTTTTTTATACCAACTGACAGTTTATACATGGTCACCATTAGGTTAATTTCTTTTCAAATGATTTCACTTTTATTCAAATTTCACAATCTGCTAGAACAGTAGCCTAATGTCTGGATTACTAGATAAGTGACATTATCATTGTTCCGACACTTCCCCTCGTAAGTAATTGTAAACATTCTTGCTTTCAACCCATTCAACTGCTTCTCCATAATGCTTCCAGCCTGTGCAGCAAAGTCTTCCAGAATCCCCAACTCCCCAACACTATTTTGAATTTTCAAATTTCTAAACACCAATAACGTCAGCAAACTTTTTTTTATTTTTCACTAAAACAAGCCTACATACTGTGGGTGCTGGAAATCTGAAAAAAAACCCTCTTTTAAACCTCAACAAATTTAGCAGCATCTGTGGAGAGAGAAAAACTGAGTTAATGTTACAAGTTCAATGATGTTTCCTCAGAAGATATTTTTTAAAAATTAACCTATTGTTCCTAATCAACCTGTTTAGAGATGTTATTACGCTCCTCTGGAGCAGGTGGGACTTGAACCCAGGTTCAGGAGGAGGGGCACTACCACTGTTCCACAGGAGAGCCCTCAGAAGACTCTTTTTCTGATTCCAAAGAAAGGTCATATCAGACCAGAAGCAGTAACTGTTTCTCTCTTCTCAGATGCTGCCAACCTGCTGAAATTCACCAAAAAGTTAACTTTTAACTTTTTTTCCTGGGATGTGGTCAACATTGACAAGACCAGCATTCGCTGCCCATCTGTAATTTACTTTCTTGAAGGGTCCGTTACCTGGTCCAGCTTGGATAATGCACCAAGAGACAGTCTCCTGACCTGGAAAACAGTTACAGAAGGGAACAAAGTGTGTGAAGGAAGTAAAAATGATTCAGAGAGAAGAAAGAGAGGGGGACGAAAAGTGAACAAGGAAAAGACAAGAGAGAAAGTAAGCAAGAGAAAATAAAAGAAATGAAAGCAGAAGGATGCAGAGAAAACAGAAACAAAGTGACAAGGAAAGAGAAAGAAGCAGAAAGAGGGAAGGGAAGAGAAATAAGGAGACATAGGAAAAGAAGAGAGGGAGAAAGTGAGTGAAATGCATTCAAACTGGATATCAATAGGAAGGGAGTTTGGTGTGTTTCGCAGGAAAAGCGATGGTTCCAGCCTCAGGGATCCTCTGTGATGGTGAAAAGTGAACCCATGTGGCAGCAGGTATGAACATCATTCCAGGCTGGATCCTTATCATTGCTCAGCCGGGTCCCAGCCTCCCCCTACCACAATGAGTCTAGGTGCACACTGGAAAAAGCAGGCTTAGTCAACCATGTGTTCCTTATTAGGGCTGACAGTGCAGTAAAGAAATGAACAGCAGATGACCAAAACAAAACTTGGTGCAAAGGTACAGTGCCTGGAACATGGTATTGTGGCTCCTGCACGTTCAGTCACTGGTGTATATGGGTTTTAGAGAATACAGCATTCAGGGTGCAGACGTTTTGGAATGGAGGAGGTTTGGGGTACAGGGATATAGAGGTTTTGGTGAAGGGCTTTTATGCCATAGTATAGTGTTTGTGGTATAAGGGCTTCAGAGTAGAGTGTGGCATTTTGGGGCATAGGAGTGTACAATATTATGGCTTCAGGGTACAATGGGATAGTAATACTGCGTACACTCTGCTCCAGAGTCTCCAATTTTGATTGAATGCATTTCTGACAGCTTCATCTGGTGACCAGTCACCATCACCCTTTCCCCACACTCTTGTCATTGGCTAGTTTCATCGTGCCCCAATTTCACCATCAACTGGGGGACAAATAGACCTCTGGATAATTTTGATTTTCTGTCCTGCTTGTCTCCAACATCCACTTTTTTGAAATGTCTTTCTGCTTTTGTAACCCCATTGAATGTTGCAACCAAATGATTAATCTTTATACCAGTCAGAAATCTGAACCTTTATCGAAAGGTGGGAATCTGTCTCTGGAGTTGCAAATTGTGCACCTTTGGAAAGTGCTAGAAGACTTGGAAGAGAATCTAACAGACTGTTTGATTATTATTTTGAGTGTAATTTAATGTTTTATTTTGGTTTTTATTCTGACTCATTTAATTCCTCAAGTCAATCCTGGAAAGTTCCTAACCCAACCATGCTCTACATCTGTGGGCGGAGCTAATTTGATCACATTGATTTCCTGTCCCAACCCCACTACAACCACCATCCTGACAATCCCATTACTGGCCCCATAGAGAAGCTTCACAGCAGAAAATGCTTCACTCGCAGATTTCAACAGGAGTGCCACCTCTTGTCATTTTTATTCAAATGCAGAAGTCCTGCTTTTGAGGATAAGGCTGTTTCTCCAGTGGAGCTGTTTGTTTGCGCGCCATCTGTTTTACCACATCCGGTATGCGAGTGCGAGCCTCCCAAACACTGCAAACTCATATTGTGCAGAAACCACAGCTCCCTGCACTGTTCCATAGCAGCTCACTCAAGGAGGAAGTTGACAAATAAAAGATGTTATGAATATAAGCACATTGGCACAATGCCAATGCTATGCTTGGTGATGACCATGATCACTATTATTACTTGTAAAAATTCATCTGGTCCACAAAATTCCTTTGGGGAAAGGAATCTGCCATATTTACTTGGTCTGGCCTAATTTAGACTCCAATGTAGTTGACTGTTAACTATCATCTGAAATGGCCCAATAACCCACACAGTTCAAGGGAAATTCAGGATGGGTAACAAAGCCCCAGTGATACTCTCATCCCATGAGAGGACAAGAAAAATGTTTTTTTTTCCCAACCAAATGTTTGTTTTAATCCCTTTTTTGGCAGAGTTCATGGCAACAAACTAATATGATTGTTGACTTGAAGCAATAAGCTTAATGAAATATTTGGTAGAGGTGTTATTAATGCATCTTCTGCAAGTTGGAGGACAGGTTATCAGAAGGCACAGGTTGAAATTAATTTGCAAAAGACAGAGAAATGGCAATGGGGAGAACTTTGTTCCACAACTTGTTAATTGTGATCTGGCTTGCACTGCCTGAAAAAGATGCAGAGCTATGGGTTAAAAGTAGGGGAAGTGGGACTAATTAGACTAAAAGAGCCGGCAAAGGCATAGGAGTTGCAAGTTCTCTGGTTCTGAGAAGGCTATTAACTCAACATAACTAACTGTGCTCCTAAATAATGACACAAATTTAAACTGGGGAAAACAACTGAGAACAGGAACTACTTTTCATTTTCTTTTCATTCATTAGATGAGGTCATCACTGGCCAGGCCAACATTTATTATCCATCCCTAATTGCCCCAACAAATCTTTCCCCTCTCACCCTAAACCTATGCCCTCTAGTTTTGGACTCCTCTAGCCTAGGGAAAAGACCTTATTTAGTCACCCTTTCCATGCCTCTCATCATTTTATAAACCTCTATAAGGTCACCCCTCAGCCTCCAATGCTCCAGGGAAAGTAGCCCTAGCCTATTCAGCCTTTCCCTATAGCTCATACCCTCCATTCCTGGCAACACCTTTGTAAATCTTTTCTGAACCCTTTCAAGTTTCACAACAGTCTTTCTTTAGCAGGGAGACCAGAATTGCACGCAATATTCCAAAAGTGGCGTAACCAATGTCCTGTACAGCCGCAACATGACCTCCCAACTCCTGTACTCAATACTCTGACCAATAAAGGAAAGCATACCAAACACCTTCTTCACTATCCTATCTATCTGCGACTCTACTTTCAGGGAGCTATGAACCTGCACTCCAAGGTCTCTTTGTTCAGCAACACTCCCCAAGATCTTACCATTAAGTGTATAAGTCCTGCTCTGATTTGCTTTTCCAAAATGCAGCACCTCAAATTCATCTAAATTAAACTCCATCTGCCTCTCCTCGGCCCATTGGCTCATCTGATCAAGATCCCGTTGTACTCTGAGGTAACCTTTTTCACTGTCCACTTCATCTTCTTCAGACAAAGTATTAATGAGGCATTTTAAATCTATTTTTGGTTAAATGTAGCCAATAGGCTAGATTTTCAAAAGTCTTATTATGTTTCTTGGCTAAGTGCCCAATCAACCAATGGATTGCTGAAACACCCAAGTCTCTATTTGATTAGCAGCTTTGGATGAGTGATCTCTACCAATTTCACCTTGTCTGTTCTTGGAGGAGTAAGTGGTTACAAGTGCCTTGTTGTTTTAGGTTTTGAAACTTTAAAGGGTCTGCATGAATAATAGTTTTAATGTCCTTTAATATAAAGGCATTCATTTTTTAATGTAGTGAAAAGCTAGGAATTAAATTGCTTGTCTTTTTTGCAAAGTCAACAGTCGTGTGTGAGAGAGAGTGAGAGAGAGAGAGTGAATGAGGTTGTTCATGGATAGTAAAAAAGAATCTTATTTTGACAGTGGGTCATGAGGGTTATTTGAGGTGGTGGTTTTTGGGGAGGTCATACTTTGGCATGGGAGGGGCATTTACCTTTCAAAGAGGTCCCTTATGCAGACCATGAAGAATGCTTTCCTTTATTGGTCAGAGTATTGAGTACAGGAGTAAGGAGGTCATGTTGCAGCTGTACAGGACATTGGTTAGGCCACTGTTGGAATATTGCGTGCAATTCTGGTCTCTTCCAATCGGAAAGATGTTGTGAAACTTGAAAGGGTTCAGAAAAGATTTATAAGGATGGTGCCAGGGTTGGAGAATTTCAGGTATAGGGAGAGGCTGAACAGGCTGGGACTGTTTTCCCTGGATCGTCGGAGGCTGAGGGGTGACCTTATAGAGGTTTACAAAATTATGAGGGGCATGGATAGGGTAAATAGACAAAGTCTTTTCCCTGGGGTCAGGGAGTCCAGAACTAGAGGGCATAGGTTTAGGGTGAAAGGGGAAAGATATAAAAGGGACGTAAGGGACATCTTTTTCACTCAGGGGTGGTACATGTATGGAATAAGCTGCCAGAGGATGTGGTGGAGGCTGGTACAATTGCAACATTTAAGAGACATTTGGATGGGTATATGAATAGGAAGGGTTTGGAGGGATATGGGGCAGATGCTGGCAGGTGGGACTAGATTGGGTTGGGATATCTGGTCGGCATGGACAGGTTGGACAGAAGGGTCTGTCTCCATGCTGTACATCTCTATGACTCTAAGGATCTAATCACAACCATTTGAAAACATGGTCCGACTCCAAGATGAAATGGAAGACAAGGTCATGCTGTATGGAACTGGTCTGGTTGGAAAGGCTGGGTACACACTCACAACCTGAATCCCCCTGCTCCCTTAAGAAGTAATCCCGAAAATTAGAAGCACCAGGAATCCTGAAATTGAGACCAATTCTTCATTTCTAAAGGGGTCCCAAATCATAACTGTTCAGAAAAAACCTAGCTGCAAGTTAACTCTGTCCCTTTTCACTGATGCTGCCAAACCAGCTGACATTGAATCTCTTCAAGTTGGAAAGATTGAGTAGATTGTCCTGGAAATTGTACAGAGATTAAACTGGCTGAAAGGGAAACATGACTTAAAATTGGATCAGAAAATTGCACCTGAAACATGGGATTAGTTGCTTTGTCAATATGGAATGCTAAAAGTCAGAAACTCTACTTCCAAGTAGTCTTCAGAGAATGGGATCTGAAAAATGCAAATGCCTAGGGAGGACCCTGATGCGTTAAGTATTCTGTCTAAAAATACATGGGACAAAAAATTTCAAAATCACTAAATAAGTGAACTTATATCTGATGTTCGCTGCATCTGAGGCATTAGATAAAGTTCTGGCCAGAGCATCTTAAAAACATGTTGTGGTAGAGTAGCCATAGTCTTATCAGGCCACAGCATCACACTGTCATTTCAGAAGGGGGGGGGGGGGGGGGGGTGGGAAAGAGAGAGAGAGAGAGAGAGAGAGATTTGTCATAATATACCTCGGGTGAAGGGGAGATGTTGAGAAGGAGGGTCCTTCATAGTCAACTCAGCCAGTGTGAGAACTGATCCCATGCTGTTAGCACAATTCTGCAAATGAACCTCCTGCAGAATTGTGGACAGCTAGGGGCAGTGAAGACTCACATGCAGAAACTGGGAATGGGAGATACAGTTTTCACTCCTTCTAGCAAGGGTGTGTGAGGGTGTCTGTGCATGTGAGTAACTGTGTTTGTGTGTGCGCACATGTGTGTGTGAGTGAGTCTCAGTGTGAGTGAGTCTCTCTGTGAGTGAGTTTTTGTGTGTGTGTGTTTAGAGGAGGTGGTTTTTTGCGGGAATCTACCAGACCTTTTCAAATGGTTCTGAGACTAGATAAAAGCCAAGTGATGATTTAAAAGTGGGGGCAGCTGAAGACAGCTGAGACAACAAAGCACAGAACAAGGACAAAAACTCACCTCATCTTCACAGAAGGTCGCGTTGGTGTTGAGGACTTCTAGCTGCTTCTCAAATAGAACGCTGATTGCACTGTAGACCAGCTCATACTGTTCCTGTAATAAAGAAACATGATAAACTGTCACCAATTGGACATTTCCTGTCAAACCACCAGCTGAACAGTTAAAAAATGATAAACACAGTGAAAATGATGCCCCATCCCCAACTAACTAACTGAAGGATAGTAGCAAATGGTTAGAAAATACATACAATACCCCAAAGGTCAGAACATTGGACAAATTCTAGAAACCAGCAAAGAAAGAAAGGATAAATTAGAGAATGAGAGAAAGCTAGCTAGAAATATAAAAATAGATAGTAACATTTTCCACAAGGATATAAAAAGCAAAAGAGTAGCTAAAGTGATCAATGTTCCTGAGAGGATGAGACTGGGAGATTAATGAGAAATAAGGAAATGGCAGAAGCATTGAAGGGTCTTAATTTTTAACAGTGTCTTCACTGTAGCAGACACAAAAATCAACCCAAAAACATTATAAAATCAATACAGAAAAGTTGAAGAGGAGCTTAAAACAATCAATCTCTCGAGAAAGAGTCCTGGGAAAACTATTGGATCTAAAGAGTGACAAGTCTCCTGGAGCTGATGATCTGCACCATAGGGTCTTGAAAGAAGTAGCTACAATGGTTGTAACCTTCCAAAATTCCCTGGATTGCTCAAAGGCCTCAGTGGATTGGAAACTGCAAATATAATCCTTAACTGAGGAAGAATGTTACTCTGGAGGCAATGCAGTGAAGATTTACCAAACTGATTCGGGGATGTCAGGACAGACATATGAGGAGAGATTGAATTGGTTACAATTATCTTCATTGGAATTTAGAAGAAACTTATCAGTTTCTGACAGGACCAGACAGGGTTAACACAGGAAAGTTGTTCCCGATGACTGGGCAGTCAAGCAGGAGGACTCATAATTTAAGGATAAGGGGGAAAATGTTTAGGACTGCAATGAGGAGATAGTTCTTCACTCAGAGTGGTGAGTGTGTGGAAATCATTACTATAGAAAGTGGTTGAGGCCAAAATATAATGTGTTTTCAAGAAGGAGGCAGATATGATTCTTGTGGACTAAAGAGGGAGGATGAGATGAGAGAATCTTAGAATCCCTACAGTGTGGAATAGGTCATTTGATGCATTGAGTCCACACTGACCCTCCAAAGAGCATCCCACATAGACCCAAACCTCCTACCCAATCCTTGTAACCCTGCATTTCCAATGGCTAATCCACCGAACCTGGACACTACAGACAATTTAGCATGACCAATTCACTCAACCTGCACATCTTTGGATTGAGGGAGGAAACTAAAGCACCCAGAGTAAACCCACACAGACATGGGGAGAATGGGAAAACTCCACACAGACAGTTACCCAAGGCTACAATTGAATCTGGGGTCTCTAGCGCTGTGAGACAGCAGTGCTAACTACTGAGCCACCATGTACCAAGGATTAGGCTACTGAACTCAGCAATGTCATATTAAATGGAGGCGTAGGGTGGAGGGTTTGAACAGCCTACTCCTGCATTAATTTTCTGTGTTTCAATTATCAGAAATTCTGTGTATGTGGATGTACATGGATTTGAAAGTTCAGATGAGGTTCACGTTGCTGATTCCTGCAATGAAGGGGTTATTTAGTAAGGAATGGTTAAACAGTTTGGGCCTATATTCATGGGAGGTCAGATCAATGGGGGTCGGGGGGTGGCACGGTGGCTCAGTGGTTAGCACTGCTGTCTCACAGCGCCAGAGACCCGGGTTCAATTTCCACCTCAGGCAACTGTCTGTGTGGAGTTTGCACATTCTCCCCGTGCTATGTGGGTTTCCTCCGGGTGCTCCGGTTTCCTCCTGCAGTCCAAAAATGTGCAGGTTGGGTGAATTGGCCATGCTAAATTGCCTGTAGTGTTAGGTGCAGGGGTAAATGTAGGGGAATGGGTATGGGTGGGTTGCTCTTTGGAGGGTCGGTGTGGACTTGTTGGGCCAAAGGGCCTGTTTCCATACTGTAAGTAATCTAATCTAAATGAGAAGAGAAATTATTGAGACATGCAAGTTTTTGGGGAAGTTGACAGGATCGATGCTAAGGGGTATTTCCCCCGGGGAAATCTGGAATAGAGAGGCATGATTTAAAAATAATGAGTCCTGTTTAAGATGGAGGTGAGGATTTTTTTTCTCTCATGTTGTCATTAGACTTTGGAATTTTCTTCCCCAGACAACAATGGAGCTTGGATCTGTATTTGTGGGTTGATTAAGTAGAGTTAAATCCACAATTAGGTGAGCCCTGATTTTTTTCAATGATAGAAAATAGCCAAGGGCCAAATGGATATTACTTTGGCTTGCTCCAGTGGTCCCCAGCATCATTGACACCAGTCTTCAGCTCATTTGATTCACTCCATGTGATGTCAAGAAATGGCTGGAGGGACTGGATATTGCAAATGCTGTGGGCCTTTACAATGTTCCAGGAATAGTCCTGTATATTACTGAAGACGTGTGCTCCAAATGTGCCGCGCTCTGAGCCAAATTGTTCCAATACAGCTACAGTATTAAATCGGCCCAACAATGAGGAAAATTGCCCAGGTATGTCCTGTACACAAAAAGCAGGGCAAATCCAACCCGGCCAATTACCGCCCCATCAGCCTACTCACAATCATCAGGAAAGTGATGGACGGTGTCAGTAATAGTGCTATCAAGCAGCACCTGCTCAGCAATAACCTGCTCAGTGATGCCCAGTTTGGGATCCCCCAGGGCCACTCAGCTCCTGACCTCACTACACCCTTGGTTTAAACATGGACAAAAGAGCTGAATTCCAGAGGGGAAGGGAGAGGGACAGTCTTTAACATCAAGGCTGCATTCAACCGAGTGTGGCATCAAGGAGCCCAAGTAAAACTGGAATCAGTGGGTATTGGGGGTAAACTTTCCACTGGTTGGACTGGCATTAAGGAAGATGGCTGTGGTTGTTGGAGGTCAGTTATCTCAGCTCTAGGACATCTCTGCAGGAGTTCCTCAGGGTACTGTCCTAGGCCCAACCATCTTCAGCTGCTTCATCAATGACCTTCCCTCCTTTCTAAGATGAAAATTGGCAATGTTTGCTGATGATTGCACAATGTGACTCCACAAATATTGAAGCAGTCCACGTTCAGTCATAGAATCATACTGCATGGAAACACACCCTTTGGTCCAACTACTCCACACTGACCATATTCATAAGCTAAACTAGTGCCACTTTCCTGTACTTCCCTCCAAAGATTTCCTATTCATGAAATTATCCAAAAGTCTTTTAAATGTGGCGACAAGAGCAGGTCAGAGGCTAGGAATACTGCAGCGAGTATCTCACTTCCTGACACCCCGAAGCTTGTCTACCAGTTAAAAGACACAAGTCAGGAGTGTGCTGGAAAACTCCCCACTTGCCTGGATGGATGCAGCTCCAACAACACTCAAGAAGCTCGACACCATCCAGGACAAAGCAGCCCACTTGATTGGCACCACAACCACAAACATCCCCTCCCTCCCCCACTGAAGTTCAGGAGCAGCAGCAGTGCATACTATCTGTAAGATGCACTGCAGAAGTTCATTAAAGTTCTTTACTCAGTGCCTTCTAAACACGTCTGGATTAGACTAGTGCTGGAAAAGCACAGCAGATCAGGCAGCATCCTGATCAAGGAAATCAATGTTTCCTTCAAAAGCCCTTTTCGTTCCTGATGAAGGGCTTTTGCCCGAAACAATGATTTTCCTGCTCCTCGGATGCTACCTGATCTGCTGTGCTTTTCCAGCACCACTGTAATCCAGTCTCTGTTCTCCAGCATCTGCAGTCCTCACTTTCACCTATGTTCTAAACGCATGATCACTACATCATGTGGGCGGCACGGTGGCACAGTGGTTAGCACTGCTGCCTCACAGCGCCTGAAGACCCGGGTTCAATTCCCGACTCAGGCGACTGACTGTGTGGAGTTTGCACGTTCTCCCCGTGTCTGCGTGGGTTTCCTCCGGGTGCTCCGGTTTCCTCCCACAGTCCAAAGATGTGCGGGTCAGGTGAATTGGCCATGCTAAATTGCCCGTAGTGTTAGGTAAGGGGTAATGTAGGGGTATGGGTGGGTTTCGCTTCGGCGGGTCGGTGTGGACTTGTTGGGCCGAAGGGCCTGTTTCCACACTGTAAGTCTAATCTAATCTAATCTAGAAGGACAAGGGCAGCGTCACACTGCTGACCTGAAAGATCCCCACAAAGCCATATAATACCTTGACTTGGAAATATATCGCCGTTCCTTCACTGTCGCTGGATCAAAATCATGGAGTTTCCTCCCTAAGGGCGTTGTGGGTCTACCCACGGCAAATGAACTGCAGCAGTTCAATAAGGCAGCTCACCCCCACCTTCTCAAGGGCAACTAGTAATGTGCAATAAATGTTGGCCCAGCCAGCAACATCCACGAACCATAAATGAATTAAAATATTGTTTAAAATGTTGCTACCTCTTTTTCTACCTCCTACCAATTACCATTTAAGTTCCAAAATTGTCAATGCTTAAGATATTTCAGGGAACAGTACTGTACCAGCTTGGAAATTTCTGGATTTTCGCTGACCCACAACCTATGAAACTCATGAGAATGCAAACCACATTTAAGCAACTTAATCTCTTATTTTGACCCTTTAAGTCTCTGCACCTGAGTATTACTGCCTAAAGCTTAATCTCTGGAATTCCTTCTCTACATCCCTCTGCCTCTCTAACTCTTTTAGACAATCCTTAAACATTTCTCTGATCAGGTTTAGGTCTCCTGTTCTAATATCCCCCTCAGTGAGTCAGCATTTAATATTGTTTGATAATCACTCCTGAGAAACATCTTGTGACATCTTACTACTCTAAAGGTGCTATATAAATGCAAATTCCAATAAACTAGTGTGTATAAATGCACATGAAAACAAACATCTCGAGTCACAGCGAAAGCACAGAGAATAAAGCTTTCACAACAGATGTTTGCAGGAAATAACCAGTCTAGTTAACGTAGAAAGTCAATGCACCTCTCGAGCTTTAGTATGTGAGTCACAAAACCACATATTCACTGCAAAACCAATCTAGTTATTAATGGCACAAATGTGCCAGTTAGAATTTTTAACATTGTGTCTGATCTTGAAAATAATTGAATTTCCCCAAGATCCCAAACACTGCAGGGGACCCCACTTCACTCAGCCCATCCTCCCAGGATGTAGTCACATTCAAAGAATGGTGGGGTAATGCTGCAACACTTGAGAACAGCAAAATAAACTTGTATTGATATAAAACACCTTTACCATTGAAGCCAAGAGCTGGAGTAGGCCATTCAGCCCCACTCTGCTATTCAATATAGAAGGGAAAGATGTAAAAGGGACCTAAGGGGCAATTTCTTAATGCAGGGCATGTATGGAATGAGCTGCCAGAGGAAGTGGTGGAGGCTGGTACAATTATGACATTTAAAAGACATCTGAATGGTTTATGAATAGGAAAGTTTGGAGGGATATGGGCCAAATGCTGGAAAATGGGAATAGATTAATTTAGGATATCTGGTCAGCATGGATGGGTTGGACTGAAGGGTCTGTTTCCATGCTGTACATCTCTATGACTCTAATATGATTATGGCTGATCCTGTAGCTCAATGTCATATTCTCCTATTCTCTCCACAGACTCTGCTTTTAATATCTAAAAAAATCTCTCCTGAATATAGTCATGACCTAGCCTCCACAGTCAGCTGTGGTAGCAAATTCCATTGGTTGATCACTTTTGAGTCTTTGTGAATGTTTAAGGTAGAGATTAAAGTAGATTTCATAAATGGAATTGAATGGTCACTTTGAATGATACAGCAGGCTTGATGGCCTGAATGGTCTGTTCCTATATTCCTGTGTTAACCTGATTTAAGAAAGGGTTGTTGGGACTGCTAAGGTTGGATGATCAGGTTTTACAAGCCTCAGACTGTTTTGTACATGACTATATTGGATAGGGAGTGAAAGAGGGGCTGAATGGCCTGCTCCAGTTCTACAAATGATATTGGGAGATTGGGAGTTGAAATAGGTCATTTGCCCCTTGTGCCTGCTCCCACATTCAATTAAATCTTTACTAATCCAACTAAGTTTCACTTTGCTGTTCTATTGAAATATCCTTGATTTCCTAAACTTGCATTGAGTTTCTATTCGATTCCTTTGGGGAAATGTTGATCTACCAATTAGGTGATAGATTTTAATGAGAGTATTTCATGGATATATGCAGCAAAAAACATGTAACTGTAGGTGAGAGACAGATCAGACATATACGAAATGAAGGAGACCGTTCGGCCGATTGTGTCTGGCCAGATCTGCAAATTAGCATTATTACCTAATGCCAGTTACCTGATTGCTTTTCCGATACATTTACACATTATTTTGAATTAAAATCCCTGTAGTGTGGAAACAGGCCCTTTGGCCCAACAAGTCCACACCGACCCTCCAAAGAGTAACCCTCCCAGACCCATTCCCCTATCACTCTACATTTCCCCCTGACTAATGCACCTAACCTACATCCCTGAACACTATGGGCAATTTAGCATGGCCAATTCACCTAACCTACACATCTTTGGACTATTGGAGGAAACCGGAGCACCCGGAGGAAACCTATGCTGACACAGGGAGAATGTGCAAACTCCACACATACAGTCACCCAAGGCAGGAATTTGAACCCGGCTCCCTGGCGCTGTGAGGCAGCAGTGCTAACCACTGTGCCAACGTGCCACCCTCTATCCATATAATCAAGTACCCCCTCAAACACCGCAGATGATGAGCTAAACTACTTCCCAAGTTCCTAGGCTCCAACTGCTTTGAGTGAAGCCTATACAGTTGTGGGAGATAGAATGTCCTTTTCCAGGACTAACATTCCCCTCTAATTCCCCCTGCCTAACCTGCTGTGCTTTGACCAGCAACACATTTGCAGCTGTGATCTCCGGCATCTGCAGACCTAATTTTTTACTAGATAAAAATCCAACCAGAAGTCTTGAGATCTTGAAGAACTGACAAGCTTCAGGTTGTGCGTAGTGTCTGGAGTGCTCAATTGTTCCAAGCTGTGTCAACCATCTGCTGAAATCACATTTCTACAATGATAATGCTGTTTAATCAGATTTATTTTCAGGTACAGAGTGGGAAGCCTACAAGTGAAAAAGAGTTTTATTATCCAAAATGTGTGAAAATGCAGTTTTGTTTGAAGTGGAAAGGTTACTTGAGGCAGTTTTATATTCTGTGAAGTTACTTGACCCATTTATCAAAGTCTGTGCATTTTCCTCTTTACTACATCAACTTTTAACTGTCCCACCTACAGACAGTAAAAGGAAATATTAACATAGATGTCAGAACACTGCTTCATTCTTGCCACAAACAACAACCTCCAGCACGCAGTAGAGCACTGAGCATTTCCGCTGGTCACAAAAGAACCCGGTCTGATTGACACTGAAACACATTTTTAAACAAAAAAATTCAAGGTGAGAGAGAAAGAATGTGTACAAGAGTGAGAGAGAGAGCAGCAAGAGACCTCAACAAGAAAGTCAGAGAGCAGCCGAGAATAAGAGCAAAAACAGAAAGAGGGGGACATGAAAGAGAAAGCGAACAAGAAAATCCAAGTTTGATGAGAAAAAGTGATTGTTCTGGAAAATGTAAAGGGGTGATGGACTCTCAGGAGATTATAGTACTGACAGCCAGGTTTCTGGCACCAAGACTGGCTCCAATGTAATGAGGAGTATGTCAGGTTCCAATCAATTGATTGTGAAAGGGGACTATCTAGTAAAAGGCACAGACAGATGTTTCTATAGTGAGACATCAGAATGGTGTGTTGGCTCCCTGGTTCCAGGGTCAAGGATGGCTTGGAGAGGGTACAGAATATTCTCAAAAGAGGAGAGTGATCAGCAAGAGGTTGTTGAACACATTGGTACCAATGACACAGGAAGAGAAAATGACAAAAAAGAGAGAATATAGGAGATCAGGCAGGAGGTTAAAAAGTAGATCCTTGAGAGTAGTAACATCTGGATTACTCCCAGTGTGACCAACATTCTGGCAGGGAGATTTGCTAATGCTACTCGGGAGGTTTTAGAAGAGTGGAGGGTTGTGGGTAGGGTGGAGGGATGGAGATTAAGAGATAAGTTTGAGGCTGGTACAGTTGGGAAGAGGAACAAGTCAAATAGTCAGGGCAGACAAGAGTAAGGCGAGAGAACGAGGCTACATTGATGAATTAAACTGTATTTATTTTGATGCAAGGGACCTAAAAGGTAAGGTAGATGAACTCGGCATGGTTGGAAACATGGGACTGGGATATCATAGTTATTATGGAGATGTGATCCAGGGAAGGGCAAGACTGGCAGCTTAAATGTTCCAGTGTATAGATGCTACAGGAAGGATAGAAAGGGGGACAAGAGAGGAGCAGGAATGGCATTTTGGTGAGGGATAACATTATGGCTGTACTTAAGGAGGATATTTCTGGGAGTATGCCCAGTGATGTTATTTGGGTGGAACTGAGAAATAAGAAAAGGATGATCACTTAAAAGGGATTGTTATATAGACCCCCCAATAGCAGAAAATTGAGAAGCAAATGGTAAAGTTATCTGTAAGAATAATAGAACATAGAACATTTCGGCCCTCGATGTTGCGCCGCCCTGTCATACTAAGCTGAAGCCCATCCCACCTACACTATTCCATGTACGTCCATATGCCTGTCCAATGACGACTTAAATGCACTTAAACTTGGCGCATCTACTACCGTTGCAGGCAAAGCATTCCATACCCTTACTACTCTCTGAGTAAAGAAACCACCTCTGACATCTGTCTTATACCTATCTCCCCTCACTGTAAAGTTGCGTCCCCTTGTAGTTCTCGTCCCCATACTTAGAAAAAGGCTCTCCCTGTCCACTCTATCTAACCCTCTGATTATCTTGTATGTCTCTATCAAGTCACCTCTCAACCTTCTTCTCTCTAACGAGAACAGCCTCAAGGCCCTCTGCCTTTCCTCGTAAGACCTTCCCTCCATACCAGATAACATCCTAGTAAATCTCCTCTGCATCCTTTCCAAAGCTTCCACATCCTTCTTATAAGGATGACCAGAACTGTACCCAATACTCCAAATGCGGCCGCACCAGAGCTTTGTACAGCTGCAGCATGACCTCCTGGTTCCGGAACTTAATCCCTCTATTAATAAAGGCCAAAACATTGTATGCTTCTTAACAACCCTGTCAATCTAGGTGGCAACTTTCAGGGATATGTGTACATGGACACTGAGATTTCTCTGCTCATCTGCACTCCCAAGAATCCTACCATTAGCCAAGTACTTTGCATTCTGATTACTCCAGCCAAAGTGTATCACCTCACACTTGTCCACATTAAACTCCATTTGCCACCTCTCAGCCCAGCTCTGCATCCTATCTATGTCTCTCTGTAACCTACTACATCCTTCATCACTATCCACAACTCCACCGACCTTAGTGTCATCTGCAAATTTACTAACCCACCTTTCTAAGCCCTCATCCAGGTCATTTATAAAAATGACGAACAGATTGTAATGGGAGGCCATTTTAACTTTCCAAACATAGACTGGGACTGCCATTGTGTTAAGGGCTTGGCGGAGACGAATTTAAGTGTGTGCAAGAAATGTCTCTTACTCGGTATGTGAATGTTCTGGATAGAAAAGGAGCAAAACTTGACCTTCTTTTGGGACATAAGGCAAAGCAAGTGACTGAGGTGTTCGTGGCAAAACACTTTGGGGCTAGCGACCGTAATTCTATTAGTTTTAAAATAGTGACAGAAGAGGATAGACCTGATCTAAAATTCAAAGTTCAAAATTGGCATAAGGCCAATGTTGATAGTATTAGGCATGAACTTTCAAAGTCGATTGTGAGAGGTTATTTGCAGGAAAAGGAATAGTTGAAAAGTGGGAGGCCTTTAAAAATGAGATTACGAGAGTCCAGAGGCAGTACGTTCCTGTTAGTGTGAAGGGCAAGGCTGGATGACCACGGGCGGCACGGTGGCACAGTGGTTAGCACTGCTGCCTCACAGCGCCTGAGACCCGGGTTCAATTCCCGACTCAGGCGACTGACTGTGTGGAATTTGCATGTTCTCCCCGTGTCTGCGTGGGTTTCCTCCGGGTACTCCGGTTTCCTCCCACAGTCCAAAGATGTGTGGGTCAGGTGAATTGGCCATGTTAAATTGCCTGTAGTGTTAGGTAAGAGGTAAATGTAGAGGTATAGGTGGGTTGCGCTTCGGCGGGTCGGTGTGGACTTGTTGGGCCGAAGGGCCTGTTTCCACACTAAGTAATCTAATCTAATCTAATCTAGAAGAAATTGAAGCTCTGTTCAAGAAAAAGGAAACATATGTCCAATATAGACAGCTAGGATTGAGTGAATCCGTAGATGAGTATCAGGGCAGTAGGAATACACTCAAGAGGGAAATCAAGAGGGCAACAAGGCCACATGAGATAGCTTGGGCAAATAGGGTTAAGAAAAATCCAAAGGAATCTCATAAATACATTAAGGACAAAACTATGGAAATAACAGGATCCCTTAAAAATCAGCAAGATTGCCTATGTGTAGAACAGGAGATGGGGGAGATGAGTATTTTGAAAGAGTATTTACTGTTGAGAAGGATATAGAAACTAGAAGACATGGAGAAATAGTGATATCCTTGAAAAGTATCCATATAACAGAGAAGGAAATGCTGGACATCTTAAAATGCATAGAGGTAGAATATTCCCTGGGAGCTGATCAAGTGTACCCAGAAGTTTGTGGGAAGCTAGGGAAGTGATTGCTAGGCCCTTTGCTGAGATATCTGTATCGTTGATAGCGTGGGGTGAGGTGCTGGAATCGTGGAGGGTGGCTAATGTGGTGCCTAGTTAAGAAATGAGGTAAGGAAAAGCCAGGGAACTATAGACTGGTGAGGCTGATATCATTGGTGTGTATGTTTTGGAAGGAATTCTGAGGGTCAGGATTTCCATATATTTAGAAAGATAAGGATTGATTAGGGATAGCCAACATGACTTTTTATGTGGGAAATCATATTTCACTAACTTTATTGAGTATTTTTAAGAATAACAAAGAAGATTGATGAAAGCGGTGTGGTGGAAGTTGTCTAAATGGACTTCAGTAAGGCTTTCAACAAGTTTCTGCATGGTAGACAGGTTAGCAAGGTTAGATCCCATGGAATACTGGGAGACCTAGCTATTTATACAAAATTTGCTTGAGGGTCAGAAACAAAGGCTAGTGGTAGAGGGTTGCTTTTCAGACTGGAGGCCTGTGGCCAGTGGTATGCTGCAAGGATCTGTACTGGGTCCACTGCTTTTTGTCATTTATATAAATGGTTTGGATGTGAATATAGGAGGAATGGCTATTAATTTGACAGATGACACAAAAATTGATGGTGTAATGAACAGTGAAGAAGGTTACCTCAGAATACAAAATGACCTTGATCAGATGGACTGAAGGACCGAGAAGTGGCAGATGGAGATTAACTGAGATAAATGTGAGGTGCTGCATTTTGGAAAAGCAAATCAGTGCAGGGTGTATACACTTAATGGGGAGAATCCTGGGAATGTTGTCAAACAAAGAGATCTTGGAATGCAGGTTCATAGTTCCTTGAAAGTGGAGCTGCATGTCAACAGTATAGTGAAGAAGGCGTTTGGCATGATTTCCATTATTGGTCAGTGTATTTAGTATAGGCATTGGGAGGTCATATTGCAGCTGTACAGGACATTAGTTCGGCCACTTTTGGATTGCTGCATTCAATTCTTGCTTCCCTGCTATATGAAGGATGTTGTGAAACTTGAAAAGGTTCAGAAAAGATTTACAAGGATGTTGCCAGGGTTGGAGGATTTGAGCTACAGGGAGAGGCTGAACAGGCTGGGACTGTTTTCCCTGGAGTATTAGAAGCTGAGGGGTGACCTTATTGAAGTTTATAAAATCACGAGGAGCATGGATAGGGTAAATAGACAAGGTCTTTTACCCGGCAGTTGCAACTCCAAAATTAGAAGGCATAGGTTTGGGGTGAGAGGGGAAAGATTTAAAAGGGACCTAGGAGGCAACGTTTTCATGCAGAGGGTGGTACGTGTATGGAATGAACTGCCAGAGGAAGTGGTGGAGGCTGGTACAATTACAACATTTAAAAGGCATCTGAATGGGTATATGAATAGGAAGGGTTTAGACGGATGTGGGCCAAGTGCTGGTAAATGGGACCAGATTAGGTTAGTTAGTATTAACAAGTTGGACTGAAGGGTCTGATTCTACACTATACAATTTTATGACTAAAAATTAAGGGAAGGAAAGAATAATCTACGATGACAGAAAATAGCTGTTCTTCTTCTGCTTTATTGTTCAGGAGGGGAATGGGTTATGATCTGCCCAGCTCATGTACAGGACCAGGCAATGCATTTCTGAAATGGCCTGTGCGACATTAATGCAAGGTGCTGCATTTTGGGAAAGCAAATCTTAGCAGGACTTATACACTTAATGGTAAAGTCCTAGGGAGTGTTGCTGAACAAAGAGACCTTGGAGTGCAGGTTCATAGCTCCTTGAAAGTGGAGTCGCAGATAGATAGGATAGTGAAGGCGGCGTTTGGTATGCTTTCTTTTATTGGTCAGAGTATTGAGTACAGGAATTGGGAGGTCATGTTGCGGCTGTACAGGACATTGGTTAGGCCACTGTTGGAATATTGTGTGCAATTCTGGTCTCCTTCCTATCGGGAAGATGTTGTGAAATTTAAAAGGGTTCAGAAAAGATTTACAAGGATGGTGCCAGGGTTGGAGGATTTGAGCTACAGGGAGAGGCTGAACGCTGGGGCTGTTTTCCTTGGAGCGTCGGAGGCTGAGGGGTGACCTTACAGAGGTTTACAAAATTATGAGGGGCATGTATAGGATAAATAGGCAAAGTCTTTTCCCTGAGGTCGGGGATTCCTGAACTAGAGGGCATAGGTTTAGGGTGAGAGGGAAAAGATATTAAAGAGACCTAAGGGGCAACTTTTTCACGCAGAGGGTGATACGTGTATGGAATGAGCTGCCAGAGGATGTGGTGGAGGCTGGTACAATTGCAACATTTAAGAGGCATTTGGATGGGTATATGAATAGGAAGGGTTTGGAGGGATATGGGCTGGGTGCTGGCAGGTGGGACTAGATTGGGTTGGGATATCTGGTCGGCATGGATGGGTTGGACCGAAAGGTCTGTTTCCATGCTGTACATCTCTATGGCTCTATAACTCTTGCAATTGTGCTAAGTTACAGCTTACGCCCTGGAGACAGACAATTAATTAACCTACATCATGTTAAAATTACCTCTGCTTACACTTTCAAATGATTGGCTTTTAGTAGAATCTAATTTATGACAATTTCTGGCAGCATGGTATTATTTACAGGACAATCCTGGGGATCAAGGCAGTATTCACAGAGGGTTCTAGGAAATGTGTGACAGTATTTATAAGGTGTCTGTAGGAAAGTGACAATATTTATGGGGGGGTTGTTCCCTGGGGAACTTGCATTGTTTACAGTGGGGTCCCCAGGTGGTATGGCAATATTTACAGTCCCTTTTGAAACATGATAGGCACTACAGAAATGCAAGTTACATCTCTCTTTCTGATTGAACGAGGAAGAATTAGCTTATCTGATAGCTGCCAATGCCACATGTTCTCTACACCTTCAACATTATTCACAACTTCACCTGTACCTTGGTTTGTACAATTGATGGTCTTTGCGTTCTCATTTCTCGAATCAGGTCATAAATGCTGAAATTTTCTGGAATTATCTGCAATGGAAAAATATCAATTAGAAAGCTCCTATAATTGCAAAAGCTGGTGGGTGCTGAATAAAAAAGGTTCAGAATGTAATAAAAATAGAAAGTGCAGCTAAATCTCAGCAGTTCTTACAGTATCTGCGGAGACAGAAACAGAGTTATCTTTTGTGGTCAATGTCATTTCATCGTCCAGGCTTTGTTAATTGGGCTGTGACCAATTGGTTAAAAAGTTCTTCACTGGATCCAGCACAGTGGCTCAATGGTTAGCACTTCTGCCTCACAGTGCCATGAACCTAGGTTTGATTCCAGCCTCGAATGACAGTCCATGTGACATTTGCACATTCCCTCTGTGTCTGTGTGGATTTCCTCCGGGTGCTCTAGTTCTCCCCCACCCACCCACAGTCCATAGATGTGTAAATAGACAAGGTCTTTTCCCCGAAGTGGGGTGTCCAGAACTAGAGGGCATAGGTTTACGGTGAGAAGGAAAAGATTTAAATGGGACCCAAGGGGCAGCTTTTTCATGAAAAGGAAAGTGCATGTATGGGCTGAGCTGCAAGAGGAAGTGGTGGAGGCTGGTACAATTGCAGCATTTAAAAGGCATCTGGATGGGTATAGGAATATGATGGATTTGGAGGGATATGGGCCAAGTGCTGGCAAATGGGACTAGATTAATTTAGGATATCTGGTTGGCATGGACAAGTTGGACTGAAGGGTCTGTTTCCATGTTGTACATCTCTATAACTATATAACTATGTGCAGGTTAGGCGGACTAGCCATGGGGAAATATAGAGATACAGAATGGGATAGGTCTGGGTGGGATGCTCTTCAGATGGTCAGTGTGGATACTGTGGGCCAAATGACCTGCTTCCACACTGTAGGGATTCTATAAAGTTAATGATATTTAACAGGCTCTTATCTATCGGAAATATTCCTTCAGAAATAAGACTTTCAGAGATAGCAGTTTCTATCTTTCCCATGTAGATCCTATCTCTGCCCAGAAGCTCACCCTGAGGAAGAGCCCAGCCCTTTTCCTTTGAAACCAATTGGTCAGAAATGTGATACATCTCTAGAGCAAGTGGGACTTGAATCTGGACCTTGAGACTCAGTTGTAAAGATGTTATCATTGTACCTCAAGAGCTCCCAAAGAATACAACTTCTTTTTTCTCTCTTTCTTTTATCCCAGTCAGTATTATTACAGACAACTCAATGCCTTTTCTCCCAGTGGGACTTTTTATTTATATTCCACATCACTAAATCACCCCATTTCCAGTTATTCACATAACAGGCAAAGCCCAGCAAGAGCAAAGAACCCAGTGTCAGAAGTCTCACATATTAACTCTGCTTTCTCGCCACAGATGCTGCCAGACAAGCTGAGCTTTTTGAGCAAGTTCTGTTTTTGTTTCTGATTTCCAGTATTTGCAGTTCTCTTGTTTTTTTTTAAAAGAGCCCAGCACTTTTTTTCCCTTATTTCTTATTTTCTATCAGGCACAACTGAATGGCTTTCTCACCAGCAATACCAGTGTGATGTTTGATGGTCCTTTTCCTTTGAACTACCACCAGTATCCACCCGGCTAGCCCATTAAATGTGAGGGGGAGGTAGGGTAAGAGAGAAGGGACTAACTCAAAACGTTGGAGAGTTGGAGGGGGGAGATAAGGCACGGTATCCCACATAGTGCCCACCTCTCTAAAGGCATTGAGAGTATTGATGGACACCAGGTGCTGCTTCTCCACAGACACCACGGCATGAACATAACCATGGAAGACAATTGGCAGAGATGACCCCACCCATAGTCCGCTGTCTGGACCTGTTCATAAAGAAGCCACCTTTATTTTCATTAAATTTAACCAATTTTTCATAATCGACCTATTCAGAGCTGTTATTATACACCTCTGGAGCAAATGGGACTTGAACTCAGGCCTCTCAGATCAGGGATAGGGACACTACCCACTCTATCACAGGAAGGACCCTGGGTCTGATTTTCCCCCAAATCATCCTATGATTATACATATATTTTTTAATATAGTGAAGAACCCAGCTCTTAAATACAAAGTCCAGTGAGCATTGTTTTGGACTAGGCTAGACCACTCAAAGCATTCTTAAGCAGGCAGCTCAGACCATAACTTTGCAACTTGTTTTGGTGAGTGTACATTTTTAGATTAGATTATTTACAGTGTGGAAACAGGCCCTTCAGCCCAACAAGTCCACACCGACGTGCAACCCACCCATACCCCTACATTTACCCCTTACCTAACACTACGGGCAATTTAGCATGACCAATTCACCTGACCCGCACATCTTTGGACTGTGGGAGGAAACCGGAGCACCCGGAGGAAACCCACGCAGACACGGGGAGAACATGCAAACTGCACACAGTCAGTCACCTGAGGCGGAACTGAACCCGGGTCTCTGGCGCTGTGAGGCAGCAGTGCTAACCACTGTGCCACCGTGCCGCCCAGTGCCGTACAGTGAAAATTACCCGGATTAAGTTAGCTAGGTTGTTTACTAGATTTTAAAATAGAAAGAATTATTCACAAAATTACATAACGAAACAAAAACATAAAGAATCCCTACAGAACTCAACCTATCTAACAAGACTTAATTATGCTGTTCCGAATATACGCAACAGTCCCAATAAGTAAACCCCCTTTAAAAACCAGTATAAGTGGAACACATGCTTACAGGTTGAAGTTGAAGGGCAGAAAGATTGAGAGAGAGAGAGTTTCCACACAGCTCCCTGTTGAACTCCCAACCAGTTCCAGACTCAACTAAAACTGCTCAGCTCAGCTAGAGAGCTGACCACTCCCCTTTCTTTATACAGGTCACTTTGAAAACATGACCACTTTGGCCTGAAATCTCATCTGTTTATATAAAAACAAAAGGCCTCTCAAAATCCTTTAATCTCTGTACCAAACCAGCCTGATCGGAGCCCGGCCTGGTTTATTACCCCACTGAGAAAAAGCACGGAGAGAGTCTCCTTGAGCCAGCTTTTATAAAAATAAAGGGACTAGCTGTGTGACAGCATTACCTGCTTTCAGGTCATGAACTTTGAAGCTGTTCTGGTTTACCCTTAAAAGAAGCCTGACTTCTAACCCTGATAAAGAGAAATTCAACCTGTGAAAGGTGCTCAGAGACTGATCCTCACTGTCATCTCTGAATTATGGTGAGAAGTCAGAAAAACATTGGACATTTAAGCCTATAACAGTCAAGAGGAGAGATCTTCCAGAGAATCAACGATGTGAAATGGTCATCCTGCATCATTATGCCAAGGGAAACTGCTAGAGCATCACACAAGGCCACAAGTACAAAGGGAGAAGAGCCAAGCATAGGACAATTGTCACATGGATAGAAAGATTTGTGAACTATCAGGGAGTTGATGGTTGTGCTGAGCTGACACGAAAGAGGAGTTGAGCCTGGGACAGATCAGCCATGATGTTCAGTGGCCAGGCAGGCTTGAGGGACTCATATTTCTTATGTCCTTCTGCACAAACAGACTAATATTTTGCATGGGCTCTGAGGCCCCTTCTAAACTGGTGTGTGTTGTAGATTTCCCACAACATCCCTCCACATGGCTAATCCACACATCCCAACTTAGCATGGTCACCTAACCTGCACATCTTTGGACTGTGGGAGGCAACTGGAGCATCCGGAGACACGGGGAGAATGTGCAAACTCCACACAGACAGTCACCAGAGGGGGAATTTGAACCTGGGTCCCTTGTGCTGTCAGGCAGCAGTGCTATCCACTGAGTCACTGTACCACCCAAAACATAAAACAGTCTTTGAAATCCATCAACTCTAAGCTCCAGCTGGTTATGTAAAGGCTACAAACAGACTTTAAAAATAATTCATCAAGGCAAAGCCAACAACTGTCCAGTCTTGAGGAAGTCGGAGATTGAGTGTTACACTGGTATGTACCATTACAGTGGCAATAATATCGAACTAGGTAGTGTTTGTGGTAAATACTAGGGTGTGCACACTGACTATCATTGTGATCCTGGCGATTCTGAAAATTTCAGGAGCATGCTAAAACCAAATCAGTAAGAAATAAACTCTAAACTGTTTTACAAAATTAAAAATAGTCTGTCAAAAAAGTCCACAAAATTATAACAAATAAAGGATCACCAATACGGTGTAGCTAGAGAGGAGCTGTCCCCACTCATAGATCTCAAACCCTCAATTTCCAGCAAATCCAGAAAAATCTTTTCTGAGCCCTCTCCAATGTAACAATATCGTTCCAATAACAGGGCAACCTGAACTACACACAGTACCCCAGAAACGCCTCACCAATGTCCTGTACAACCTCAACATGATTGTCCCAACTTCTATACTCAAAGGTTTGAGCAATAAAGGCAACGATGCTAAATGACTTTTCAGTCACCCTTTTTAACTGTGATGCAGATTTCAAGGAGTTATGTACCTGAAACCCTAGGTCTCTCTCTATTCTATAACACCACCCAGGGCCCTACCATTCATTGTATAAGCCCTGTCCTTGTTTGGATTAATTGTGACAGAATTGAGAGGGAGGGGACACAGACTTGCATGTAATTGGTCAAAGAAGCAAAAATGATGCGGGAGAACATTTTTTCATATAGACAGAGACTATCATCTGCAATACACTGTATAGGATTGGTGAGGCAGCCTCAATGAATGCATCTAAAAGAGAGTTAGAGTGTAATTTGAAAAGGAGCAGGGTGCAGGGTTACAGGGAGAAGACAGGAGAATGGCATAAAGTGATATGCTTTTCTGGAGATCTGATGGAGACCCAATGGGCCCAAAGTGCTCCCATTCTGTCTTGTCATAACTCTGTGATTCTAAAAATGCTATATGGCTCATCAAATAAACTCTGCCAATCAATATCCCATGGGCTTTTACTTCACTTTAATGCCCAGTCCCTATATTCTTTGACTCCTATAGAGACCAAAAATCAGTCTACTTCAGCCTCAGATATATTCAATGATGGAGCATTTATGACACTGTGGGGTAGAGAATTCCAAAGATTCACCATGTTTTGAGTGAAGACATTTCTCCTCATCTCAGTCCTAAATGATCAGCCCTCCCCTTGTTCTACATAATCGAGTTCAGAGGAAACAACCTTTCATTGTCAACTCCCTACATTCCTGATGAAGGGCTTATGCTCGAAACATCGACTCTTCTGCTCCTTGGATGCTGCCTGACCTGCTGTGCTTTTCCAGCACCACACTTTTCAACCCTTCCAAATCTTGTATGTTTCAATGAAATCGCCCACTCATTCTTCTGAACATCAGAGAATAAAGATCCAATTTACTCAGTTTCTCATCATTGATCCTTGGGATCAAGTTGCTCTATCTAGTGAGCCTTCATCAAACTGCCTCCAGTATACATGTATCCTTCCTTAAACATGGAGATCAAAACCACACACAGCATTCATTGTGTGGTCTCATCAAAGCCCTGCACAGTTGTAGTAAGAAATTTTATTCTTTACTTAATTTCCTTGTAATAAAGGCCAACACGTAACTTGCATTCTTCGTTGCTTGGTCTACCAGCATGCTGACGTTTTATGTTCCTCATAAGAGTACATCAACATTTCCAAATTTCACACCTTTTACAAAATGTTCTACTTTTCTATTTTTAGAATCAAAATGAAGAACTTCACACTTCCCCGCATTGTATTCCATCGGCCCACTCACTGAGCCTGTTTGTGGCCTCAACACAGTGCACTCTAGCTTTGTGTCATCAGCCAACCTACATTTGTTATCCTATGTCCCTTGGTCTAAGTGAGTATTTCCCAAACCTTCACCCCCCGTGACCCCATTTTGAAGGTTGAAGATAGTCATGACTCGTCAGTGAGAGCTGAGAGAGTGGTAGCTTGTTAGAGCACAGCTGGTATAACTCAGTAACCATTTTCAAACCCAAAATGTCAGCTTGTGACCCCACTTGGGGCCCTAACCCCAAATTTGAGGAGGCTTAGTCATTAAGATGGATTGTAAATAGTTACTAGTCACAGCTTGCCCCATTTAATCCTGTATCCAATCTGATACATCACCTCTAACCCTTATCTTGTTGCATTAACCTTTTCACTTTCGCATGGGATGTGAGCATTTATTGCCCATCTACAATTGCTCGGAGGATAATTATGAATCAACCATATTGTTGTGGATCTGAAATATGCTTGTGTTTCTCAAATAGTTCTTAAGCCGTTCTTTTCATTAATGCATTCACTTCAAACATTTTACAGCATCAATAAACTGCCAGTGAGATATTTTAGCTGAATGTGTTTTTAGATCTCTCAGTTCCCTGTTGTGATGCAAAGTTGTTCTCAAATGGGCTTCATATATGCAAATCGGATATTCAGATAACATTACCCCATCCTTCAGCAGCTTCCAGGTATAATCAATGGCACAGATCACACCGGTCCTTCCACAGCCAGCACTATAAGAGAGAGAGACATTGTAGGAGAGGATGTCAAAGAAAACAAGGCAATCCTTTCATCCGTGACACCCTGCATTGCTCCTGTCAGTGAGGGACATGATTTCCCAGCTCAGGAAGGGAAAGCTCTAACCAGCAGCAACTCATTGCCGGAAAGCAGGCCACATGCTAATTTCAGCGTTGGTTTGGCTTGCTGTCAGTTTTGTTAGTTTTGATTGTGGCCAAATGAGCTACTTTCAGCAGGTTAAGGAGACTGACCGATTACCCAACCCTGCAGGAATATTAGCCTTGGTCAAGGAAGTCATCCAATGGAGAGGAGATTCAGGGGTTGGTGAGAAAGGCGGGGAAATGTGAAATAGGAAGAAATGAGAAGTCTGGAGGAACTTATATCAAAACTTTAGTTTACTCCCCAGCCACCATCCTGTTTATTGCGGGTTTCCTGTGATCTGTTTGATACACAGTGACTGTCTCACCATTTTATATTAGGGAGGATCTGGAATTCAATTTGTGCTGATTTTCATATTAAGGAAGCCTTTGCTTGCCTGCAATAAACATTTCATGCCCATCCTGAAGCTTGGGTGGATGCATGGGGTATCGAGGAGATAGATAATCTACCCCCAATATAAACACACTGCCTGCTCCATCCCATTGCCTTGAACAATGAGACCAAGGAATGGATGCATATGGCAACACCACCAGGGATAACACATGATATTGACTTGGAAATCTAACACTCTTCCTTCAATCAAAATCCTGGAATTCCCTCCCTACGCAACACGGACTATAGCAACAGGAAAGCAAGCCACCGCCCTTAGAAGGGAAATTACGGACAGGCAATAAAACATTGGATGGGGAAAGATGAAGTTTGGGATTAAATTAGGACAATAAACTCATGGAATCAGAATTAAGATGAGGATGCTATTTTTCAAACCATTTGGGCTTCCTTCATACCAAGTACTGTATTTATGAGAAGTGTTTATGGCTAGTTAGCCAACATAGGGCAATAAAACCACAAATATTTTTCTTGTCAGGTTGTGTAATCACAACAGTGGAAAAAGAATGATTACCAAGGGAATATTTCTCACTGCTGGGTTTTTCCCCTTTGACAAGTCACAAGATATTAGAGGGGAACAATGGGCTTAAAGCTGAACCTAAAACTGTGCATTTATTGTGGTCTGTCAGCTATTCCTTTCTGCTGTTTGGACTTTGGTGTGTTACCTGCAGTGGATACAGATGGGATTGTCATCGTCTGGTTGATAACTCCTCATGTCCTTGATCAATTCCAAGATAGGGTCGATTGAAGATGGAATGTCATGATCTGGCCAGTTGATATAGTGAAGCTGGTACACAGTCCGATAGATCTGGGTCAGGAACAAACAACACCAAGTTATGAAGCTTTTCCAATTGAATTCACGGACAGACCATAGGCTAAATTCTCCACCATTTTAGACACCGGCACTAATTTTAGTCAAGAATATTACATACAGCACAGATGAATGTTGGCCAATGGTTTGGATTCCATCAGTCCAAAGGCCATACTGCAATGAAATATAACTAATGCAGGAAAGATAACACAAAGCACTGGGAGCATCAAAGAGAGGGATCATACTGTAATGAGAAAACTATAAGCTAAAGTTACATACCTATTCTTATTCTTATTCTTTGAGGAATGTGAGCATCATGGCTATTGCTAGCATTTGTTGACCAGCGTTGTGCAACTGAGTAGCTTGCTAAGCAGTACAAGACATTCATATTGCTGTGGGCTTGGAGTCACATATGGGACAGATCAGGTAAGAATGGTAGATTTAAAACTATGAGCCTAGATAGAGAGGTCAGTAAGGATGTCTCTCTCTTGAATGGTTAGGAGCCAGGGCATGGAGATTAAGGATAAGTGAGGAGCTGAGGAGTCATTTTTTTCCACGCAGAGGGTGATGGAGTTCTGGAACTCACTGCCTGAAAGGATGATCGAGGCAGAAACCCTCAACACATTGAAACAATGTTTAGGTGAGCTCTGGAGATGTGGGAACTTACTGGGTCATGGACTAAGAGCTGGAAGATAGGATTAGGCCACAGGAGACAGAGACAAGATGGGCAGATGTGAGGGGGGTGTGAGTGGTGGGGTGTAGAGAGATGAAAGTCAGGATTCAAGAGACTGATACAAGAAGGTAGAAACCAGATGGAGGAAGGAAAAAGGAAAATCAGGGGGTAAAGTAATAAAAGGAACTCACCAGAAGGAAATTAATGTGTTTTATATTTTTTGTACAACATGTTTTACTTTCTTGCTGAATCTATCATGTTAGTTCGGTATATTTCTCATTATAGTATTAGTGACCACATCAATGTCCCATTACATGTCGTGAATAAATGGATGAGAAATTGGTTTTCCCAAAAAGGCATCAGTTTAAGAGTTAATAATGTCAGATTGTGAGTTATTACTGTGTGTGTTTATTAAGATTAATATTTGACTGCAATTCCTGTAAAGCCATACTTACATTTTGAAACTGAACTTTCAATGTTCTAATGACATATTCTGGTTTGGTCTTCTCTTCTTCCTGGAGAATCAGGAAGAGATTAAAAACTGAGTGAGCCATAATAACATGCTATAACACATTCTTTTAATATTATCTGATTGGGAAGCAAGATAAGGTGGATCTCATACACTAGCTACCCACAGGGACTTGACCACAATCTGCCCAAACTCAACAATGAACTGAAGACCAGTGGCTCCTTTGGAACTCTGCATGGTCAATAGGTGAATATATAAAACTGTATAACTGACCTCTTTTGCCAGCACACTGAGTTTAATCTCATTGGTAGTTAATTCACACAGACAAGGAAGTTCCCTGGTTCAAGTTAGAAATGGGGGTGCTACAATCATAGAATTTTACATCAGAATAGGCCAATCAGTTATAGCTGCGCTGGCTCTTTGAAAGTTCAACTAATCCATACCAACAGACAGTCATCCTCACAGCCTTGTACATCCAATTCTCTTTTTAAAATTCAAACATTCTAAAATTCTAATAGTCGATGCAACGCAGGCCTGTGTCCAATCAAAGTTGAGAATTGAACAGTGAATATAAAGCTCATTATGAAAGGACAGGCTTCCTTTTTGCATTTTCATTCTTGAAGGTTTGGAATGCATTGTCTGAAATGTAATGGACAATTGTGTTGCTTTTTCATGAACTGGATGTCCTATCCAGGGTAGAGAATTCTAAAAGACTCAAGCCTCTGATCAAAGAAGTGTCTGCTCATCTCAGTCCACAATAGCATCTCACCATCTAGCCTACCAGACCCTCTCACAATTATATACTTCAATGAGATCAGCTCCAATTCTTCTCAACTCCAGGGAAAGTAGGTTCATCCTCCTCAGTATCTGCTCATGTGATAATCCTCTTATCCCAGGAATCAATCCCATTAGATTTTCTTGCATTTGCTTGAAGACAACTACATCCTTTCTTGGGTAAAGAGCCCAGAAATGTAGACAGGTATTTCAGGTGATATCTCACCAAAGCCTTAGATAACTGGATCAAGTCTTCCTTACTTTTATACCTTAAACTTCTTGCAATAAAGACTGACATACTAGTTTCCTTCCCAGTTGTTTACTTGGTTGTAAACTAAACAACTTTGACAAGCATGTAAGAAATAGGGACCTGGGTTAGGGAGCTGATTCACTCCACTCAGAGATAAGTAAGTTCATCCACAATTAAAATACTCACACAGGTAACACAGAAAGGACCACAACGATATGGCTCCTCCCCCATGTCTGTCCAGTATTGCTCACACTTTTTCTAAAACGTAAAGACAGATATCAATCAGAGAAGCACAGAAAGGGTTAATTTTTCTTGTATTGGCTTTTTTGAAAAACCATCAAATTCATCCCACTCTCCTGCTCTTTTCTCATTGAACTGCATTTTTCTTTTATCTTTTCATGTATGTATCCAGTTCCTTTTCTTACAGTTGTAGCTTTTGTACACAATTGTATGTGCTTCCACTGCCCTTCCAGATCACAACAACTTGTTGTGTAAAATAAATTGGCCACGATCACCCCCTAACTTTTTCTTCATCATTTTAATTTTTTTCCGTGGGTTACAGGTCCCCGAACCAGTGAATATAGTTTATTTATACCAGTGTCATTTCCTTTAACAATACACATTGTTTTCTAAATTCTTCAAAAGATTAAAAGCATAAAAGGTGGAGACAATGACAACTTACCCGCCCCATCTCAAACACACGACACGCCATAACTATGACCTGATAGAACAAGGGAAAAACCAACACAGTGAGATTGTTTCTGCTATTGAACTCCAGTCTTTAAACATGTCAAAAACGGCCTATAATGAATTACAGTTACATGAAGAAAGAACTTTTTAATGACAATGTTTAAGGGAGAAAAATATTCTTCAGAGGAGAATGATGGGGAAATGGGGACACATATTTTGGAGATCTGAAGGTCTGAGAATGCTTGGGATTTTGGGATTTAGGGAAATGATTTGGAAAGATCATTATTGCTGAGTGTGGAGTCATAGTAGCTGAAGACCATGGTGGGTGGCATGGGAGAAGGAGAGGAGAATTGTGGAGAGAATTCAAGTCAGAAAAGCGGAGGGAGAATTGGATTAAAGATTGGGAGTTTGGTGGAAGGAGAATTGGTGTACTGGAAGCTGGGTGGCTAATGGAGGTTTGGGGGACGGGGATGACAAAGTGTGAATATTTAATATTGGGCGAGTTTACAAGACACAAACTATTCAGTAGGTGGGGGTTTCCTGGGATTAGATCAAGAAATAACTCCTTATGCAAGGCTCAGAGTTAAACAAAACATGAAGACTCCATTATAATGGAGCCCAGTAAAAATAAGTTTATATTTTCCACTAATAAAATGGTTTATCAATCCAGAGAGTAAAAGGCTGTGAGAACAGATGGCCAATCTGTGAAGTGTATATGTGCAGCCAAACTTAGAATGGGATTGAAGAGTGGGTAACTTCTAGGTTCTGAGTTCGAACAGACTGAATGGGCTGAATAGCCTCTTGTTTCAATGGCACTAAACCTGTTCGTGTTGAGCTAGACTCTACTGTAATCAATTGGGTCCTGGTGGTCACGGTGTTCAGGGTGGTGCCAGAGACAAATTTTACTGCTATTTCATTCCTAATGGAAACGGGTTCCCATTCCATAGTTAACATCATGATTGGCATTAAAGAAAACAACATAGGGCAACGATGTGAAGCAGCTCTTGGAGAAAGTGTAACATTTATTGATGTTGTTGGGACAGATAGGAAGGTAACTTTAATCATGATATGGAAAACGAATAGACTCTGTCAGGCATTAAGAAAGAAAAGGAAGATTTTTGCATTTCTTTAATACTTTTTATGTCCCCAGGACATTCCAAAGGTCTTTTTAGCCAGTGTTAACGTGTAATTATTGCTGTAATGTAGGAAATATGACAACCAACATGTGAACAGCAGGATCATAGAAACAGCAATGTAATTATGGCCAGGTAATCTGTTTCAGTGACTTTGATTAAGATTTAATTATTGACCATGGCTCCAGGAAGAATTCCAGTGTTCTTCTCTGAGTCTATACCATGGGATCTTTCCATTCAATTTATAGCTCAGAGGGGGCTTCGGTGTTACATCCCAAATAGAACACAGCACTTCTGACAATGCAGCACATCCTGAGTTTTGCATTGAAGTGTCCCATTGGCTAAGACTGGATTGGACTAGGTCCAACAAGTGAGAAACTAACGTCTAACTGATTGAACCGGCCAATGCCAGGCGTAAAAGATCCAGTGTCCAGCTGCCTGTACCACACAATCACCCAAGGCTTTGGGTTCAATCATGGAAAATGGAGGCCACTGGTGACCCAGTACCTCAGCAGACAAACTTGGACAGGAAGTTCCTGAGTCTTCAACTCATACCTACTCGTAACAAGGGGCAATGACAACGGCATCTCTGAGACCACCTGCTGACTGCCAGTAATGTTATTAATCTCATTTTACTGTCAACATTTTCCTGCAAAAATGGAAAGTACACATGAGCACAGGAACAGGAGTAGGCCATCAGCCTCTCCAGCCTGTTCCACCATTCAATGAGATCATGGCTAATCAGTAGCCTAACTCCATATACCTGTCTTTGCCCAATGTCCCTTAATACCTTTGCTGAACAAAAATATATCCATCTCACATTTAAAGCTAACAGCTGAACTAACAACAATTGCTGTTTGTGGAAGAGGGTTTTCCAAACACCCAGCACCCTTTGTATATTAAAGGTTCTGCTAAGCAAAGTTTGAAAAAGAGAAACATTCTATTTGTGTTATTGGATTTCGGGATGTGGGCATCACTGACAATGCTGGCATCTGTACACTGACTAGTGCCCACCCTTGCTTGCCCTGATGTGGTGATGTTGAGCTTTTTTCTTTCTGACTCACTGATAAAGGTTTGTTACAACTCAGTGGTTTACTAGACCATGATGAAGGGCTTTTGCCCGAAACATTGATTTTCCCTGCTCCTCAGATGCTGCCTGACCTGCTGCGCTTTTCCAGCACCACTCTAATCTAAACTCTGTTTTCCAGCATCTGCAGTCCTTGTTTTCACTGGACCATGTCAGAAGGTGTTTAAGACTCAACTATGTTGGTGTGGGAAGTCACATACAGGTCTAGATCAAGTAAGGCTGAAGCCTTCCTTCCCTGAAGGATGTTTCCGATTATACGTGGGTTCTTGTGACAACCTGACTGCTTCATGTTCCATTTTTCTCAAGCTGTTCTTCATCTCCAGATCTTCTAAAGGTAATTTGAGGGCTGAAACTTCCACAAGAGGACACTGAATGGCGACTCTGACTGTGAATTAACAGCTCAGTGTTGTGAAAGAATCAAATGATTTTTCATATTTCCAGTTTGTAAAATCAGGAACCCAGAATGTGGAAGCTGCACAGAATGGAGAATGGGGAAGCTGTGGAATTGGCTGCCACCAGGTTCTGATAGGTTCATGCCTTGAACATTCAGCATATTTATTGTCTTTTTTAATGAAACCAGTTATATCTGTAGTTCTGCAAATATTAACCTTACATTAAGGCTCATGTAATAAGCAGTAAACCATGCTACAAAAACTACCAGTGAAGAATTCCCCTTTGATTACCCACTGCGCAGTTCCTGCAAACTGCCTGGTAAGTTACATTATTTTTTGACATGAATTGATCATTTGACACTGTGGTTGGAGGATCTTGCCCTAACAATCATTTCTCAACCACAAAAAGACCCCCGTTCAGTCTCATTTTGCAAAGCTTCCAGGATTTATACATAAATTAGCAAAATTCTTTCATTTTCCGTGGTTCCTCAAAACGCTGCTTCACAACACAACAAACCATTCCATGGACACCAGCTAATGTCCGAGCAAGGTTTGGATCCCGTTTTATGAGGTTTGCACAGATTCTCGGCTTTGTGATCAGACCACAGACCAGTACATTCAGTCATGTGGGAGTATAATAATGTGGTGATTATACAAGAATTATAGAATCATCTAGAACAGAAAGGGGACAGTTGGGCTAACACACCAGAGCCTGCTCTTTGAAAAAACATTGTCCAGGAGGAAGGGGAGGCAATGACCCAGTGATATTATCACTGAACTGTTACGTCAGAGACCAAGGGGATGTTCTGGGGACCTGGGTTCAAACCCTGTCATGGCAGATGGTGGAATTTGAATTAAAAAAAAATCTAGAATTAAGAGTCTATTGATGACCATGAATCAATTATCAGGAAAAATAAAATCTGGTTCACTAATGTTGATATGGAAGGAAACTGCCATCCTTACTTGGTCTGGCCTACATGTAACTCCAGACCCAGAGCTATGTGGTTGACTCTCAGCTGCTCTGAGGGCAATCCCTAATGGATAATAAATGCTGGCTTAGCCTCATCCTAGGAATGAATTTTCTAAAAACAAAAAAAGAGTCCAACTCTACCAGTTCCCATCCCATTGTTCTGCAATCCTTTAATTAAGGCAATTGCTGAATTAATAATCCAGACTACATGAATTCAAATCCCACTATATTGAATTTGAATTGAGGTTTTAAAAACCTCAATATTAAAAAAATGAGTAAAAGCAAACAAGAGCCTGTCAGAATATGGCAAGTCACCTCGAATGGTTCCCTAATATCTTTGAGGAAAGGATACCTACCTGACTGCAGACCTATGTGAACACCCTTAAGTACGCACTCAAATGGGCCAGTAACAATTTGTTGAGTCAAATTAGGGCAACTAGGGAAGGGTTAATGTTAACCTTGCTGGAGAATTAACAGTCTTTTAAAAATCCTTAAAAGCAAGAATCACAGGTTTGTTATGGCTCAAGAGGAGGCCATTCAGCCCATCGTGTCTGTACTGGCTCTCTCAACATTTAGACAAGGTGCTAACCTTGGTGCGAATCACAAAGCAAAAGCTAACACTTACCTAAGACCTTTCAGGCCCCTAACCATTTCAGTTCACATGAAACTTTAAATTTTGCCTCTTCACAGTGACCTTTGGAATTTTTCCAAACATTTCACCCTTTATTCTAATTTACACAATTTGCATTATTTTGATTTTGTTGGCAATTGCAATATTGTTTAATGGTGATATTTTGCACAATTTTCAGAGGGCATATATCTTAAACATTAGACTGAAAAAAAATCAATAACTTACCAGGACATTATATTCCCACAGCATCCTCCAGAAGTCCGTCACTGTATGGGGCAAAGGACCTTGTGTTGCTATATAAGCTTTAGGTCCATACACTCCCTTAGAAAGAAAACCATTTATAAATGCCACCCAGTGTAAAGTAATTACTGAAAAAATATATTCTATCAAATGTGATACAAATCACAAAATATAATGTCAAATAAAAGTGCATATTTTATCAGATATATGTTTTGAGGTGTATTGAACTGGTCTCAGGTTTGTGACATAAGAACCTAAGGACCAGTAGCAGGAGGAGGCTATTTGGCCCTTCGAGCCTGCCCAGCCATTCAATAAGATCATGACTGATCTTTTCATGGGCTCAGCTCCACTTACCCACTCGCTGTATCCCTTAGTTCCTTTACTGTTCAAAAATCTATCAAAGATTCAACAGGGTAACCTCAACAGCTTCACTGGGCAGGGAATTCCACAGATTCACACCCCTTTGAGTGAAGAAGTTCTTCCTCAACTCAGTCCAAAATCTGCTCCCCTTAATTTGAGACTGCGACCTCTAGTTCTAGTTTCACCTGCCAGTGGAAACAACCTCCCTGCTTCTAGCTTATCTATTCCCTTCATTATTTTATATGTTTCTATAAGATGTCCCTCATTCTTTTAAATTCCAATGAGTATAGTCCCAGTCTACTCAATCTTTCCTCATAAGGCAACCTTCTCAATTCCAGAATCAACCTAGCGAACCTCCCCTACACCCCCTCCAGTGCCCATACATCCTTTCTCAAGTAAGGAGATGAAAACTGTACACAGTACTCCAGGTGTGGCCTCACCAGCACCCTGTACAGTTGCAGCATAACTCCATCCCTGTAGCAATGAAGGACAATATTCCATTTCCATTCGTAATTACCTACTGCACCTGCAAACCAACTTTTTGTGATTTATGAACAAAACACCCAGGTCCCTCTGCACAGCAGCATGCTGCAACTTTTCACCATTTAAATAATAGTCCATTTTGCTGCTATACTAACCAAAATGGACAACATCACATTAGCCAATATTGTACTCCATTTGCCAGTCCCTTGCCCTCTCTCTTAACCTTGTTATATCCCTCTGCAGACTTTCAGTGTTCTCTTCGTGTTTTGCTCGGCTACTCATCTTGGTGAATTTTGATCCACCACACTTGGTCTCCAACTCCAAATCATCAATGTTGATTATTAACAGTTGCAGTCCCAACACTGAGGCACACCAATAGTCACTTATCTGCAACCAGAAAAACACCCATTTATCCCCAGTCTTTGTTTTCAGTTAGTTTTTAAGTGGTAAGGTTCAATAACAACTTGGCTCAGCCAGCCCCATCTGTTCCTTGGATTTAGAAGATTGAGAATTTTAGCCTCTTTCCAGGACTTGAGCAGGTATACATGACACTGGAGAAAATCTTTAATGTAACACAGAGAGAATTCTTCATTATAGATATGATAATGTTCATATCTATCAACATCTCCTTTAATCCTGCATGCTGTTTACTACTTTATTTCTTAAACTTTTCTCCAGTTTATGCTCCTTAGCTCCATTCTTGATCCCTCATAGCTGATTAATATTCCAGTCTATCACTTTGAGTTTAGGACTATCTTATCTTTCTTTGTCTTAATTCTTGTAATGTAATCGTTATTACCAGATGTTCTCCCTCTCTTACCTGTTCATTTCTCTTCTATGATTAGCAATGTTTATTCTTTTCTTACATAATGACTCAGAAAGCAAGTCTTGTGCACAAAATAAAATCTCCATCCTTTTCTCCCATGCCACTCCCTCGCTCCATCAGTTTATTTAGTTGAAACCTCCCATGACTATGATTTTTTTCCCGTGCATTTAAATAATTCTCTCTCATGTCTGATGTTTTACAGAATGATTCGTCACTTCCGAACCATTCCCTCAATTCATTTGGATGTCTGTCTCTATGTCTAGTTAAATCCTTTCTTGCTGATCATTATTTTTAAATAATAGTTACCTCATGGTGCCTTCCTTCTATATAAATTTCTAAATACATTAAAGTCTGTGATATTTAACTGCTAATCCTGTCATGCCTGCAGCATTGTTTCCAATTTCAACTGTTTCCTTATTTCTAATCATTGGCTGTAATGCTTTGCTGTAATTCACAAAATCAGGGAATGATACATCAGAGAATGAGGCCATTCCGTCTATCATGACTATGCCAGCTCTTCGTTAGTGGTGTCCACTTAGGGCCACTCTCCTGCTCTTTTACCCATAGCTCTGCAAATAGTTTCCCTTTAAAATTTAGCCAATGCTATTTTGAAAGGTAACGATGCATTTTCTACCACTACCCCTTCTTCAGCTGATCACAGCAGCTTCCTGTGTAAGAGAATATTTCCCCAAGTCATCACTGGTTCTCCCATTTAAGCTATCTGATAGTTACTGACCTTTCAGCCACTGAAAACTGTTTTCCTTATTTACTCTATCAAAGTAGGTCAGGATTTTTAATGCCTTAGTCAAATCTCCTCTTTACCTTCTCTGCTATCAAGAGGAAAATCACAGCTTCTATTAATATGACCCATCAGTGACTAACACATTTTCCCCACCCCACAATTAACTCAACAGTGGGGATGGTTTCAACTGAAATGCACTGCCATTTTTCTTTTAATTGTCACAACATTTCCATTTTTAAAATGCATACCTTGATGAAATTGGCATTGATATAATCAGAATCACTGTCGGAAATGATCAGTGACAGCTGCACTCGGCTGTGATCAACTGAAAAACAAAATGCAAATTACACGTACACACCCAGCACACATTTTCCATTTCCTTGTTCTGCCCATTGAGCTAAGAGGAGCTAAGCTACTTATTTGACCCAGAGGTGTCTGTAGTTTCCATCAACTTGGTAATTTCAGAAACTTAAAGTCAGTGAACCAATGCCAACATACTCAGGTTCACATGAAATAGATTATTCGACAGTTAAAAGCCCTTCAAATGGACATATTCATTTCCAGGGAGGCTGTAAAGGTGGAAGTGATAGTGGAACAGGCAGCTCACAAGAAATTCCCATTTGGAGTCTGATGGACAGGTTCCAACAGAGCTGAGTCTTTTACAAGTTGCTCCCAGGACTTTTCACTGCACTGTCACTGGAATAAAAGAATGGCTGAATAATTAAGGATGGGTTTCCATTTTCTAGTTCATCCCAGTAAAGGTCCTGGGGTAAGAACCTAGGGAGTGTTGCTGAACAGAGACCTTGGATTGCAAGTTCATAGTTTGGTGAAAGTAGAGTCACAGGTAGTGAGGATAGTGAAGAAGGCATTTAGTATGCTTGCCTTTATTGGTCAGTGCATTGAGTATAGGAGTTGGGAGGTCATGTTATGACTGTACAGGATGTTGTTTATTCCACTTTTGGAATATTGCATGCAATTCTGGTCTCCATGCTTTGGGAAGGGTGTTGTGAAACTTGAAAGGGTTCAGAAAAGACTTACAAGGATGTTGCCAGGGCTGGAGGGTTTGAGCTATCGGGAGAGGCTGGATAGGCTGGGGCAGTTTTCCCTGGAATGTCAGAGGTTGAGGGGTTACCTTATCAACATTTATATAAACATGAGGGGCATAGATCGGGTGAAAAGCCAAAGTCTTTTACCCAGGATAGTGGAGTCCAAAACTAGACAGTGTAGGTTTAAGGTGAGAGGGGAAAGATTTAAAAGGGACGTAAAGAGCAATGTTTTCACACAGAGGGTGCTGTGTGTACGGAATGAGCTGCCAGAGGGAGTGGTGGAGGCTGGTACAATTACAACATTTAAAAGGCATTGAATGGGTATATGAATAGGAAGGGCTGAGAGGGATATGGGCCAAATGCTGGCACATGGGACTAGATTAATTTAGGATGTCTGGTCAGCTTGGACAAGTTGGACCAAAGAGTATGTTTCCGTGCTGTACATCTCTATGACTCTATGTTACATTCACTGCAAGTCATTCATCAAATTTGTCCAATACTTCAACTCAAAGTTTTTTTTCCCAAAATAAATTTATGTAATGTGTATTTAAACGAGTCCATACTAATTGGTGCACCATCTCCCAGATCCACTGATTGACTGCTCACTGGCTGGAATAAAGCTTCTGCAAATTACTTCAGAATTTAACCCCTTCAGGTACAACGTTTTCCTGATCTAATGTTCCAGACAAGGTGAAAGGCACCATGGCCAATAACAATTATTCAGCCTCCAAACAAATAATCTCTTTTTCAGTGTGAACATGTCCAGTTTATATACCTTTTCCTCAGAACCTCTAAACATATTCATTCAGCTGTTCTCCAGTTGTTCTCTGCCACAAAAATTTGACAGCTGCTATAACTTTTACAATTTAGCGACCAGAACTGTACACTGGATTCTAAATATGGTCATGATAATTATTTCCATCATTTAAGAAAAAAAAAGGCTCAGCCTCAATATATACTCACTGATGAGTTATATTCTCTGGTATTTTAGTTGTAGAATGGATTCTGTTTACAGAGGTCTCAGATTCATCAGACTCTTGACAAGTAGTGAGTGATGGAAAATGTCAACTGATGCAATTCAAGTCCAGAAACATTCACAACTTTATGTTGAGTGTGAGTTGCAGTCATGGCATCGGTATCTTATTGTGTTCCTGTAATTCCACACCATGCTGTTGCTCTTTTAAACACAGTAGGGGGTAATAGTGAGGGCATGGGAAGTCAAAGGTTTGCAGTTGTTGGGGAGAGATTGTAGGAGCTCAAGGATCTGCAAGGTAGATGGTGGTTCTATACAACACAATATAGGATAAACATCAATTCAACTAGCAATTGGCATTCACAAACACCAACTAGCCACTAAACGCCATGACCTGCTGTCCCGGGTAGCCACACATACAAATGACAAGGACCACAAATTTGACAGGGACAACACAACGATCATAGGACAAGCCAAACAGAGGACAGCCAGAGAATTTCTAGAGGCAATGCACTCATCCACAGACTCTATCAACAAGCACGTTGACCTAGACCCGATATACCGGGCACTGCAATGATCAACAGGAACCAGTAACCAGAAGCAGCAGGAACAGAACCAAATAAATTCCAGAAGAGACAGTACAGCAGCGCCCCACAGGAGGCTCCAAAGCACTGAAGATGTCACTTAGACAGAGGACGAAACATCTGCAGATCAACTTCCCAGCTCAACGAGCATGCCCACAATCATGGTGGTTCTGTGAGTGAGTGTGTGAGCATGTGAATGAGGTGTTGGTGATCAGGGAAGGTGATTGACAATCATGAGAATCAGTGCTGGGTGTTTCTCAGTGATTGGTCAGGAGATAAGAAATCAGGCAAGATGAACAGAAGCAAGTATAGTTTGGGGGCAACTTTATTACATTAAAGCTCAAATATATTTGAAGACCAGGGAAGTAGAGGTAGGTCCTAGGTGAGTCTGTTGGATTTGGAGGTAACATCCCTGCTCCTCCTGACCCTCCAGCTATTTTGTAAAGTCATACCCCTCATAGGTTTGACCTTTTTGAACCTCCTTTTCCTCCTCACTTTCCTGAAGCCTGTCCAGCTTGGATTAATATAGGAACATTACAAAATGGAAGCAGTCAGCATCATTAAACAGTCTCAATCTCCTTCCTTAGTTCTAATTCCATTAAAGGCAAAAGTGTGCATGTTTGAGGAATGTTATGTTCATTTTTGAGATCTTTAATAGTTAACTCTCTGCCTAACCCTGTCAAATGTGAAGAAAAAGTAGCAACAACTTGCTACTGTACCCCTGTACCGAAACATCATTAAATCCTGACACACCTTCATCAATTCCTAGATACAGGTATAAAACTCCTTAGGAATATTTAGCTTCAAATTAAATGCTTCAAATTTATCCCAATTTTGTGTCAGTAAATATCCTACGATACCCTGAAAATGCAGTAATTTGTCTTTCTTGATATTGAATTAAGATGCTCAGTATTAATTAAGCAAAAAAGTTGAACACAAGTTAAGAATGAAAAAGTCCTGGAGGATGATAGTGTTCTCTGAAAAGGATTGGAAGATTTAAAATGGAAAACTTTGACTTACAGGGTACAATATCTTTGTAACGATTTTTCTTGACGTTTTCTTGCTTCTCTGCATAACCCGTTGGGTAGACTTTGTCATTCTTGTTTTTAACTGACTGTCTTTTCAATCTCTGCAGGGGTTAGGGACAAACAAGACAAAGATATATTTATGATGGTTTTGCAGGCAGAAAATTGCATCAGTGTAGACTTCCTCTTGCAATGAGAAAGTTTCTCTAGTTCAAAAAATCTTTTCTCATCAACAACATTTCTCTTTGATGAAGGGGATTTGTGCAAGTCTCCAAGAATACTAGAATATTACAATATTACGAGCCCATTCAGATCGTCTTATTCCTGCTGATCTATTCTCCACATGAACCATCCAATTCAACCCACTCTCTCCTGGGCCTTTAATCTTTCAGGGAAGAAAACGTGCCATTCTTGCCTAGTGAGGCCCATATGGGACTCCCCCACTAAAGTGACTGACCCTCTCAAAAGCAAAATCTTGTCAGTGCTGAAGTAACACCAACATTTCTTGGAGATGATAAGAAGGTTGGGCAGCGTCAGTGAAGAGGAACAAAGCTACTTCTCAGGCTGAGGTGACCAAAGGTCTGAAAGGCCTAGCAATGCCACTGAAATGTGTTCAAGAAGGCAGCCTACCACCATCATCTCAATAAATATCCTATCCAGTTGCATTCCACTCTCCACAATGTTTAGTACACAATAAGTGGAAGGTTACTGTAAATTACATAAGAACAGTGACAGGTCTCAGAAGGTAGCAGGACAGTGGTAAAGAAGGTCAATGTGATTCTTTCCTGTACTAACTGAAGAGAAGAGCAGGAAAGTCATATTAATTAACAGTAATTAACCCTCTGCAAGAGGATTGTGTACAATTATGGTCACCTCATTACGGGAAGGATATGGTCATACTAGAGAGAGTACAGATGATCTTACCAGGACTGGGAATTTTAGCTCTAAACAAAAGTTCAATTGGCTAGGGTTGCTTCCTTTGGTGCAGAGGAGTATGGGGGTAATTTAGTGGTGGATTTTAAAATTGAAGGGTCTTGATAGAGTGGATAGAAAGGACCTATTTCCTTAACAGAGAGGTCAGTAACGATAGGGGAATGTGTTAAAGGGATTGGTAGAAGGGTTGGAGAGGAAATAAGAAGAGTGCTTTTCCTACAGAGGGGGCCAGAGGTTTGCAACCCATTGCCCGAAGGGGTAGCAGAGGCAGAAAACTTCTCCAAATTTAAAACTTGGATATACACCTGATGTGCCGTAACCCACAAGGTTATGGACCAAGTTCTGGAATGGAATTAGGACGGATAACTGTTTCTCAAATGACATAGACATAATGGACTGCATGGCTTCATTCTATACAATAATTTTATTTGACTTAAATATCCTAATCCTGCTGTCTTATTCATTCCCTTGATCCTTTAATCACACCCCATGTAATCAAGCTGTCTGTGTCTTCATTCTCTCTATCCTCTAACATCCTACAATGTCTATCATCACTTTGCTGCTCTTCCCCTTATCCAGTTTTCAAAAGTTCTTTCATGGGATGAAGACATTGCTGTCTGGGCCAGCATTTATTGTCCATCCCTAATGAGAGATAGAGAAAGAGAGCGTGAGAGAGAGTGAGCAAGCGAGAGAGAGACCCATAATGTCGCACCTTCTGATGTGAGGGAATGTTAAATAACAGATGTTCATAGACAGGGACGCAGGAGCTGTGGAGAAGGGGGTGTGGGAAGGCACATCGAAACAGACTGGACTGTGATCTGTTTGGACAAAAAGGATATCAAGGGGTTCACAATCCCCGCTCAATAGCACACCATTCCCTCTCGGTTATATCCCAAACTTCAGAGATATTTTGTGATTTCTCTTTGAAGAATATACAAGACTAGGTGTTAGAAAGGCGAAAGAGAGGACTGCAGATGTTGGAGATCAGAGTCAAGATTAGAGTGCTGCTGGAAAAGCACAACAGGTCAGGCAGCATCCGAGGAGCAGGAAAGTTCATGTTTTAGGCAAAAGCCCTTCATCAGGAGTGGTTTTAGAAAGCCTTTTTGACAGGTCTGGAGCGTGGTGGGGGTCTGGTGTCATATATACCACCCCAGGTTTGAGTATTAACATGTTGGGAAGGTGACAGTCAAAGAACTATCCCCTGGTTACTCCTCTATTGCTGGTAAGAGGGAATCTTTCACCCTGAATACTAAAAGTCAACTAGCTAGCAGCTAAACAAAAGGAAACAGCACCATAAAAGGATTGTCTGTCACCCTGATGGCTGGAATTCAGTCACGGTAGAAATGAAAGAACTGCAGAGCCTCAACCAATGTGCAAAACTAAGGAAAACAAAACTGACTGTCCAACTATAAATAGAGTCTAGATTAGAGTGGTGCTGGGAAAGCACAGCAGGTCAGGCTGCATCCGAGGAGCAGGAAAATTTTCCTGCTCCTCAGATGCTGCCTGACCTGCTGTGCTTTCCCAGCACCACTCTAATCTAGACTTTGGTTTCCAGCATCTGCAGTCCTTGTTTTTACACTGTCCAACTATAAATGTCAATGCTACCAGTAACATCCACTGTGACGGTTGCAGCATTCAACTGTCAGCTCTCCATGAACATTTCAGAGACAGATCCATATTCCTGTTTTTTCCAAAAAAAACTGTTTTACGCTTTTAGACTCACCCCTACTTTCTGACCTGTTTGTATATGTGTTGCATTGACTATTAATACACTCACTCTTTGTTAATTCAAGAAAGTTTGGTTAAATTGACTCTTTTAAAACATAATTAGCTTGAATGTGGGAGAAAAATCCTCCATAAGGAAGAGGATCAGTTTTGAAATTAACCTTGTTGTGACCAACCAAGGGGATGCCTGAATAAAGTGGGGAGCAAGGCATGCAATTCATTCCTCTGTACTCAGAGCTTAATGATTTGGTGTTTCCCTTCTGAAACAGTAATGGATTGGAGAATCACACACACACACACAGAAGGGAATTCCAGGAACTTGACCCAATGACAGTGACAGAATGATGATATAAGTTCAAGTCAAGATGGTGTGTTACCTGAAGGGAATCTTTTCAATTACTTCACTTACTTTCAAAGAACCTGTTCTCTGTTTTTGATAATGATTTCTTCTTTCCAAGTACTTTTACTTTACCTTTCAATTTGTGATTAGCTTATTGTTGTGGCTTCTTATCACTCCCTCACTTGGGCTGCATGGTGGCTCAGTGGTTAGCACTGATATGTTTTTCAACCCCATTCTTCTGCCTTCTCCCATAACCCTTGATCTCCTTACCAATCAAGACCGTATCTATCTCTGTCCTAAAGATATGCAACAACTTGGCCTCCATAGTCTCCTGGGGCAATGAGTTTCACGGATTCCCTACCCTCTGGCCGAATAAATTCCTCCTCATCTGAGTTCTAAAGGGTCATCTAAAAGGTGGTGATAAAAAATAAATTAACCTCAACTTCAGTTTTCCAAACAGGGGTCTCATGTGATGCAGTGGTTGTGTCCCTATCTCTGAGACAGAAAGGCCTGGTTTAAAGTTCCACCTGCTACACAGGTGTTTAAAAACATCCCCAGACAGGTTGATTAGGAAATATCTTAATTTTCCAAATTTCTTTGGTAATAAACAAAGATTGAGCTCAAGGATCATAAGACAACAACTGCAACTGTCCCGCCAATCCAAAACTCACTCCTTCTGTGAAAAGTATAGTAAAGAAAGAATGCATTTATTGTAAGGAATTACATAATGGGTGGCACGGTGACACAGTGGTTAGCACTGCTGCCTCACAGCACCAGAGACCCGGGTCCAATTCCTGCCTCAGGTAACTGTCTGTGTGGAGTTTGCACATTCTCCCCGTGTCTGCGTGGGTTTCCTCCGGGTGCTCCAGTTTCCTCCCACAGTCCAAAGATGTGCAGGTTAAGTGAATTGGCCATGCTAAATTGCCCATAGTATTAGGTGTAGGGGAATGGGTCTGGGTGGGTTGCTGTTCGAAGGGGCGGTGTGAACTTGTTGGGCTGAAGGGCCTATTTCCACACTAAGTAATATAATCTAATCAAATCATAAACTCTACAGCACAGAAACAAAGCTAAATGCTCTGTAATTATTTATATATTCACACTCATGACCTTTCATTTATTTCCCTTATTTGCCTCCCCAAGTTCCTCATTATAATTACTCTCTGGGATATATTGAATGAATGAGCTTCATTGTCACACATACTCAAATGAGTACAGTGAAAAGTTTACAAGTCGCCACTTACAGCACCATCTTAGGTACAAGGCACTCAGGTAGAGATTCTTCAGTACAAGTGTTTAGGGGAAAAAAATTTGAAAAAGAAAAGAATGAAATATATCTCCCCCCCATGTTACTATAATGTGGCTTCAGGCCCTGTGATATACTTTGTAGTACATTGCTATTATTTGGGAACTTGGTTTGAAAGTGGAGGTAAATAGATTTTAGTTTTCAGTTTTGTGAAAGAGACGTGCTTTGTTTTAACAGAGGTCAGAAAGTTATTTTGAATAGTGAACAAAAGACAGATTTCCCAAGAAAGCATGTGACTTAATTTGTGACTCGATTAACTGCCTGGGCAGTTACTGAAGAAGTATTTACAAAGTTAAATTTCCATGATGTATAGAAGGACAGAGTTTGTCTGAGTTTGGAAGAAGAAAAGGGCAGATTTCAATCTGGTGGAAGTTTCCAGGCTGTGGGAATTGTTAGAAATCTGCAGGCTGTCAGACTTGGAAAGAAGTACTCAGGCTTTCAGAGCCATCCAAGGACAATCTAGATAGAGATATTTGCATCAGAAATTAAATACTTAAGATGGGAGTCATACTGCATTGAGATTGAGTGACTGTGAAGGATATTGCTGGAAAAAAGTTTAAATCTCTTGCAGTTTATGTTGCAATCTTTCTGGATTGTTTTCTTTTCTTTTGTGTAATCAACTTGTGTTACTTTGTTAAAGAATATTGGCAGCCTCATGTGAATATTTTCAGCACTGACCACCACTGTAACCAAATTGTCATTAAGTTTGACTAAATCCTTTTGCATTTGTGATGACTCTAAGTAGTGCGGCTTGATTTCCAATGCACTACTCCAGTGAGTATTGTCAACTGTAACAATAAAGCTTATTGTTTATCAAAACAGGTTTCATTCTGGGGTCTGACTTGTGCAGTATTACCATCACTTGGGATCATAAAACCTGAGTTCAGCCAGGTTTTCTCCATTCACCCTTCTTGGCTCCTACACAGAAATATAGCAACTGGTCAATTCTGATCTCTTCCTCTTAAGCCTCCACCCACCGTGCTTCCTCATATCCAGCTTCCTCTTAAGAACATCCGTCCTTTTCAGGTTAACTGTGGGAGCAAATTACACATTCTCCCACCGTCTGAGCAAAGAGGGCGGCAATGAGGGCGGCACGGTGGCACAGTGGTTAGCACTGCTGCCTCACAGCGCCTGTCGACCCGGGTTCAATTCCCGACTCAGGCGACTGACTGTGTGGAGTTTGCATGTTCTCCCCGTGTCTGCGTGGGTTTCCTCCGGGTGCTCCGGTTTCCTCCCACAGTCACAAAGATGTGCGGGTCAGGTGAATTGGTCAAGCTAAATTGCCCGTAGTGTTAGGTAAGGGGTAAATGTAGGGGTATGGGTGGGTTGCGCTTCGGCAGGTCGGTGTGGGCTTGTTGGGCCGAAGGGCCTGTTTCCACACTGTAAGTCTAATCTAAAAAAAAGAGGTTTTTACTGAATTCCTTATTAGATTTATTAGCGACTGTTTTATATCCACATCCTGAGTTTTCGTCTTTGCTACACGTTATCTCGAAGTTTTACTTGAATAAATCCTTTCATGATTTATCTTTATCAGGTTACACATAAGCTTCCCTATTGTAGGAAAATGATCCCTAATTGTAAACATGCATCCCTTATCTGTCCAGAAAAGCAAATGCTCTTAAATTCTTTCTGAGCAATCAGCAATACCTCTTATTGGTAATCATGAAGTGGAGGTGCCGGTGTTGGACTAGGGTGACAAAATTAAAAATCACACAACACCAGGTTATAGTCCAACAGGTTTATTTGGAAGTACAAGCTTTTGGAGCACTGGTTCTTCACCAGGTAGCTACCTGATGAAGGAGCAGTGCACTGCAAGCTAGTGCTTCAAAATTAACCTGTTGGACTATAACCTGGTGTTGTGTGATTTCTAACTTTCTAATTGGTAAAACAGTATTGGTTAGAAAATGGTCTTTCTTCATACAGAAACAGTTTATTTTAGTGCAGGAGACCATTCATCTCATTGTACGTGGGGAACCATGGTCATTGTATAAGATTATTGATTTTGAAATGATTACTAATTGTGCAACCCACTTAAGCCGCTTTTCCATTAAAGCTGGTTAAAAGGCTTTTGATGTGGAGTGAACAGCTAATTTGATATCACATAATTTCCACTTTTAACCAAACTTAAAATAATGGTGCCCACTAAATTTTTCCTATGCCAATCTCAAACCCACTTACTGATCTTGTGTATATGTGTATCATCCTCTGTTCCAAGATGCCTCCAATTTTTTCCCTTAAAGATGCAATATTGTACTTCTCTATTACAACAATCACTCCTCTCATTCATGTAGCAGAGATTTGAAATTGATGAACCAGCCTCAACAACTCCTTAACAAGCGGAAACAATCTTAATAAATAATAATTCATTCCATCAAAAGCCTTCACAGTTTAAAATTTATCTTCTTAAGTTTGGGCATGGCCTTGACTGCTCTTAAGAAACACAGTCACAGTGTCTCTCTTTATAATTCTACTCCTCCCTTCTGAGAATCCACACTAATTGTCCTCTTATGGTTTAAAAATCTTTCAAAAATGGACTGTCCAAAGTAGTTTAACCAAAGCTGAAAAAGGTCTTTCTCTACTGCTGCTTTTATGTCTCACCTCTTGCATTATCTATGCCTATACCTATATTATTTATAACCCATACCTATTTATAACCATTGACTTATTTAAAATCATGTCTTTATTTACCTGTGCTCATACTTTCAGGGAATTGTATATTTGAACTCTGTGGTGGAAGTGTGTGATTTTTGTACATATTAATGGACTTAATTTAGAATTTAGATTTTAAACTAGAGGCATAGGGATGCTGGTCTTTTCTTTGTCACAGTGTTTAATAATTAACTAGGGCCAGGCTTTTCCAAGCTATAATTTTAAACCAGCATGCACCGGAGAGCAGATGGCTGAAGATCTCCTGAAGAGTTAATGGAAGTTTGATTATATTGAGGTTTTACAACATGAGAAGGGACAAAAACATTAAGGAATGAGCTTAGCAGAAGCTAGCTTTAAAAAATGTAAACACTTTTGAATGCAGTTGGGAGGTGATCTTATTGAAGACAGGTATAAGAATAGTTTCTCCTCAAAAAAAGAAATTGTTCAGAGCAGTTACGTGAATATGTTACTTTCAGTATCAGTTTCAGTTTGCGAAAACTTCCAAGCCAGAAGTATTTGGTTTGAATTCTGCATTAATTATTCAAAGCGGAGAAAGTCTCAGATCTCGATTGTATGAGGATTCAAATGAAAGACTTCAGAGCTGGTAGCGCAGGAATAGGAAAATAATCAGTGAAGTCAAACCTATGGTTTGGGCAGGGTAGGAAAATTTTCCTTTTTTTTGAATAACTATAAAATGGTGTTTGAGAATACATGGGACTTAATTTTATCGTATATCTTGGTATTTTTCAAACAAGTTATATTTGGATCTTTGTTTACTCAGAATCTTCAGTGTCCCCTTTTGGAAGTCCAATAGTTATGGAAAAGAAGAGAATGATATCTGTGCGTGTACAATGTACATTAATTCAATGACAGAAAAGATGGGTGAGGGAACCACATCATTATACAGTTTCATAACAGGATGTGTGGTTGTCCTTATTTGACCAATCAAATTGTGTACATTTGGCTTGGCCAGTTGGTTAGAGCTCTAATATATATATATTTTTTAACTTCTTGTTTCAAAGGTTAACATTCAGATCATTAAGGCTGGGTGGTCTCTGAACTGTAGTTTTCAGAACCAGAAGGTCACAGTCTAAGGATATGAGGGAATCTCTCTAGGATTGAGGTGAGGAAAAATTCTTCAACAGAAACTGGGGAGCCTATAAAATTCACTACCACCAGAAAGGGGTTGAGGCCAAAATATTGAATGTTTTCAAGAAGGAGATAGATGCGGTTCTTGGGGCTAACGGGATCAAAGGACAAGGGAAGAAAGCAGGAACAGAAGACTGAGTTGGATGATCAACCATGAGCAGGCTTGAAGGGCTGAATGGCCTACTCTTGATTCTATTTACTCCATCTCTGTAAGTGGGTTGCCACTTGTCCATGATTGACCTGGAGTGTCTGGGAATTAAACACTGGACCAAGGGACGCTGCATGGAATAAACCTACAACAGGAAGGAAAATGTTTCTTTGTTTTGTTTGTATCAATATTGAAGTTTGGAACAAAGTTATTTGACTTAGAGTTAAGAATGATCATATTGCCCAAGCAATAGGGTTTTAACATTCTGATTAACCATGAGGTGAGTGCCATACGAATGGGGTGTGTCAGGTGATGAATTGTGAGAGTTTTGGGTTTGGATGCATGTAGAAAGAAATTCCCAGCATTAGAAACCCTATCACTGTGGCTGCAAACGTTGCAATTCGAGGGAGCTTTTCATGTTTATAAAACGATTTTGCCAGATTTGTTCCAATTCCAGCAGAAGAGAAGTGCTCTGGGGAACAGGATGTCAGAGAATTGGAAGCAAAGTGTTGTAGCAAGTGGTGAACCAAGAAATGTGACTTCTGCTGGGAGTAAGGCAATCACTGTTCTATCACTGGATGGGTTTCCTGAAGGTTTACTAAGGTTACGTCCTCAGAGTTAATGCTTCACTGTTGGAAGAATTCCAAATCAACAAACGAAGAGTTGTTAGCGTTTGCAACTGCAGGTGGATTTTAACTGATAAGAATGCAAATATTAAGTACGCTTTACATAAAACTATTTCAAAACGGCTAATCAAAAACAGGATGTTAAAGCACTGCGATTATCAAGGATGTTAATAGAGTGGAGATGAAGAAGCTCTCAGGGAAGATTGAACACTCTGGAAAAGAGAGGACAGAGGTCAGACCTATTGAAGTTTGACATCTATATAAGGATTTAAACTCCACCAAGCTTCCTTCCAATTGCAATACCCTGTTCATACTTTGTCTCTTACTCAGCCCCCTACTGTACTCACTGTATACCCATGACTGCATCACCAAGTAAAAAGTGAGGTCTGCAGATGCTGGAGATCAGAGCTGAAAATGTGTTGCTGGTTAAAGCACAGCAGGTCAGGCAGCATCCAAGGAACAGGAAATTCAACGTTTCGGGCCATCTTTCCTGATGAAGGGCTCTGGCCCGAAACGTCGAATTTCCTGTTCCTTGGATGCTGCCTGACCTGCTGTGCTTTAACCAGCAACACATTTTCAGCTCTGCATCACCAAGTACCAGACTAATGCCATTTACAAGGTTGCCGATGACACCACCATAGTCGTTGAATCCTAGATGGTGACGAAACAGACTACAGACGGGAGGTGGAAGACCTGGAAGAATGGGGCACTGAGAACAACCTAGCTCTCAATGCCGGCAAAACCAAGGAACTCATATTTGACCTATGGTGGGATGTTACTCAAGCCCCCCCTACACACTAACAGCCCAGAGGTGAAATGAGTTGCGAGTGTCAAGCCCCTGGGAGTGGTCATCCACAACAAGCTTTCTTGGACTCTTCACGTGGACGCACAAAGGACCAACAACATCTTTTCTTCCTCGGGCAGCTGAGGAAATTTGGCATGACGACAAATATCCTTGCCAACTTTTATAGGTGCGCCATCGAGAGCATTCTGTCTGGATGTATCACTACCTGGTATGGCAACTGTACCATTCAAGATTGGAGACGGTTACAGAGAGTGGTGAACTCGGCCCGGGCTATCCCAAAGGCCAACCTCCCATCTATATAATCCACCTACCAGGCCCGCTGTCAAGGAAAGGCAACCAACATTCTCAAAGATCTATCCCACCCTGGCAATGTTTTTCTGCAAACTCTACCATCAAGGAGAAGGTACAGAAGCCTGAACACATGCACAGCCCGTTTCGTAACAGTTTCTATCTTACTGTTGTTACAATACTGAATGGACTCAAACTCTTAGCATTCAACTGGACCTGTGCTTTTGTTTTTGCCGCTGTTTACCTATTATTTACTTAACTATGCTACTTAATTTTGTGATCTGCCCATATTGCTTGCAAGACAAAGCTTTTCACTGTGCCTCGGTACATGTGACAATAAACTCAATTCAATTCACTCCTTTCTGCCACATGTTCAGTAGTTGAGTTTTGGAGCCACTGGTTGTGACTTTTTGGTGTTTCTTGGATGAAGGAAGAGTGACCATTTGGATTTTTTTAATCACCCTTTACAGGGATATTATTACACACCTCAGGAGCAAGTGGGACTTTAATTCAAACCTTGTGGTTCAGAGGTATGGACAGTACCACTGCACCACAAGAGTCCTCAAGAATAATTATTTACAGGCTTTGAAGGTTGGTGCATGGCCAACCAATTACAATGACCAGTTTGGAAGAAGGGTCACTGGACTCAAAATGTTAACTCTGTTCCCTCTCCATGGATGTTGCCAGGCCTGCTGAGTGTCTCCAGCAATTTCTGCTTTTACAATGCAACGACAATTTGGCTGGTTAATCGATATCAAGAAAGCTATCACTCATTAGCCACGACCAACATCAAAGTCAAAACTACTGAGCATTGCCCAGTTTCTAACAAGTTGAGAAGTTTGGTTTCATTGTGTTGCACTTTGCACCAACAATTTACATTTCTACCCTATGATCTTTCACAAAAAAGTGTTTACACCAAAAACTTGACACTGAATCGCAAGAAGAGATATTAGGTCAGATGACCAAAATTTTGGTTGAAGACATAAGTTCAAAGAAGCATCTAAAAAGGGGAGGGGTTTAGGGTTGGAATGCAAGAGCTTAGGGTCTAGACAGCTGCCAGCCTAGCTGCCAGTGGGGGTGTGAATAAACTTGAGGATGAGTGAGACTGACAGAAATGTGAAGTTACACAGTGCAGCAAACGGAAAGATGGGCCACAGCTCCACAGCTGCACAGAACTGCAGCAAATTATCACCCTTAAACATCAGCTACTTACATATTAAATAAATTGAAGGGAACGTAAACATAATGAAGAGAACTAATTTTTTTTCCAACATAGAAGATTAAAGTGGGACTTCAAATTTATTGGAGGGCACCTTTGGCAGCCAAAGGATATAGTAATTAAACAGATATTAAGAATGATGGTCTGCAGATCTCTGTTTCGCATGAGGGACATGGGGGGGAAAGTGGTGGCATGGCACCAGAATACTGATCCGGAGGCTCAAATAGATGCTCTGGGGGCACAAGTTCAAAACCCACTGTGGCAGTTGTTGGAATTCAAATTTAATGAGTGAAACTGGAACCAAAAGCAAGTCTCATTGATGGTGAAACAATCACTTGTAAAAATACACCTCATTCGTTAATGTCCTTTAGGAAAATAAATCGCTCACCCTTACCTGCATTTGGCCTACATGCAACTCCAGACCTACAGCAAGCTGGGTGATTCTTAAGTGCCCTTTGAAATAGTCCAGCCTGATACTCAGTTCAAGGGCTATTAAGGACAGCAACAAATGCTTAATTGCCAGATGCCCAAATCCTATTAAACACAGCATCACAATGTCATTTACAAGGCTCTAAGTTCACTTCTGCTTTGTCAATTTTCATTTTTAAATTAATTTTAAAGTTCTCATCCTGGTTGGCATCTTCATGGCGTCGCCCTCCTTTTCTGTCGCTGTCGTCTTCCCTGTCTCTATAGCTTTCTGTAGTCTCTCTGCTCCTCAACTTCTGACCTGTCTCGCATCCTGATCTTTGTGAGGACTTGGCTTTCCACATCTCCCTCCCAAATAAACGTTCTCAGTGAAATATCAATGAAACAGCTTTAGGAACAGTCAAAGCTATTCAGTTCCTTGAGCCTGTTCCAACACCGAATTAGATCATGACTGAATGTACTACTGGTGCTTTATATTTCTTGATATCAACAAAATCATTCACAATTAGTTCTGAAACTTTCAGCTGGTCACAACATTCACAGCCTTTTGGGGAGAAAGCTTCAGATGTTCAAACTGTGCCAAGCCCTAGCTCTGTCCCCTAATAATGTCCTGATCATGATATTTTATTTTAGCCTAAAGAAACATGTTTTTGTGTCAAACATTTTGTTTTTATTCATTCATGGAGTGTGGGTATCACTGGCTAGACCAGCATTTATTACCCATCCCTAATTACCCAGAGGGTTGTCAAGTCAACCACATTGCTGTGGGTCTGAAGACACATTTAGACCAGACCAGGCAAGGATGGCAGTCTCCTTCCATGAGTGATATTTAATGAACCAGATAGGTTTTTCATGACAAGCGAACATGGTTTTTATGGTCATCACGAGACTCTTAATTCCAGAGCTTTATTGAATTCAAATTCTCCCATAGCAGGATTTGAACTCAGGCTCTCAGAACATTATCTGGGTCTCTGATTTAACACAGTTTAGATCAGAGTGGTGCTGGAAAAGCACAGCAGGTCAGGCAGCACCCGAGGAGCAGGTAAATTGACGTTTCGGGCAAAAGCCCTTCATCAGGAACTCTGGTTTCCAGCATCTACAGTCCTCCCTTTTGCCCTCTGATTTAACAGCCCAGTGATAATATCACTAAGCTGTCACCTCCCACATTTGTACCAAATACTTCTGGAATAACATGTCTCAAAACAGTGCAGCCAGCATTTTGGAGTGGCAGGTTACCAATTATTTGCCTACTTGGTATCTGTCCAATTGCGTTTAATCATCATAGGGAACACCTGGTTATTCTGTGATGGCACAATATTCAGTAACAATTTACATGTGTATCCACTGGTTCCTGTCTCTCTAACAGACAGTCTATACCCTCAATGCTTCCACAAGCTTCCAGCTATAATATAGCAAAGCATAGTGACTGATAAAAGATCAACTGAAGTTTATCAAAAATGGAAAAATAGAACCCAACAATAAACTAACATTAATCTAAGAACAGAGAGCAGGAACTTTTACAAGTTTATAAAATAGGACATATTATTCCTTTGGAGGCATCATAGAGAATGAGGAAATGGTCGAGATGTTGAGCAAATATTTTGTATCTGTCCTCAAAAGCAGAAGACAGGAATTAATTACTAGAACTAGAAGGTGATTAAATTGAATTGAATGGAGTTGAATCAAATTGAATGTATTGTCACATGTACTGAGGCACAGTGAAAAGCTTTGTCCTGTGAACAATACAGGCAGATCACAGAGTTAAGTAGCAGAGATAAGCATAAAATAGCTAAACAGTGGAAAAAACAAAAACACAGGTACAGGCGAATGTGAATAGTCTGAGTCCATTCAGTATTCTAACAACAGTAGGGTAGCCAGTAAGCTGGCTTTGAGGATTGGAGGAGCTTCAAACCTGCGAGTTTAGATAAAACAGAGTTATTAGTAATTTTTAAAAGTATGCTGTTAAGTTTAAAAAGTGTAGAACAATTGTAGGAAATAGGAAACTTAGATCTGCATGCAGGAGTTCACAAGTAGTCGACCATATCCAGCGACATCTTGCAGGGTGACAATGAAGATAATTAGTGAGAAACTTAAGGTAAAGAAATAGGTATTGAAAAGCCTTGAATTAAAATCAGACAAATTTCCAGGATCTGTGTCTTAGGAATATAAAGAGATAATTGCAGAAATAGTCCATATTCTGGATGCGCTTTTCCAAAACTCTCTGGATTCTTGAATAGTCCCAATGAATTGGAAACTATCAATAGCAATTCCACTATTCAAGTAATGAGGGAAAGAGAAAATAGGAACTATAGATCAGTTAATCATTGGGAAAGGATTGAAACCTCTTTAATGAGAAAGTTTTAACAATAAATTCAGAAAATCATAATATGGCAAACAAAGGAAAATCATGGTTGACAAATTTGTTAGAGACTTTGGAAGATGTGCGTAGGGTTAATCAAGGGATGCAGTGTTCTCGACGTACCGAAATACTTTGAATAAAGTTTTTTATAAAAAAGGTTAGTACACAGTATAAGAACTCCTGGAGATCATGTATTAACATGGATAGAGAATTGTTTAATGGACAGACAGGGATTGATAGGGAAAAAGTGGGAATTTTCAGGTTGAGATTAGTAGAGTGCTGCAAGGATCAGTGTTAGACCCTCAGCTGTAAACGGTCAACACTGATGACCTGGATGACAAGACTGAGAGGAACGTATGTAAATTTTTAGATGATACAAAACTGGTTGGAAATGTAAGCTGTGAGAAGGACACAGAGTCTGCAGGTTAGGTGAGTGGGCTTTAAGGTGGAGATGGCATTATGTGGTGAAGGTTATTCACTTTGGTAAAAAAAAATGCCAGAATAAAAGTTTTAAATAAATTTAAATGCTGATTATCAGGGAGTATTGTTGGTACTCATACAAGAAAAAGGACATGCTGATATAGCAAGTGATTGTCAAGGTAAATACCATGTTGGTCTTGATTGTAAAGGTATTGGAGAACACGAATAGGGAAGTTTTGCTGAAACTTTACAGGTGAGACCACATCTGCAATACTGTGCACGGCATTGGTCTCCACGTTTACAGAAGCACATAGTTCCTTAAAGATCAAGTGTACAGAGCAGTTGTACTCAGCACACTTCTAGCCTGCAGTGAGAGCCAGACTGCATATACGCTACAAACAAGGCTATGGGAGAAATTCCATCAGTAATGCTTCCACCACATTCTCCAGAATTAAAGGAAGACTGTCAACCAAATGCTAGTGTGCCCCTTGAAGCCAGCTCCATTAGCATTCAGATCAAATTCATACAAAGTCAACTTTGGTGGAGGGTAGCATGGTGGCTCAATACTTAACATTACTGCCTCACAGTGCCAGGGATCTGCTTTTGATTCCACCCTCGGTCAACTATCTATATCCGCTGCTCGTTGGATGCTGCCTGAACTGCTGTGCTCTTCCAGCACCACTGATCCATAATCTGGTTTCCAGCATCTGCAGTCATTGTTTTTACCTATCTATATAGAGTATGCATGTTCTCCCCGAGTCTGAATGGGATTCCTCTCATTTCCTCCCACAGTGTAAAGGTGTGCAGGTTAGGTGGATTGGCCACGGGGAATGCAGGATTATAGGGATAGAGTAGGGTAAGGGGGTGGGTCTGGGTGGGATGCTTTCCATAGGGTCATTGTGGACTCAAAGAGCAAATGGCCTGCTTCCACTCTGTAGGGATTCTGTGAGTGAACACTACATCTAGATGGCCAAAGAACATCCTCTGTACACTGTCAACCTCACTGGAACTAAGAAACTGCTTCAAACACACTCTGAAGTGCAGCAGCAACAGTGACAGTGATTAGTCTGACTGTTTATTGATGAGGCACAACAGTAGTGGAGATGAAAAGGAAGCACATCACAGTCTGAGTCCCACTACATCAGGGCACATCCTGCCCCATACGCTCAAAGATCTACAGCTTCAGAATCAGCTAGTTCAGTCACATGATAACTCATGACTCTTGCCTCTGAATAGACCGGTGGGATAACCTCTACAATACCCATGGAAAATCGTTCATTACAATCACAGTGCAGAAAGAGGCTGTTTGGCCCATCAGGTCTGCACCGATCCTCTAAAGAGCATCCCACCCACAGTTCCCAGGCCAATCCATCAAAACTACACACCTCTGGACACTATGGGCAGTTTAGCATGGCCAATCCACCTAACCTGCACAGCTTTGGACCTTGGGAGGAAACTGGAGCACCCAGAAGAAACCCACACAGACACAGGGAGAATGTGCAAACTCCACACAGACAGACAGTCACCTGAAGATGGAATTGAACCAGGATCCCTGGTGCTGTGAGGCAGCAGTGCTAACCACGGTGCCCAAATCTCCAAATGGAGCTCGTTGAGTTTGAGTTACCTTGGTAACAGGCAACAGCCTGCCCAGCTGAAACTCCTGTTAACTGAGATGTTAGCAGAGGATAGCGTGGGGCTCTTGTGGTACCGTGGTAGTGTCCCTGCTCCTGAACTGGGAGACCTGGGTTGAAGTCCTACCTGCTCCTGAGGTGTGTAATAACATCTTTGAACAGGTGGCTTAGAAAGTATCCAGCAAATGATTATATGGACTTTTGTGGTGGAGTGGTACGTTTGGGCCTGGAGACCCAGGTTCAAGTCCCACCTGCTCCAGAGGTGTGTATTAACATCTTTGAGCAGGATGATTAGAAAATAAAGCAGACCCTGGTTGTAGTTGATAGTTAAATACAGCTTTTAAAAAATGTCATGTGATTTGGTGTTTAGAAAACCATTCAGTTTTGTGTGATAACACTTATGAATGTATCAAAAAAAGAATAAAGCAGACACAGAACTGCATGTCCCAGGCTGGTTCTAGCCTACAAACAACATGAATAGTGGCTCTATTTTGGTGTTTAACAATAAACCATGTTCCTTTCCAGTCGGGCTTCCTGAGTTAGTATAACCAGCCTCCTTAAATGGAAGAACATTTGCCACCAACATTGAACTACACTGGAGGCAGTGAATAAAGGTTCACTTGATTGGTCTCTGGGACGAGAGGGTTCTCCTTCAACAAGAAGCTGAGTAAACTGTGTTTACACTTTCTGGAGTTTAGAAGAATGAGAGGTGAACTCATGAAAGATTCAGAAAGACTTGACAGGATTGATACAGAGAGGTTACCAGTGTGGATCAAGGAAACTGAAACATGGAAATGAAAAGTAAGGAAGGAAGGTGGAATTTAGGGTGAAGATCATCAATATTCTGTATAGAATAGAGGAACATGCTTGAATATGACCACTTCCTCCTAATTATTATATTATTACACCTGATCTTGTGTCCTAACTTCCTCCAACTACCTTAACTTCACATCCTTATAAGGCAACAAAACTACCATCACAAATTTTAAATTATTTTTAGGTTTGTATCTATTGATTTTTGTTGGAGCTGGTTCTATGATTATAGCAATCTTTAAACGAGGCATTTCCCCATCCTTCTATAAGGAATATAAGCCGAGTTGATGTCATGTCTCCTTACAACTGATAGTTTGGAGAACTGGCATTGTGGTCTTTCCAAAGACAGTGGAAGGAGATTCAATAGTGATCTCCAAAAAGGAGATTAGATTAGATTACTTACAGTGTGGAAACAGGCCCTTCGGCCCAACAAGTCCACACCGACCCGCCGAAGCGCAACCCACCCATACTCCTACATTTACCCCTTACCTAACACTACGGACAATTTAGCATGGCCAATTCACCTAACCCGCACATCTTTGGACTGTGGGAGGAAACCGAATTACCCGGAGGAAACCCACACAGACACGAGAACTGGGGAAGAAGTAATTGCAGGGTGATGGGGAAAGAGCAAGGGAGTGGAACTAAACAAATTAGCTCAGATAAAGGGCCAGCACATGCACCACAGGCTAAATGATCTCTATTGTATAATCATGGGCTACCTGGGACAGATGAAAGCTTGTGGACATTTTCGTGGGACTGAGTTCCCTACATTCTTAGCCAGACTACACTAGTCATCTCCTCATGCTATTGAAGTTCCTGTGGCCTAGAAAGCCATTTTGAGCGCTCTTCCATTACAGTGTACAGTCGCTTGCACACCACTAAAAATAAACCAGTAACTTATCTTCAAAAATATCTTCAACGCCCTTTAATGATGGGTCATTTTATAACTTGCACTGCTCTGCAAACTGTTTGGGAAAAAAAACAAAATTATCTTCTAACAAAAATCCTAATTAAAAGGGTTGGAATAACTGGGCAGAAACCTACATGGAGTTTCACTTTATTGAAATGGTTTGTAGTGAGAGTTAAATCCCAGGAATAATGCCTTTCATTGGAAAGAAAGCTCCTGAAAAATGGTAAATGTGTACACAGAAGAATATAAGAACTCAGCACTGGAGTAGGCCATTCAGCCCTTTGAGCCTGCTCCACCATTTAATAAGTTTATTGTCGATTTGGTTATAGCCTTAGCTCCAATCCCCTGTCTACCACCATCCCCACACACCCGTAACTCCATATTTACTCATTGAGGTATACAGAGTTTTGACGGCACGGTGGTAGTGGGCGGCACGGTGGTACAGTGGTTAGCACTGTTGCCTCACAGCGCCTGAGACTCGGGTTCAATTCCCGACTCAGGCGACTGACTGTGTGGAGTTTGCACGTTCTCCCCGTGTCTGTGTGGGTTTCCTCCGGGTGCTCCGGTTTCCTCCCACAGCCCAAAGATGTGCGGGTCAGGTGAATTGGCCATGCTAAATTGCCCGTAGTGCTAGGTAAGGGGTAAATGTAGGGGAATGGGTGGGTTTCGCTTCGGCGGGTCGGTGTGGACTTGTTGGGCTGAAGGGCCTGTTTCCACACTGTAAGTAAACTAATCTAATCAATGTCCCAGTCTTTTATATTCTTTGGGTGAGAGAGTTCCAAAGACTAATGATGATGTTCTGAAGAGTCACTGAACTCAAAACATTAACTCTGCTTTCTTCCAAGAGATACTGCGAGACTTGCTGAGTTTCGCCAGCAAGTTCTGTTTTGTTACAAAGCCTTACAGCTCACTGAGAGATTAAAAAAATCCCTCTTCGTCCCTGTCTTAAATAGGAAATCCGTTATTTTTAACTTCCATCCCTCAGTTCTGAACAAGGGGAAATAGTCACTCTCCCAGCCCTATGCAGAATCTCCTCGGGCTCTTCCACATTTCGAGAAGATCGCCCCTCATTCTCCTAAACTCCAATGCTCAATGTTTCATGTTCAACCAGGAACCAGTAAAGTGAACTTTCGCTGAACTGCTTCAGGTGTAACTTTTTTTCTTTTCTTCAGAATGGGGATCAAAACCCGACACAGAACTCCAGCTTACTCTCACTGTCCAGCTGGCAATAACCGACTATGTACACACACTGACACACTCCCCTACACACACAGCGGGTACACTCTCAGACCCCCAGCTATTAACAACACTCAGACACCTCTAAACATGGAGACTCCCTCAGATTTCACTTCCTTTTCTAAAAATTGAACCTCGAATACAAACATCCGCAAGACAGAGATCCCAATCATAAGGGGCTCGTTGCTAAAAGTCATTGACTTAATAGAAAGTCGGCAGCCACTGAATAGGCCGAATGATTAACCTTCCCGTACCCCAAAAGGACACGGTGACTCAATCAGGTTGACAATCACCTGATGTAGGGGCAGTGCTCCGAAAGTTAGTGCTTCCAATTAAACCTGTTGGACTATAACCTGGTGTAGTGTGATTTTTCTAACTTTGTCCCTCCACACCATCATTGCAGGCCAGCCGCTTACTGTCTTCAGTTAGTGACAGCGAACACTATTCCTCTTTCAACTTTTACAATTCAATAAAGAATGCAAAAATCCGAGAGCCTGTAATGAATGAAAGAACGGGGAGCCCTGGGTCAGGTCTGAGGGGAGGCAGGAACACTGTCTCCTCTCTGTAACCGGCTCAGTCAGTTCTCCAGCTTAACTCCAAGGCAGACTGTCTCTAAACAGCACTCTCTCTCTCTCTCATCCCCTCCAGGGTTCGGCTTGAGCAGAGCAAACTGAACAAGAGACTCACCAGAAACTCCCCCGAGATGGTCTCCTCTTTGCTGTGTTTCTTGTTGTGTATGTGCCTGAGGAACCTCACCAGGATGGTTCCCTGATCCATGCTGAGAGCCGGCGTCCTGCTGGGAACTCTGCCCAGCTACTGCGGGACATGACACAGCCTGAGACTGAACTGGCCTGAAAGGCAGGACTTTGAGCTGCATGTCTGCGGTTTTAACAAAAGCAGGAGGGACTCAGCAGTCACTGTAACTGTGGTCAGAGAGGGGGGGAGAGAGAGAGAGAGAGCAACTCTTTCTGGGTCCTAGTGCCCCTGGGCAATTTCAGGCAGTCTCTACATGACAAAATGTTTGGTGGAGACATTCTTGTTGTACTGTTTAGGCACCTCAGAAGTTTTACACCCTTTTTTCCAACTCGACAGATTGCTCTTTCAAATTAAACTGTTTAACTTAGAGGATCGTGATTGGCTTGTAACAACTTATCTTTATATAGCGTCCTTATTGGAATAAAATGTTGCAAGACACAACGCAGGAGCATTTACAAAGAGGAATTTGGCATGTTACATGTTACATAGTCTCGACTTTTCCTGGTGTTGTGTGATTTTTAACTTTGTACACCCCAGTCCAACACCGGCATCTCCAAATCGTGACTTTTCTTTATCTGCCTTACAATGCATTTTATTTCTGCGCTGCCCTGTGCGTGTATGCTCGGGCGGGCTATTTCTGTGTGTCTACGTGTCTATGTATGTGTACTTGGTTGTCTGTGCGTAGAGGACACTGTCAATTTGTATGGGGTTCTAGTTGTAGAGTTTGGGGCTGCTGTGTGTCTCTGAGATTGTGTCTTTGTGCGAGTTGTGTTAGCTATAGTTCTCTTATATGCCTGTGTTTTTACTTATGTCTGTTAGTGTGTTTGTGAGTTTGTGTAGTCTATGTGTACAGTATATCTGTGTTTGTATGCACTTATGTATGTCTGTTTCTGTGTACATCTGTGTCTGTGTAGATGTCTGTGTGTCTATCTCTGTTTAGTACACGTGTCTGTGTGTGTGTGCATGTCACATGTGTCTGCCTGTGTTTTGTACATGTGTCTGTATGTGTGTACATGTCACGTGTGTGTCTCTTTGTCTGCCATCTTTTTATTCATTTACAGGATGTGGGCATCACCAGCTGGCCCAGTATTTATTACTTGGCCCGAGTTATCCTTCAGAAGGTGGTAGTGAACTGACTTCTTGAACTGCTGCAGTCCACGTGCTGTCAGTAGACCCATAATGCCTGAACTGAAGGAATAAGTAAGGGAGATGTGTGTGTTGTGCACATTGTGCATATCTGTCTGTATATGTGTGTCTGCCTATGTGTTTTGTGCATGTGTACCTGTGTGTGGGTGTGTATATGTACCTGTGCGTGGATGTGTATGTGTGCCTGTGTGTGGATGTGTATGTGTGCCTGTGTGTGGGTGTGTATGTCTAATTCTGTGTCTATGTGTGTCTGTCTGTCCATCTGTGTGTTTTATGTTTCTGTGTGTCTGTAGCTGTCTTCCCTGTGTCTATATGTTGTCTCTCCATGTTTACTTGTGTTTGTACTTGTGTTTTGTGCCTGTGTTGTGTGTGTATCTGCCTTACCTATAAGAGATAGGATTGATAATCATCTAGAGAGGAATAAATTGATTAGGATTAGTCAACATGGTTTTGTGAAGGGTAGGTCATGCCTCACAAACCTTAGAGTTATTTGAAATGGTGACCAAACAGGTGGATGAGGGTAAAGCAGTTGATGTGGTGTATATGGATTTCAGGTAAAAACAAGGACTACAGATGCTGGAAACCAGATTCTGGATTAGTGGTGCTGAAAAGCACAGCAGTTCAAGCAGCATCCGAGGTGCAGTAAAATCGACGTTTTGGGCAAAAGGCCTCCATCAGGAATACAGGCAGAGAGCCTGAAGGGTGGAGAGCAGCAAGAGGCAGGAGCCAGGAGGAGGTGACGTTGGGGCGAGGTGATTGTCAGGAAGGCCGGTAAGTATATTTAAACTTCTTACCTTCAGGCCAAGCGAGGTAGGAGCAAGCAAAGGACTTCTGGGAAGGGTAAGTAGAACAGTTTATATTTGTGTGCTAGTGTTACCCGAGACATTACTCGGGTAGTGTCTCCCACGCATCGTCCTCGAACCTAAAAAACAGTCGTGGGAGCCAAATTGACAAGGTCAGGTAACTAGTTTATTTCTTAATCCTTTTTTTTAGTAGTCACTTCAGGAGTTAGAATAATGGGAATAGAGCTTACGGCTGTGGAATGTTCCTCCTGCAGAATGTGGGAGGTAAGGGTCACCACTCGTGTCCCCGCTGACTACATATGTGGGAAGTGCAGCCAACACCAGCTCCTCAAACCACGTTAGGGAACTGGAGCTGGAGTTGGACGAACTTCCGATCATTCGGGAGGCAGAGGGGGTTATTGACTGGACTTAGAGAAGTAGTCACTCCCCAGATAAAAAAAAAAGACAGATGGGTGACAGTTAGGAGACAGAAAGGGAACCGACAGGCAGTGCAAGGATCCCCTGTGGCCATTCCCCTCAACAATAAGTATACCATTTTGGATATTGTTGGGGGGGATGACTTACCAGGAGAAAGCAGTGGGGCACCTGCTCAGAAGGGAAGGGGGAAGAGGAGCAGAGCAGTAGTCATTGGGGACTCGATAGTTAGGGGGACAGATAGGAGGTTCTGTGGGGACGAGAGAGACTCACGGTTGGTGTGTTGCCGCCCGGGTGTCAGGGTACGTGATGTCTCTGATCGTGTTTTTGGGATTTTAGGGGGGAGGGGGAGCAGCCCCATGTCGTGGTCCACACTGGCACCAACGACATAGGTTGGAAGAGAGATGGGGATTTGAGGCAGAAATTCAGGGAGCTAGGATGGAAGCTTAGAGCTAGGACAAACGTGCTAGTGAGGTGAGGAATAGGGAGAGAAAGGAGTTGAACACATGGCTACAGGGATGGTGCAGGAGGGAGGAAATTGGGTTTTTGGATAATTGGAGCTCTTTCTGGGGTAGGTGGGACCTCTACAAGCAGGATGGTCTTCATCTAAACCAGAGGGGTACCAATATCCTGGGGGGGAAATTCGCTAAAGCTTTTAAGATGGATTTAAACTAATCCAGCAGGGGGATGGAAACCAAAATTGTAGCTGAAAAATGTGTTGCTGGAAAAGCGCAGCAGGTCACGGTAGCATTCAAGGAACAGGAGAATTGACGTTTCGGGCATAAGCCCTTCTTCAGGAATGAGGAAGGTGTGCCAAGCAGGCTAAAATAAAAGGTAGGGAGGAGGAACTTGGGTGAGGGGCGTTGGGAATGCGATAGGTGAAAGGAGGTTAAGGTGAGGGTGATAGGCCAGAGAGGGGATGGGGGCGGAGAGGTTGGGAGGAAGATTGCAGGTTAGGAAGGTGTGCTGAGTCCGAGGGTTGGGACTGAGATAAGGTGGGGGGAAGGGGAAATGAGGAAGCTGGAAAAATCTGCATTCATCCCTTGTGGTTGGAGGGTTCCTAGGCAGAAGATGAGGCGCTCTTCCTCCAGGTGTCATGTTGCTATGGTCTGGCGATGGAGGAGGCCAAGGACCTGCATGTCCTTGGCTGAGTGGGAAGGGGAGTTAAAGTGTTCAGCCACTGGGTGGTTGGTGTGGGTGTCCCAGATGTGTTCTCTGAAACGTTCCGCAAGTAGGCGGCCTGTCTCCCCAATGTAGAGGAGGCCACATCGGGTGCAGCGGATGCAGTAAATGGTGTGTGTGGAGGTGCAGGTGAATTTGTGGCGAATATGGAAGGATCCCTTGAGGCCTTGGAGGGAAGTAAGGGGGGAGGTGTGGGCGCAAGTTTTGAATTTCTTGCAGTTGCAGGGGAAGGTGCCGGGAGTGGAGGTTGGGTTGGTGGGGGATGTGGACCTGACGAGGGAGTTGCAGAGGGAGTGGTCTTTCCGGAACGCTGATGGGGGAGGGAAGGGAAATATATCCCTGGTGGTGGGATCTGTTGGGGAGACAGGCCGCCTACCTGTGGAACTCTTCAGAGAACACTACTGGGACATCCGCACCAACCAACCCACCTGCCCTGTGGCTGAACACTTTAACTCTCCCTCCCACTCCGCCAAGGGCATGCAGGTTCTTGGCCTCCTCCATCGCCAGACCATGGCAACACAACATCTGGAGGAAGAGTGCCTCATCTTCCACCTAGGAACCCTCCAACCACAAGGGATGAATGCAGATTTCTCCAGCTTCCTCATTTCCCCTCCCCCCACCTTATCTCAGTCCCAACCCTCGGACTCAGCACACCTTCCTAACCTGCAATCTTCTTCCCAACCTCTCCGCCCCCCACCCCTTCTCCGGCCTATCACCCTCACCTTAACCTCCTTCCACCTATCACATTCCCAACACCCCTCCCCCAAGTTGTTCCTCCCTACCTTTTATTTTAGCCTGCTTGGCACACCTTCCTCATTCCTGAAGAAGGGCTTATGCCCGAAACATCGATTCTCCTGCCCCTTGGATGCTGCCTGACCTGCTGTGCTTTTCCAGCATCACATTTTTCAGCCCTGATCTCCAGCATCTGCAGACCTCACTTTCTCCTCCCAAAATTGTAGGACAGGTACAGAAGAGGATGAGAGTAGGGAGTTCCCAAATCAAGTATCTGACACTGGCAAGGGAGAACCTGGATTGAAGTGTGTGTACTTCAACGCGAGGAGCATCCAAAATAAAGTGGGTGAACTGGCAGCATGGGTTGGTACCTGGGACTTCGATGTTGTGGCCATTACGGAGACATGGATAGAGCAGGGACAGGAATGGATGTTGCAGGTTCCGGGATTCAGATGTTTCAGTAGGAACAGAGAAGATGGTAAAAGAGGGGGAGGTGTGGCTTTGTTGATTAGGGACAATATTACAGTTGTAGAAAGGATGTTTGGGGATTCGTTAACTGAGGTAGTATGGGCTGAGGTTAGAAATAGGAAAGGAGAAGTCACCATGCTGGGAGTTTTCTATAGGCCTCCGAATAGTCCCAGAGATGTAGAAGAAAGGATAGCAAAGATGATTCTCGATAGGAGTGAGAGAGGCAGGGTAGTTGTCATGGGGGACTTCAACTATCCAAATATTAACTGGGAACACTATAGTACGAGTACTATAGATGGGTCAGTTTTTGTCCAGTGTGTGCAGGAGGGCTTCCTGACACAGTATGTAGACAGGCCTACAAGGGGCGAAGCCACTTTAGATTTAGTACTGGGTAATGAGCCTGGCCAGGTGTTAGATTTGGAAGTAGGTGAGCACTTTGGAGACAGCAATCACAATTCTGTCAGGTTTACTTTAGTGATGGAAAGGGATAGGTGTACTCCACCGAGCAAGAGGTACAGCTGGGGGAAGGGAAATTACGATGCAATTAGGAAAAATTTAGGAAGCGTAAAATGGGGAAGAAAACTGCAGGGGATGAGCACATTAAAAATGTGGAGCTTATTCAAGGAAAAGTTCCTGTGTGTCCTAGATAAGTATGTACCTGTCAGGCAGGGAGGAAGATATAGAACGTGTGAGCCGTGGTTTACTAAGGAAGTGGAATCCCTGGTCAAGAAGAAGAAGAAGGCTTATGTTAGGACAAAATGTGAAAACTCAGTTAGGGCGCTTGAGGGTTACAAGGAAGTCAGGAAAGACCTAAAAAGAGAGCTCAGAAGAGCCAGGAGGGGACATGAGAAGGTGTTGGCGGATAGGATCAGAGCTAACCCTAAGGCTTTCCATAGATATGTCAGGAATAAAAGAATGACGAGAGTTAAATTAGGGCCAATCAAGGATAATAGTGGGAAGTTGTGTATGGAGGCAGAGGAGATGGGGAAGCACGAAATAAATATTTTTCAAAAGTGTTCACTATAGAAAATGAAAATATTGGTGAAGAAGATACAGAGATACTTGCATCTGGACTAGAAGAGATTGAGGTTCACAAGGAAGAGGGATTAGAAATACTGCAGAGTGTGAAAATAGACAAGTCCCCTGGGTCAGATGGGATCTATCCGAGGATCCTCTGGGAAGCAAGGGAAGAGATTGCTGAGCCTTTGACATTGATCTTCAAATCATCATTGTCTACAGGAATAGTGCCTGAGGACTGGAGGATGGCAAATGTGGTTCCCTTGTTCAAAAAGGGGAGTAGGGACAACCCTGGTAATTACAGACTAGTGAGTCTCACTGTTGGAAAAGGTTTTAAGAGATAGGATTTATAACCATCTAGAAAAGAATAATCTGATCAGGGACAGTCAGCACAGTTTTGTGAAGGGTAGATCGTGCCTAATGAATCTTATTGAATTTTTTGACAAAGTGATGTAGATGAGAGTAAACCGGTTGATGTGGTGTATATGGATTTCAGCAAGGCATTCGATAAGGTTCCCCACAGTAGGCTATTATACAAAATGCAGAGGAATGGGATTGTGGGAGACATAGCAGTTTGGATCAGTAATTGGTTTGCTGAAAGAAAACAGAGGGTTGTAGTTGATGGAACATGTTCATCTTGGTGTCCAGTTACTAGCGACGTACCACAAGGGTCAGTGTTGGGTCCACTGCTGTTCACCATTTTTATAAATGACCTGGATGAGGGCATAGAAGGGTGGGTTAGAAAATTTGCGGATGATACTAAGGTCGGTGGAGTTGTGGATAGTGACGAAAGATGTAGTCGGTTGCAGAGAGACATAGATAGGATGCAGAGCTGGGCTGAGAGGTGGCAAATGGAGTTTAATATGGACAAGTGTGAGGTGATACTCTTTGGACGGAGTAATCAGAATGCAAAGTACTGGGCTAATGGTAAGATTCTTGGGAGTGCAGATGTGCAGAGAGATCTCGGTGTCCATGTACACAGATCCCTGAAAGTTGCCACCCAGATTGACAGGGTTGTTAAGAAGCATATAGTGTCTTGGCCTTTATTAACAGAGGGATTGAGTTCCGGAACCAGAAAGTCATGCTGCAGCTGTACAAAACTCTGGTGCGGCCACATTTGGAGTATTGTGTACAGTTCTGGTCACCGCATTATAAGAAGGATGTGGAAGCTTTGGAAAGGATGCAGAGGAGATTTACTAGGATGTTGCCTGGTATGGAGGGAAGGTGTAACGAGGAAAGGCAGGGGGCCTTGAGGTTGTTCTCGTTAGAGAGAAGAAGGTTGAGAGGTGACTTAATAGAGACATACAAGATAATCAGAGGGTTAGATAGAGTGGACAGGGAGAGCCTTTTTCCAAGTACGGGGACGGCAAACACGAGGAGACACAACTTTAAGGTGAGAGGAGATAGGTATAAGACAGATGTCAGAGGTAGTTTCTTTACTCAGAGAGTAGTAAGGGTATGGAATGCTTTGCCTGCAACGGTAGTAGATGCGCCAAGTTTAAGTGCATTTAAGTCGTCATTGGACAAACATATGGACGTACATGGAATAGTGTAGGTGGGATGGGCTTCAGATTAGTATGACAGGGCGGCGCAACATCGAGGGCCGAAGGGCCTGTACTGCACTGTAATGTTCTATTTTCTATGTTTTATAAATGCGAGGAGGGTGGGGGTGGGGAGAAAGTAGCATAGAGTAGATTCTTGTAGAGAGAGGAAGAAAACTTCTTCAAGGTAGGCATCCTTGCAAGAGGATTTGCAGTAGGATTAAAATCAACTAGGTAAAAACAAGGACTGCAGATGCTGGAAACCAGATTCTGGATGACAGTAAAATCGACGTTTCGGGTAAAAGCCCTTCATGCAGATTTTAGTAAAGCGTTTGACAAGGTTCCCCATGGCAGGCTGTTGCACAAAATACATGGATTGAGGACGATTTGGTGGTTTGGAAATTGGCTAGCTGAAAGAAGACAGAGGGTTGCTGGGAAATGTTCATCCTGGAGTTCTGTTACGAGAGTGTGGTGTTGGAAAAAGTACAACATGTCAGGCAGCATCCGAGGAGCAGGAGAATTGAAGTTTCAGGCATAAACCCTTTATCAGGAATGTGGTTGTGGGCTGGGGGGGTGGAGAGATAAATGGGGGGGGAAGGGGGGGTTGGCGGGAAGGTAGCTGAGATGCGTTAGGTAGATGAAGGTGGGGGTCAGAGAGGAGGGTGGAGCAGATAGATGGTAAAGGTGATGGCCAGGTCAGGAGGGCAGTGTGGACTTGGAGGTTTGGGACTGGGATAAGGTGGGAAGAGGGGAAATGAGGAAACTGGCGAAATCTGTGTGCTCATAGGGTCCAAGGTGGAAGATAAGGTGTTCTTCCTCCAGGCATTGGGTTATAAGGGAGTGGCGATGGATGAGACCCATGACGTGTATGTCCTTAGCAGAATGGGAGGGGCAGTTGAAGTGTTCAGCCATGGAGTGTTGGAGTTGGTTGGTGTGGGTGTCCCAGAGATGTTCTCTGAAACAATTCGCAAGTTGTCATCCTGTCTCCCTGATGTAGAGGAGGCCACATTGAGTGCAACAAATAAGCCTCGTTAAAAATCAGACAGTACCAGTTTGAAGTCCAACAGGTTTATTTGGAAGCACTAGCTTTTGGACCACTGCTCCTTCATCAGCTGGTTGTGGAAAATAAGACCAGAAGACACAGAATTTATAGCAAGAGATTACAGTATCATGAAACTGAAATGATATATTGAACAAACCTAAATTATTGCTAAGAATGAGTTACAAGTTTCAGTTCATTAATATATAAATCCAAAAACTTCTGTAGAGTCACCTTCTTGAGATAACTTAAGGGTTTATAACAAAAAGTGACATCTCAGCTCAGACAATGCTTTAAAGGTGTGAAGTTAGAGTCTGTCTGTATCCCAATCTTGAGTCAGATTGGTTCTATTTCCAAGTGGAATTTACCAAATATTACATGTGAGTTTTTGAGAAGATTTGTAGCTCAGGTTGAGGTTCTGAGTGTAAGGTTGCTTGCTGAGCTGGAAGGTTCATTTTCAGACATTTCGTCACCATATGATGTAACATCTTCAGTGAGCCTCGGTGAAGCGCTGGAGTTATGTTCCACTTTCTATTTATGTGTTTAGGTTTCCTGGGGTTGGTGATGTCATTTCCGCTTCTTTTCTTCAGAGGGTGATAGATGGGTTCAAGTCGATGTGTTTGTTGATAGAGTTCCAATTGGAATGCCATGCATCTAGGAATTCTCATGTGTGTATCTGTTTGGCTTGTTCTAGGATGGACGTGTTGGCCTAGTCAAAGTGGTGTCCTTCCTCATCTATATGTAAGGATACTAGTGACGTTGGGTCATGTCTTTTTGTGGCTAGTTGATGTTCATGCATCCTGGTGGCTAGTTTTCTGCCTGTTTGTCCAATGTCTTTTGTAAATGATGTTCACTTTACATGTATAGGGTATTTTAAGTTCATTAGCTGCTGTTTGACTGGAACAATACATCCAACCTAGAAGCAGCGAAACAGAGACCATCCTCCAAGGCGGACTTCAGGACTTGGCCAAGCAGAGGCTGAGAGCCAAGTTCCGAACCAATAGGATGGCCTCAACCGGGACCTTGGGTTCATGTCGCACTACAGGTAACTCCACAACACTATTCTCTCTCTCATACACACACACACACACACACACACTCATGTAGATCCTCTCACACACACACATGCTCTCTCTCTCTCATACACACACAGACCCCCCACACTCACACCCAAGCACACACACACTCACAGGCTTATACTCTATCTCACCCACACAGACACTTTACCAAGCTTTCACACATGCAAACACAGACTCTCTCATGTGCACTCATATGCACACAATCATGCGCTCTCTCTCTCTCTCTCTCTCAGGCATGTGCATACACCTATAAGTCTATGGGATGAATTTGTATTTGCAGATACATATTATTTTGCCCAAAAAATGCCCAATCTGTAAAGGCAGTCAATCCATGTAATATTTTGTAAATTCCACTTTGGAAATAGAACCAGTCTGACTCAAGATTGGGATTCAGACTGACTCTAACATCACACCTTTAATGCATTGCTTGAGCTGAGCTGTCACCTTTTGTTATAAAACCTTAAGTTATCTCAAGAAGGTGACTGAAAAGAAGTTCTGGAATTTACGTATTAATGAACTGAAACCTGCAACCCATTATAAAAGAGGAAAGACTTCACAACTATCCAGGTTGTTCAATATATCATTTCACTTTCATGACACTGTAATCTTTTGCTGTAAATTCAGTGTTTTATAGTCTTATTCTCCATGACCAGTGATGCATTTTGGAAGGTTGAACTTGAATGCTGAATATAGGATCAAAGTAAGGATTCTTGGCAGTGTGGATGAACAGAGGGATATTGATGTTCAAGTGCATAGATCCTTCAAAGTTGCCACCCAAGTGGATAGGATTGTTAAGAAAGCATAAGGTTTTTTTGGCTTTCATTAACAGGGGGATCGAATTTAAGAGCAGTGAGATTTTGCTGCAGCTCTACAAGTTCCTAGTGAGACCACACTTGGAATTTTGTATCCAGTTCTGGTCATCCTATTATAGGAAAGATACAGAGGCTTTGGAGAGGGTGCAAAGAATGCTGCCTGGACTAGTCTGATGAAGAGAGGTTGACTAAGCTCAGACCTTTCTCTCTGGAGAGAAAGAGAAAGAGAGGTGATCTGATATTGCCAGAGACTTTTCCCCAGGGCAAGATTGACTGGCACAAGGAGTCATAGTTTTAAGATATTAAGAGGAAATTATAGAGACATTAGAGATAGGTTCTTTACGCAGAGAGTTGTGAATGCATAGAATACCTTGCCAGCGGTGGTAGTGGAAGCAGAGTCATTAGGGACATTTAAGCAACTGATGGATGTACACATGGATAGCAGTGAGTTGAGGGGTGTGTATGTTAGGTTATTTTACTTTAGGATTAGGAATAATCACTGGCACAACATCGTGGGCCAAAGGGCCTGTTCTGTGCTCTCCTTTTCTATGTTCTAACCATATAGTGCTTCCAAATAAACCTTTTGACTATAACCTGGTGTTGTGTGATTTTTAATTTTGTCCACCCTAGTCCAACATCGGCACCTCCACATCATTGATACACCTTGATAGACTGGCTCGGTTTCTATGCTGTCAATTCCAACATGTACAGCAGCACCATCTGCTGGCTGCGAAATCTCAGCACACCAGCCTGCAGGAGACGTAATGGTGAGATGAACAATGTGGAAATCAGACCACGTCTCCCAGCAATTGCAGATGAGCACATAAATACAGATCTCACCAGGCTGCTGTCTGAAATCCGCTGTTCCTCTAGAAGCTACATGCTAACAGCATCTCACTGAGACTCTCACTGTGCAACAGCATGAAATGACATCGTGCACAAATATCGTCAGAAAAAAATGTTAGTGCTTGTTTTTGATAGGATCATAAAATCAGAGAGTTTTTACAGCATGAGATGAGGCCATTCAGCCCATTGTGTATCTGCTGGTTGTCAAACAACAATTGAGTCTAATCCTATTTTCCTGCATTTGACCCACAGCCTTACATTCTCTGACCTTTCACATGCTCAGCTAGATATTCTTAAATGTTTGTGGATTCCTACAGCTACCACCCTTCAGCCACTAACCTCTGAGTAGGTAAAAAAAAGTCCTCAACTCATCTCTAAACCTCCTGCTCCTTATCTTAAAACTGTGACCCACCGCAATGATTGACTCCTCTACAAAGGGGAAACATTACTCCTTTTCAATACCGTCTATGGCCCTTAGAACTTTGTACACCTCAATCAGATTTTCCCTCAATCTACTCTGCTTGAAGGTAAACAACTTTCCCCTATCTAGGTTCTTTTAATAGCTGATAGCCCCAGCCCAGGCAACATCCTGGGGAATCTTCCCTGCACCCCCTCCAGTGCAATCACATCCCTCCGATAATGTAGCAAAAGAACAGTACTCCAGCTGTGGCCTACCTAATGCTCTGTAGAATTCCTTTATTATCTCCTTACTCTTATATTCAATGTCTTGTCTAAATAAGCTCAGGAAAATAGATTTGCAGTTTAGATGTTTTGTGCTCAATCCTCTGGAGTAGAATTTGAACTTTCAATGCAGATGCAACAGCGCTACTATGCATAACAACAGGGAGTGTTCCTATTGTGCATTTCTAATGAGTGTTGTCATAGAATCGGCACATTGAGCGTGCACTGATAAAGATACACTCTGGAATCATAGAATTACTACAGTGTGAAAACAGGCCATTTGGCCCAGCAAGTCTACAATGCTGAAGAGCATCCCACCCAGACCCACCCCATATCCGTAACCCTGCATTTCCAATGACCAATATACTGAACCTGCACATCTTTAGACTGTGGGAGCAAACTGGAGCACCCGGAGCAAACCCACACAGAAACGGGGAGAATGTTCAAACTCCACGCAGCCCAAGGCTGGAATTGAACAAGGGTCTCTGGTGCTGTGAGGCAGCAGTGATAATCACTGAGTCAACATGCTGCCCCCAAAATATCTAATCTACATGGACCAACACTTGGTCCAAATGTGTACACTAATGTTTCTGAAAGAATTAGTGTTGAAGCTTTTGCTTATTTAAACAAAGTTAGTGATGCAACCATTTCATGTTCCACATAACACATTTACATCTTGTTAGTTTTAAGCTTGATACAGGAGTTAATCCTGTCAGATCAGATAGCTGGAGAACATAGAACGTAGAAAAGTACAGCACAGAACAGGCCCTTTGGCTCATGATGTTGTGCTGAGATTTAATCCTAATGTAAAATATAATAACCTAACCCACCCCTCAACTCACTGCTATCCATGTGCATGTCCAGCAGTCACTTAAATGTCCCCAATGACTCTGCTTCCACCACCACCGCTGGCAACGCATTCCATGCATTCACAACTCTCTGCGTATAGAACCAATCTATGACATCTCCTTTATACCTTCCTCCTAATAACTTCAAACTACGACTTCTCGTACCAGTCAATCCTGCCCTGGGGAAAAGTCTCTGGCTATTGACTCTATTTATTCCTCTCATTATTTTGTACACCTCGATCAGGTCTCCTCTCTTCCTACTTCTCTCCAGAGAGAAAAGTTCGAGCTTATTCAACTTTTCTTCATAAGGCAAGCCCTCCTGTCCAGGCAGCATCCTGATAAACCTTCTTTGCACCCTCTCCAAAACCTCTGTATCTTTCCTGTAGTAGGGTGACCAGAACTGGACACAATATTCCAAGTGTAGTCTCACCGGGGACTTGTAGAGCTGCAGCAAAACCTCGCAGCTCTTAAACTCGATCCATATGCTTTCTTAACAACCCTATCCACTGGAGTGGCAACTTTGAGAGATCTATGTACTTGCACACCCAGATCCCTCTGTTCCTCCACACCACCAGAAGTGACAGCCTATAAAGCTGAAACTATATGGACAAGGTCAGACATTGTTCATCCAGATGAAAGGAAAGCAACATGTAACACTGTAAAACAGTGAAAAAGAGCTGAAGATGTAAATGTAGTTCACTATCAACAATTCCCACGTTCATTCCAATGCAATATTGGTTTAATAATAAGATGCACTATAATCTACATTAAAATAATTGAACACATCGTGGGTGATACAAACTGGCGCTTGTTTATAACAGTAACAGCTTGCACTGAAAAGGTTAATACATATATTGCTTAATTTTCAGAAGCATCTAAATTTCACAAGATATATACATAATTCAAAGACAAAGTGCACCAACAGAGTTCAGAAATGGTTAAGGACATTTGATTGCACCTCTTCTGATTTAAAGAAAGTTGTCTCTTTTTGCTTTTAGTTCATTACCGTCTTTTTCAGAACTATACTCTTTTTTTTCTGATTCCTTTCTTGTTTTCTCTCTTCCTCAGTATCCATGATGTGGAGGTGCCAGTGTTGGACTGGGCAGCACAGGGTCCAAAGTCACACACACCAGGTTGTTCTCCAAAAGCTTGTGATTTCAAATAAACCGGGTGTTGTGTGACTTTTGACCTTTGAGTCTGGGTTCTTGCATTGAATTTAATTACTGTCAAACAACATCCCTGACACTAACAATTAAATTTTACAAATATGTAATTTCATTCCTTCAGGACTTAATTGTTGTTGTTTTTGAAATACATTTTGAAAAATATAATAAATAATTTACTGTACTTTGTTCCTATTTCTCGCCACCTGAATACTGATTTGCCTTCTCTTGGGTTTATCACCAAACGATCTAGTTGATGGAAAATTCAGGAGCAGATTCCTGGAAAGTGCTTAATGAGAAAAAGGACAAAGGATTCTTCCACCAGTTCCTTCACAGAGTGTCTGATTTACAGCATAGCAGTAACCATTGTGAACATTCCTACATTAATATTTTTCCACTTTCCCATTTGAAACTTGAACCTTCAACCAATGTTATTCCATTCACACTGTAGTAAGGAAAATGTGACAGTCAAAGAAAACTGAATGGTGGCTTGAAACCATTGAAATTAGCTGTTAGATTTGCATATCCTCATAAACAATACCTCATTCCCTGGCTACAATGTCAGGTTAAGTCACAGAGTTTGTAACCTTGTACCGGACTACAAATCTGCCTCAGAGTCAGGAGTGTGGTGCTGGAAAAGCACAGCAGGCCAGGCAATAGTTGCTGCTGAAAACCTCATGGATTTCTGTGCTACTTGCAGAGTCAGCTCTTCCAATGCTTTCAGGGCTGGCCTGCAGTCCTCCAAACACTTCAGCTTCTTACTAAACTCTGCTGTGTGAGTCAAGCCTGAGTAAAGAGACTAAGTCATGGTGCAACACAACTGCTCCTGAGAATAGCACTGCTCATATGCCTTCATCTGGCATCACTCTCCTCCAAACAAAATGACCTTTCAACTAACATCCTTGCAAAGCATCATCCCATCTCCAACCTTGCTTTCCTCACCAAGTTCCTTCAATGTGTTGTCACCTCCAAAGTCCATCCTCAGCTTTCCCAGAACACCATGATCTCTCCAATCTTCAATGTCTTGAAGATTTCCACCTCTACCACATTTTTATGTAGTTAGTTCCTGATAGCAGTCAATCTCTGAGTGAAAACAATGCTCCAACAATCATCTTTAAGCCTCCTGCCCCTTACCTTAAAGCCCCACCACTGCCACCACCGCAAAGCTATTGACACCTCTATTAAGGAGAAACATTACTCCCTTCAAGACTCTATGATACACAAGTGGCTTCTAGTAAATTCACAAGCAACATCCCTGTGTGGCGATGACTGCAGTACACTTACCCTCTTCATACTTCTTAACCCATTTGTTATTTTTGATATGGTCAACTAAATGGCTCCTCATCCTCAAGTGACCCCATTCAGATGTCACCCGTCCGGGTGGATTGCTTTTTGTCTGTTTCCATTATGAGTCACCTCATTGTAGTCAGAACTGTTAACTCTGGAGTTCCCCAAGCACCTTTCCTAGACCCCTTCTAGTTCTTATCCACAAACTGCCCTTGGTCACATCATCTAAAAACACAGTGTCACGTTTCATACACGCGCTGGTGATACCCAGCTTTACCTTATTGAAACATTTTTGATTCCTCCACTGTTGTTAAATCAAACTGCTCACTTGACAGACACCCAGTACTGGATGAGAAGATATTTTCCCAATTAAATATTAGGAAGACCAAAGTCATTGTTTTCAGTCCCAATTATCTAGTCCCAGAAACTCTCTGCAGGAATTCCTCAAAGTAGACTACATTGGACAGGTTAGGACAGTGAGCAAAGAAATGGTAGATGGAGTACAACATGGGAAAGTGTGCAGTCATGCAATTTGGTAGGACGAATAGAGGCATGGACTATTTTCTAAATGGGGAGAAAATTCAGAAATCTGACTAGCAAAGGGACATGAGAGTCCTAGTCCAGGTAAGTCACTAAAAGAACATGAGTGAACTTTTCTTATCTTCGCTAAGTAACCTGTAACTGAACACCAGAGCAGGCCAGTTTGGGGTGTAGCTCACCAAGGCGAGGGACTCTGAGAACTGATTGAACAATGGGGCAGATTGGACTGAAATGGAAATGAAAAAATGTTCAAAAGGTTTTAACTTCTGAAGCAACTCCTGCAGTGACATCATAATTCCTGGTGATGTCATTACTTGCTGACTTATCACATGATCTTCTCGTTATGTTAAAGAGCTGTGACCTCACAAACACAAACCTCCAGCTCATGCAAAAACTCATTCATCCTTGTGTCACCTCCCCTCCTCCTTCAGAATAGAGCACACCCCAATCCAACGCAAGCCAAAACATCAAAACTGGCCTCAGTTCAGGGCGCAACACCATATGGCCAAAAGGAATGTGTTAAGAGAAATACGCGATGACATTTGTCTCTCTCTGTGCTCTAATGATTCTGATATATCTCCTGGATGGTCCACTCTTGGCTGAGAACCATGTCAAATGTGGAACTCGGTGGGAGGTCAAGAAGTCTTTCCAAGGCGAACCCCAGCCAAGCCCCTGGCCTTGGCAAGTCAGCATTGAGATGGCGGTGGAGAACAGGCACTTTTGTGGTGGAGCTATCATCAATGAGTTCTGGATCATCACTGCTGCTCACTGCTTTATGCCGCCCATATCACAAAGCTTGGAGGAGATTGTGGTGGTCATCGGGTTGAACAAGCAACTGACACCAGAAACCTGGGTACGCTACTCCAACCCCCGTAACGTCATCTTGCACAATGGGTTTGATGAGGAAACAGGGGCAAATGATCTTGCGTTGGTGCGGGTGAGTGAGCGCATCATTTTCGGGAAGTACGCCATGCCTGTGTGCTTTCCCAACAATGAGATCTTCTTTGGGAATACCTGGCTGAACTGTCGAATCACAGGATGGATGAAGACGGGTGAAGACACGACCGATTCATTGCAGGATGCACCTATAAAGATCATCTCCTTCAGAGAATGCAATACCACAGTTTTTGGTGGCAATCTCCAACCGACAATGATGTGCATGGAATTCGAAGAAAATGAGCGCATTGGTTGTCACCTGGACAGCGGTGGCCCTCTCGTTTGCAAAGTTAATAGCACGCAGCAGTATTTCTTAATTGGGGTTGTCAGTTGGATCACTGATTATGAGAAACGTTGGCCTGGAGTCTTCACTGTGACCAAGTCGTACCTGAATTGGGTTGAGCACATCACTGGGCGGTATGGCAAGAAGTTCAATTACAAGGAGTACGGGGCAGACTTGGTCAATCACCATCACAGATCCATGATAAGGCTACTGGCACAAAATGCAAGTACCCAGAATGCACAAAACCACTCAGGTACGAGCTTGGCCAATCCAGGATTGACAATTTCGACCAGCACCAAACTCCCACAGACACTGAAACTGACTGCAACTGGGAATATCTACACTGCTTCGATGGTTGGAATTGTGCTGGTCCATCTCCGCTCCTTGCTGGTCACTATACTGGCAGCTTGACTGAGAATTCCTTAGTGGAAAGGACCAACACAAAGCACTGCTGAACTATCTGCAACCAAATCCTTGATCGATCTGCAATTCTGTGCAAATCTGACTCACGTATATTTCCATGAACTATGATCCTCCATTTATTTCTGATTAGATCCAAATATTAAATATTTAGCAGAATAGAAAATTCAGATTGGAAAATTTCATTGAGTTTTTTGTTTCCACAATTAACCTGCAGTTTTAATGCCAACCCAGCTTGTGTCAGCAATTTTTTGGGTCAAGTTAGACTGCTAGAGAGTGGCCATGAGTTTTAGGAGATTAACGAGCGGGTTGATTCTGTAGTAGAATAGAAGGCATAATGCTTGCTTTCCATATACATAATACACTTCTGTAAAGATCCTGCAGCAGAGTAAGGTCCCCAATTAACTTTTGCAAGTCTGTCTATGGTTGAGACATAAGGAGTGGGACCAAGGTCTGAGTGGAAGAGGTAGGCTGCCCCCTTCTATATCAGGCTACTTCATGCCCAAACTTCAGGGGCAGTACAGGTCAATTGCAATCCCAATGACTAATACACGGCATAATGTGTTCCTTACTCTCTCTGTGGCTAATCTTACAGTCCACTGCTTTCCGCTCTGCGGTCTAACAATCTATTCATTGATTTTTAAACTTTATTTCTTTCTCAGTGTTGAGATACAGTCATAGAGTTGTAAGGATGGACAGCATGGAAACAGACCCTTCAGTCCAATTCGTCCATGCTGACCAGATATCCTAAATTAATCTAGTCCCATTTGCCAGCACTTGACCCATATCCCTCTAAACCTTGCCTATTCATACACCCATCCAGGTGCCTTTTAAATGTTTAATTGTACTCACTCCCAGCACTTCCTCTGGCAGCTCACTTCATACAAGCATCACCTGCTGCATGAAAATGTCGCCTCTTTGGTCTCTTTTATATCTTTCCCCTCTCACCCTAAACCTATGCCCTCTAGTTTTGGACTCCTCTACCCTGGGGAAAAGACCCTGACTATTCACCCCATCCATGCCGCCCATGATTTTATAAACTTCCATGCTGCAGGGAAGTAATTAAAATACCTGACAAAGAGAGACTGTGATGTATGGTTGATGTATGTACAGAGCTTGGTTTTTGGACCCCGTTATGTCACAGGTTTCTGGTTAGTTATTTGATGTTTCAGTGTCAGTTGTGGCTCAGTTGTTACTCATCGTTCTCAACAAGGTTAATAGCACTTACCGTTGTTTATAAACAGTTTACACACAAAACAAATTCAGACTTTCGATTAAACACAAAAATACATAAATGTTGCTGTTCAAGCAGTGCTGCTATAGTTAGTTACATAAAAGCAGCATTTCTCTTGGGTGGTGGGTTGTTGCTGAATTTGCTCAGTATATCCAAACTAAACTCAACATAGAGGTCTTACCCATTTCCACCTTCAATATTCAGGAGATCCAGCACTGAGGCTCCATCGAGAAGATGCAAAGCACTTTAGATAGCACCCTCCAAACCCACAACACAATCACCCAGAATGACAAGGGATCCCCTTTTATCCCTTTGAGCCACTCACCACCCTGGCTTGGAAATATATCACCGTTCATTCACTGTTGCTGAGCCAACATCCTGGAATTCCCTTCCTAAGGGCATCGTGGGTTAACCTACAGCAGGTGGACTGCAGTGGTTCAAGAAGGCAGCTCACCATCACCTTCTCAAGGGTAAAAAGGATGGGCAATAAATGCTGGACTAGCCAACAGCCCACATCCCATGAATTAAAAAATAATATGTCCTTTGCTATGATTTATACAAAGAAGTTTGTTCAAGCTTTAGGTAGACAGGAATGTACGTGAATTAGAAGGGCCAGAGAAGGTTGTGGTACTCTGGAATGTCAGTCAGGAGTTCTTTGGGAATATACAGACTGGTGACATTGGTCTTATTCCCCTGACAACCAGGAATGATACAACTAATAGCTGGCTACCTCACTCCACTGATCCATGTCACTGTTGAGGCTACTGCATCACTATACTTAAGGTCATGGGTGGGAGAACCAGGAGGATGATGTTTTTCTGATACATCAAGATCTGGAATGAGCTGCCTGAAAGAGCAGTGGGAGCTGACTCAGTATCCCTCATAAAATGGAAATCAGGTAAATGTTCAAAGGGAAAAGTTGACATGACCTGGGAAGGACAAAGTGAGTCCACTGAAACAAAGAGCAAGCACAGGCAGAATACTCAGAATGGCCTCCTCCTGTGCCATAAAATATTGATTTACAAAAGGAAACACTCCCCACCCCTCCATCCAAAAAAAAACTCAACAAGCATCCATGATCCAAAAATAGTCTTAGTCACTCTGAGGTGATGACGTCTGATGATAATATTTGCTGACTTACTGCTCAGTTCCCCTCCTGTACGTGGACTGGGAGCAAGAGGAATAGGAAGAAGGGACATTAGGAGCGAGAGAAGTTTGGGCTGGAGTACTGTAGATCCAAAACAGAAAGGGGGTGGAGTATGAGTCTGAAAACCCACATGAGGGGACTGAGAAACCAGCCCCTCATTAGGTGCAGTGAGACTTGAGGGTGGACAATGAAGAGCAGAGAATACTGAGAGTACTCTTAGACAGATACAGTCACCAGGATGAATCATTTATAAGATTATCCTGTTCCTTCCCTCTGTATATATCCCCTGTGCAGTGACAACAGCTTATAAAACATTCATCTCAGGAGCATATTTCTGAAGTGTGGAAAATGGGAAGGCGAGAGCAAATGTTAGCTAGTAATCCAGAGCTCCAGACTCTAATGTTTGGGGACAAGATTAGCGTGGTGCTGGAAAAGCACAGCAGGTCAGGCAGCATCCGAGGAGAGGGAAAATCGAAGTTTCAGGCAAAAGCCCTTCAGGGCTGTTCGGGGACATGAGTTCAAACCCCACCGTGGAGATGAATTCCACAAAAACCTGGAATTGTAAGCTACCCTAACGATAGTGATGCAATCATTTTCGATTCTGTTAAAATCCACCTGGTTCAATAATGTTCTGTACGGAAACAAATCTCCTGTGTTCCCTGGGCTGGCCTATATGTGACTCCAGACCCACAACATGACCGAGCAAGTCACTGAGCTCAAGGGCCATTAGAGAAGGGCAATAAGTGCTGGTCTAGCCAGTGATAGCCACATCCCAAAGGTGAATTAAAAAGGAGGATAGCAACCAGTGAGCAGCTGAATACAGTGCTACAGACTGAATAGACTTAGACATTGCCCACACATCCTGATGATCCACCTCAATCCCAAAAGAAAATTGATGAATACAAGATAATGCACGGGTTAATCCAGCCTGCCCCATGCCCTGGCCTCATTGCAAAACTGGGAAGTCAGACAGGAAGCCCAGTCAATGGAGTAAAGGGGGAGTGGAAGGAAAGCTTGGGAAATCCTTCTTCAATATTATACACTCCTGCCCTCCGCAGTGATCAAGTTGGTCCTGAATTTCCTTTATAAAAGATGATCTTGGTCTCAATTAGAAATAGGCTCCTGATGGAAGGAAATCAGTGAATCAGTGTTCACCACACAGGATGAGAGGCTGAAAAAGAACCATCTTTCATCATCTAACTCCCTTTGGCCTGAACAACATAATATTCTGAACCCTGCTCCCCATTAGCCTGTTTAAGTGAAATACTGCCAATTGGAATGCAGTCTCTTCCATTCATTGGCTTTGCTACTCAATCAGATTAAGCCTCAGTCTTAATCCCCTTAATGTTATAATTTTCTTTCTGATGATCAGGGGAACTTATGCTTTTGAACTGTTAGAGTTATAAGCAGAGTTTTAAAACTCTATCAATGGATTTCCCCAGTGTGATGTTGAGCCAAACAAGATCCCAGGCCCTTTTCCTGATGATAAGGTTATACTCATCACCAACAGATTAGCATGATCATTTATCTCAGGGCTGTAGATGGACTACTGCTGAGTGCAGATCGGCTCCTCCTGCTTTTGCCTCCTTAACGATAATGAGAATTCATTACCATAGAAAGCCGTGGAGGCCAGATCATTGAGTACATTTAAGACAGAGATGGGTTGGTTCTTGATTGTCAATGGGATCAAAGGTTACAGGAAGAAGGCAAGAGAATGGAGTTGAGAAAATGGGCTGAATGACATAATTTTTGCCCCAGTGAATTATTGGTCTTATGGAGAACACATTGAAACCACATCCCGAACCATCCATGATGTCCACATAGAACAAGTGCTCCTGAGATATGATCTTTTTTCCAGTCTTCACTCGGGTTAGTATGAACAGACAATAATAATAATTAACAAAATCAGAAATTTTAGGAGAAACTCAGCAGGTCCAGCAACATCTGTGAAGAGGAAACAGAGTTAACGTTTTGAGTTCAGTGCAACTGTTCTTGAGATCAGAAATGAGCATAAACATTACTATTACATAATACACATAAAATACTTTGATAGATTTATTACATTTTTCTCTCGTGAGAAGTGTGTGCACTTCAGTAGCAAAGCTTGGGAAGATGGTGTTGAGCTGTCTTGAATGTGACTGAATGGCCTGCCTAGCCATTACAGAGGCAAGTTAGAATCATAGAATCCCTATAGTGTGGAAACAGGTCATTTGATCCATCAGGTACACCAATCCTCCAAGGAGCATCCCACTCAGACCCACCCTATCCATGTAACCTTGCATTTCCCATGGCTAATCCACCTAACCTACACATCCCTGAACACTATGGGCAGATTAGAATGGCCAATCCACCTAACCTGCACATCATTGGACTGTGGGAGGAAACCAGATTATCTGGAGGAGACCTACACAGACACGGCGAGAATGTCCTGAAGAAGGGCTTATGCCCGAAGCGTCGTTTCTCCTGCTCCTCGGATGCTGCCTGGCCTGCTGCGCTTTTCCAGCACCACACTTTTCAAATCTGGTCTCCAGCATTTGCAGTCCTCACTTTTTCCACAGGGGGAATGTGCAAACTCCACACAAACAACCACCAGGCTGGAACTGAAGCCAGGTCCCTGGTGCTGTGTGGCAGCAGTGCTAACCACTGAACTACCGTGCCACCCTGGAAAGTTGCTATGGGTCACATGTAAGTCAGACTGGGTAAGGATGGGCAGATTTCCTTTTGTATAGGACATTTGTGTTTTTACAACAAGCATGGGTTACCATTACTGGAACTAACCCTTTATCTCAGATTTAGTTCATGGACTGAGTTTACATTCTCCGGCTGCTCTGGTGGAATAGGAACGTCTCGCTTCCAGTCTCTAGGTTACTAGCCCATTAATGTGCTGCTATGGTACAGTATTCATAGGGTGACCCCTGTGCCCTTTTGTGCATTATTATTGAATGATGTGAGGCAGCAGAATCGGAGAGATTTCCAGTTGAGCGAACGATTCACTGGCATTAAACTGGTGCATGACTAAAACCTGTTTTATTTTTGTTCACGCCATGTTTTTAGATGCAGCATCAAATCACTCAGCTTCCTGCTATTTCTGGCTCAAATGAATTGATTTCACTGTTCAATAGCTGCCGTGTGAGTGGTTTTATCACACTGTCTCCATGGTAACAAAGCCCGTAAGGCTATTTTGGTAAATTAAAGATAGATATTTTATTAACATGCAGTTGAAGCAGCAATGTGAACTATTCATGTCATACTCTGCAAAATAAAACAGAAAAAACCATGTTGATCGCAACAGGGGCAAATATGTAAATATAAAATATTCTAACGTTATGTAAATTCTGATCTTGAATTGCCCTCATGATTACTCTCATACTCTATTCCAGCTGGTTCAGTCCTAATGCAAACAATTCTGCGACTGATTTAAATCAGAGCCAGGAACACACAACTTCAAATCTTGTCAGCTCTCACCAGTGAGAATTCCTTTGCAGTTTGTCCAGTGGCTTTCCAATGTTTCCGATGTACCTGGAAAGCTGGAAGAGGGTGAAAATGGAAGTTTGAGAGGTAATGGGAAGTTTGGGATATGAAGGTTGGAGCTGAGGTTTTAATTGAGTTTAATTCTTTAAACAATAAAACTATAAAAGAAAATCATTTGAACCCTTTGCTCCTGATCACAGATCAACCTCTTCAGAGCTGCCATGTTCATTTTGCATTGCTTTAGCACCTTGCATCAGCTCAAAACATCCCAAACTGTTGGCAGCCAATGATGCCCTTTCTTTCTAAGTGACCTATATGAATATACTCTATATATGTATACTTTGGGGTGGCACAGTGGCTTGGTGGTCAGCATTGCTGCCTCACAGCACCAGGGACCTGGGTTCAATTCCTGCCTTGGGTAACTGTCTGTGTGAAGTTTGCATAATCTCCCTGTGTCTGCGTGGGTTTCCTCCCACAGTCACAAAGATGTGCAGGTTAGGTGAACTGGCCATGCTAAATTGCCCATTGTGTTTGGTACATTAGTCAGGGTAAATATAAGGTAAGGGAATGGGTCTGGGTGGGTTACTCTTTGGCGGGTCAGCGTGGACTTGTTGGGCTGAAGAGCCTGTTTCCACACCGTGGGGAATCTAATCTAATCTAAAAAAAAGTTGTGTTGTTGCTGCTATAACTTAGGAATGTAGGCATGTGCAGTATAACTGTAATGTGAATTAATCAGATCACCGTTTTTCGTGTTGCTGATTGAGCAATAAATATTGGCCTGGACATTGGGCAGAACTCTCCTGTTCTGTTTTGGAATAGTGCCATAGAATCTCTTACAATCTCTTGAGGAACAGTCTAGTGTTAAGTGTGATATATAAGTGCATATAACCAAACAGATGAACTACTAGAACAAACTGAGAGATAAAAAGCATGATCTAATGGCCATGACTGAGACGTAACTACAGACTGACCAGATTGAGACCTGACTATTGAACAGTACGTAATATTTACAAAGAACAGAAAGCTAGGAAAGGGTAGAGGAGTGGCTGTATTAATTAAAAATGATATGAGCACAATAGAGAGGGATGACCTAAATTCAGGAAACTAGATCGAGAAGCAATAATAAAGACAAGAGATCACTTGTGGGGGTGATAAGTATTAGAACCCCTAACAGTAACAGGGTAGGACATATTATCGAGGAATAAATAATTGAAGTTTGTCCAAAAGGGTCCAGCAGGTATCAAAGAGAATCTTAACCTTCATATAGACTGGAGAAATTAAATGCAAAAGAGTAGTTGGGCTGAGGAATTCAATGAATGCTTACAGGATAATTTCTCAGATCAGGGTGTTATGGCATCAACCAAAGAACAAGTTTTACTAGATCTGGTTTTGACTAATGAGATAGTATTATTTACTGACCTTGCAGTGAAAGCACCCCTGGGTAGCAGTGACCATAATGTAATTGAATTTTATATACTGTGGATCAAAGACTACAACTTTGTAACAAGGACAGTTATAGGGACTGAAAGCAGAGCTCGCAAATATCAACTGGAAATTTACATTAAGGATTTGGTTAGTAGAGATGTTTAAGGGGATATTTCAACAAATACAGAAAGATATATTCCAACAGACAAAAATTCTAAGGACAACTCCATCGTCCATAATTAACATAAAAAGTCAAAGATAACATCAAATTCAAAGAAAAGGCAAATAATTCTGAAAAATTAAGTGTCCAAAGATTGGATACAATCTGAAAACCAGCAAAGAATTACATAGTGGTTAATAAGAGGGGAAAAATTAGAATATGAGATGAAGTCAGCCAAAAATATAAAAGAAGATAAAAAGAAGTTTCTTCAGAAATTTAGAAAAGAAAAGGGTTAACAAAATAAATGTGGGCTTGACAGAAAGTTAATCTGTGGAATTAGTAATGGAGGATAAAGAGATGGCAGACGCATTGAACAGATATTTCACATTGATGTTCACCAGAGAGAACGTAAGTAGCATCCTGGAAATAATTGTAAATCAGGAATTGAAAGGGAGGGATGAACTCAAGAAAATTACAATAACCAGGCAAGTGGGACTGAGCAAATTGTGAGTTGACAAGTTTCCAAGACCTGATAAATTTTATACTAAAATCATAAAAGAGGGTGAGATGGTTGATATGTTGGTTTTCGTTTTCCAAGACTCATTAGATTCAGGAAATGTTCCTTTTGATTAGAAAATAGCTAATCTAACTGTCTCATTTAAAAAGGGACTGAGGCAAGAGCAGAAAACTACAGACCGGTTAGCTTAACATTTATCATCGGGAACATGTTAGAAGCAATAATTAAAAACTTATAACAAAATTATAAGTTCAAGGTAATCAGGCAGAGCAAGCATGATTCTGTGAAAGAGAAATCATATTTAGCCAACTTATTGGATATTTAGAAGACATTTGGATAAGTACATGAATAGGAAAGGTTTGGAGGGATATGGACTGGGAGCAGACAGGTGGGACTACATAAAAGATAGAACAGTACAGCACAGTACAGGTCCTTCGGCCCTCGATGTTGGGCCAACCGTTTATTCTACTCTAAGATCAGACTAACATACATACCCTTCATTTTACTATCATCCATTTGCCGATCCAAGAGTCACTTAAATGTCTCTAATGTATCTGACTCTAATACCCCACTGCTGACAGTGTGTGCCACGCACCTACCACTCTCTGAATAAAGAACCTTCCTCTGACATCCCCCCTAAATTTTTCTCTAAACATCTTGAAATTAAGCCCTCTCTTTTTAGCCATTTCTACCCTGGGGAAAAATCTCTGGCAGTCCAGTCTTTCTATGCTTCTCACCATCTTGTGAACCTCTATCAAGTCACCTCTCATCCTTCTTTTCTCCAATGAGAAAAGCCCTAGCTCCCGCAATCTTTCTTCATAAGAAAGCCCTCCAGTCCAGGCAGCATCCCGGTAAATCTCCTCTGCATCTCTCTAAAGCTTCCACATCTTTCCACATGAGGCAACCAGAACTGAGCACAATTTTCCAAATGTGGTCTAACCAGGGCTTTGTAGAGCTGCAGCACAACCTCACTGCTCTGAAACTCAATCCCCCCAGCTAATGAAAGCCAAAACACCATATGCCTTCTTAACAACTCGATCAACTTGGTTGGCAACTTTGAGGAATCTCAAGAGGACCCCAAGAACCTTCTGTTCCTCCACACTACCAAGAATCCTGCCTTCAACCCTATGATCCGCATTCAAATTCAACTGTTCAAAATGAATCACTTCACCCTTTTCCAGATTGATCAGTCCGGTTCTGCATCCTCTCAATGCCCCATTGCAACCTACAACAGCCCTCCACACTATCCACCATTCCACCAATCTTCATGTCATCTGCACACTTACTAACCCATCCTTCCATTTCCTCATCCAAGTAATTTATAAAGATCACAAAGAGCAGAGGTCCTAGAACAGATCCCTGCAGAACACCACTGGTCACCGAGCTCCAGGCTGAATACTTTCCATATACCACCACCCGCTGTCAGCCATTTCTGTATCCAGACAGCCATATTTTCCTGTATTCCATGTCTCCTTACTTTTTGAATGGGCCTACCATGGGGAACCCTATCAGATGGATTGCTAAAATTCATATACACCACATGTACTGCTCTACCGTCATCAATTTGTTTTGACACATCCTCAAAGAACTCAATAAGGCTTGTGAGGCATGACCTACCCCTCACAAAACCATGCTGACTATCTTTAATCAAACTACGGTTTTCTAAGTAATCATAAATCCTGTCTCTCAGAATCCCCTCCAGTAATTTACCTACCACTGACAAAAGACTGACTGGTCTGTAATTCCCAGGATTATGTCTATTCACTTTCTTGAACATGAGAATAACATTTGCCACCCTCCAGTCATCTGGTACTACTCCTGTGGACATTGAGGATGCAAAGATCATCGCCAAAGGCGCAGCAATCTCTTCCCTCCCTTCCTGTAGTATGCTAAGGTATATCCAGGGGGCTTATCTATCTGCACGTTTTTCAAAGTTTCCACCCTCCTTCTTGACATCCACCTGTTTGAGCATATCAGCCTGTTTCATGCTGTGCTCACAAATGAAAAGGTCCCTCTTACTAGTGAATACTGAAGCAAAGTATTCATTAAAGACGTCCCCTAACCTCCTCTGACTCCAGGCAAGAGATCCCTCCATAATCCATGATCAGCCCTACACTCTGGCCATTAGTTTGGGATGATATTTGGCATGGATTGGTTGGATCAAAGAGTCTGTTTCCATGCTGTATGACTCTATGACTTATGCTTCTATAAGTAACATGTGCGGTGGTTAAAAGGGAACTATTGGATGTATTGTACTTACATTTCTTGAATGCATTTGATAAAGTGCCACATCAAACACTATTGTTGAATATAAAAACTCATGGTGTCAGAGGTAACATATTGGCATGGATAGAAGATTGGCAAGCTAACAGGAAGCAGAGTAAGAACAAATGCATCTTTTTCAGGCTGGCAGGATGTCAAAACTACAGAGTTCATGCTGGGGTTTCAACTCTAAACAACTTATATGAATGATTTGGATGAACCGATTGTAGAAATGGTAGCTAAATTTGCTGATAACACAAAGATAGTTTGGAGAGTAAGTTGTGGGTCGAATATAAGGAAATCACAAATGGAGATAGATAGATTAAGTGAGTGGCAAATGAAGTGGAATGTAAGAAAATGTGAACATGCTCATTTTCATAGAAAGAATAAAAAGGAAGCATGCCATCTATATAGTTAGAGGCTGCAGAGCTGAGGATGTAGAAGGATCTGGGAGTTTCAGTGCATGGATCACAGAAGGTTAGTCTACAGGTACTAGTAATCAGGAAAGATCATAGAATATGATGGTTTATTGTGAAGGGAACTGAAAGCAAGAATAAAGAGGTTATGCTTCAGCTATACATGGTATCGGTGAGACTACATTTGGAGTACTATGTACAGTATTGGTCACTGTACTTACAGAAGAATGTTAGTGCATTGGAAGCAATGCAGAGAAGGTTGACTAGACTAATGCCTGGAATGAGCAGACTACTAGAGGAAAGGCTGGACCTGTATCTTCTAGGGTTTAGGAGAGTCAGAGGTGACTGAATCAAAACACATAAGATCTAAAAGGGACTTGATGAGGTGGATGTGTAGAGGCTGTTTCCTCTTGTGGAAGAATCTAGAACTGGGGTCAAAGTATAAATATAAGGTGTTGCCCATGTAAAACAGAGATGAAGAAATACTTTTTCTCTTAGAGGGTTGGGAGGCTTTGAAATTCCCTTCTTCAAAAGGCAGTGGATGCAGAAGTTTTAAATATTTTTAAGGGAGAGGGAGGTAGATTCCTATTACTGAGGGGATGAAGATTATCAGGGATATGCAGGAATGTAGAGTTGTGGTTAAAATCAGATTGAAGAGTGGAGTTGGCTTGAAAGGCCAAGAGGCCAACTCTTGTTCCTTACTTATACATTTATGTGATACCTCAAACAAAAGACACATCTCAGTAGGTGCTGCAGCTGGGAGGTCAGTTTGGATTGTGGTGTAAGGGGTAGCAGATTGGCCAGAAGAGGATGAGGAAAACAAAGTTCTGAAAGGAGTCCTTCAAACTAGCCATAGGGGCTGCCAAATGTGACATTTCTGGAGGAATCATCACATGAGATCCTACCTCCACCAGCTCCACTCCAAATGCTGCAGCCAATTGCCCCTTCGTCACAGAGCTGAAGCCAGCTGGATGAGGTCTGGACAGTTTGCGTGGATACTATACACCAGTCATGTCAGCTCCTTTGACAGAGGAAAGGAATTGGACCGCAGAGGAGTTTACAGCAATCACTGAATTAGAATTTGAAAAGGTGACAATCAAACTCGTGCAGTGAGCTGTCGAATGTTCCCCTTTTATCATCACAGCCTTCTGAAAACAAGGACTTTGAGCTGAAAGGTCAGACTGAAAAGGCTTCTCAGAAGCGGCAGTCTTGTAGACTCCATCTGATGTAAGATGAAAGGGGGTGAGTCAGAAAATCCACCATTTTCTCTCAAGCTGCTTGACCCAAAGCTTGTGATGACTGTGCCAAACATTAACCCCTCCAGTGCCTGATCTTCATTACCTAATACCCAAATAGCAGGGGTCGCTTTTTTTTTTAGATTTTTTTTTAGATTACTTACAGTGTGGAAACAGGCCCTTCGGCCCAACAAGTCCACACCGACCCGCCGAAGCGCAACCCACCCATACCCCTTACCTAACACTATGGGCAATTTAGCATGGCCAATTCATCTGACCCGCACATCTTTGGACTGTGGGAGGAAACCGGAGCACCCGGAGGAAACCCACGCAGACACGGGGAGAACGTGCAAACTCCACACAGTCAGTCGCCTGAGGTGGGAATTGAACCCAGGTCCCTGGCGCTGTGAGGCAGCAGTGCTAACCACTGTGCCACCGTGCCGCCCTAAATGTGCCGCTTGTCACATTTTAAAATAGTATTCAGGTGGTGCAGTTAGCATTACATCAAACAGCATCAAATCCAGGTCATTCGGCCCAATGAAGCTTTACCTGTACTTCTGTTCCCAGCAAGACTCCTCCCCTGTCGCATTCTGTCCACATATCTTTCTATTCCTTTTTCCTTCATGTATTTAACATGCTTCCCCCTAAGTGTATCTCTGCTACTTATTTTAGACACAGTCTCTGGTAGTGAGATCCACAGCCTTATCAGTCTCCAGATAAAGAGGCTCCTCTGTTGGATCTGTTAGTGATTACCATGGATTTATGGCCTCCACTTCATTTCTTTTGAAAAATTCTTTCGCGGACACGATGGGCAAGGTTGGCATTTATTGCTTATCCCTCGTGTTGAACCACTTTCTTGAACCATTGTGAGTGGGTAGACTCACTGTGCTGTGGGGAAGGGGAGTTTTGGGATTTCAATACAGTGATGACCACAGAACATAGAACATAGAACACAGAATGTAGACTATTACAGCACAGTACAGCCCCTTCGGTCCTCGATGTTGTGCCGAACTGTGGAACCAATCTGAAGCCCATCTAACCTACACCATTCCAATTTCATCTATATGTTTCTCCAATGACCATTTAAATGCCCTTAAAGTTGGGAAGTCTACTACTGTTTCAGGCAGCGCATTCCACACCCCTACTACTCTCTGAGTAAAGGAAGTACTTCTGACATCTGTTGTCGAGTCACAGAATTATAGAGGTGTACAGCACAGAAACAGACCCTTCGGTCCAACTCATCCATACTGACCAGATATCCAATCTAGTCCCACCCGTCAGCACCAGGCCCATATCTCTCCAAATCCTTCTTATTCATATACCCATCCAGATGCCTCGTAAATGTTGCAATTGTACCAGCCTCCATCACTTCCTTTGGCAGCTCATTACATACACGTACCACACTCTGAGTGAAAACATTGCCCCTTAGGTCTCTTTTATATCCTTCCCCTCTCATCCTAAACCTATGACCTCTAGTTCTGGACTCCCCCACCCCAGAGAAAATATTTTGTCTATTTATCCTATCCATGCCCCTCATAATTTTGTAAACCTCTATAAGGTCACCCCTCAGCCTCTGATGCTCCAGGGAAAACAGCTCTAGCCTACTCAACCTCTCACTATAGCTCAAATCCTCCAACCCTGGCAACATCCTTGTAAATCTTTTCTGAATGCTCTCAAGTTTCACAATATTATCTATCACCCTTCAATTTAAAGCTATATCACCTCGTGCTAGCTATCACTATCCAAGGAAAAAGTCTCTCACTGTCCACCCTATCTAACCCTCTGATTACCTTATATGCCTCAATTAAGTCACCTCTCAACCTTCTTCTCTCTAACGAAAACAGCCTCAAGTTGCTCAGCCTTTCCTTGTAAGACCTTCCCTCCATACCAGGCAACATCCTAGTAAATTCCCTCTGAACCCTTTCCAAAGCTTCAACATCCTTCCTATAATGTGGTGACCAGAACTGTACGTAATACTCCAAGTGCAGCCACACCAGAGTTTTGTACTGCTGCAACATGACCTCATTGCTCTGAAACTCAGTCCCTCTACCAATAAAAGCTAACATACCATATGCCTTCTTATCAACCCTCGGTTGAATGGTGAAGGAATGGCGGTATCCTTCCAAACTGGAATGATCTACAACTTGGGACAGAGCTTGGAGGTTCCCACATCCTGTTTTGTTGACTTGGTAGAGGAGAATGGGTGGGGGTGTGGCGGGGAGATGCTGTCAAAGAAATCTTGGCAAGTGTGTAGTTTCATTTCCACTGAAGCCAATAACCTCTCTTCATTCTGGGTGTCAAAAATTTGGAATTCAGAAAGGTAGTAAGCTATTCCAGATCCTATTAATACATTGCAATGTGATCCTTTCCATTCAAAAGTGAATCCAGACGGAAGAGAAGAAGGGGACTTTGCTGATCTGAAAAAGTTGTCAATTCTGACTGAGAATAATCCAGGAGATTTCATCACATGCCCTCCATCTTCAAACCATCCCATTCCCACACTCTCCTCATTATTCCATCCTCTGGATTCACTATTCTTTGATGTCCAAATGGAAAACCATCATAGAGATGAACAGCACGGAATCAGACCCTTTGATCCAACTCATCCATGCCAATCAAATATCCGAAATTAATCTAGTCCCATTTGCCAGCACTGGGCCAATATCCCTCTAAACCCTTCCTATTCCTGTACCCATCCGGATGCCTTTTAAATGCTGTAATTGTACCAGCCTCTGGCTCAGTCCATACACACACCACCCTCTGCATAAAAACATTGCCCCTTAGGTCCCTTTTAAATCTTTCACCACACACCTTAACCCTATGCCCTCTGTATTTGGACTCCACTACCCCAGGGAAAAGACCTTGGCTATTTACTCTATCTGTATTCCTTATAATTTTATAAACTTCTATAAGGTCACCACTCAGCCTCCGATGCTCCAGGGAAAACAGACCTAGCCTCTTCAACCTCTCCCTATAGCTCAAACTCTCCAACCCTGGCAACATCCCCATCTATTTTTTCTGAACCCTTTCAAGTTTCACAACATCTTTCCTATAGCAGAACTAAACACAATGTTCCAAAAGTGGCCTGACCAATGTTTTCCAATTGGATGAACCCTCTCAGTTGGATGGAAAATAACTTATGGTTTTATTTTAAAGAAGATCAGGAGAGTTCATTCTAAGTGCCCCAGTTCAACGTTTATCTTCCAACTAATATTACCAAGCTAAATTACATGATTGTTTGTGGGAGTTTGTTCTGCATAAATTCTCTACCATGGTTCCTACATTACCACAATGACCATGACGGGGTAAGATTTCCTTCCCTAAAAAGTATTACTGAATTAGATGGGTTTTTACATCAATTGACAATGGTTACATAGACATCATTAGATTTCTTTTTTAAATCCAAGATTTTTTATTGAATTTAAATTTCACCTTCAGCCATGGTGGTATTTGAACTCAGGAGCACCAAGGACAGTTGTCACACTCCCTGATGGATTGATAATTCAATGCTGTTTGTAAGTGGAAACTCCAGGACCTTGTGGTGGTTTATTTCCCTGCTACAAGAAGCAGCTAAGGCCTTTGTTTTAGAGTATGTGAATCCTTCCACTAACAGCAGACGTTATTACATGTAATGTGTCTGGAAGAAGAAAGTTTCAATACAAATTCTTTGTTTAAAAAAAATCCACCAACACCTTTTGTTCTGTGACAAATTTCACTTCCAACCAACAAAGCTCAACATTTTTCTTCTCACAAGAATTATAATTTTGTACTGAAATGACTCAACATCACTGTTGATTGAAAGTGAATGAGAACTGGAAATCAGACTCAAAGACATCAATAGAAATTCATTTCACACAGTTTGAGTGGAATTAAACAGGACTGTTAAGTGAGATCATTAGGTTTTCTCTGAACAGTGCAATCCTTTCATAATAGACATATTTCCATTCATAAACCCATTACAACAGGTGCGGCTTCGTTCCAATGAGACAGTTTCTACCCTATCTATTGTCAATACAGGAAGATGTCCCTCAAACACTGCCTGCAACTAGTGAGCTTAGAGCCTCTGTGTTAAATTAACAACAACTTGCTTCCTCATAAGCACCTTTAATGAAGCGAGATATTCCAGGAGGTAAAGCAGGATGAGATTGGACTCTAAGACCATTAAGGATATAATAGAGCCCATGACTGAAGGTTTTGTTAAAGAGTTAGGTCTAAGGAGGGACTTAAAGGGGAAGAAAGAAATAGAATGGCCTAGGGAGGGGACTCCACAAATTAGGCTCCAGCCAGTTGAAGGCACAGCTTCCAACGGTGGGCGATGAAACCAGGGGCAAAATTGGAACCAAATTATCTCAGTGAGCTGTAGGTCTGAAGGCAATTAGCAAGACAGAGAGAGAAAGGGCCAAAAAAAGGATTTGAACATCAGAATGAGAATTTGGAGCCTAATGTCTTCTTCTCATTCTTTTTGGCTGGTCCCTTAGGATTGAGGATGGCATTTGTTCTCTCTGGAATGGTGGGCCATGAGGTGATAACATAAATTTATGCTGATCCTCATACCCTGCCACAGGAGGGTATAGGTGGTGTTTGAAGGGGTGGCTGGGTGGGATGCTTGGGTTTCTGAAACCCTCCCATTACTGTTTGTACTCAGCCTGTCAGAGACATTCATGTTTGTTGTCTTCTTCATGGATGCTTCTTTTCCAGCTTGGACTGTTTTGGCAATGTTCTCATGAGTCAGTGAGTAGATAGTATATTTTCAGAGAGGCTTTAAGACCATAAGCCCATGAGAAATAGGGACTGGAGTAGGCCATTAAGCCCTTTCAGTCTGCTCCGCCTTCCAATAGGATCATAGCTGATCCAACATTACTCATATCCACTTTCCTGGGCTTTCCCAACAACCATTCTCCAGTTAAATAATACTCTTTCTTTCTCCCTTCCAAAATGAACAAGTTCACATTTTCCCATGCTCTCCTGACGTCATATTGTGGCTATACAAGGCATTGGTGAGGCTGCATCCAGAGTACTGTATACAATTCTGTTTTCCCCTCCTATTGGAGGGATGTTGTTAAACTGGAACAGGTGAAAAAAAGAATTGCAATGATGTTCCCGAGACTGGAAGATTTGAGTATAAGGAGAGGTTGGATAAGCGGGGACTTTCTTCCCTGGATCGTCAGAAGTTGTGGGGTGTATAAAATCATGAGGGGCATAGATAAGGCAAATAACCAAGGTCTTTGCCCCAGGGTAGGAGATTCCAAAACTAGAGGGCACAGGTTGAAGACAATAGGGGAAAGATTTAAAAGGGATTTGAGAGGATCTTTTTCACATAGGGAGGGGTGCATGTATAGAATGAGCTGCAGAGGAAAAAGACATTTGGACAGGTCCATGGATAGGAAAGGTTTAGAAGTATGGGCTAAACACAAGCAAATGGGACCAGTTCAGTTTTGAAACCTGGTTGGCATGGATGAGGAGGGTCGAAGGATCTGTTTCCATGCTGTATGACTCAATGACTCTATTTAACCTATCAATATCTCACTGTAAACTGCTTGTATCCCTCTCACAACCTGACGTTCCACCTGTTTTTGTGTCACTTGCAAATGTGACAACAGTATCTTCACTTTCTTCCTCCATGTCACTAATATATGTGGTAAACTTTGAGGCCAACCTTGAAGTGATGTCTTTTTCCGATCCTTCTGGTAACTGCTTGCTGTGGTGGAACTGGGAGTAGAGAGCTTGTTTTGGAAATCTTGTGTCAGGCATGTGGTCAGGCCACTTTGACAGTAATCAGTGCCTTGATGCTTTTAAAGGGCACTGATATTGGAGCGACTATCACGAATCACAGGATTTTACTGTGCAGATGGAGGCCACTTAGTCCATAGTGACTGCATTGTTTTTGTTCCCTACCGACAATCTCCTGCCTTTTGCCCATATTCTTGCACAGCATTTCTATCCAAATGCCCATCCAATGTTGTCTTGAACGCCTGAATTGAACCTGCCCCCATTACATTTCCAGGTAGTGCATTCCATACCCTGATTACTCGCTGGGTGAAAGAGTTTTTTTCTCATATCACTCTTGCACACCAGTGGATTTGTGGAATTTTATTAACGCAACACTGGTGATATTTCTCAAGGGATGTGTGTTGTCTGTTGTACATTGTCCACATCTCCGATGGATATAGAAGAGCAGGTATCACAGCTGCCCTGGAGACCAAAAACTGGTTATTAGGTTTCATGTCATTGTTGCCAACACCAGAGGAGATGTTGAATTTAATCATCAATGTCTGTTGTTACTGAAAGAAGCTTCCCAAGGTAAACATACTGATCTTTATTGTCCAGTGGTTCTCTCTGTATCTTGGATTCTCTCTCTGCAAATGTTGCCTGGTCTGCTGTGTATTCCCAGCATTTTCTGTTTTTATTTCAGATTTCACAGTCTGCAGTATTGGACTACTAGTTTTGTTGTCTTGTTTGGGACTTTGTATCCTGCTGAAAATGAAAAGTTACATCCTTATGTTCATGCAAGGAAAGATAAAGAAGCTTCCAAAAAAAATTTTGAAAGAACTGGATGCTGGAAATCAGAAACAAAAACAGAAATTGCTTGAAAACATCAGGAGGTCTGGCAGCATTTATGGAAAGAGATCAGAGTTAACATTTTGGGTCCAGTTGATGAAGAAAATTCTCCCAGACATCTGGCAGTTTGATCTGTTGTCATTGGTACAACCCTTACTTGATCAATCCTCTCAGATTTAAATTGTCTCAAGGTCTGGGATCTCGGTATTGTCCCACTCTATACAGGCCTTCTTCCTAGACTAGAATCCCTACAGTGTGGAAGCAGGTCAAACGGCCCTTCAATCCACACCAAACCTCTGAAGAGCATCGCGAGCTTCCTACCCTAAGCCTATAACCCTGCATTTATCATGGCTAATCCACCTCACCTAGGCATCCAGGGGCACTGTGGACAATTTACTATGACCAATCCACTTAAGCTGCACATCTTTATAACCCTGTTGGAGGAAACCCACACAGACACAGGGAGAATGTGGAAACTCCACACAAACCGTTCCCAAAGGTGGAATTGAACCTGGGTCCCTGGCGCAATGAGGTAGTAGTGCTAACCACTGAGCCCTATGTCACCCCTGCTCTAGTCTTCAGACTATGCTTACTCTAAATGCGTGCTGTATTTTGTCTCTGTTTCTTTATTATACATCAGGGGCATCCCCAATTTTATTTGCTCCACCATTGGTGACTGTGCCTTCAGATGCCTGGACTCTAAACTCTGGAACTCCCTCCTGAAAGCACGCAGCCTCTCTCACTCTCTGCTTAAAACTCACTCCCATACCCAGCCTTATATTGATCAGTTCAAACTTTGTCTGCTTGGCTCCTGTACTGTGCCTTAGGGCATCTTATTTTGTAAAGGGTGCTATATAAATGCAAAGTGTTAGAACAGATAACAGTACAGCACAGGAACAGGCCCGTCAGCCCACCACGTTTGTGGCGACCACAAATGTTGTTGAAAAATTGGTTATTGACATCTTATTTTGCCAAAGAACCTGGGCAGCTGGTCCAATTATCAGAGGCTTCTGAGAGCGAAAATAAATCAAAATGTCATTGTTTTTGATGTAAGCTGTAACTTCCACCCTTCACCACCTCACACTAGGAACAGAGTCATGTTCCACAGGGATCTTTGCTGCCTATAGAGTCACTGTCAGAGTAAAAGAGTCCACATCTTCACTAATCAGTAATGGTGACCATCATTACCCAATCACTCAATGATTTACAATTAGTTTCAAGGAATGAGCCAATTACTCACATAACCACTCTGGTCTATGCCTCCAGACCTACTTTGTATTTAGTCTTATGCTGTCCCTGTCCTGGGAGTATTTGGTGGGAATGGTGTACTGGAAGCTTTACTTTCAGTTTAAGAGAGTAGAGAGTGCTTTACTCTGTACCTAATCCCTGTCCTGCGAGCCTTTGATGGATGCAGTGTAGAGACAGATTTACTTTCAACTTAAAAGAGTAGTGGGAGATTTAACTTCAGGATAAAAGAGTAGAGAGAATGTTACACTGTGTGTACCCCCTTGCTGCAACCTTTATGGCAGTGTTTGATAGGAATATAAAGAGAGAGCTTTATTTTCAATTTAAAAAGTGTAAAAGGCTTCACTCTGCATCTAACCCCATGTTCTGTACATCCTGCGAGTGTTCTGTGTGGACACTGAAGAGGTTGCTTTATTTTCAGTTTAAAAGAGTTGAAGGAGCTTCAGTCTGTATCTAACCGTATGTGTACTGATTTGGGATTATTTAATGGGAGCAGTGTGGAGAGTTCCTTACCTTCAGTTTAAAAGACCAGCAAGAACTATACTTTGTACATAACTTAATATTGTACTGTCCTGGGGGTATTTGATGGGAACCAAATAGAGGGAGTTTCATCACTAAGGTTTGTAATTTCTACCTCACTGCACTTAGAGTCATAGAGTCATACAGCACTGAGATAAACCCTTTGGTCCAACTCGCTCACACTGACCAGACATCCTGATCGGACCTAATCCCACTTCATCCCTGTCTCAGCTCACCTGCTGCAGAAGCCTTCTTTTATGACTTTGTTACCTAGTGTTGGAATGACACCGATTCACTGGTGGCTGGTCTCCCACACCTATAGACCATCCATTACTCTGCTACTGTGTCTTAATTCATAGCCAGTCCTGTTGTCTGTTACTGCTCGGACTCACTGACCTACACTGGTTCTCTACAGTCAAGCTTGGATTGGAAAATACTCATCCTTTTTTTAGAAATCCTTCCATAGTGTCCGCCTGTCTTATCTCTGTAAACTCTACCAACCCAAAAACGGTTGTGATGTCTGTACTTCTCTAGTTTTGGGCTTTTGAACATTATCCAATGTAATCACTCCAACATTGGCAGTCAATGCCTTTAGCTGCCTAGGGTCTAGAATTCCCTCCCTCCATCTCTGTTGCTATCATTTTGTGTTTGAAAGTATCTCTTGGACCTATCTATCTCTTATGCCTCAGAGTCATATTTTGTTTTATATTGCTTCAGTAAAGTGTATTGGACTGCTTTGTTACATTAAAGATGCTATAGAACTGTAAGTTGCCATTGATGATTGTTTGTTACTAACACTGAATGCCTAAATGGTAATTATTCCATTTGGTATACAAACCCCCTCATTTATTTTAGGACAAAGTTCAACAAAATTAGTGCAGAAGAACAAGAAACAGAAAAAGTACAGCAACATTGGCTTCAGGTATCACCAATGCAACAAAGAAAAGCCTGCTCCATTAGGAATATTCCTATTCCAAAGGAATTCTCTGTTTATTAATACACTGTTTAATTTAAATCACAAATAAGATTCATGTGGAATTTACACAGGAGCTAGAACTACAGTCAAATTAATTACAAAACATACATCTGGGTAAAGTATTAAATCAAACCACAGGAGTTCAGACTACTTGCTGTTTCATACACCTTAAACAAACACTAATCCTGATTGTAATTGCACAATTGCAGAGATGCAATGAATAGACACTAATTGTTTCCTTATGTCGGTTGGAAGGATTGCAGAGGGACGTGAGGGATGGTGAGGGTGACGTGTGGGGGCTAAGAAGGTCCCAAACTTTGAAGGGGTTGCTGAGCCTGGAAGTCTGATTTGTGAACATTTAAGATTGCAGGATTCAATAATGTTCACAGATTCCGGGAGGAGAGAAGGATCACAGAATGAATCTAGACTTTGGGCAGTTCACTTGCACCTTGGCCACTATTTGACACTTCAAAGAGTCCAAAAAGAAAGTAGCCCTTAATTTTCAGGATGTGGCTGTCAGAGGCAAGGCCATTGTTTATTGTTCATCCATAGTTGCACTTGAGAAGTTGCTGGTGATGGGTCTTTGAGCAGGAGGGTTGCAGTTTTTCTGGGGAAGGTGCCTACAGTGCTGTGTGCTATGCTGTGAGCCTCACACCCTCACATCCTGGTTTCTCAAACTAAACACACATGTACGGGAGGCATTTAGTTGCTGACTAAGCAATTCTCTTGAAGAGAAGTATTGAAATTGAAGTCTTTAGAATCATTCCAAGGTTTGACAGGGTAAATATATTAAGCCTGTTGCCTGTTGTGGATCGTGTAAAAATATCCTGATAGGGTACAATTAGCGCGACCTAGCGCGAGTTGATCAGAAAAGAAGGAGCTGGTAGGAGACAAACCTGAGGTTAGTGCGCTCACTCAGTCTGTATTTTAATTGAAGTTTCTATTCATGGAACCTGTAAACAACTGCAATGATGCAACAAACTTCACATTGTCTACTGAACAAGTTAGACCAGAAAGGTGGCTATTTTCAACCACACTACATCACTCTGGGCTTCAAGGAACCCACATACACAAGACTGGAGGCTGCCAATGCTGGTATCCCACTGTAGATATTTTCTAGTCAGCCTATTCAGAAATGGTATTACACTCCTCTGGATCAGGTGAGACTTCATCCCAGCCACAAGAGACCCCTTTTGGTGGTGATGGAAGGGAGTGCATTGCATTTTGATCAATTTGTCAGCTTGTTGACCACAGATACACAGTTCTACATGAGAGTGGTGCTGGAAAAGCACAGCAGGTCAGGCAGCATCCGAGGGGCAGGAAAATCAATGTTTCTGGCAAAAGCACTTTATCAGGAATTAGGCCTTCATTCCTGATGAAGGGCTTTTGCCCGAAACATCGATTTCCCTGCTCCTCAGATGCTGCCTGAGCTGCTGTGCTTTTCCAGCACCACTTTAATCTAGACTCTGATTTCCAGCATCTACAGTTGCACAGTTCTACATGGTTTACTTGGGGAGTGTTTGTTCTGTCTCAGCAAATGGTCAGAGCACACTATCTTCCTGATTACCAGCCATATTCAAGACCAGATGCAAGGCAGTGAATTCTTCCTGCCGTGCTCCAGCAGAAGTGGAGGAATGCAGAGGATGGAGACAGTTGAAAAATTTGGAACAAATGCCTTCTTTATACTATTGCTGCTTCAAATGTCTTGCAGCTCCAGCTTTAAATCAATGGGTTGGGGACTCAATCCCATTCCAGTATTGGATGACAACAGTTGCTAGCATTGTCCTGATTGGATGAATGGCCTCATTCTGGGCTATACTGACTTTAAATGTGCATCATATGACACTGAAATTAAAGTTCTCTGTAAGAGTCTTGGATGAGAAAAGAAACAGGTGGACGCTATCAAGTTGTTATCAAAGGTTTGAGAGAGATGAAAGCTTATTGCCAAGAGGAAATGGATGAGGAAGACAGGACTGGGAGAAATGATGCAGGTTAGAAATGGGACAAGTAAAGGATAATGAGAGAGTAGATGAGAAATAAGAAGGCAATAAATATAGGCAGATAGAAACACCGAAATGGAAGATGTGAGGAAGAGAATGAGAAATGGCAGAAGTGAAGAGCAAGCTGAAAAATAAAAAGAAAAGATTGGTCCATCAGGGAGAAAGATCAATTTTTAGCTTCACTTGATAGTAATCTGCTGTCAGAATTAATGATGAATTCAGTTCATTGATGTTCGACCCACTGAAAAACAAGTGAGGTACATTAACCAAACAGCAGAAGCTTGTAGGTGTTTCTAAATGATTACATTCCCAGAAGCAAGCACTTCAAATGTCTGACAGTAATTCTCTTGTATTTTTTGCAAGAAGTGACTGATTCTGATACTCAATTCTACTCATACGAATAAGAGAGTTAATATCAACCACATGATATGTCTCAGTCTGTGTGAAAATTCTGCTGTCTAATTGTGATCAATTCAAACCCTCAGCTTATACCTTAGGGGCAGCAGTAGCTCACTCAGCCTCTCAAACTCATTCCATTATTTTGATTACTTCACATTGCTGCCTGGCTTCTGGTAACCTTTCACATTCCTTGTTTATCAAGAATCTATCTATCACTGCCTTAAAAAAAACTAAAGAACTCCATTGCTTTTTGCTCAGTTGGCTGAAAGGCTGGTTTGTGATGCAGAGTGGTGCCAACAACGTGGATTCAATTCCCACACCATATGAAGGACTCTCCTTCTCAACCTCTCCCCCTGCCTGAGGCATGCTGACCCTCAGGTTAAATCAACACTAGTTGTCTCTCTCTCTCATCAGAAAGCAACCATACAGTCTGCTCAGACTGCGGTGATTTTACCTTTTAATAAATGAAGTACCTAAATGATTAAATCTACATGTACTTCGGGTGCCTGTTATGTGCAACTAGTGTATTAGTTTGTAATTTTAAGATAATTTAAATTAATTTTCTTTACATCAAATAAAAACTGAAGAACTGTGGACGCTGTAAATCAGAAGCAAAAACAAAAGTTGTTGGAATAGCTCAGCAGGTCTGGCATCAACTGCGAAGAGAGTTAACGTTTCAGGTCAGGTGACCCTTTCTCAGAAGGTTGTTATTGGTGTTATTTGTTTTAATATTGTTTCCATCACTTCCCTGTTAACAGCTGAATTTATTTGTCTATTTTATTACTAGATAATTGTCACACATTCCCATATTTTTGACCTGATTACGACACCTACCACGGAACTGATACAGTGCAGAAGGAGATCATTTGGCCCCATTATGTCTGCACTGAATATAAGGGAACTCTTTGATGTAAATTACACCACAATTCAGCTTTAGGATAGAACATTTTCTTGAATAAAATACCATTCTTAAATATAAGGATAATGTCAGAAAGCACATTTTCACAAAAAAAGTGCAGTGGAAATCTGGAACTTTCTCCTCATTAAAGCTGTTAAATATGGGAGTCAATCGAAAAGAAGATTCTTGGCATGGAATGTTTGGGCCAAGTAGCCTGGTTCTGTGTTGTATATGCTGAAAATGTGTTGCTGGAAAAGCGCAGCAGGTCAGGCAGCATCCAAGGAACAGTCCCGAAACGTTGAATCTCCTGTTCCTTGGATGCTGCCTGACCTGCTGTGCTTTTCCAGCAACACATTTTCAGCTCTGATCTCCAGCATCTGCAGACCTCACTTTCTCCTCTGTATTGTATATGCAAATTACGTAATCCTATTCAAAACTTCCAAGATTGAACTTGATTCAATTTTTGTTGGGCAAGCATTCTAAAACCAAGGTGAATAGAATGGAGTTCAGCCATAGTATAACTGAATGATGTAACAGACTCAAAAGGGCGGGGCTGTCTGCTCCTGTATCAGTGTTCCAACGTCTCAATCTTCCTGTGAGAATCTTGGCAGCGATTGTTGGCAGGCTGATTGTCTATGGGTGGCATCACAGTCAATTCCCAAGTTATCTTCACTTGACATGCAGGAGGGATGACTGCGGGGAAGGGTGGATTTGAGGATGGAATTGAGGATGGGGCTGGTGGAATGCTGGTTAGGATCGGCTTGGGGTAAAACCCTGACTGATCTTTGAACTCATCCTAGAGTGACAGAACGAGATTAGAGCTTTAATGTTTCCATAGGGTTAGGGCCCTATCTAAACTGGAATGGTTCCTTGATCTTTGGGGTTGAACTTCTTCATTTGGGGTTGTATATGACACTGGGGGATTCTGTCCTTGTCATGATGCTTTTATGTTGGGTAATGTCATATGATTGAGTGACATTAAATTAAAGACATAACATTATCAGAAACTCCAAACTAACTCTGATTGGGAATCCATTGTGGTCCATTCGTGTCAATAGTATTCTTGAGAAAGTTATTGATTTTCATCAAGCTGTTATCAAATATTAATGATAAAATACCTGATAATGAATCACTGAAAAAGCCACAATTTCTCTTTCAGAAAATTCTTCTGAATTAACCGTGAAAGCTACAAAACAGACTTCAAATCCTTCAACAGTGTTCCACAGTCATCTGACCTTTACACGATGAATATTTAAATCTCAGGGAAGATGTGAAGCTGAAGAACACAGTCCACAAATTTTCATTTTCTTCTCCTCCATGAGAGAGATCTTGGCCAAGTTGTAGAAAGTATCACAATGTCAAGCACGGCTGGTCACTCTGTCCTGTTCTGACCTTTCCTTTAGTGGACACCATGATCTGTTAAATTCCTCAGGCCACTCACTCACTGCTTTCTGAAGCTTGGACTTTCAAACCATTGGCTTCTTGACTTATCCACTCTCCTCCTTTTAAAGCCCCCTGCAGCCCTGCCACAAGGTCATCAATCTCTGGCTTTTCATTACAAGGACTGGATCTGATCGAGCAGGAAAGGAGAGTAGTAGTGTGGCTGGGACAAAGGTGCTAGCCAGGAGATATACTTTCTAAACTGGACAGAGACCCAATGACAGGAAAAGAAATATGTAGAGATTTACAGAATGATTAGGGGGCATTCATTTCAACCTTCCATCTTCTGCATTATGAAATGTTCAGTACATTCAAAACTCTGCTAACATATATGTCCTATTGACCCACTGCATTTGGTGAACCATATGGACCAGTTGGCAATGCCTTCCTTTTAACATTCTTACCCTTGTTTTTAAATCCCTCAGAGGTTTGCTCATCCTAAACTCTTCATTTGGATCTACAACTCTCTGAGACCCCTGCACTCTGCCAATATTAGCCTCTTGAACATCCCCAAATTTAATTGTTCCGTCTTTAGACACCATGCTTGCGGTTGTTTGGGCCTCAAGCTCCATAATTTCCTCCTCAAACATCTTTGTCTTTCTGTCTGTCTATCTTAAAGGCATTTACTAAAACAATAACTTGGGCCAAGCTTTCGTTCACCTATTCCAATATCTCATTATGTGTCCCATTTTCATCTGCTATTGCTCCTGTGAAGTGGCAGTGAGTTTTCTATTATGGTAAAGATGCTTTATAAATGCAAAATTATTATTTTTATTCGACTCACCAGATCCACTCTCCAATGAGTGCCAATCTAAAACTATCCTAAACTCCTCAGTGAGGAAGCAGGCACAATGTTAAGAGACAAGTAGAATTAGTTTAAAATCTACAAACAGCAAAGGTTAGCCATCATCTTCATATATGGCCTCGAGAATGAATATTTGGCCTATTTGCAAAAGTGTATCAGTGTGTGATTGCTTCTGATAACTGATTTATAACTTTAAAGGTAACTCAAAACAGGAATCAGTTAAGATAAAGAATACAAAAGCAGATCCAGTCAAATATAAGGCTTCCTATCTGTTAGGATTTGCCTTCTCTCTGGAAACAATCATGAGAGATATAACCATTTAGTGTTAACTGACATAGACCCAAACCGATTCATTCATTCCACAGATAGCTGTTAAGCATCATGTTTTGGAGATCTGCTGATTCGAATACAGCTGTTGGACATTGTAAAGTCAGTAGCTATGTGTTGTTCGAGGAATTCTGATGTTTCTTCCACAATCTGACCTGGTATCCTGAAACCCAATGCCGACTGGTCTAACTTTGGACTGGAAGCATCATAGCTAGACCTGGTTTCTGCATTGCAACCTGTCCTCTGCAAAAACTGCATAAAGTTCTCCTCAATGGAACCTTCTCGGCTGGGCAACCGGAGGTCCTCTTCCAGAGTCTGTTTGAAGAGACAATTGAGGTGCTTGCTTAGCTCCCCTCTGATCTGTCGATTGAGGCAGCCGTAAAAGAAGGGGTTGATGCTGAAGGATGTGTACCCAATCCAGGTGACGATGGTTTCCCAGAGGTCCAGATGGGTCGAGCTCGCGCTCAAAACAGAATGCAAGTGAAAAGCAAAAAATGGCAACCAGCAGACGACAAACTGGCCACCGACCACGAAGAGGATGATGGCTGCCTTCCCTCCACCAAATGTCCGTTGTGGGGATGCCCTTGGCCCTCCAGAGCTGGTGACCATGGTGGACTGACTGCTGAGTGATTCTGACCTTTGCCGAGGTGTGTCCATCCAGGTGGGCAAGGGTCCGTGCTGTAGTGCCGCGACCCTGGCGACTTTGAACATGTTGCAGTAAACGATCAGGATAACTAACACTGGGAACAAGAAATAAAATAGGCCAAAGAAAACTATGAAAACCTTTTCGTATATCTCTCCGCCCCATTGCCAGGCACACTGATTGTTCACGTGCCTTTGGGAATTCCAGCCCAAAACTGACAGTATTGACATCAAAGTGGCTTTGATCCATATGCAGATAATGACAGACACTACCAACTTCAGTGTCATCCTTACCTCATATCTCATGGGATGTACTATGTAATAATAGCGTTCAACATTAATGGCCAGTATAGACAGTATGGATGCAGTTATAAATAACATGCTTAGGAAGAGGTATATCCGGCACAAGGTGTCACCAAAAATCAAGTTGTCAAAAAGAGTAGAACTGGACATCATCCCTAAGGGCATGAGGATTAAGACAGCTGTCAGGTCCACTACACACAAATGGAAAACAAAAACAAATTTTTTGAACAACGGGGTCCTGATAATTACAAGCATCACTGCCGTGTTTCCAATTATTCCGACCAGGTCAACCAACAGCATGAAGAAGAGGCCTATCGATTGAGAAACGAGATCTCTGTCCTTGGGCACGAGACTTTGATTGAAGTGGATGGAAGTAGGAGAGACCTTATGCTGTCTTCCTGGAGTGGAAGCATTCCACGCCCATTCCACAGAAACTGGAGCAGCCATGAGTGTGTAGGGTGATGCAAGGATGGAGACCCTAAATCTCTTCTTCCTAGTCCATCGCCCATCCTCTTTTGGGATAGGGAGTTACTCGTTGGTTGGTAGATTTATTTTTCTAACCATGCAAACCTTGCCTAGCCATCAGCATCAAACAATTAGTTGTTTTGCACATTTCAGATCAAATAGGTTTAGATGAATATTTGCCTCCAATTTGTGGTTTGTATTAGCTTTCATTACCAACCATCATAACTAGCAAAGACTTGGCACATGTCCTCCATTTATGTCTCCTTCCTGCATTGTCTTGTAAACATTAAGTTCACAGCGTCCATTTCCCATTTCTTCAGCATCATAAAAACCTGTAAAAATAAAAAAGTGAAAAGAATTAAGTCTGTTCAGATGCAAATGTCTGGTTCTGATTTTGCCGTACAATTACTGGTCCAACTTTGAAAATGCTCTTGTTAAAGAACTTTGGTTTGCCAGGTCTGAGTTATGGAGATTTAGGAGCTGCATCCATTGAACAATCAAGGGATCGAGGGTTTACGTTTTACAAATTAATTTGTGGGATGTGGGTCTCACTGGCTGAAGAACAAAGAACAGTACAGCACAGGAACAGGTCCTCCAGCCCACCATGTCTGTGCTGACCATGAGGCCATTCTAAACTAATCTCATCTGCCTGCACATGGTCCATATCCCTCTATCCCTTGCCTGTCCACATGTCTGTCGAAATGCCTCTTAAATGTTGCTGTCATATCTGCTTCCACCACCTCCCTTGGAAACATGTTTCAGGCACCTACCACCCTCAGACTTAAAAATCTTCCCTCACACATCTCCTTTAAATTAAGCTCCCTAGTGTTTGATATTTCCACCTTGGGAAAAAGACTACAATTATTCACTCTCTCCACGCATCTTATAATTTTATATATTTCTATCCCCCAACTTCTCCTTATTGCTAATACACTCCAATCCAGGAACATCCTGGTAAACCTCTTTTGTACCCTCTCCAAAGCCTCTATCCTTCCTATTGTGTGGTGACCAGACATGAACACAATGCTCCAAATATGCCTGACTGAAGTTTTATACACTGCATTATGATTTGTCAATTTTTATAATCAATGCCCTGACCGATGAAAGGAAGCACACTGTATGCCTTCTTTATCACCTTGTCCACTTGTCAGTCAGACAAAGAGTAATAGAAACATGCAGCACAGAAACAGATCCTTCGGTCCAAATTGTCCATGCCAACCAGATATCTTAAAAACATCTAGTCCCATTTGCCAGCATTTGGCCCATATCCCTCTAAACCCTTCTAATTATATACCCATCCAGATGCCTTTTAAATGTTGTAATTGTACCAGCCTCCGCCACTTCCTCTGGCAGCTCATTCCATACACATACCACCTTCTGCGTGAAAAAGTTGCCCTTTAGTTCCTTTTAAATTCTTTCCCCTCTCACCTTAAATCTATGCCCTCTAGTTTTGGACTCTCCACCCCAGGGGAAGTGCCTTCTCTATTTACCCTATCCATGTCTCTATAAGGTCACCCCTCAGCCTCCAATGCTCCAGGGAAAATAACCCCAGCCTCTATACAGCCTCTCCCTATAGCTCAAATCCTCCAAGACTGGCAACATCCTTGTAAATCTTTCTTGAATCCTTTCACATTTTACAACATCCTTCCGTTAGCAGAGAGACGGGATTTGCACGCAATGTTCCAAAAGTGGCCTAACCAATGTCCTATACAGCTGCAACATGACTTTGCAAATCCTATTCTCAGTACACTGACCAATAAAGGAAAGCATACCAAATGCCTTCTTCACTATCCTATCTACCTGCAACTCCACTTTCAAGGAATTATGAACCTACACTCCAAAAGGTCTCTTTGTTCAGTAATGGTCCCCAGGACCTTACCATTAAGTGTTTAAGTCCTGCCCTGATTTGCCTTTCCAAAATACAGCACCTCACATTTATCTAAACTAAATTTCATCTGTCACTCCTCAGTCCATTGGTCTATCTGATCAAGATCCTGTTATACTCTGAGGTAACCTTTTTTGTTGTCCACTACACATCCAATTTTAGTGTCATCTTCAAACTTACTAACCGTGCCTCATATGTTCACATCCAAATCATTATATAAATGACAAAAAGCAGTGGACCCAGCACCATCCTTGTGGCATACTGCTGGTCACAAGCCTCCAGTCTGAAAAGCAATCCAGTACCAACCCCCCCAAATCCCGCCTTCTACATTTGAGCCAATTCTGAATCCCAAATAGCTAGTTTTCCCTCTAGTCCATGTGATCTAACCTTGCTAACCAGCCTACCATGGTGAACTTTGTCAAATGCCTTACTGAAGTCCATATAGATCACATCCACCACTTTGCCCTCATCAATACTCTTTGGTATTTCTTCAAAAAACAATTAACACAATTTCCCATGCACAAAGCCATGTTGACTACCCCTAATCAGTCCTTGTGTTGCTGTTTTCGGGGATCTATGGACGTGCACCCCAAGATCTTTCTGTTTATCAATGTTCCTAAGGGTCCTGCCATTTACTGTATACTTTCCTCTTACATTTGACTTCCCAAAATGCATCACTTCACACTTGTGCATATTAAATGCCATCTTCCATTTCTCTGCCCAACTTTCCTATCTATCCTGTGGTATCCTTTGATAATCTTCCTCACTAACCACGAATTCACCAATTTTATTGTCATCTGCAAAATTACTAATCAGCCAACCAACATTTTCATCCAAATCAATTATATAAATTACAAATATTAGAGGTCCCAGCACTGATCCCTATGGAATACCATTGGTCACAGATCTCCAGTTAGAAAAACAGTTTTCCACAACTACCTTCTATCATCTATCAACAAGCCAATTTTATATCCAACTTACCAATGCACTATGGATCCCATGTGACTTAATCGTCTGGACCAACCTACCATGAGGGACCTTATCAAATGATTTAATAAAGTCCATGTAGACAACATTCACCCCCATATCCCCAAATTTTCTTTGTCACTGCCTCAAAAAACACAATCAAATTTGTGAGACATGACTTTCCCCACACGAACCCATGCTGACTATCTCTAATAAGCCCTGATTTGGAGATGCTGGTGTTGGACAGGGGTGTATAAAGTTAAAAATCACACAACACCAGGTTATAGTCCAACAGGTTTAATTAGAAGGACGCTAGCTTTCGGAGCGATGCTCCTTCATCAGGTGATTGTGGAGGGCTCGATCGTAACACAGAACTTATAGAAAAAAAGTTGTCGGTCCTAACAGATGAAAGACTTAACAATCAATTTTTCAATGTATAATTTCAGTTACATCTCACTGTAAATTTTTGCTATAAATTTGTGTTACGATCGAGCCCTCCACAATCACCTGATGAAGGAGCGTCACTCCGAAAGCTAGTGCTTCCAATTAAACCTGTTGGACTATAACCTGGTGTTGTGTGATTTTTAACTCTAATAAGCCCGTTCTTTTCCAACTGCAAGTAAATCCTGTTTCTCGTAATCTTCTCCAATAATTTCCCAACCACTGATATAAGGCTCACCGACCTATAATTTCCTGGATTATCCCTGTTTTCCTTCTTTAACAAAGGAACAACTTCAGCTACTGTCTAGTCTGCTAGGACCACATCTGTGGCTAAAGAGGATACAAAGATCTCAGTTAAGGCCTGAGCAATATCCTCCCTTGCTTCTCTCAGTAGCTTTGGGATATATCCCATTAAGCCCTGGGGGCTTATTTACCTTAATGTTTTTCAAGACACCCAACACTTAATACCTTCCTTAATTCAACATGACTTAGAATATCAATATACACCTCCTAATCTTACCATCTCCAAGTCCTCTTCCTTGGGGAATCCATACTTGAGCAAAGATGTACTGACGTTGTAGGGCATGCTGAGGAGGTTCACTACATTGATTCTAGAGTTGAGAGGGTTGGCTTATGAGGAGACACCGACTAGACTGGGACTATACTTGATTAGATTAGATTCCCTACAATGTGGAAACAGGCCCTTCGGCCCAACTAGTCCACACCGACCCACCAAAGAGTAACCCGCCCTGACCCATCACCCCCATCCCCCCGATGCACCTGACTCTACGGGTAATTTAGCATGACCAATCTACCTGACCTGCACAGCTTTGGACTGTGGGAGGAAACTGGAGCACCTGGAGGAAACCCACGCAGACACGGTGAGAATGTGCAAACTCCACACAGACAGTCGCCTGAGGCTGGAGTTGAACCCGGGTCCCTGCCGCTGTGAGGCAGCAGTGCTAACCGCTGAGCTAACGTAATGCCCCAATTGTTGGAATTTAGAAGACTGACGGGGGTTCCTAAAGAAACATATAAAATAATGAAGGGAATAGATAAAATAAAAGCAGGGAGATTGTTTCCTCTAACAGGTGAAACTAGAACTAGGGGGCATAACCTCAAAATAAGGGGGAGCAGATTTCAGACAGAGGTGAGGAGGTACTTCTTCACCCAGAGGGTAGTGAATCTGTGGAATTCCCTGCCCAGTGAAGCTGTTGAGGCTACCTTGTTGATTGTTTTTAAGGCAAAGTTAAATAGATTTTTGAATAGTAAAGGAATTAAGGGTTATAGTGAGCGGGCAGGTAAGTGGAGCTGAGCCCATGAAAAGATCAGCCATGATCTTAATGAATGGCGGAGCCGGCTTGAGGGGCCAGATGGCCTGCTCCTGCTCCTGGTTCTTTTGAATACGGAGTTAGGTACTCATTAGCAAAACTACCCGGCATTCTGGATGGTAGGTTCAGTGACATTACCACTACAACACTATCTGTGGCTTTTACTATTTATAAAAAATGTTCCACGAGGAATGCTTCCTTCCAAGTTAGGACATTGAGCATTTCATGAAATTTGAGTGGGGCAAGGTCACTCATTTTCTGATGTCTCAAAGCCTTTCCACCACCTCAGAAGTGCAGTGGAATGCCTTTCATTTCTCTGAATCGAACCTAATTCTGGGGAATGAAGCTGGACAGGTGTTAAGGTGGCGCTGAAGCAGCAGCTTTGTGATAGCAATCACAACACCATAAGTTTCTAAGTTTATTATGAGAAAAGAAAAAAGAAGATCTGTAAAAACAAGGGCTGGATTGGGGAGAAGGCAGATTTCATTAAAATAATGTAGGACTTGGCCAAAATACACTGGGAAAGATTACTTTTGGGTAACTCTCAGGGGATGTAGTGGGGGGAGTGGGGGTAGTGGTGTCATTTGCAGTTGGAGGTGTGCAAACAGGAATTCAGAGCATACAAGCCCAATATGTTCCCTTTAGTATGAAATGTAGGAGCAGCCAGCCCAGAGGACCCCGGACGTCTTGGAATATTCAGATCTGAATTAAAAGGGGAAAAAAAGCAAATAACAGATACAAAGGGATCAAGTGAACAGAGGCCCTAGTAGAGTATAGATTGTGCAGGGTAGGGAGGGAGCATCTTACAACAGCAATTAGGAGAGCAAAGAATTGGCATGAAGAAACACTGGTGGGCAAGGTTAGGGAGATTTCCAGGAAAGTTTATAAGTAGATTAAGAGGAAGAAAATAACCAGGGATAAAGTACAGCTCATTAAGAACCAAAGGGGAAATCTGTGTTTGGAGTTGAAGGACATTGATACAATGTTCAATGAATACTCTATATCTCTCTTCACTCTGGAAGAGGATGATTTAGTTAAAGATTTTGGGAAAATGGACCTTGAGCAGATTGACACAGGGAGTGAGGCTGGTTTAAAAGCGGCAAATCCCGAATTGCATCCCAGACTGCTGTGGGAGATAAGGGAGAAAATCACCAGCACCCTGACTCAAATGTTTAATTCCTCACTGACTGCAAGGAAGGTGCCAGAGAACTGAAGGACAGCAAATGTGATTCCACTTTTCAAGAAGGATGGTATAGATAACGCAAGGAATTACAGTCCAGTGAGTCTCACTACAGTGATTGAGAAACTATTAGAGAAATTTCTGAAGGAAAGAATGAATCTCCATTTTTGCGAGGTAAGATTTTATCAGAGATAGTCAGTATGGGTTTGTCAGAGGGAGGTCATACCTAAGAAATGTGACTGAAGTTTTCAAGGAGATGACCAAGTATGTAAATAAAGGTAGTGTAATTGATGGAATTTATATGGATTTCAGCAAGGTCTTTGACAATGTTTCACATGGGAGACTGACAAAGAAGGTAAAAGGAACAGGATCCAGGTAACTTGGTAAGTTGGATCCAAAGTTGTCTTTGTGGAGGAGACAGAGGGTGGTAAAACAGTGTTTGTGTAACTGGAGGCCAGTATCCAGTGGCCCCATAGGGATTAGTGCTTTAGTCTCTTATTGCTTGTGATGTATGTAAACAATATGGAAGAAAATGTAGATCAGGACATGGTGATAAGCAGATGATATAAAGATTGTTGATGATTGACACTGAGGAGGAGGCTCTTAGGTTAAGTGTGATGTGAAGTACTTCAGAAGAAGTAACCAGACAAGGGAGTATTCAGTGAATGGTAGGACACTAGGACATTCAGAGGAACATAGGGAACATGGAGTGCTTGTCCACAGATCTCTGAAAACATAGGCAGGTAACAGGGTAATTAGGGAGGCATTCTGAACACTTGCCTTTATCGATTAGGGCATATATTATAAGAGCAGGGAGTTTATATTGGAGCTGGACAAAACAGCTGGGGTACACCACACAGAGTGGAAAACTCCTGCAACACTTAAGAAGCTTGACACTTTGAATGAATGAATTAGGAACTGATTGATTAGAACCCAAATACCATGTTAGACATTCACATCTTCACCCAGTATGGCAGCAGTGTGTCATATCTTTGACAGCAGCTCCCAAACTCACAATCTCTACCACCTAGATGACAAAGGTTAGCCAGTATATGGGAACCACATCATTGCAAATTCCTCTCTGAGTTACTCACCATCCAGACTTGGAACCAAATCCTCGCTGTTGCTGAGTCAAGGTGCTGAAACTCCCTGCCTAACAGTACTGCGAGGATATCGGCACAAACCAAACTGCAGCCGATCAAGAAGGCAGCTCATTGCCTCTTTGTCAAGGGCAATTCCACAAGAAAAAAGAGAAATGAACCAAAAAGAGGTAACTTTCTTCTATCTTCAATTTTAAACAACATCTTGCACCATGAGCCTTGACTTACAGCGTACTAGTTCCAAAGACCTCATCTGAGAACAGATAGATCAATATGATAAACCTTTGTAAAAGGTTAGTTCCAACTGCAGCAGTGTGTGTCTTTTGTTAAAGGATCAAAGACTTTATTTCTTTGAATTTAATTAGCATCATTGCAATTTTGATCAAAAAGAGTTGGTTTGTCTCCATTGTTCAGAATTGTGTTGATGCAAATCTGCACATTGTCCTTCACTCCCACCAGATAATCAAGACTGAAGCTGCATTTAGAAATTAGATCACAAATTCATAGTGCACGGAGTAAATATGCCATTCTCCCACTTTAATTGGATGAGTACTACATTTGCAAAAAAATTATTTTCAAAGTGTAGGCATTGTTGGGAAATCTGGTTTAACCCAAGCTGCCCTGAGCAACTGGTGATGGGTCTTGTCTTTCAACTGTGTGAAGCCTGATAAAGCTAAAGGGTTTTATTACTTCAGAGGACTGATTAGAAAATCAACACAGGACAGGAGACATATATGGACCAGACCAGGTAAGGGCAATAGTTCGTATTTTGTTACAGTCAATAACAGAACAAGTTTGGTGTTTTCAATGTCACCTTCATGCTCACTTTTACTGACAACAGCTTTAAATTTATCATTATTATGAAATTGTCAAAATACTATTGATGGATCTGAACTCATCTTTCATCAATGATTTGAACGTGGACATAGGAGGTACAGTTAGTCAGTTTGCAGATGACACCAAAATTGGAGGTGTAGTGGACAGCAAATATGGTTACTTCAGAATACAACAGGATCTTGATCAGATGGGCCAATGGAGCAAGCAGTGGCAGATGGAGTTTAATTTAGACAAATGTGAGGTGCTGCATTTTGGAAAGGCAAATCAGGGCAGGACTTATCCACTTAATCTAAGGTCCTGGAGAATGTTGCTGAACAAGGAAACCTTGGAGTGCATGTTCATAGTTCCTTGGAAACAGAGTTGCAGGTAGATAGGATCGTGAAGAAGGTGTTTGGTATGCTTTCCTTTATTGGTCAGAGTATTGAGAATAGGAATTGGGGGTTCATGTTGTAGCTGCACAGGATAGAGATTAGGCTACTTTTGGAATACTGTGTGCAATTCCTGTCTCCCTGATATAGATAGAAAGGATGTTGTGAAACCTGAAAGGGTTCAGAAAAGATTTACAAGGATGTTGCCAGGGTTGGAGGATTTGAGCTATAGGGAGAGGCTGAATAGGTTGGAGCTCTTTTCCCTGGGCCATTAGAGGCTGAGGGGTGACCTTGTAGAGGTTTATAAAATCAGAGAGGTATGGATGGGGTGAATAGACAAGTTTTTTTCCTTGGGGTGGGGAGTCCAAAACTAGAGGACATAGGTTTAAGATGAAAGAGGAAAGATTTAAAAAGGATGTAAGAGGTAACTTTTTCATGCACAGGGTGGTGTGACACAAAGCTGGGGGGCAGGGTGAAATGTGAGGAGGATGCTAGGAGAATACAGGGTGACCAGGACAGGCTAGGTGAGTAGACAGATGCATGGCAGATGCAGTTTAATGTGATAAATGTGTGGTTATCCATTTGGGTGGTAAGAACAGGAAGACAGATTACTACCTAAATGGAGTCAAGTTAGGTAAAGGGGCAGTACAACGAGATCTGGGTGTTCTTGTACATCAGTCGATGAAAGCAAGCATGCAGGTACAGCAGGCAGTGAAGAAAGCTAATGGCAGGCTGGCCTTCATAACAAGAGGAATTGAGTATAGGAGCAAAAAGGTCCTTCTGCAGCTGTACAGGGCCCTGGTGAGACCACACCTGGAATATTGTGCGCAGGTTTGGTCTCCAAATTTGAAGAAAGACATTCTGGCTATTGAGGGAGTGCAGCATAGGTTCAAGAAGTCAATTCCCGGAATGGTGGGACTATCTTACGTTGAAAGATTGGAGCGACTGGGCTTGTATACCCTTGAGTTTAGAAGGATAAGAGTGGATCTGATTGAGACGTATAAGATTATTAAAGGATTGGACACTCTGGAGACAGGAAGCATGTTTCCACTGATGGGAGAGTCCCGAACCAGAGAACACAGTTTAAAAATAAGGGGTAGACCACTTAGAACAGAGTTGAGGAGAAACTTCTTCACCCAGAGAGTGGTGGGTGTGTGGAATGCTCTGCCCCAGAAGGCTGTGGAGGCCAAGTCTCTGGATACTTTCAAGAAAGAGCTGGATAGAGCTCTTAAGGATAGTGGAATCAAGGGTTATGGGGATAAGGCAGGAACAGGATACTGATTGAGGATGATCAGCCATGATCATAATGAATGGTGGTGCTGGCTCGAAGGGTAGAATGGCCTACTCCTGCACCTATTGTCTATTGTCTACTGTATACGGAATGAGCTGCCAAAGGAAGTGGTGGAGGCTGGTACAATTGCAGTATTTTAAAAAGACATCTGGATGGGTAAATGAATAAGAAAAGTTTGGGAGTATATGGGTCAAATGCTGGCAAATGGGACGAGATTTATTTAGGATAACTGGCCAGCATTGACGAGTTGGACCAAAGGTTCTGTTACCATGCTATACATCTCGATGACTTTATGACATTATCAGATTAATTGCCTGGGAACATAACCACTACACACCCATACCCAGGAAGAAGCTAAAGGTTTTCTGGGACCTTCTACATTAATGAGTTAATAATACTGATGGTTTTGACATCCAAAAAGATAAAAGTAGAGTTTCGGTGTCAGGAGAAGTAAATTGGAAAAAAGTTGCTGAAAAAAAGTTGCACAGAAGCTTAATTTTCTGAGATGTAACAATGGGCCTAGTTTTATGACTGAGTTCAAACTGTGGGTGAGGCTTCTTTTTGTGAAAACACTCATTGTCTGAATGCTGCTGGTTTCAGATGGGTTATGTCTTTGCCCATTTATAGGCTAAGGACAGCACTGTGTATTGATAAAACATCAACGAGGACTCTATAGGGCATCAACTGCATCTTCTGAATTTTCCACATCATGTTACAACATCTGGCCTCCCATTTTTCAGCAGTAAAATCTCACTCAGGTAGTTCTTGGGTTAAAGGGATCAACGGGTACATGGAGAAAGTGGGAACAAAGTTCTAAGTTGGATGATCAATTACGATCATATTGAATGGCAGAGTGGGCTAGAAGGGTCGAATGGCCTACCCTTGCTGCTGTTTTTTATGTTTCTATGTCTCTACACTTTTCTGCCCACAGGGCCACCTGACACCATTGTAGGGAGTTACACTTATGGCAATCCTCAGGTTAACTCTTTCATATCCTTTTATACCTGGATACAACATTGGACAGTTCCCCAATAGGAGAAAGTGAGGACTGCAGATGCTAGAGACCAGAGTCAAGAGTGTGGTTTTGGTAAAGCATATCAGGTTAGGCAGCTTCCGAGGAGCAGGAGAATTGATGTTTCAGGCAAAAGCCCTTTGTCAGGAGGGCTATTCCAGCACCACACTCTTGACACCGTTCCCCAATAGCGTTTGTTGTTTGTTTTTGTTGTGACTGACAGCCATAGGGATCTCAAGGTGGTGAGATACCGATCAAGGTATATTCACTCAGCCTAGAATGGGGATTGAGTTTGCTACACTCTGTCTTTGCCAGGAGATTAAGTGCCTGTGTATAACCCAGGATGGAAGAGAACATGATGTGGCGATTTGTATGCTTCTATATTTCTAATAACCAGGGCCGCCTTCTGGAAACATGAAGCTTTTATTCCTTTACAGTAAATTGGATAACAGAGTTTCCTTAACATCCATCTGATTTCACACTTTCTCTGAAGGACAACATTTCCAACAGCACAGTGTTCCCTGAGTCCAGTATTGGAGCATTGGCTCAGGGTTCAAGTGGGGTTTGATCAGGCTTCCAGTACGCAGGCTTGACATATGTTTCACAGAAAGACAAGACAGAGGTAGTTTGAAAATACATAGGATAGAACACAGAAAATAGTTTTGTTTGGCAAAAAGAAGAGGAAATTATCAAGACGTTACTTACATGTGCAGATCCACTCTCGATTTCGTTATTCTTCAGAGTGTGAGTGTCATTTTGCAAGACAGAAGTAAAAGGGATGAATGGTTGGCGTAATGGCAAAGGCAGCTATAAACAGTTCCTAATGCAATGCCAACAGTATTGCAGATTCTGAGTTGATCAAGATCAGGAACCAAATGACGGATATGTCAAAAATAACACAACTAATGCTGTTCAGTAGCGTCAATCTGCTTCCTATTTATTTGGGGCCACAGAATTAAATTAGTCAATTCTGACATTGAGCTAGAAATCACACAAAATTTTTAAATTAAAAGTATCTGAACTTCTGCACTTGTCCCAAAGTGGACCTGATTTGGGAATGTTTGATGGGGAAAACGTAGAGGTGTATGGGTCTGTATCTAACCCCGTGCTGTCTCTGTCCTGGGAGTTTTGTTTGCAGACAATGTAGATGAAGTTTTAATCTATATCTAACACTGTTCTATACTTGTCCTGGGAGTGTTTTATGACTACAGTGTGGGTGGTTATTTAATGAGCATCTAACCTCATGCTAAACATTGCCTGGGATTTTGAAAAGGGCTAGTGTAGAGGGAAGCTTTACATTGTATCTAACCTTGTACTGTACATATTATGGATTTAATCCTGTGCTGGGAATGTTTGATGGGGACAGTATCAACTGAGCTTTAATTTCAATGTAAAAGAGTAGTAGGAGATTTGCTTTCAGTTTACTTTCTGTTTAAAAGAGAAGATGGAGCTTTACTCCGTATTAATGGGCGGCACGGTGGCACAGTGGTTAGCACTGCTGCCTCACAGCGCCAGAGACCCGGGTTCAATTCCCAACTCAGGCGACTGACTGTGTGGAGTTTGCACATTCTCCCTGTGTCTGCGTGGGTTTCCTCCGGGTGCACCGGTTTCCTCCCACAGTCCAAAGATGTGCGGGTCAGGTGAATTGGCCATGCAAAATTGCCCGTAGTGTTAGGTAAAAGGGGGAAATGTAGGGGAATGGGTGGATTGCGCTTCGGCGGGTCGGTGTGGACTTGTTGGGCCGAAGGGCCTGTTTCCACACTGTAAGTAATCTAATCTAACCCATGCTGTCCCAGTCCGAGGGATGTTTGATGGGGACTGTGTAGACAAAGCTTTACTCTCAATCTATAGACTCACAGGCATTTACTGAACCAAAGGAGGCCATTCAGCCCATTGTGTCCACACTTGTCAACAAAGATCCAACCACACAAATCCCATTTTCTAGCATTTGCCCCTTGGCCTTGGAGGCTATGGCAATGCAAGTGAATATCTAAATAAGGCATAATGTTATGAGAGATTCTGGCTCAACCACCTTTTCCAGACTCCCACCACTGTCTGAATGAAAATCATTCTCGTCAACCCTCCTTTTATCTTTCCATCTATTACCTTAAATCTATGCCACCTGACTATTGAACCTTCTATCCACTTGCAATCTTTTAATGTCTATCAGGTCCTCTCTCAACCTTCACTGTTCCACGGAAAACAACCGCAGTCCATCCAATCTTTCCTCATAGCTCAGGCCCCACCCCCGACCCAGACACCATCTTCTCTGTACTATCTTGAGTGCAACCACATCCTTCCTAAAATGTGGTGGCCAGAACTGCACAATGTACTCCAGTTGGGGCCTAGCCAGCATTTCCAGCTGTTGTACTCTCTGCCTTGACTAATAAAGGCAAGTGTTCCATATACCATTTTAATCACCTCATCCCCCTGTTCTGTTACGTTTTAAAGATTGTAGCTATCCCTTTGATCATAAGTACATAAATTGTGGGTGGCACGGTGGCACAGTGGTTAGCACTGCTGCATCACAGCGCCAGAGACCCAGGTTCAATTCCCGCCTCAGGCGACTGACTGTGTGGAGTTTGCACGTTCTCCCCGTGTCTGCGTGGGTTTCCTCTGGGTGTACCGGTTTCCTCCCACAGTCCAAAAATGTGCGGGTCAGGTGAATTGGCCATGCTAAATTGCCCGTAGTGTTAGGTAAGGGGTAAATGTAGGGGTATGAGTGGGTTGCGCTTCGGCGGGTCGGTGTGGACTTGTTGGACCGAAGGGCCTGTTTCCACACTGTAAGTAATCTAATCTAATCTAGTCTAAGTACTTTCCATGCTCCTACAATTCAGAATGTAATCTCATGCCTTGTCAGTGTTCCCAAACGCATTGCCTCACAGCTTTCCCAGGTTGAATTCCATTTTGCTCTGCTCTGCCTCCCTGGCCAGTCCATTGCTATGTTCAGTTTGCACTATTCAGCACGTAGTATTTTGCTTTCATACTCTTGGATTATTAGTCCAGCCCTCAGTGTGACATTTAAAATGTTCTTTGTTTAATATGTTCTTATATTTGGAATATTAGAATATTTTAATCATTCGAATCATAACGCCTACGTTTAAGTCCAAATTATTAATGTACACCACAAACAGGAATTGCCTGTCACCAAACCTCGTGGAACCAGACTTCCAGTCACTAAAATATCCTCTATCATCACTCTTTACTTCCTGCCTCTCATCTCCTGCTCCTCGGATGCTGCCTGACCTGCTGTGCTTTTTCAGCAGCACACTCTCAACTTCCAGCCTGCTCTACCATTCAATAGAATCATGGATGATCCTACATTCTTCACATCCACTTTCTTGGATTTTCCCCTTAACCCTTGATTCCTCGACTGATCAAGAACGATCCGTCCCAGCTTGACCTGCACAACTCTCTGTGGCAAGGAGTTCTAAAGTCTCCAGCCAGCAATGCCCACACCACACAAAATGAAATAAATTAAAAATCGCAACCCTCAAATTCCTCCTCATTTCAGTCTTAGATTTGTGCTGCTATATTCTGGGAGTATGCCCATTGGTCTTAGTTTCTCCTATGAGCAGTAACATTCTCTGATAGGAATTTCAGAGCATTGGAATAAGAGAAGGCCATTCAGCCCCTCAACATAGTTCCCTGATTCCTCGAACAATATCGCAATCTGCACCCACTTCTTCTATCCTCCTTTTTAAAATCTCATCTGAATACCTCCTACATCCAGGCATATTGAGCTAAGCCTACCCATCTTTCAATCAAGTCCCAGTCAAAACTACGATAGCTTACTTCCATGTGTCTACCTGTGTTCGCAGCTAGTTTGTCTTATTCCTCAGGCTCCTTGAATTAAAATATAATCCAAATAGCCTTGGCTCATTCCTTTGTTATCAAGCCTGTGCGTTTCCCACCTTCCAAACTCAGTGAGTATTTTAACTTGTAATTCCATCTCAGTTCTCTCACCTCTAAACTACTTGTCAGGATCCCATCCACCTGTCAATTTAGGTTAAATCTATGTTGTGTGTGCCCTGGGAGTGTTGGATAGGGACACTCCTGATGATATATCTCTCCATAGCTCTCAGCACAGTTAATTTGATTACTCTCATCTATACCTTTCATATTCTAATATTCCAAATGTAAGAACATATTAAACAAAGAACATTTTAAGCGTCACACTGAGGGCTGGACTAATAATCCAAGAGTATGAAAGCAAAATACTACATATACAGAAAATATGGAATAAAAATAGAAAATTCTAGAGAAACTCAGCAAGTCTGGCAGCATCTGCAGAGAGAGGAACAGAGTTAATGGTTCAAGTTCCATGACCCATCTTTGAAACTTCATATCAGGTTAAAAAAAACTGCCATCTTTCAGCAATTAATATGTGACTCCAGTCCCACAGTAATGTGGTTGATTCTTAACTATCTCCTAAACTGACCTGGCATCATCAAACCCACACCACCTCCTGAAGGGCAATTTGGGTGAGTCCCACTTGCTGGGATGCTGAGAATAATGTGTGTATCAGAAATTAAAGTCAAGCATCAATATTTTCTAATGGGTTGAAGTAAGTAACTTCACTAAAGGGATTTCTTTCAGTAAAGATCTGTGAAGTTACCAAGTCATCAGTACTATTACAAACAACCTGGAGTGGTTAAAATGTCATTTGTTTGTGTCTCAATGAACATTTACAGCCCTAAAAATACCAAGTTCCTGATACAATTTCTCTGTGCAGTGATTCCTACCTTTTCTCAGATCCTACCTTTCTTTCAGAAATCTGGGGCTCAACTTTACCTGTAACTCTAATCCCTTCCCTGGCCATTTCTGTCCATTTTCTTGCCATAAAATTTGGCAAACACAATTAAATATAACACCGGGTCTTTATTTCCTTTTCTGCCGTCCTCATCTGGCACTTTCTATCATCATCTGCGCGCTGTGATTTTAACCCTCCCTCTTTGATCTCGGACACTGACCTTGTCAGCCTCTGTACATGCACATACATGATCTTTCCAAAAATGAAAGGGCATTCTAAGATATGGTTTGTGAGAGAAAATGAAAGAGCGAGTCACAGAGCAGTAGGAAGAGACAAAAAGTAAATTAAAGAGGAGGTAAATGAGAAAATAAATGAGACAAAAGAAAGAAATTAAATACAATGTAGGGAGGAGTACAGATATGGACGACCAATCTTTGCTGTATTCATAAAGAATTGGCAGCATAATGGTAAATTACTGGATTGGTAATCCAATGACATAGTTTATTTCACTGTGTGATGAAAGCTGTGATTTATATATATTAACAGCACATGTTTTAGAGTTTGGATCTTTGGCATATGGGTGCTGGCCTATTTTTATGAAAGGATTTAAAATTAACTATATCAGTCTTTCTGGAATCAGGATTTTAAACCAGTATGTGACTCTGAGAGTGTTATTGGAGTCTAGGACCAGAGAGAGAAAACATCAACCCCTTGGCGTAGTGAAATCTAGGATGAGCATACGTTTTTTAAAACAAAAACTTGTCAAACATTCTAAAGATACTTGAATGAAGTCAGAAACAAGATTAATTTCTTCTAGAAAGTTTGGCTAAGGAAATAAGTTATCACAGTGAAAGATTGTAGTTTGTGAAACTTCCAGACCAAGAGTGTTTAATTAAAATCTGCAGAATATTAATAGACTGAAAGTCTAAGCTCTCAGTTATGTGAATCTTCGAGGCAAATATAGAAAAATAGAAAATAGGAACAGGAGTAGACCTTTCAGCCATTTTCATCTGCTCCACCATTCAATATGACCATGTCTGATCATCCCACTCAAAAGCTTTTGACACTTATTTGATTCCTTTAATCCGAAGAACTATATTTAATTCCTTTTTGAAAATATTCAATGCTTTGGCCACAACCAATTTCTGTGGCAGAGAATTCCAGAGGCTCTCCACTCTCTGGGTAAGCGGTCCTAAATGATCTTTCCCATATACTTAGGCTGTGACCCCTTGTTTTAGTCCTTTTAGAATTTTATAGATTTCTATGAGATCCTCCCCCATTCTTCTAAACTCCAGTGAATATAATCCTAACTGATCCAATCTCTCATCAAAAGTGTGATGCTGGAAAAGCACAGCAAGTCAGTCAGCATCAAGGAGCAGGAGAATCAATGTTTTGGGCATAAGCCCTTCATCAGGAATGATCCAATCTCTCTTCATATGTCAGTCCTACCCTCTCAGGAATCAGTCAGGTAAACCTTGATTGCAATCTCTCCTCAGTGGAACACTTTTCCTCAGATAAGGAGACCAAAGCTGTACATAACATACTCCATTTGAAATCTCATCAAAGCCCTATACAATCCCTGTTCCTGTGCTCAAAACCCTTCACTATGAAGGCCATCATACCATTTGTGTTCTTCACTGTCTTTCAGTAACTGGTGTACAAGGACACTCAGATCTTGTTGCACCTCTGCATTTCCCGATCTACTGCCGTTCAGATAATAATTCTACTTCCTGTTTTTGCTACCAAAATGATTAACCTCTTATTTGTCCACATTATACTTCATCTACTATGTATTCACCTACATACTCAGCTTATCCAAGTCGCACTGAAGCATCTCTGCATCATTCTCACAGCTCACCCTCCCACCCAACTTTGTGTCATCTGTAAAGGTCTCACAGTTTACAGGCTGAGCACTCGAAAAAAGTAGTTCAAGCAAAACTACAGATTTGACAGGAAAGGAATTTCTATAGATGTTTGAGTAATTGGAAAGCTAAGAGATCAGGAAGTAAATGGGATTTTGTTGTGCTGTGTGTTTTCAACTTGTGATATGTTTAGATAGGGAGGTGATGATCTAATGGCATGCTCACTAGGCTATTATTCCAGAGACCCAGGTTCAAATCCCACCACAGGAAATGCTTGAATTTCAAATAAATAAACTATGTAGAATTGAGAATCTAATGATGACCATGAAACCTTTATTGATTTTTGGTGAGAAACCAATCATGTTCACTAATGTCAGTAGGGAAGAAAATTTCTGATCTACATATGACTCCAGTTACAGAATAATGTGGTTAATTTTTAACTGCCCTCTGGGCAATTAGGGATGAGCAATAAATACTGGCCTGGATGCAAAGCCCACATCCCGAGAATGAGCAAATCAACATTTTAAAAGCAAATTACTGCAGATGTGTGTGTGTGTGGGGGGGGGGGGCGGGGGGGGGGGGGGGGTGCGGCAGGGGGACTGGGTGAAGCAGGGGCAAAATGGAAAACAGGGGAGAAGGGTAGCAAAGGGGGAAGAGGAGAGGAAAAAGGTGATGAGAGAGCGGGGAGCGAGAGAAAGAGAGACAATTAAGAAACAAAAGCAACAGAACAGTGAAAAAAAGATAAATGAAATAAAATTATCTGAAGTTGTTGAATTCAGTGTTGAGACCGGCAGGCTGTAACGTGCCTAGTCGGAAGGTGAGATGCTGTTCCTCCAGTTTGCGTTGAGCTTCACTGGAACATTGCAGCAGGCCAAGGACAGACAGGTGGGCATGGGAGCAGGGTTGGGTGTTGAGTTTCATTTCATTTTTTTTTATATATTGTTTTCACGGTTCTGTGCCTATTATTTCTTGATTGTTTCTCTTTCTCTTTTGCATTTTGCCTCTGCTTCACCCATTCCACCCCCCCCACCCCCCACATATTTTGTCACATAGCACTGGCTTCAGCCTTGGTCATTCACAGCTCCTAATCTCCCTGTAATCTCTCTGTGCACTGTCATTATCGCCTCTTTATTGCTACCTTTGCTTCTGGAGCCATGACTCACCTTCTCTCAGCCTGGTATAAATACCTCCCTATTTCTCCCCTTTTTTTAGCTTTGACAAAGGGTCAGTTAGACTCGATACGGCAGCTCTTTTCTCTCCTTACAGATGCTGCCAGACCTGCTGAGATTTTCCAGCATTTTCACTTTTGGTTTCAAAATTTCAAAACGGTGGAGAAAGGTAGAGCGATAGTTCTTGGGGACTCGATAGTGAGGGGTACAGACAGACGGTTTTGTGGGGGCGACAGTGACTCACGTTTGGTATGTTGCCTCCCAGGTGCAAGGGTACGTGATGTCGCTGATCGTGTTTTCCGGGTCCTTAAGGGGGAGGGGGAGCAGCCCCAGATCGTGGTCCACGTTGGCACCAACGATATAGGTAGGAAGAGGGGTGAGGGTGTCAGGCAGGCTTTCAGGGAGCTAGGTTGGAAGCTCAGAGTTAGAACAAACAGAGTTGTAGTCTCTGGTTTGTTACCCGTGCCACGTGATAGAGAGTCGAGGAATAGGGAGAGAGAGCAGTTAAATGCGTGGCTACAGGGATGGTGCAGGAGGGAGGGATTCCGGTTTCTGGACAACTGGGGTTCTTTCTGGGGAAGGTGGGACCTCTATAAAAAGGATGGTCTACACCTGAACCTGAGGGGCACCAGTATCCTTGGGGGGAGGTTTGCTAGTGCTCTTTGGGAGGGTTTAAACTAACTCCGCCGGGGCATGGGAACCTGGACTGTAGCTTTAGGGTACAGGACCTTGAGTGTAGGGAGGTTATGAATAATGCAGCGATCTCGAAGGAGGGTGCCTGTAAACAGAAGGGTGGATTGAAGTGTGTATACTTCAATGCCAGAAGTATAAGAAATAAGGTAGGTGAACTTGCAGCATGGGTTGGTACCTGGGACTTCGATGTTGTGGCCATTACAGAGACGTGGGTAGAACAGGGACAAGAATGGCTGTTGCAGGTTCCAGGGTTTAAATGTTTTAGTAGGATCAGACATGGGGGTAAAAAAGGGGGAGGTGTGGCATTACTTGTCAAAGATAGTATTACAGCAGTGGAATGGACGATGGAAGAGGACTTGCCATCTGAGGTAGTTTGGGCTGAGGTTAGAAATAGGAAAGGTGAGGTCACCCTGTTAGGTGTTTTCTACAGGCCTCCTAATAGTCCTAGAGAAGTAGAGGATAATATTGTGAGGATGATTCAGGAAAAGAGTGAAGGTAGCAGGGTGGTTGTTATGGGGGACTTTAACTTCCCAGATATTGACTGGGAGAGCTATAGCTCGAGTTCATTAGATGGGTCGGTGTTTATCCAATGTGTGCAGGAGGGTTTCCTGACACAATATGTAGACAGGCCAACAAGAGGTGAGGCTATACTGGATTTGGTTCTAGGTAATGAACCAGGCCAGGTGTTAGACTTGGAGGTAGGTGAGCACTTCGGGGACAGTGACCACAACTCGGTGACTTTTACTTTAGTGATGGAGAGGGATAAGTGTGCACCGCAGGGGAAGAGTTATAGCTGGGGGCAGGGAAATTATGATGCAGTGAGGCATGACTTAGGATGTGTGGATTGGAAAAACAGGCTTCAAGAGAAGAACACTAATGAGATGTGGGGATTGTTCAAGGAGCAGCTACTACGTGTCCTCGATAAGTATGTACCAGTCAGGCATGGTGTAAAGGGCCTTGTGAGGCAGCCGTGGTTTAGTAAGGAATTGGAATCCCTTGTGAAAGTGAAGAAGGCGGCATATGTAAAGATGAGGCGTGAAGGTTCAGTTGGGGCGATAGAGAGTTATAAGGTAGCCAGGAAGGATCTAAAGAGAGAGCTAAGAGAAGCGAGAAGGGGACATGAAAAGTCTTCAGCTGGTAGGATTAGGGAAAACCCAAAGGCTTTCTATAAGTATGTCAGGAATAAAAGGATGACTAGGGTAGGTATCGGTCCAGTCAAGGATAGTAGTGGGAAGTTGTGTGTGGAGGCGGAGGAGATTGGAGAGACACTAAATCAATACTTTTCATCAGTATTCACTCAGGAACAGGACACTGTTGCTGATGTGAATATGGAGTCACAAATGATTAGAATGGATGGCCTGGAAATATGCAGGGAAGAGGTTCTGGGAATATTGGAAAGGATGAAAATAGATAAGTCTCCTGGGCCTGATGGCATTTACCCTAGGATCCTATGGGAAACTAGGGAGGAGATAGCAGAGCCATTGGCCTGGATTTTTATGGCGTCATTGTCAACAGGAATAGTACCAGAGGACTGGAGGATAGCGAATGTGGTCCCCTTGTTCAAGAAAGGGAGTAGGGATAGCCCTAGTAACTATAGGCCAGTGAGTCTGACTTCAGTGGTGGGCAAAGTCTTAGAGAGAATGGTAAGGGATAAGATTTATGAACATCTGGATAGGAATAACGTGATCAAGGATAGCCAGCATGGTTTTGTGAAGGGCAGGTCGTGCCTCACAAACCTTATTGAGTTCTTTGAGAAAGTGACTAAGGAAGTGGACGAGGGTAAAGCAGTAGATGTTGTGTATATGGATTTTAGTAAGGCATTCGATAAGGTTCCCCATGGTAGGCTAATGCTAAAACTACGGAGGTATGGCATTGAGGATACATTAGAGGTTTGGATTAGGAATTGGCTGGCTGGAAGGAGACAGAGGGTCGTAGTTGATGGACTATGTTCATCTTGGAGTGCAGTTACTAGCGGTGTACCACAAGGATCTGTTTTGGGACCATTGCTTTTTGTTATCTTTATAAATGATCTAGAGGAAGGGCTTGAAAGCTGGGTAAGCAAGTTTGCGGATGACACAAAAGTCGGTGGAGTTGTGGATAGTGAGGAAGGAAGTGGTAGGTTACAGCGGGATATAGATAAGTTGCAGAGCTGGGCAGAAATGTGGCAAATGGAATTCAATGTAGCTAAGTGTGAAGTCATTCACTTTGGTAGGAATAACAAGAAGATGGATTACTGGGCTAATGGTAGGCTACTTGGTAGTGTGGATGAGCAGAGGGATCTTGGTGTCCATGTACACAGATCTCTGAAAGTTGCCACCCAGGTAAATAGTGCTGTGAGAAAGGCATATGGTGTACTGGGCTTTATTGGTAGAGGAATTGAGTTCCGGAGTCCTGAGGTCATGTTGCAACTGTATAAGACTCTGGTGCGGCCTCATCTGGAGTATTGTGTGCAGTTTTGGTCGCCATACTATAGGAAGGATGTGGAGGCATTGGAACGAGTGCAGAGGAGGTTTACCAGGATGTTGCCTGGAATGGTAGGAAAATCTTATGAGGAAAGGCTGAGGCACTTGGGGCTGTTCTCATTGGAGAAGAGAAGGTTTAGGGGAGATTTGATAGAGGTGTATAAGATGATTAGGGGTTTAGATAGGGTCGACACTGAGAACCTTTTACCGCTAATGGAGTCAGGTGTTACTAGGGGACACAGCTTTAAATTAAGGGGTGGTAGGTATAGGACAGATGTTAGGGGTAGATTCTTTACACAGCGGGTTGTGAGTTCATGGAATGCCCTGCCAGTAGCAGTGGTGAACTCTCCCACTTTATGGTCATTTAAGCGGGCATTGGATAGGCATTTGGAAGTTATTGGGCTAGTGTAGGTTAGGTAGGATTCGGTCGGCGCAACATCGAGGGCCGAAGGGCCTGTACTGCGCTGTATCTTTCTATGTTCTATGTTTGTTTTATTTTATTTTGATTTCATTTTTGAAATAAACTTATTTCATTGTTGAAACCAAATTTGTGGCCTTGTACACTTATGTTTCAGCGAAAGATAGTTTTGTTAAATTAAAAATAAAACAAAGTACAATCTACCAAGTCAGATTTAATTCTGGGATCTGAATTGTCCAGTAATCACATCAGCTGTAATCATAGCGACTGGCAACCATAGATTCAAATCTCACCTAGGGAGCTGGTGACATTGACATTTAATTAATAACCATAAAAGATTAAGACTAGCCTAATGGTGACCAAAACAGTTGTCATTAAAAATTCTGAGGAAGGGTCATTGAACCCGAGACGTTAACTCTGATTTCTCTGCACAGATGCTGCCAGACCGGCTGAGCTTTTCCAGCAACTTCTGATTTTGTGACATAAAAAATTATCTGGTTCACTTATGATCTATAGAAAAGAAAATTTGCAATCCTCACCTGATTTGTGTACATGTGGTTTAGGGTAAAAAGTGAGGTCTGCAGATGCTGGAGATCAGAGCTGAAAATGTGTTGCTGGTTAAGGCACAGCAGGTTAGGCAGCATCCAAGGAACAGGAAATTCGACGTTTCGGGCCAGAGCCCTTCATCATGAAGCGTCGAATTTCCTGTTCCTTGTTGTGGTTCTGCTCGCCGAGCTGGAAGTTTTTGCTGCAAACGTTTCGTTCCCTGGCTAGGGAACATCATCAGTGCGGTGGGAGCCTCGTGTGAAGCGCTGTTCCTTGGATGCTGCCTAACCTGCTGTGCTTTAACCAGCAACACATTTTCAGTACATGTGGTTTACTCTTAGCTGCCCTCTGGAATGACCTAGTGAGTGTATAGTCCAAAGGTAAGTAGGGATGGGCAACAAATGTTGGCCATGCCAATGAGAACCACATTCCATGATGTAATAAAGACAATCTGCACTCCATATAAGTTTCCTCCCAAACTCATCCATCTCATCTTTGATTCTTTTCTCACTCTTGTGCATCATCATTTTAAATTTTCCCCATAAATGCATCAATGTTATTCCACACAGTAGTCAGTTTGACATTCTCATTAAAGTTTTCAATGGAGAAAGTAAGAGTAGGAAGAGTGGCAAATGTAGATGGTAAGGACCAAGCCAATAGAATGAAAATGAAATCTAGACAAAAAATGGCCACATAAATCAAGACATTGTCATATCAGAGGAGTAATAACTGGTATAGAGTGCTCAGTATAACAGAGGCAAATCTCAGACCATCCAAGTGCACAATGGATAGACCCAAGATTTAATACATTTTTGAAGTCTGTTATATTGAACAAAGTTTCTGAAAGATAGGAGTCTGTGGGGGTTAAGTTATTGAGTATTTTAAAGACAGAGATAGATAGGTTTTTGATTAGTAAGGGGATCAAAGGTTGGAAAATGGGGTTGAGAAATATATCAGCCATACGGAGCAAACATATAGGGCCAAATTGCTTAATTCTGCTCCTATGTCTTATGGTCTTTTGGTTTTTAATTTTAGCCATGTGGAGTAACTGAAAAAGGTGGAGTTATTTTCCATGGACTAGAAAGAGTTCTAGAGACATAGAATCATACAGCATTGAAACAGACCCTTGGGTCCAACCAGTCCATGCCTAACATAATTCCAAACTAAATTAGTCACACCTACTTGCTCCTGGCCAATATCTCTATTCATGTACTTACATAAGTGTCAATTAAATGTGTAACTCTGCTTGCATCCAATATTTTCTCATTCTGCACACGAGCCACCCTCTGTATAAACATTTGCCCCACAAACCCTTTAAATGTCTCTCCACTACCTTAAAAATATGCCCACTAGTCTAAAAATCCCACTTCCTAGGGAAAAGGCAACTGCCATTAACCCAATCTATACCCCTTTTTATTTTATAAACTTCAATAAGGTCTCCTGTCAACCTCCTGTGCTCTGATGAAAAATGTCCCAGCCTATCCAACCTTTTGTTATAACTCAAACCTTCCATTCCCGGCAACATCCTGGTAAATGTCTTTTGAACTATGATTTTCTTAATAATATCAAACAAAGATTTAACAGAAGTGAACAAAGTCATAAAGATTTTGATACAGAAAGTAAGGAGAGGCTATATCCAGTGGTAGGAGAGTTGGTAAACAGAAATCATAGATGTAAGACAAAGTCAGCAAGGAGGTGAGGAGAGTGGATTGTTCTGATTTGGAATGAAATGCCTGGAAGTATATGGTGGAAGCATGTTTAGTAGGAAATTCCAAAAAAACATTTGGATAAAAACTTGAAAGGATTTTTTTTTTCAGGGAATGAACAGGGAAACGGGCCTTATTGATAAGGTTTGTTTAGAGCCAGCACAAGTATGATGGACCAAATGGCCTCCATCTGTGCTGTGATTTCCAATTAACCTAACATTCATTTTTTTTCCCTTCCGCACACTGGTGCCTCAAGCCCAGAATAAGCCTTCTGCACTACACAACAGAATAGACAACTTAGCGGGAATATCATCAGAACTTAGAGACAATATTCATGCAGAATGACTCTGTGCAGACACAACACCTGTACATGCTGGCGTGATCCATTGGGTGTGAAAAGGCTGTCTGCTTACCACCCTATCACTCAACATGCTGTGTTCTAGCTACAGAGTCAGTGGATTTATAACAGGATCATCGAGCTGCTGGCAAGCTCTCTGAGCTCTTCACTCCCATCAGTTTGAGTAAGTGTTCTGCTATTGGGCTTGTGAATTATTAACTTTATCGAACAATTGTTCAAAGCCTGACTATAATCTTCATTCACCAATGACAGTTACAACTGCCTTGAAGGTAATTTTCATTGTAATACAATATGTTTATTTTATACTTTTCACTTATTTTCCTTCTTTCACTCTGAGGCAATGAGTTCTAGAGAGACACCAACCTCTGGCTCAAGAAATTCCAGCTCAACTCAGTTCTAAAGAGTCGTCTCTTCACTCTGAGGCTGTGACCCCGGGTTCTGGTCTCTCCTACTAATGGTGACATCGTCGCCATGTCCACACTCTCCAGATGTCTCAGTACGCTGTAAGTTTCAATCAGATCCCCTCCCAACTTCTCCCTCCCACCCCATCACATTCTTCTAAACTGAATACAGACAATCACTTCCAATTACATTTGGTTAGACACAATTTATTTAATTTCTTTATTTACTCAATCGAATTATTTCGTAGTTTAAACACCTCTGTTAAATCCTCCTTAATCTTACCGCTTTAAGGATGAATTTCCATCCAAAGTCTCCCAAGACCTTAACCTGATGCACTGAATGAGATGCTGTACTCCAGCTGAGGTCTCACCAGTGTTTTCAAATGTCTCATCCTATTTATAGGTCCATGCCCAATTATAGCTTAAGCGTTGAAACTAATCTCTTTTTCACAAGCTTTCTCATCTCTCTAATTTATTAGGAGAAAGTGAGGACTGCAGATGCTGGAGATCAGAGTCAAGCGTGTGATGCTGGAAAAGCACAGCCAGTCAGGCAGCATCCAAGGAGCAGGAGAATCGGTGTTTTGGGCATCAGCCCTTCATCAGAAATGAGGCATTTAATAATAATTTATTAATACTGCTTATGTCTTAAAATTACAGACTTTACAGCAGACAATAATTCCATTCAATCCATCAGCTCCAGTGAGAATCTGCTGCTGAACTCTCTACTAGCAAAACCAGGCATCATAAATAAATACGACAGTCCCTAATAAATATGGAACCCAAGTGAAGGTTCTTTACTCAGTGAGGAGTGAGAATGTAGAGCTTACTATAACAGCGAGTGGATGAGGTGAATAGTAGGATAGATACCTTTAATGGGAAGCTGTACAAACACATGAAAGGGAAAGGAATAGAAAGATCCATTGATCGGGTGAGATAAAGCAGAGTGAGAGGAGATTTATGAGGAGCAGAAATCCTGACGTGAATCATTTGGGCCAAACAGCCAATTGCAGAGTGTGAATTCTGTGCAATTATCCCATTTCGTTGTCTTTTCCCCTTATCAAATTACATCTTTTCTCTTCCTCTGTAACAAATCAGTAATTTCATGAAATACGTACCCAACATTCTTTGTAAATTATGTAACAGTCTCTACCACAACAGCCACTTGTCCTGATAAAACTTTGGAAAAGTATCTTCTACATGCCCTTTGTTTCTGGTGACAAACCTAATCCTTTTCAATCATATTAGTTCTTCATTAACCAATGAAAACTCAGGCATCGGTTCCTCTGAACTTGCCCTTCTTATTTCTCGTAAACTCCCGCTATGTGTCTTTACCCAGTTTAGATAACAATTTGCATATACATAGTACCTCAAACATCTTAAGGCATTTTACAAGAGCAATTATTGGACAAAACATGACACCAAGTCCCATAAAGAAGGCACTAGGATATGAAGCAAAAAGCTTGGTTTTTAGGAGCTTTTTAAAAATAGGACAGACGTAGAACATTTTAGGGACAAGTTCCAGAGATTAGAGCCCAGTCAGCTGAAGGCACGGCCAACAGTGGGGTCTGGGAGCTGTGCAAGAAAGTGCAGCAACAGCAAGTTGAAAGAAAATCAGGTTCAGCTGTAATTCTTGGATAAGAGAGAGACAGATTTTGCAAATCCAACAAAGTCAGCTTGTCGTTACAGTAATTGACTCTTTGTGATGCACAGTATCTCCACATCCCATTACTGTAGGAAGAAAAAAATGTCAATGAAATACTGTTTGAAGTGTGATTACTGATTGAATGAAGGGAAATGCAGCTACCAATTTGTGCTCAGAGAGTTCTCACAAACAAAAATAATATCAATGTGTGTTGGTGATGTGTGTTGTTGGATGATCATTAGCCAGTATACTCAGGGGAACTCTCTCATGTCTCTTCGAGTGGTGCAGTGGGATATTTTATTTGTGTCAAATGCCTCACTTGCTCCACTGCTTCAGGACTACAGCCAGGAGAAAACCACCTCCAGCCTCACTGTCACTGTTTCCTGAGGATTAGGATCACCTGAACCACACAATGCTGAATTCTATCAAATGCAGCTAGTTCCGAGCTGTCTCACTTCTTACACAGCTGACCCAATTGAAAATTTACATTCAAACAATCCCTAAAAATAGTACAGTGATTTTGTTGTCTGTATGCATCCAGAAGTGTGATAGATGCAGTATGAAGCATCTATTTTGCTGTTTTCATCATTCCATACTGTGCTTAGATTACTTAGACCTAGTAATACAAGCTTTTTATTCTGTTTCAAGTGTTTGTTATCAATCTCCAGACACCCACCACTCCCCCCCAAAACAAACCATCAGCCACCTGTGAATGAATCAGAAACAAAGGGCTCGAGAAACTCAGCGGGTCTGACATTGTCTGTCGTTACTGGACTTGAAACATTAACTCTGTTTTTCTCTTCACAAACATTGCCAGACCTGTTGTGTTTCTCCAGCACTTTCTGCTTCTATTTCAGATTTACAGCATCCGCAGTTCTTTGTTTTTATTCTTATGAATGAATATCTGGCTGGAAAGTCATCGTGTTCAGATGCAGAAAATAAAACCTGACCCACCGCCCCCATTCCACTCACCCCCCGGCCATCCCCCTAACACGGAGCAAGATGTCTCATTACCGCTCCATCTCTTCTTTCAGCACAAACTGCCACACTTATTCCGCACTCTCTGAGTGAATCACATGAGCACTCTTGATTTCACTCTGCACTGGGACTAATCTTCCTAATCGTGGCCTTGATTCTCCCATGGTCCCCACAGGAATGATTCTTCTCCGGTAATGTATACTGAGAAAATTATCTCCACTACCTCCCTGTCTCCATCCTCCCTCTCTCAGTCTTTGCTTCTCTCCATGTTTTCTCTCTCAACATTCTGCCAGCCTTCTTTTGTGCCTTGACCCCTCTTTCCACTTTCTCTGCATCCTTTCAGTATTTACACCCATTATCATCAGGGGACTAAAAGGATTCAGTTATCATGGCAGGAATTTAATTTTAAGCTGTATTTCCTTGAGTATCAAAGGTTCAGAAGTGATTGAATTAAAATGGTTAAAATTATTAAAAGATTTGAAAGGGTAGATGGGGCATACCAGGCATCTTCCTTTGAACCCCTCCCAAAGCTTCCACATCCTTCCTATAATGCAGTGACCAGAACTGCACACAATATTCCAGGTGCGGCCTTACCAGTTTCTTGTACGGCTGAAGCATGATCTTGTGGCTCTGAAATTCAATCCCCCTACCAATAAACACCAACACACTACATGCCTTCTTAACAACCCGATCAACCTGTGTGGCAACTTTCAGGGATTTATGCACCCAGATACCGAGATCTCTCTGTTCATCTACACTGCCAAGAATTTTACCATTAGCCCAGTACTCTGCATTCCTGTTATTTCTTCTGAAGTGAACTACCTCACACATTTCCGCATTAAACTCACTTTGCCACTTCTCAGCTCAGCTCTGCATTGTTTAAATGTCTCCCTGTAATCCACAACAGCCTTCATTACTATCCACAACTCTGCCTACCTCAGTGTCATCCGAAAATTTATTAACCCATCATTCTACGGCCACATCCAGACCATTTATAAAAATGACAGACAGCAGTGGCCTGAAAACAGATCCTTGTGGCACACCACTCCTCATTCCTAGCAGTACTGAAAGATTGTACAGCCTATTTATGTTCAGTGTTCTCACAATGTCCTCCTTATATCTTTCACAGTTCCATTTTGCCTGTCCATGCTTCCCAGAAATGATTCCAATAACTTGTTTGTGTTAATTAAAATGCAGTTTGAAGTAAGTGATGGGTTAACAAACAGAAGGTGGATAGGCAGGCCAGCAGAATACACAAGTGGAGAGTGGAATATAGAAGAGCAAGTAGTGTATACAAGATGGCAGCAGACAGGTCATGCAGTGGATGAGGTATACAGTGAAGAAACTGCTTATTATGATGACAGAAACAATGAAGAACAGAAAAAGGAAGGACAAGAAACACGGCAGAAAGGATTAGTCAGCTAAGCGGGCTTTCCAAGGGCGGATGAATGCCCAACTTGCTGTTTTATGGCAGAGGGAAATGAATATCTTGAAGAGAGAGTTGTGCATAAACTTTTAAGTTTACGACATTTTTGAAATTGATGCAGAGAACAAACCAACAACCACACCTCCTCCCCCCTCAGATTAGAAACTGGTTTTAATTGGAGAAATCAGGTTATAGGTTACGTATCAATGCTTTTCAGTCTATGGTCAGGCCTGTATCAATGATGAGAACTAAACTGATATGTTTTCACAATGCTCTGGACACAGCTATTGACCCAAAGCCAAATAAAATACAACATGTCATTAAACAATATTCATTTATAAATAAAAACAAATTACAGTCAACTAGTTGGTGCAGTGAATTGAATTATTTGGTTGCCGTGGTGATTTAGATCACCCCCATCTGCCTCTCACTAAGAATTTTTTTTAATAGAATCATTCTCAGGATGTGGGCGTCACTGACAAGGTCGGCATTTATTGCCTGTTTCTAGTTGCCCAGAGTAAAAGAAATATTTACAATTATCTTTTAGATGAAAGTTAGTGGATGATCAAAAGAGACTAGTTTTTGAGTTTTCATTGTTCCGCTAGTGGCCTTCAACTCTTCAAATTCTTTCCTTAAAATGCCCCTTCTTTTGTTCTTCTCTAAGATGTTACTTAAAACCCACCTCATCAATAAAGTTTTTGATCACATGTTCAAATACCTCCAGTATCTTGCTATCAAATTTTGTTTGATCACATTCCTGCCAATGGTGATATAAAAATGCAGGTTTGTTTTTACAATTGGATCAAAGTGCTTTTATGGGGAAAGTGAAGACTGCAGATGCTGCCTGGCTTGCTGTGCTTTTCCAGCACCACACTTTTCAACTCAAAGTATTTTTATGTGGAGTACAGTGTGAAAACACAATTGAGGTACAAATCAGCCATCATATAGTTAAATGGTAGAGTAGACTTGATGGACTGAGTGGGCTTCTCCTGTTCCCAAATATTGAGGTAACAGACTGTATCCCTGCCCTGAAAGCTCTACATGTGTTGGAAAGTGACCATTAATCACTAAAAGATGTGACAGTAACCCACAATAATTTGTGGATGATATGTTTGAATTTCTGGATGGTCTTGCATTTATTGGGCAATTGATAATGACAATCTTCTGAATGTCAGCCACAGTTCCACATAGGCTCCAGTAAATGAACCTTCATGAGAATGTGGAGTGACCAGACCAGCCACAAACTTATTGATGATAGAATAAACTCAAGGGGCCAAGTGGCCTACACCGGCTTCTGGTTCATATTTAAAAATCACGCAACACCACATTATAGTCCAACAGGTTTATTTGGAAACACTAGCTTTTGGAGTGCCAGTCCTTTGTCAGGTGGTTGTGGAGGTAGTGCTCCAAAAAGCTAGTGCTTCCAAATAAACCTGTTGGACTATAACCCAGTCCAACACCAGCACCTCTAAGTCCATGTTTGCTACGTTTTTAATCTCACCCCATTGATTGTTTAACACAAAGTAGGTACAAACATCATATAATAATGCACCATTCTGTACTGATCTCTGCTGGGTATAGTGGGGCATAGGGCAGGGACAGACAGAGGAAGGATGAAAGCCCCACAACTGGCCTTGGTTCTCCAAAAATCAAAGTCAAAAACCAGTCTTATTGACTCACGGAAATTCTGCATGAAGTGAGCGCGGAGAAATTCGGACCCAGCTGTTTGCAATTGCCCAGTATCAAATAATCTGCCAATGCTTCCTTAATGGAATCACTAATTTAGCAAGATTATTTTGACAATGGACAAGTAAATGGATAAATATTGATGTTTGCACCTCAGATCCATATCAAGCTGGTATTCAATTAAATTCATCATCACCCTTGGGTTAAACATAGTGGAAGATCAAATGCCATATCAATTATACCTGGACCTTCTGATTTGGGTTTGGCAGGGTGGTAACTAGGGAAACTGAAAATGACCAAACCCACTCATCTTTGAAACAAAAATTTAGGAAGCCACAATTTCATCAAAAATTGCAAGAAATTCAATACTCCATGTCTGCTTCGCAGCACAGTTTTCAACATTGGAGTTCTCATCTGCACCCTTGTAAGGTTGAAGTCCTAAGAGACATACCCTGACAAATACATATTTTCAACCAGCTCAGAATAGCACAGCCAGACAACTAACAAAATGAAAGATTGAGTATTCATCCGTGTATTCAGTAAACTTCAAAACAGAATTTGCAGGGATACAAACCAAGGGGATGGGGAAGAGAGGTGGATGGGCTTGGGGGGAACGTTGAAGTTTATTTATAGTGCAGGCCATTTATTTATTTATATAATTAGCCTGTACTCACAGTGCATACTGAAACCCATATTAATAAACTCTACCTCTGATCCACTTGGGCAGTATGATCTAGCAATATCCTGGAGATCCACTTCTCTCGATCATTGCAAATAACACTTGCAATGAGCAGAATGTTGTAAGGAAATGTTTGCAGTCGACAGTAGATTTAAGTGTCAATTTGTTAATTATTGAATTCCTTGGGAAAGCAAAACTGGCTTTTTTTGCAACATGTTAGCTCGCTACACCTTCTCCTCGCCTGGCGTTGCAGTTAATTCTATGATCGAAGGAAGAGGTGATAAAGGCACGGAATGCATGTGGAGGCATACGGTTGAAAAGGGAACCTGACGCGGCTCGGGTGCTGTCGCTGGCCGTGGTGCTGAATCTGCCGCCTTGTCCCGTCGCTGGTTGTGGTGCTAAAGCTCTCCCTCTGTTCAGGCGCTGGCCGTGATGCTGAAGCTGTCGCACTCTCCAGGCGCTGGCCGTGGTACTGAAGCTGGTTCTCTGTCCCGCCGCTGGGTCCATGTGCAGACGCTGCGGATCTGGGCACAGCACTCAGCAGCCCAGAGACATGCAGTCAGTGGTACCAGGTCCTAGCGCCTTCCTGCTCAAAGCAAACCAAACATAAACATACCAGCAACAACAACTTAGATTTACATAGCCCCTTTAAAACAAAATGCCCAAGGTGCAACATAAACTTCCTGAAAGGACTGTGGAGACAGGAAACCTCAACACATTTTTTAAAAAAATTCTGGATTTCTCCTTGAGATGCTGGAACTTAAAAAGATGAAGACCAACTGTTAGAGGGTGGGATTATTCTGTTAGCTCTTTTCCAAATAGGCTTGGACATGTGTCTAAATTGCTTCCTTTTGTGTTTCTAACTTTCCAACACAACAACGAAGCTACACGTTAGGCAAGTAAAGACAGAAAGCTTTTCAATTTGCTGTTTAAATATTTTTTGATGAATTTTTTTTTCAAGTCTGCATAGGAAAACTGCCACACTTTCCTGGCTAAAATAATTTCTGCAATCGTGGGAAAGATTTATTTTATGTAACACTGCTTGGATTAAATGAGAAATTTGAAATTATTATGTGCATTGTTTCTGTCTAAGTGGTAATGAATTTGGTTTAGGAATAACATATTCCATCTGTGAGTTTTATAAGGTTACAGGTTCCAGTCCTGCTCCAGGTGTAATGATATACGCTGGGCTTTCACTTTACTGCTGAACGAAGAGTTCCCCAAACTGCCAGAAATGCTGTCTTGTGGTTGTGACATTAAACCAAGGAAACATCTATACTTTCAGGTAACTATATTTAAAGGGGAAAGGATTTCTCCCTGAACACTGTTTAAATGTCAATGAACATTAAGATACCAAATAAATGGTCATAAATTAATTAGTGTTTGTGGAGATTCATTGACTTTCAGCATATTGTGTGCAATTTGTCTTACATTTCCAACATTACTTAGGTGACTACCTTTCAGAAATACTAAATTGGTTGTAAAGGAATGTTCAGTGTTCATACAAAGTACAATAGGAATGCAAACTGCTCTTCCTTTCCTTATCATTCTTCCAACAACTCTTCAGAAATAAGCTAAATCAAGAAGGACAAGGATGTTGAGAAGGATTGGCTTAAGCCACTTTTTTTCTTTATTCTTTCATGGAATGTGAGCCTTGCTGGTAAACCAGCATTTGGTGCCGATGATAATTGCTATTGAACTGAGTGGCTTGCTTGGCTATTTCAGACACAAGTTAGGAGATCAAACTGCTGTGTCATGTGTAGATCAGACCAACAGGAAATGACATATCTCCTCACCTAAAGGATGTCAGTGACTATTAGATGCATTTTTACAAAAATAGCCATCATCTTACAATCCGATGTCAATAGAGTATCACCCTAAGATTTGAATCCGGGATGTCTTTGTTCACAAGGTAGGTGCTTACACTGAACAACCATAAAGGAAAACCACTTACTGGGAAAAGAAAACTCAGATAGGAATGTGGTATTTTACCAAATTATCATTGCCAGCACTTTGTAATGTTGCCATATCTACCACTGTATGGCACTGGATAATGGTTGTTTGAGCCCTCCTTTATTCTGAATTAATGATGGACTGAATAATGATTAATGCCAGATGATAAATACCACCATAAGGTATCTACAGAAGAGGCACTGTTTAACAAGAAGGTTTCTTGCATGATAACAATAAGTACACTTATGGAATTGGTACAGATACATCTGCTCCCTCCAATACTTGAGTGGAGCTCCTTGTCTCCACCTACAGATTGTCTGTAATATTATTAGAATAGGCAGACCCAATACAGTATAAGCTTTGATCTTTCAGAATCAGTCCCTTATGCAACAAGATGGATATCCATGCTGGAGAATGTGATTTTTCTTTTAGAAAAATACAGCACTTTCAGCTTCAGGTTTCACAAGATTGTGAGTACAATTGTCAACAAATGTACTCCTGGAGAATTCATCACATCTCACTCCCACCCAACGTATCCATTCTTGTGATGCACTGCCTTTCTTCGCTAAATGGAATATGAAGACTCATTAGCAAATAGCTAATGCTTGACCATCAGCCAAACAGCTTTTTCTCCCACTTTCAATATATTTAAATCTGTTAAAGAGAAATATTTAAAGAAAGTAACAAAAAAAACTTAAATTTTTTTAAATATCCCTGTGATCATTTTCTAATGGTTGCATATAGCAGCATCCTGGAGTTTGATGTTTAATGCTGGGACATTCCAGATCAGTTAGAAATAGGCCAGTCAGCTCCTCAATGCCTGATCTACAATGCAATAAGGTCCTGGCTGATCTGTTTATGTTTGATTCCCACATTTCTGTCTACACCTGATAACTTTTGATTCCTTTGCCAAACAAGAATCCGTCTACCTCTGCTTTAAAAATATTCAAAGACCTCCTTCTCTCAATCTAATAAATGCTCTCTGAACTGCCCCCAATGCATTTAAATCCTTTCTTAAAGCTCACACAATATTTGGGATGTCGTATCTCCAATGCCTATGTTATTAAGTATAACATCCTTTCACGATCAATTTCTCTCATGATAAAACATAGCATTTCAGAAACCTTCATAAATACTTGTTGTATCTGCATACTAATCTTATTGGACTTTTGCATTCAGAGAATCAGCAAGCTGAAGAATAAGGCCACATTTGGCTTTACCTCAGTTTTGTAGAAAGCTGGATGGAAGTTTTGACAAACACCCAATTAAATGAGTTTAATTGAATATGACTTTATCATATCATTCCTGTTCAAAGTTTTCAGCTTTTATCATGACTAGAGAACAGCAAATGTAATTCAACTTTTCAAGAATGGTGGTAGAGATAAACCAGAAAGTTATAGACAGTGAGTCTTTGTCAGTGGAAGGAAACTATTAAAGAAAAGTTTGAAGGAAACAATAAATCTTCATTTAAAGAGGCAAGATTTGATCATGGATTGTCAGTATGACTTTGTCAGAGGGAGGTCATGCCTAAAATATTTGATTGAATTTTTGAGGGGGTGACCAAGTGTGTAGATGAGAATATTGCAACATAATTTAGTTTGTATAGATTTCAGCAAAGGTTATGACAGGGTCCCATGTAGGAGACTGATAAAGAAGATAAAAGCACATTGGATCCAGGGTAACTTGGCAAGTTGCTTAGTGACAGGAGATGGAGGGTGGTCATAGAAGACTGATTGTGTGAATGGAGGCTTGTGGTTCAGCAGCATACCAGAAGGATCAGTGCTTTAGCCTCTTATTGTTTGTGAAGCATATATTAACAAAATAGAAAAAAATGGGAGGAGAAGAGATAAGTAAGTTTGTAGATGACTCGAAGAATGATCGGGTGGCTGACAGAGAGGAGGAAAGTCTTGAGTTACAGAAGGATAGAGATGGATTGGACAGATGATCAGATCAATGGCAGATGAAAATGATAGGTTACCATTGATGGACTTTGGAAGAAGTGCCAAGACTAAGGAGTACTCAATGGAAGCTCCGAGGAACAGAGGGATCTTGGGGGAGCTTGCCCACAGATCCCCAAAGGTGGCAGAATAGATCAATTGGATAATTAAGAAGGTAAATGGGACACTTGCCTTTATAGGTTGAGACACAGATTATAAGAACAGGGAGGTTATGTTGGAGCTACACAGAACTTTGGTTAGGCCACAAGTGAAATACTCTGTGCAGTTCTGGTCACCACATTATTGGAAGGATATATTTCTACTGGAAGAGATGTGGAAGAGATTCACTAGGATATTGCCTCTGAAGGAGCAGTTTATCTATGGAAAGAGGTTGGTTCTTTACAGCAGAGAAGCCTGAGAGGGGATCTGATAGAGGTGTATAAAATTATGAGTGGCACAGTGCATAAAAGGTGCATAAAAAGCAGCTGTTCCCCATAAGTTAAGGGGTATAGTTTCAAAGTGAAAGGAAGAGGTTTAGAGGAGATTTGGGGAAAGATTTTTTTTCACCCAGATGGTAGTAGTGTCTAGAATGCACTGCCTGGAAGGGAAGCTGTGGTTAAGAAGGCATACAGCATACGTTTCTTCATCTGATGGGGGATTGAGTACAAGAGTTGGTAGGTCATGTTACAATTGTATAAGACTTTGGTTTGGCCACATTTGGAATACTGCATACAGTTCTGGTTGTCACATTACCAAAAGGATGTGGATGCTTTGGAGAGGGTGCAGAGGAGGTTCACAGGATGTTGTCTGGTATGGAGGGTGCTAGCTACGAGGAGAAGTCGAGTAGATTAGGATTATTTTTAATTGGAAAGAAGGAGGTTGAGGGGAGAGTTGATGAGAGTTGATGTAGACAGGGTGGATATCAAGAAGCTTTTCCCAGAGTTGAGGACTCAATTACTAGGGGTCACAAGTTCAAAGTGAGAGAGGAAACGTTGAGGGGTGATATTAGATTAGATTAATTACAGTGTGGAAACAGGCCCTTCGGCCCAACAAGTCCACACCGACCTTCCGAAGCGCAACCCACCCAGACCCATTCCCCTACATTTACCCCTTCACTGAACACTATGGGTAATTTAGCACGGCCAATTCACCTACCCGCACATTTTTGGACTGTGGGAGGAAACTGGAGCACCTGGAGCAAACCCACGCAGACTCGGGGAGAATGTGCAAACTCCACACAGAGAGTCGCCTGAGATGGGAATTGAACCCGGGTCTCTGGCGCTGTGAGGCAGCAGTGCTAACCATTGTGCCACCGTGCCGCCCTAAATATATGAAGAAAGTTCTTCACACAGAGGGAGGTGGGGGCCATGGAATGCATTGCCAGTGGAAGTGGTAGGGGCGAGAATGATAGCATCATATAAGATATATCTAGACAGATACATGAATGGGCAGGGAGCAGAGGGATACAGATCCTTACAAAATAGGTGGCATGTTTAGATAGAGGCTGTGGAATGGTGCAGGGCTGGAGGGCAAAAGGGCCTGTTCCTGTGCTGAAATGTTTTTTGTTCTTTCTTTCAAACCTCACAACCTTTAAAACATACTTGGATGAGCTGTTGAAATGTTATAGGCAAAGGTGAGGACTGCAGAGTTTAGATCAGAGTAGTGCTGGAAAAACACAGCAGGTCAGGCAGCATCCGAGGAGCAGGAAAATTGACGTTTTGGGCAAAAGCCCTTCATCAGGAATAGAGGCAGAGAGCCTGAAGGGTGGAGAGATAAAGTGTGTGTGTGTGTGTGTGTGTGTGTGTGTGTGTGTGTGTGTGTGTAGAAGGTAGCAAAGAGTACAGTAAGTGAATGGGAGTGGGGATGGAGGTCATAGGTCAGAGAGGAGGGTAGAGTGGATAGGTGGAAAAGGAGATTGGCAGGTAGGACAGGTCATGAGGATGGTGCTGAGCCTGGCAAGTTGGAACTGGGGTAAGTTGTGGGGGGTCGGGGAGAAGTGAAGAAACTGGTGAAGTCCACATTGATGCCCTGGGGTTGAAGTGTTCCAAAGCGGAAGATGAGGCGTTCTTCCTCCAGGCGTCTGGTGGTGAGGGAGCGGTGGTGAAGGAGGCAGAGGACCTTCATGTCCTCGGCAGAGTGGGAGGGGGAGTTGAAATGTTGGACCATGGGGCAGTGTGGTTGATTGGTGCGGGTGTCCCAGAGATGTTCCCTGAAGCACTCAGCTAGGAGACGTCCAGTCTCCCCAATGTAGAGGAGACCGCATCGGGAGTAACGGATACAATAAATGACATTGGTGGATGTGCAGGTGAAACTTTGGTGGATGTGGAAGGCTCCTTTGGGGCCTTGGATGGAGGTGAGGGAGGAGGTGTGGGCACAGGTTTTGCAATTCGTGCAATGGCAGAGGAAGGTGCCAGGATGGGAGGGTGGGTTGTCGGGGGGCGTGGACCTGACCAGGTAGTCATGGAGGGAACAGTCTTTGCGCAAGGTGGAAAGGGGTGGGGAGGGAAATATATCTCTGGTGGTGGGGTCCGTTTGGTGGTGGCGGAAATGTCGGCGGATTATATGGTTAATGTGATGGTTGGTAGGGTGGAAAATGAGCATCGGGGGGGTTCTGTCCTTGTTACGGTTGGAGGGGTGGGGTCTAAGGGCGGAGGTGCGGGATGTGGATGAGATGCATTGGAAGGCATCTTTAACCACGTGGGAAGGGAAAATTGCGATCTCTAAAGAAGGAGGCCATCTGGTGTGTTCTGTGATGGAACTGGTCCTCCTGGGAGCAGATATGGCAGAGGCAGAGGAATTGGGAATACGGGATGGCATTTTTGCAGGAGGTAGGGTGGGAAGAGGTATAATCCAGGTAGCTGTGGGTTTGTAAAAAATGACAGTGTCAAGTCGGTCGTCATTAATGGAGATGGAGAGGTCCAGGAAGGGGAGGGAGGTGTCAGAGATGGTTCAGGTAAATTTGAGGTCAGGGTGGAATGTGTTGGTGAAGTTGATGAATTGCTCAACCTCCTCGTGGGAGCACGAGTTGGCGCCAATGCAGTCATCAATGTAGCAGAGGAAGATGTGGGGAGTGGTGCTGGTGTAACTACGGAAGATGGATTGTTCTATGTAGCCAACAAAGAGACAGCCATAGCTGGGGCACATGCCAGAGCCCATGGCTATCCCTTTGGTCTGTAGGAAATGGGAGAAAATGTTGAGGGTGAGGACCAGTTCAACCAAATGAATGAGAGTGTTGGTGGAAGGGTACTGTTGGGGGCCTCGGGAGAAGAAGAAACGGAAGGCTTGGAGGCCCTGGTCATGGTGGATGGAGGTGTGGAGAGATTGGATGTCCATGTTGAAGATGAGGCATTGAGGGCCGGGGAAATGGAAGTCTTGGAGGAGATGGAGGGCGTGAGTAGTGTCTCGAACGTATGTGGGAGTCCTCCGCTACATTGATGACTGCATCAGTGCCACCTTCTGCTCTCCCCCCCCCCATTTATCTCTCCACTCTGGAGGCTTCCTGCCTGTATTCCTGATGAAGGGCTTTTGCCCGAAACGTTGATTTTCCTGCTCCTTGGAAGCTGCCTGACCTGCTGTGCTTTTCCAGCACCACTCTGATCTAAATTCTTGAAATGTTATAACATTCAAGTCTATGGGCCAAGTACCAGGAAGTGGGACTAGTGCAGAGTGAAAGTAGTTTCGCACCCTATAGGGTGTCACAGTGATTCAGTGCTTCACTGCTGCCTCACAGCCACAGGGACCGGGGTTCAATTCCCGCCTCAGGTGACTGTCTGTGTGGGGTTTGCACATTCTTCCTGTATCTGCGTGGGTTTCCTCCGGGTGCTCTGGTTTCCTCCCATAATCCAAATGATGTGCAGGTCAGGTGGATTGACCACGCTAAATTGCCCATAGTGTTAGGTGCATTAGTCGGGGTAAATGTAGGGAAATAAGTCTGGGTGCTCTTCGGAGGGTCAGTGTGAACTTGTTGGGCCGAAGGGTCTGTTTCCACACTGTAGGGAATCTAATCTATAGACTCAATAGGCCAAGGAGCTTTCTGTATAATATGATTGCATGATTCTGAGCCATGCTCAGTGTAAATGTGTCATGAAAAGGTAGGTATTATATGTGGGCAACTCAGCCCAATTCTAAATAGCATCGATCCACTTTATAAATTCCCCCAGTTTGATCAGAATTGGGGGAATTACATAATACCAACAGATACTTGTTTCCAGGAATAGTATGACAGTACAAGAGAAACATATTGTGCATGTTTTGCTGGCAGGGTAAGGAGGAAAGGACTTTACTTTGCATCTATTCCACTTTGTTCCTGCCTTCAGAATATTGCTGGGGACAGTGTGGCATTTTATTCTGTACCTAGCCCATGCTGAACCCTGAATGCTTAATCCTGATGTTGATTGCCTGCAGTGGAAACACGTTTGATTTCCTGATCCTGATATTCTTATCTTGAGCAACACAGAAATTAAATATAATAACATAAGGAACAAGACAGGTCTCTCTGTTGCCATATGACAGTCTCATTCCTTTTTTTGCCTCTGGAGTTCCTCCTGACATACATAATATGCTGTACTTGTCCCAGGAGTATTCAATGAGAACAGTGTGAGGGAGCTTTATTCTGTATCTAACACTAAACAATACCTGTTCTATGAGTATTTGATGTGGTCGGCAAGGAGGGAACTTTACTCTGTGTCTAAACTTGTGCTGTCACTGTCCTGGGAGTGTTTGATGAGGGACAGGGTAGAGAGAGCTTAACTCCGTATCTAACTTTGTGCTGTTACTGTCCTGGAAGCATTTGATGGATGACAGTGTAGATGGGGAAAGTGTGGACTGCAGATGCTAGAGATCAGAGTCAAAAAGCGTGACACTAGAAAAGCACAACTTGTGAGGCAGCATCTGAGGGGCAGGAGAATCGACATTGCGGATATAAGCCCTTTTAACAGGAAAGGGGGTGGGTGGAAGGGGGCTAAGAGATAAATAGGAGGGTGGAGGTGGAGATGGGGGTAAACATAGCTGGGAAGGTGATAGGTAGATGCAGGTGGGGGGGTTGATAATGATAAGTCAGAGAGGTGGATGGAGTGGATAAGTGGATAGGAAGGTGGACAGGTAGGACAGTACAAGAGAGCAGTGCCAAGTTGGAGGGTTGGATCTTGGATAAGGTGGGGGAAGAGGAGATTAGAAAACTAATGAATTTGATCACTTGAAGGGTTCCAAGACAAAAGATGAGGCATTATTCTTCCAGTCATCAGGTGGCTTGCATTTGGCGGTGGAGGAGGCCCAGGACTTGCATGTCCTGAGTGGAATGGGAGGGGGAGTTGAAGTGGTCAGCCACCAGGTGGTGGGGTTGTTTGGTGCATATTCCTAGAGATGTTCCATGAAACATTCTGCGAGTTGGCATTCTGTCTCCCCAATGTACAGGAGACCACGTTGAGAGCAATGGACTCAGTAGATGAGGTGGGTGGATGTGCAGGAAATCTTTACTTTGTGTGGAAGGATCCTTTGGAGCTGGAGGTGAGGGGGGAGGTGTGGGCGCAGGTTTTACACCTCTTGCAACAGCAAGGCAAGGTGCTGGGAGTGGAGGGTGGGTGGGTGGGTTTGTAGACCTAACAAGGAAGTCACGGAGGGAATAGTCTCTGCAGAATTCTGAAAGGAGTGAGGAGGGAAATATATCTCTGGTGGGGTCAGAGTGTAGGTGGTAGAAATGGCAGAGGATAATGCACTATACCAAGAAAATAGTGGGGTGGAAGGTGAGGAGGAGGGGCGTTCTGTTCTTTTTGTGGTTGGACGGGTGGGGTTCAAGGGTGAAGGTGTAAGAAGTGGAGGACACTCACTGGGGGGCATTTTTGATCACGTGGGAAATTGCAGTCCTTGAGATAAGAGGCCACCTGGAATGTCCTGGAGTGAAATTGAACCTCCTGGGAGCAGATTTGGCAGAGGCGGAGGAATTGGGAGTAAAGGATAGCATTTTTACAGGAGGGGAGATGGGAGGAGGTAGAGCCTCCCAGGTGGCTGTGGGAGTTGGTGGGTTTGAAATAGATGTCTGTGTTGAGTCGGTCACTGGAGATGGAGTCACAGGGATCCATGAAGGGAAGGGAAGTTCCCCGAAGGTCCAAGTGAATTTAAGGTCAGGGTGGAAGGTGTTAGTGAAGTTGCTTCAGAGAACATCTCTGGGATACATGCACCAAACAATCTCATCGTCCTGTGGCCAACCACTTCAACTCCCCCAACCCACTCTGCCAAGGACATGCAAGCCCTGGGCATCCTCCACCACCAAGTCCAAGCCACCAATGACTGGAGGAAGAATCCCTCATCTTCTGCCTGACCCTTCAACCACACGGCATCAACATCAACTTCACTAGTTTTCCAGTCCATCTCCCCACCTGCTCATCCCAGATCCAAACCCTCCAAATTGGCACTGCCCTCTTGAACTTTCCTCCCTGTCCATCTTCCTTCCCACTTATCTACTCTACCCTCCCCTCCGACCTCTCACCATCACCCACCACCTGCATCTACCTATTGCCTTCCCAACTACCTTCTCCCCAGCCCTACCCACCCTCCTACTTATCTCTAAACCCCATTCCCCACCCTGTACCCCCAACATCTCCCCCACCACCCCCCCCCGCATTCATAATGAAGGGCTTATGCCCAAAACATCAACTCTCCTGCTCCTTGGATGCTGCCTCACCTGTTGTGCTCTTCCAGCGCCGCACTTTTCAGCAGTATATAGGGACCTTCGCTCTGTATCTAACCCCGTGTTGACCCTGTCCTGGGAGCACCTAATGATCATTTCCCAAAATAGTTGTAGGAATCGGTGGGTTTGAAATAAATGTCCGTATTGAGTCGGTGGCTGGAGATGGTGAGAATTATCACATATTTCTTTCAATATGCCCTATTGTTTATCTACCATCATCACTCATAGCCATGTAATTGGCATTTTTTTGAAGTTCAATATTCTGGTTTTGGACTAACATACATCACCCTCAAAATCAATGTGCAATTCTATTATAGTATGATCACACTTTCTCAGATGTTCACTTACTTTGAAATCACTAATAATCTGCAATAACTAACTCACTCCCTCACTCCCCCAACTGTCCATTATTGAGATAGCATAAATGAGGATTGTAATGTACTTGTGCGGGTGAGTGCAGGTCCAGCAACACTCAAGATATTTCTACACCACCTCGGATAAAGAAGCCTGTTTGATTGGCATTCCATCTACCACCGTTAGCATGTAGTCCCTGCACTGGAAGCACACAGTGTATACCATCTAAAGATGCAATGCAACAACTCAGAAAGCCTCTTCCTTCAGCACTTTCTAAACTCATGAGCTTAACTATTGAAAAGAACAAGGGCACAAAGTGCTTAGAAATCCAACAGCTGAAAGTTTCACTCCAAGAGTTCACTGTTGCTGGGTTAAAAAGCTGAAACTCTATCTCTAGCAGCACTCTGGGAGTTTCTATACTTCAAGGACTACAGTGGTTCAAGAAGACAGCACCCACCACATTCTCAAGGACAGTGAGGGGCCCAGCCAATAATGCTCACACCTCACAAATGAATTAAGTCTAAATAGTAGTCTTCCAAACAGATTATTTTTCAAATTTATTTCTGTAGTCTTTATTGAGTTTAAGATCCCCAGTATTATGCTTTCACCTTTGTTAATGCTTTGTCTTTCTACTGCTTGGGGGCCTATAAACATCAACATTTCATGACCTTGGTAATCTCTAGTCTCCTTAATGCTGCTTCTACCTTCTGCTCTTCAGATCATGATCCTGCCTCATGACTGTCTTTATGCCATCCTTTATTGTCAGGGTGCTCTCCATTTTGTTTGTCTTTTCACAATATGAAGTACCCTAAAATGTTAATTTTTTAATTCTGGTCACCTGGCAACCATGTGTCTGTCATGGCCATTGGATCAAGTCCATTTGTCTCTAATTCATCTGTCTTATTTCAAATGCCTCATGCACTCAGATCAAGCACATTTAATTGTAACTTCCACTGTTTTTTTCCTTGATTTGGTTGGGTGTACTGTTTGTTTAAACCTTTTGCGCCTACCGTTCACAACTATCCAATTACCTTGATCCACGTTATTGTAAAGTTCTGTGGCCTTGACCTTTCCTTTTATATTTGTATATTTCTTCTCACATGAAAGTTCCTTTCCACCATTATAGTTTGGGGCCTAATGTTCAGACCTCGTTTAATGATTTACTATGATACTGTTCCTAGCACAGTTTCAATATTTCCCCTCCCAAAAAAGGAACAGTGTCCTTTCTCTCTGGTACTGGGGTCTGCAAGCTTTTGTCACACAAGTCCCTGATTCAGTCAATCATTCAACCTTCCAATTTGTTTGACCCTATGACAAATTGTCCATGTTTCAGGTAATAATTCATAGGTAACTATCTTTCAGGTTCTGCTTATCAATGTTGACCTTAGGTCCTCAAACTGTGTCAGCAGAGTGACCTTCCTGGTTCTTCCCATATCTTGGTTACATTCCTCACTGCAATAGTAAGCTGGAAATCAAACCCCACTATTCCCAGAGTTGTCACAAAAATTAAATATTTTTGAAATCATGTGGAATTTCCTGCCTTTTAGACCCAGGTTGATGGAAGTTCCGTAATTGACAAGATCATTGTTTATTACAAATAACTAGATTATAAATATAAACAAATAAGTATGAATTGCTAATATACAACTCTACCAGTTAAAACGATCACACATATAAAATTCCTCCTCTGCATATACATACAGGCACAGATAAACAGGAAAGAAAAATGGGTGTTACGGGTGGAGGGAAGGTTGGGAAATTCAGTGTTCTCTGTTTGCAGAGTTTGCTGCGATGATCCTTTTGCTGATCAAAAGGTTGCTTCTCGATCTGCCTTCTCCAGGTACCTTCTCCTGTTTGCAGGAGGCAGCCGTCTTGAACTGCTGCAGTTCTTGACTACGGCCTTCCTTGTGGGCAAAGAACAGGAAGACTGGGAGTGAGAATCACATTCCTTTTTACTCTCCCATCAGAATGGCCTCGAATTGTGGTCACTTTGCCCATTCATTCTGAAATCTCTTACGCAGGCAGTCAGAATTTTTGAAAGACAAGAGCAAATACTGAGACTCCTCTAATACAACACAAAGAATTCCCTTATCTACTTGATTTGCAGTTTCACCTTCTGGTCACTAATTGCTAACTACACTGTACTATCATCTAACCTATAGGTTCTGACTCTGTCTGGATCAAAGTGTCCAAGTAACTCCCTCACTTTCATACAGTGTCTGCATCAGCCAATGAAACCTACACTCATGAATACAAAATTAAAGTGACAAATGCACCTCAACTGAGGTTCCTTAGGATGTAGACATTATTGGAAATTACTTGACTTACTTTGAGTTTTGGGTAGATTGAGTTAAATAATAACCCACAATACAAACTGGTACAAGCATTTGAGGTGGAAAAATGCAGCACCTCTACCCCAATTGCTCTGAATTCACATTTGTACCAAATTTTCAATTTCTCATTCTGTTTGAGATGCACTTAATTTACACCCATTCTGTGTCAAACATCTGATTCAATGTAAAAACTGAAAGAACTCCTGATGCTGTAAATCTGAAATAGAAACAGAAGTTGCTGGAAAAGCTCAGCAGATCTGGCAACATCTGTGAAGAGAAATTAGAATTAATATTTGGGGTCTGGTGACCTGATAGTAGCTGGAAAATATTGGTTTATATGCAGAGCAAATACCTGGTCAAACAACAGGAGTGACAGTGAAACTAATGTCAGTGGACAAGAAAAAAGATTGGAATGAAAATCCTGTTGGAGAGAGGAGCAGAACGTCTTCAAGGTGGGCATTGAGATCTGGCAGCTCTTTCCATTCCTTCACATGTCTCCCTGTAAATGGACAATGAAATCTAATTGGAAAGGCAACACTGACTGTATGTGTTCTATAACAAGAGATATCTTATGCAATTTCTCTAACTTGCTAACACTTTGAATCCCTAAGCCTCATTTCGTATTATTATTCATAGAGTCACAGAGTCATGCAGTACAGAAACAGATCTTTCAGTCCAACTCATATTCTCAGGGAAATGCACGACAGAAATGTGGAGGTTATCTATCACTTGCCCGATAGTGCTAGACAGGTTTGTCCCACTGATGGTAGGGTGAAGGATCCTTGGGTGACAAGGGATGTGGGACATCTAGTCAAGAGGAAGAAGGAAGCTTATTTAAGGCTGAAGAAGCAAGGATCAGACGGGGCGTTAGTGAGGAGGATGAGGGAAGGCCCTAAGGCATTCTAAACCTATGTGAGGAAGAAGAGGATGGCCAGAGTGAAGGTAGGGCCGATCAGGGATAGTGGAGGGATTCGCGCCTGGAGATGGAGGACCTAGGGGAGGTTCATAATAATTACTTTACCTCAGTATTCACTACTGAGAGGGAACTTGATGTTTGTGAGGACAGCGTGAAACAGGCAGATATGCTCAAGCAGGTTGATGATAAGAAGGAAGATGTGCTGAAAATTTTGAAAAACATTACGATAGATAAATTCCCTGGCCAGGCGGGAGGTACTCAAGGTTACTACAGGAAGCCAGGGAAGAGATTGCTGCACCTTTGGCGATGATCTTTGCATCCTCACTGTCCACTGGAGTAGTGCCAGATGATTAGAGGGTAGCAAATGTTATTCCCTGTTTAAGAAAGGGAATAGGGATAATCCTGGAAATTATAGACCAGTCAGTTTTACGTTTCTGGTGAGCAAAATATTAGAGAGAATTCTGAACGCCAGGATTTATGATTACCGGGAAAACCATAGTTTGATTAGAGATAGTCAGCATGGCTTTGCAAAGGGCAGGTCATGCCTCACAAGCCATATTGAACTCTTTGAGGATGTGGCAAAATACATTGATGATGGTGGAGCAGTGGATGTGGTGTACATGGATTTTAGCAAGGAGCTTGATAAGGTTCCCCATGGTAGGCTCATTCAGAAAGTAAGGAGGCATGCGATGCAGGGGAATCTGGCTGACTGGATAGAGAATTGGCTGGCCCATAGAAGACAGAGGGTGGTGGTAGATGTAAAGTATTCATCCTCATGACCAGTGGTGTTCTGCAGGGATTGATTCTGAGACCTCTGCTCTTTGTGACTTTAATAAAAGACTTGGATGAGGAAGTGGAAGGGTGGGTTAGTAGGTTTACTGATGACACAAAGGTTGGTGGAGTTGTGGATAATGTGGAGGGCTGTCATAGGTCGCAAAGGGACATTGACAGGATACAGAACTGATCTGATCAATCTGGAACAGAGTGAAGTGGTTCATTTCAGAAGGTGGAATTTGAATGCGGGAATACTGGGTTAAAGGCAGGATTCTTGGCAGTGAGGAACAGAGGGATCTTGGGGTTCATGTCCATAGATCCCTCAAAGTTGCCACCCAAGTTGATAGGGTTGTTAAGAAGGCGTATGGTGTGTTGGCTTTCATTAGCAAGGGAATTGAGGTTAAGAGTCAGAAGATTATGCTGCAGCTCTATAGAGCCCTGTTTAGACCACACTTGGAATATTATGTTTAGTTCTGGTCACCTCATTATAGGAAGGTTGTGGAAGCTTTAGAGAAAGTGCAGAAGCGATTTACTAAGATGCTGCCTGGATTGAAGGGCATGTCTTATGAAGAGAGGTTGATGGGGTTTGGGCTTTTCACACTGGAGTGAAGAGGGATGAGAGGTGACTGGATAGAGGTGTACAAGGTAATGAGGGGCAGGGATAGAGTGATAATAGATAACTGGATAGAGGTGTACAAGGTAATGAGGGGCAGAGATAGAGTGGATAATCAGAGACTATTTTTTCCAGGGTGGAAATGTCTATCACGAGGGGGCATAATTTCAAGGTGATTAGAGGAAGGTTTAGGGGGGATGTCAGAGGTCGGTTCTTTACACAGAGAGTGGTGGGTGTGTGGAATGCACTGCCAGAGTCGGAAACATTAGGCATGTTTAAGCCAATCTTAGATAGGCTCATGGAAGATAATAAATAATGAGGGGTATGTAGGTTAGTTTGATCTTCGAGTAGGATAAAAGGCCAGCACACCGAAGGGCTTATACTATGCTGCATTGTTCTATGTTCTATGTTGTTTGTCTACACCAACCAGACACCCCAATCTAACCTAGTCCCATTTGCCAGCATTTGACCTATATCCCTCCAAACCTTTCCTATTCATATACCCATCCAGATGCCTTTTAAATGTTGTAACTGTACCAGCCTCCACCACTCTCTCCAGCTGCTCATTCCATCCTCTGTTTGAAAAAATAGTCCTTAGATCCTTTTTAAATCTTTCCCCTCTCACCGTAAACCTATGCTTCTAGTTTTGGACTTCCCCACTCTCGGAAAAAGATCTTGTCTATTCACCCTATCCAGGCCCCTCATGATTTTATAAACCTCGATAAGATCACCTCTCAGCCTCTGATATACCAGGATCTTTTCTGCACCCTCTCAAGTTTAACAACATCCTTCCGATAGAAGGGCATCCAGGATTGTACATAGTATTCTAAAAACGGCCTCATCAATGTCCTGTACAGCCATAACATGATGTCCCAACTCCTATGCTCAGTTTTCTGACCAATGAAGGCAAGCATGCCAAATGCCTTCTTCAAGACCCTGTCTATCTGTGACTCCACTTTCAAGGAACTATGCACCTGTGCCCCTAGGTCTTTTTGTTTGGCATTGCTCCTCAGATGATTCCTGATGAATGGCTTTTGCCCGAAACGTCGATTTCGCTGCTCGTTGGATGCTGCCTGAACTGCTGTGCTCTTCCAGCACCACTGATCCAGAATCTGGTTTCCAGCATCTGCAGTCATTGTTTTTGCCTACTATTAAGTGTATAAGTCCTGCCCTGACTTGTCTTACCAAAATACAATAACTTACATTTATCTAAATTAAACTCCATCTGTCACTCCTCAGCCCATCAACCCATTAGCCCATCTATTCAAGGTCCTGTTATACTCTGAGATAATCTTCTTCACTTTCCACTACATCTCCTATTTTGGTGACATCTGCAAACTTACTAACCATGCCTCCTATATTCACATCCAAATCATTTATATAAACACTGAAAAGCAGTGAATCCAATACCGATCTTTATGCCGCATCACTGATCACAGGTCTCCAGTCTGAAAAGCAACCCTTTACCACCACCCTATGTCTTCTACCTTGAGCCAATTTTTTATCCAATTGTTAACTCCCTCTGGATCCCATGTGATCGAACCTTGCTAACCAGTCTACCATGTGGAACCTTGTCAAATGTTTTGTTGAAGTCCATGAAAAATAAAGATGCCTGCTCTGCCCCCATCAATGTTCTTCATCACCTCTTCAAAAACTCACTCAAGTCAGTGAGACATGATTTCCCACATACAAAGCCATGTTTGTTATCTCTTGCCTTTCCAAATGCAATCCTTGTCCCTTAGCATTCCTTCCAACAACTCACCCACTACCAAGGTCATGCTCACTCGTCTATAGTTCCCTTGCTTTCCCTTTCCATCTTTTTAAAATTTGGCACCATGTTCATCAACCTCCAGTCTTCTGGCACATCACCCATGATACAAATATCTCAGCAAGGGGCCCAGCAATCACTCCTCTGGCTTCCCACAAAGTTCTGGGAATCAACCTGATCATGTCCTGGAGATTTCTCTAGCTTTTTGCATTTTAAGATGTCCAGCACGTCTTCCTCTGTCGTATGAATCCTTTACAAGACACCACTATCTCCCCAAGTTCCCTAGCTTTCATTTTCCTTCTCCACAGTAAATACAGACATGGAATACTCATTTAGTATCTCACCCATCTCCTGCCAAGCTACACATGGATGGCCACATTAATCTCAAAGCGTTCCTATTCTCTCCCTAGTTACTCTTTTGCCCATAATGTACTTATAGAATCTCTTTGGATTCTCCTTGACTCTATTTGCCAAAGCTTTCTCATGTCCCTTTTCCCCCTATTGATTTCCTTTTTTAGGTACACTTCTACTGCCCTAATATTTGTCTAGGAATTCATTTGATCCCTGCTAACTATACCTGACAAATGCCTCCTTCTGAATGCTTTATCTGGCATTGCCTTCAACTACCAGACTTGTCTTTCCAACTAACTGGAATATACCATCTCTGATCTCCCTTTGCCTCATTTTTAAAGGCCTTTCACTCCCAGATGACCACTTTACCTCTGAATCACTTCCCCCAATCAACTTTTGAAAGTTTATGTCTAAAACTGTCAAAATTGGCCTTTCTCCAATCTAGAATTTTGAACTTTGAAGGTCAAGTTTTACTCCTTCTCTTGTAGGTACATCAACATACTGAATGAAAAAGATTTCTTGAACGCAGTTTACAAATTTCTCCCCAACCAAACCCTCAACACTATGACAGTCGTAGTCTACATTTGGAAAGTTAAAATCCCCTACCATTACAACCCTATTATTTTTACAGATATCTGAGATCTTCTTACAGATATGCTTCTCAATTTCCCACTGACTATTGGAGGACCCATAGTACAATCCAAACTAGGTTATCATCCCATTTTTATTTCTCAGTTCCACTCGTATACCTTCTCTGGACAATCTCCCAGGATTATCCTCTCTAAGTACAGCCATAATGTTAACCCTAACCAAAAGCGTCACTTCTCTTCCTCTCTTCCATCCCTTTCTATCTTTCCCAGAATATTCATAACCCAGAACATTAAGCTGACAGTCCTATCCATCCCTGAGCCATGTTTCTCTCATAACTATGACATCCCAGTCCCATGTTCCCATGCAAGCCCTAAGTTCGTCTGCCTTATCTGTCAGGCCACTTACATTGACGTAAATGCAGTTTAATTTGTCAGTTTTACCACATTCTATGCCAAGCTTTTGAGTTCTTACCCATGTGGACATAGGGACCTATGTAGAAAGGTTAGGGTTTCCCTAATGAATGTTGTCCCATATGATTTGGGGAAAACAATTTCTGATCAGTTTATTGAACACTTTTCAAAGAATCATAGTATTACCCAGTGTATACCAAGGCCAGTCAACCTACTGTGGCCAGGCTGGCTGTTTGAAAGGGCTCTTTCCCCACAACCCTTCTAAATATATTCTCCTTCAAACATTTATCCACTTCCTCTTAAAAATTAAAGTTGAAATCCATTTCCATCATTTCTTCAGACAGAAAGTTCTAGATCACAACAACTCATGTTGTAAACCAATTTCTCCCCATCTCTCTCTCTGACTCTTTTCCTAATCATCTTAAATCCACATCCACTGGATGCTGTGAGAACACTTTCTCTTCATTCATTTTGTTAAAACATTTATAATTTTGGATGTTGCTATTAAACCTTCCTAATTCTCTTTGCTCCTGGACAAACAATCCTAGTTTCCGGGTCAATACAAATTATTTAGTCAAAACATTAATTGAGAATCCTGAAGTGCATTTGTTTATATTTCAAAGTGGCATGACAAATTTTGAAGATTATTTAAAAGAAAACATACTGAACCTGACCTTATTACAAAAAGCATAAAGTAGAAAAGTAAGAAAGTTATCTAAATCTTTTATAAATTTCTGATTTGTCCCCACTTGGAATGTCATGATATGTTCTCACCACGTCTGGATTTGTTAAGAAGACATGGTGACTGCCAAATTTGATTGATTGTTAATGAGGGCTGATGTGGTCCACATGGACTTTAGCAAGGCTTTGATAAGGTCCCTCATGGCAGACTGGATCCAAGACAAAATGGCAGGTTGGATTCAAAATTAGTTGAGAGGAAGGAAGCAGAGAGTGAGAGTAATAGAAAAACAAAAATAGGAAGTGCTGGAGAACAAATCTCGCAGCATCTGCACAAAAAGAAACAGAATTATCATTTCAAGCCCAAAATGGCTATTCTTCTAAAGCTGTTTGTGGTATACATCAATAATTTGGAATAAAATGCCGTGAGTATTATTAAGAAATTCTTGCATGCCAGGAAAATGGTTGGGTGATAAATAATGTGACTCATAACCATAAAGTGCAGGAGGCTGTCAATGGAATCATCACCTGGACAGAGCAGTGACAAATACAATTCAACCTTGAAAAGTGTGAGGTAGTGCACTTGGGAAGGCTAACAATGCAAGGGCTTACATTAAGAATGCTAGAACTCTGGTAAGTGTTGAAGAACAAAGCAACTTTGGTGTGAATATCCATAGAATCCTGAAGGTAGCAGCATAAGTCAATTAGGTGGTTAAGAAAGCACATTCAATACTTGTTATTATTAGACGAGGCACAGAATATGAAGTATGGACGTGATGCTGGAACTGTATAAAATGCTGGTTTGGTCACAAGGGGAGCACCACATGCAGTTCTGGTCACCTTATTAAAGGAGTAGAGTGGTGCTGGAAAAGCACAGCAGTTCAGGCAGCATCCAAGGAGCAGGAAAATCGACATTTCAGGCAAAAGCCCTTCATCAGGAATACAGGCAGAGAGCCTGAAGGGTGGAGAGATAAATGAGAGGAGGGTGGGGGTGGGAAGAAAGTAGCATAGAGTACAATAGGTGAATGGGGGCAGGGAAGGAGGTGATAGGTCAGAAAGGAGGGTGGGGGAAGGTAGCAAAGAGTACAATGGGTGGATAGGGGTGGGATGAAGGTGATAGGTCAGAGAGGAGGGTGGGGTGGATAGGTAGAAAAGAAGATAGGCAGGTAGGACAGATCATGGGGACGGTGCTGAGTTGGAAGTTTGGAACTGGGGTGAGGTGAGGGAAGGGGAAATAAGGAAACTGGTGAAGTCCATATTGATGCCCTGGGGTTGAAGTGTTCTGAGGCAGAATATGAGGCGTTCTTCCTCCAGGCGTCGGGTGGTGAGGGAGCGGTGGTGAAGGAGGCCCAGGACCTCCATGTCCTCGGCAGAGTGGGAGGGGGAGTTGAAATGTTGGACCATGGGGCAGTGTGGTTGATTGGTGCGGGTGTCCCAGAGATGTTCCCTGAAGCACTCAGCTAGGAGACGTCCAGTCTCCCCAATGTAGATGAGACTGCATCGGCGAGCAATGGATACAATAAATGATATTAGTGGATGTGCAGGTAAAACTTTGATGAATGTGGAAGGCTCCTTTAGGGCCTTGGATAGAGGTGAGGGAGGAGGTGTGGGCGCAGGTTTTGCAATTCCTGCAGTGGCAGGGGAAGGTGCCAGGATGGGAGGGTGGGTTGTAGGGGGGCATGGACCTGACCAGGTAGTCACGGAGGGAACGGTCTTTGCAGAAGGTGGAAAGGGATGGGGAGGGAAATACATCCCTGGTGGTGAGGTCTTTTTGGAGGTGGCGAAAATGTCGGTGGATGATTTGGTTTATGCAAAGGTTGGTAGGGTGGAAGGTGAGCACCAGGGGGTTCTGTCCTTGTTACGGTTGGAGGGGTGGGGTCTGAGGGCGGAGGTGCGGGATGTGGACGAGATGCATTGGAAGGCATCTTTAACTACGTGGGAAGGGAAAATTGCGATCTCTAAAGAAGGAGGCCATCTGGTGTGTTCTGAGGTGGAACTGGTCCTCCTGGGAGCAGATACGGTGGAAGTGGAGGAATTGGGAATAGGGGATGACATTTCTGCAGGAGGTAGGGTGAGAAGAGGTGTAATCCAGGTAGCTGTGGGAGTCGGTGGGTTTGTAAAAAATATCGGTGTCAAGTCGGTTGTCATTAATGGAGATGGAGAGGTCCAAGAAGGGGAGGGAGGTGTCAGAGATGGTCCAGGTAAACTTAAGGTCAGTGTGGAATTCAGGGTGTTGGTGAAGTTGATGAATTGCTCAACCTCCTCGCGGGAACACGAGGTGGCGCCAATGCAGTCATCAATGTAGCGGAGGAAGAGGTGGGGAGTGGTGCCGGTGTAATTACAGAAGATGGACTGTTCTATGTAGCCAACAAAGAGACAGACATAGCTGGGGCCCATATGTGTGCCCATGGCTACCCCTTTGGTCTAGAAGAAGTGGGAGGATTTGAAGGAGAAACTGTTAAGGGTGAGGACCAGTTCGGCTAAACGAATGAAAGTGTCGGTGGAAGGGTACTGTTGGGGACGTCGGGAGAGGAACAAACGGAGGGCTTGGAGGCCCTGGTCATGGCGGATGGAGGTGTGGAGGGATTGGAAATCCATGGTGAAGATGAGGCGTTGGGGGCTGGGGAAACGGAAGTCTTGGAGGAGGTGGAGGGCGTGGGTAGTGTCTCGAACGTATGTGAGGAGTTCATGGACTGGGGGGGATAGGACAGTGTCGAGGCTGGGAGAAATGAGTTCAGTGGGGCAGGAGCATGCTGAGACAATGGGTCGGCCAGAGTGGTCAGGCTTGTGGATCTTGGGAAGGAGGTAGAATCGGACAGTGCGGGGTTCCTGGACTATGACGTTGGAAGCTGCGGGTGGGAGATCTCCTGAGGTGATGAGGTTCTGTATGGTCTGGGAGATGATGGTTTGGTGATGGGAGGGTGAGGTCATGGTTGAGGGGGTGGTAGGAGGAGGTGTACTTGAGTTGACATCTGGCTTCAGTGGTGTAGAGGTCAGTGCGCCAGACTACCACTGCGCTCCCTTTATCCGCTGGCTTAATGGTGAGGTTGGGATTGGAGCAGAGGGATTGGAGGGCTGCGCATTGTGAGGGTGAGAGGTTGGAGTGGGGGAGGGGGGTAGACAGGTTGAGGCGGTTAATGTCACGGCAGCAGTTGGAAATGAAGAGGTCGAGGGCAGGTAATAGGCCAGCGCGGGGTGTCCAGGTGGATGCAGTGTGTTGGATCCAGGTGGATGGAGTGTGTTGGAGCATCTGCAGTCATTGTTTTCACCTTATTAAACAAAGGATGTGATTGCACTAGAGAGGACACAGAGGAGAGTTACCAGAATTCTGCCTGGACTGGAGGGTCTGATCTATGATGAAAGATTGGGGTTGTTTTCCTCAGAGCAGTGAAGGTTGAGAGGGGATCTGATAAGGGTGTATAAGAGTATGAGTGGCATAAATACTGTGGATAAGAAGGCTGTTTTTCCATTAATAGAGGAATCAATAACCATTGATAAGAAGTAAAAAGCTAAGAGGAGAACTGAGGAGAATATTTTCATCAGAGGTGAAAACCTCTTCCTGAAAAGTATTTAAGTCAGAAACTCTCATGACATTGAAGCAGTATTTAAATATTCACTTGCATTGTCATAGCCTGTTATTAGAGTCGAGAGTGTGGTGCTGGAAAAGCACAACCAGTCAGGCAGCATCCGAGGAGCAGGAGAGTTGATGTTTTAAGCATAAGCCCTTCATCAGAAATGAAGAGCCAAAAGCTAGAAATGCTACTGTTAGTGTTTGGGATTGGTGTGTTCAGATCTTAATTAACCAGCAGAGAGGCTGAATGGCCTGTTTGCATGCTGTTAAAATCCATGATTATCTGAGACTGTAGTACAGGGAGGATGTGATATCATGCGATAATAGTCCTTGCACCCCATTCCCCAGATGCCTCTAACACCCCATTCGACCCCAACAATCTATTTTGAGAGTTCATTTGACAGTAGATTTAACAAACACTTATTGATGTTAGAACAGGGATCAATATTTCTTTTTGCTTCGTAAATAGCACTGATCACCTGTAACAGTGGCACTTTAACTCCGGTACAGACCAGGCATGATATTAGAGAATCTTCCTAACCTTTTAGAATGCTGAGCCAAACAGGTTAAAACAGCCCACAGGGTGAGATTGAGGACACAGTTAAAACTGTGAAATTGGAAGGAACACTCAGTATTGATGCCCAGGATTGGTTTCAGGAACTCACAACTGTGTCCGTCCTTTCAGTTTGAATCCAACAATCTGAATAGAACTTGCAAGGCCCACGACCAGAGAGAGATGTTAAAGTACTGTGCCTTTAAGAGAGATATGTTCTGTGCCATTTCACTTGCAGAGGGGGGTGTCACTGTGGAATGTCTGCTTCACATAGGCAGATGGTAAACAGCGGGTGAATTCTCCCTGAGTCTTTTTAAATGAGATAAAAGGATCATGGGTGGGCAGGGTCAAGGTTTGTACAAATGCAGGAGGTTTGATTTTGAGATAGTGAGAAGGTCTGCTGGCTGCTGAGTTAAAAGCTTGAGCTCTCTGCTGGAGTGAAGTCTTAGATAGTGAGGCTCCATCTTCAAAATCGAAAGGTACAGATAGTTTCCTCCTCCTGGGCTGGAGAGAAGCAGCATGTGAGAACTATAGTTGTTGAATTACATTTTAGCCAACGTGTGTTTATGGAATGTTGTGTATTTTGGAACGGTTGATGATAGTGGTTAAATAATACATTGTCTTGTTAAGTATCTCAACAGAGTTATAGCTATGCCAATTCTTCTTTTGTACTTTAACTATATGGTAAAAATAAAGTGTATTTTGATTAAAGCCTAGTGGTGGACGAATTGAATCACATCTAGAGCACAGCACCTTTCACTTGCCTTTAAATAAATATAAAAGTTCGGGCCTTGGCTATCTCCTTACAATGCTTCTAGGGGTTTCTGGTCCATAACGGGTGGATGGGATAGGCTGACAAAGCACAGGCAGCTTTACTCTGTATCTAACCCTATGCTGCCCCTGTCCTGGGAGTGTTTGATGGGAGACAGTGCAGAGGAGCTTTGCTTTGCATTGTCCAGACTCTGAGTCTGGGTTTCATCTGCTCCGCCTGCTTTTCTTTATCTTCTTCCTTTCTTAACTTCTCTTTAAATTTTTGCTTCTATGTACATTCTGGTGAATAGCTGGTGAAAAGCATCGTCTGGAGGGAGACTATTGGCAGTGGTGGCTACAAAGGCAGCTTTAGTGGCATCAGCTTTGTGGGCCTGAATTCTGCCGTAGGTGGCTTCAATGTTGGGCGGCTGCTGCAGCAGTGAAGGTGGTGTGGTTTATTCCTCATTACCATTGTAGCTGCATCCTGGTGGGTCCGGTGAAGTGGTGATCTGCTTCAACGGCTTTGGAGGTGTGATGGGTTCAGCCTGGGATTCGATCTGAAGTGGTGGACAATGTAGATCTCACCTTTTCCTCAAAAGGTGGACTATCTTAATTTAAAAAAAATTATATGTGATTTCTGTTGTTAATATAGGCACCCGGGAATGGTGACTTAAACACTTTTCACTGTATTTTTTGTAAAATACAAGAGACAATAAATTACTGTTCTATTTCATCCTGTACTGTCCTTGAACATGCTTGGGGTGGGGAAAGTGAGAGTGGTGACCTTGGTGCAAGAGCAGTTTGAGGGATTGTTATTCTTTGCTATATCTTTCTAGTGAGCCTATGTTTTTTAAAATGACAGTGGTTGGTTGCAAAGGAAAATATTTCCAGAGCAGTTATTCCCTTCACCGAGATGTGCACTAAATGTTGGAAAGGCAGAGATGGAGCCCAAAAAACTTGAATAGTCCAAGTGTTTTTTTTATTCTCTCATGGGACATGGGCATCATTGGCTGGGCCAGTGCTTATTCCTGCTCCCAATTGTCCTTGAGAAGGTGATGGTGCAAGACTGGAACTGCTGCAGTCCATGTGCTGTAGGTTGATCTACAATGCCCTTAGGGAGGGAAGGAATGTTTAAGAACACTTTATGTTTTTGGAATTTGGAAATTAACCAACAAGGGATGGCACAGTGGCTCAGTGGTTAGCACTACTGCCTCACAGCGCAAGGAACCCGGGTTCGAATCCCAACTCAGGCAGATCGTCTGTGTGGAGTTTGCACATTCCCCTCCTCCCTGCCCTGTGTCTGCGTGGGTTTCCTCCCGGTGCTCCAGTTTCCTCTCACAATCCAAAGATGTGCAGGTTAGGTGAATTGCCCATAGTGTTAGGTGCATTAGTCAGGAGTAAATGTAGGGGAAGGGAACGTGTCTGGGTGGGTTACTCCTCGGAGGATCGGTGTGGACTTGTTGGGCCAAAGGGCCTGTTTCTAAACTGTAGGGAATCTAGTCTAAAAAAAGATTTGATTTCTTCAGTGAAAGATTTTGTGTGGTCACAAAGTTTCTAATAAGCAAACGCAGCTTCAAGACAATATCTTGAGGTTTGACCCCTCAATTGCAATCACTGAGTACTGACGCATCTTCAGGTGTGATTTGAGGAACCCATGGCAAAGTTGCACATATCCTCTGGTAATTAAGCTTCAAATGAGCCATTGCATAATTAGCACTCCCTCTGGTGTCTGGAAGCCTGCAAGAGATGGTCGTTAATTGGAGCTGCCTTGTACACTGTTAATTCAAATTTACTTCCCACACTGAATGAGGTGACAATGTATTGATAGTTTTATGTTTCCTCATTTGTAAATGATGTCAAGTTTTGTGATTTGATCTTATCATTCGGCTTTTAGGAAGGAACTTTATTTCCTTACTTGAAAAGTCATAACTTTTGCAAAGTGGCTGTAATCTTAACCAAACTTTTAAACATTTCTGAAGATAAGGGAAAATAATAATAATGAACTTTTGTTTCAATTACACCTTACACACCCTAAGAATGTCCAAAAGTGCACTCAGGCCTGAAAAGGTCTTTTTTGGAGTTCAGTCATTCCTGTAATATAAGGAGCACAGAAGCTAATTTACAGACAGCAAAATCCCACATACTGCACTGTGACAAATGACCAAGGAAATGTTTTTGTGTGATGTTGGCTCATGGATACATTTTAGCCAAAACATCAGGGAAACATCCCCTGCTCCGATCAAGTACAGGGAAGATATTTACAATACAGCTTACCAAAGGTGTAACACGTGTTAATGTGGAAATAATGTTAATTAATGTAATTTCTGCAATGTGTTAATTTATATAATTTAAAACTGGCACTGAAATGTTCAGAAAGACATCCCGAATTTGAGGGCTTATCAGGAGACGTTACTCAGAAATGAAACCTACAGCATGTTTGTTATACTGTGCCCCTTAGTAATAGCTACATCGGAGGATGAGAAATTCCAAACCATGTAAACCAGTGACTGACATCTCAACAAACCATAACAGTATGCTTATCTACCTGGACAGAAGGAAGAAACTGTTTACAAGTGTGGAATAATGAATAACCACTTTATCTTAAATATAATGACCAAGCATGTGTATAAGGAGCTGTGTCGTAGTGATATCAGATCATATGGAACTGGGTCCTGAGGCTGTAGAGTTCCAGAAGATGTAAAAAATGAGGTCTGCAGATGCTGGAGATCACAGCTGAAAATGTGTTGCTGGTCAAAGCACAGCAGGCCAGGCAGCATCTCAGGAATAGAGATTTCGACGTTTCGAGCATAAGCCCTTCATCAGGAATGAGAGAGAGTAGCCAAGCAGGCTAAGATAAAAGGTAGGGAGGAGGGACTTGGGGGAGGGGCGATGGAGGTGGGATAGGTGGAAGGAGGTCAAGGTGAGGGTGATAGGTCGGAGTGGGGTGGGGGCGGAGAGGTCAGGAAGAAGATTGCAGGTTAGGAGGGCGGTGCTGAGTTGAGGGAACCGACTGAGACAAAGTGGGGGGAGGGGAAATGAGGAAACTGGAGAAATCTGAATTCATACCTTGTGGTTGGAGGGTTCCCAGGCGGAAGATGAGGCGCTCCTCCTCCAGCCGTCGTGTTGTTATGTTCTGCCGGTGGAGGAGTCCAAGGACCTGCATGTCCTCGGTGGAGTGGGAGGGAGAGTTAAAGTGTTGAGCCACGGGGTGGTTGGGTTGGTTGGTCCGGGCGTCCCTGAGGTGTTCTCTGAAGCGTTCCGCAAGTAAGCGGCCTGTCTCACCAATATAGAGGAGGCCACATCGGGTGCAGCGGATGCAATAGATGATGTGTGTGGAGGTACAGGTGAACTTGTGGCGGATATGGAAGGATCCCTTGGGGCCTTGGAGGGAAGTGAGTGTGGAGGTGTGGGCGCAAGTTTTACATTTCCTGCGGTTGCAGGGGAAGGTGCCGGGGGTGGAGGTTGGGTTGGTGGGGGGTGTGGATCTGACGAGGGAATCACGAAGGGAGTGGTCCTTGCGGAACGCTGATAGGGGAGGGGAGGGAAATATATCCTTGGTGGTGGGATCCGTTTGGAGGTGGCGGAAATGACGGCGGATGATACGTTGTATGCCGAGGTTGGTGGGGTGGTAGGTGAGAACCAGTGGGGTTCTGTCTTGGTGGCGGTTGGAGGAGCGGGGTTCAAGGGCAGAGGAGCGGGAAGTGGAGGAGATGCGGTGGAGGGCATCGTCGATCACGTCTGGGGGGAATCTGCGGTCCTTGAAGAAGGAGGCCATCTGGGCTGTGCGGTGTTGGAACTGGTCCTCCTGGGAGCAGATGCGGCGGAGACGAAGGAATTGGGAATATGGGATGGCTTCGTCTCCGCCGCATCCCATATTCCCAATTCCTTCGTTCCAGAAGATGTCCCATCTCAACATCCCTTGCTATGTTATGTTTAATAAAGCATTTTAATGTTCAGCAACAAGAGTATAGGCCTGATCTTAATACAAGCAGATTTTGTTCAGAGATGGAATTCTATGAAATTTGTGAAATCAAATCAGCATTCAATTTCCAGCCCATTGGATGCTCCCAAGTACTGTCATCAGTGATCCATGTGCCTGGGCAGTGCACAGATTATCATTGCTCCAGATTTACTGAGAGCGAGTGGTTTGCTAGTCATTATGTATCATGTGAGGTCTGGAGTCCATCTCTGTTTGCCATCATTTAACCTACAGCACCAGCCAAAAAAATGGACACACATTTTCTACCTGTTCAGGGTGTTGGCAGTAGATGGCAACAGGAGTTATAATCCTCATTGTGTTGAGTATTAGATAGAACTTTTAGCACAAAACAGACCATTCAGCTCAACTGAGTGGAGGCTCCTCAAGACCATTTGTCCCAACCTAATTAATTTCACCCCATTATTATATCCTTCTATCTTTTATTCCTCACTATATTTCCCTTAAATGTACCTGTACTAATTGCCTCAACCACTCCCTATTGTGGCAAGTCCCATATTTCCACCGCTCTTTGATAAAAAAAGTTGTATAGAATTTCTTACTGGAGTTTTTTTAAAAAATCATTAGTATGGGCATAGTTGACAAGACCAGCATTTTTTGCCTAATAACCTTCAAATCAAGTGTCTCACTTACATATTTCAGAGAACAGTGAAGAGTCGATCACATTGCTATGATCTGGAGCCACATGCAGGCTAGACCAGATCAGGATGGCAGATTTCCTCACTGACCCACCTCATTCACTTACCATGTGGATTCAAATAATTTCAGTGGGTGGTTCGTGGAACAGCCTGGTGAAACTTTTTCACAAATGCTGTCATCTCTCTAAATCATTGTAAATAAGTAGCCCTGAACAACTGTCCCTGCTGAATTCAGAACCACAGTCAGCAACCATGGCAACACTCTCATTATCCTCTAATTCCAATAACAAATGTAGATTTCAACATCTCAAAAATATTACTCTTGTATAAGTCGGCTCCGTACTCTTAGCCTGAAATTTGGTCTCAAAAAACTTGACTTTTACGTTAGTATTACATACATATTCACATATTTAACCACCACTCAATTATCAACTTAAACATTGATATTCACATCCATCAACACATATTTTGTACCCAGTCACTAATTTTAAGATGCGACATCTAACCTAACTGTTCACAGCTAATGCCAGAAAGTGGGGCATATCCTGTCTTCTCCTAACTCTACTCCACCTTGTTGGAATTCTCAGATGGGCAGCACACTGCACATTCCTGGGGAAACAGGGATTAAAAAGTCACATGCTGACATATACTGCAGTGGCCACCTGGTGCAAATTTACAAATACAGTGACAATCCAGTGGCCATTGCCATTGCTCTGTAGATCCAGGCCGTTGTTTCTCTCACAGCTGCTGAGTATTGCTAGCATTTTCATTTGAGAGCTAGCTGACATCTTGTATGCAGCCAAAATATGATACTTAATCTTATCATCAAAAGGTCATCTAATACTTGACATGTTTTAGGAATTGTTTTCATGTGTACATCTGGAAATATAAACACTAGAACTTCTGGATATCTTTCATTCTGTTCCACCTTTATTGCTTTTCTCTGAAGGATTTATGAATGTACCATTCATCGTGTTCTTATGCATAATTCTGTATTTATGAAAATTAAACATCATTTGCCAGTTATCAACCCAATCTTGCAACACATCACAATCCATCTGAAGTAGATGAACATTAGCTGCAGTCCCATCACTCACACAAATCGAATGTCATTTATAACAATGAAATGAGAAACTCTCTATAAAAAATGTGTACAGACACACATAATATTGTTCTGTGATGAATAAACTGAGCTCATGGGGTTAGTTCATCAGAAAAGGACATATTTGTCCTGATCTTCCTGTTCCTAAACACCTCTAACTTAATTGTCCCAAATGGAATGTCAGGCAAAGATTGGTTACAGTACAAATGGAGGCTTGGGGTTGGTAATATTGAACTGTTGAAGATTAAGTTGAACTGCAGAGGGAAGCAACAATTTGTCTTTCTGAATTAGAAGCTTGGATCAATAAATGTTACAGTAGAAAACAACATCATAAAATTAATTGTGCAGTAGGAATCTTTCATAAATGTGAATAAAATTTTCTTCCCCTAATCACATACGATTTCCATAGCAAATCACCCAGTGATTAATGTCCCTGTATGATTTTTGATTCTTTATTGTTATATGGAGAGCAATAATAAGATATGAGTAGATTATTCACAGTGTTGTTAATCAAACTGAAAGCACACATTTAGCATTGGCAATCTTTCACTTGCCTTGGTAAACTTTGGGTTCATGTAATTCTTAGTGATTAATGGATTAAAAACATCAAATGTGGTGCTGAAGTCAAAGCTAAGCTAATTGAGAAGTAACACTTTCTGGAGAAATGTGGATGCAGAGCCAAGATCTTCAGGACAGGGACAGCAGCAAGGATGAAAAGCAGATGATGCAACTCTTTCTGGAATTCTGGAGGAAACACAGTTAGAATTGGAGAGGATGAGGAGGTCTGTACAAGATATCATATTAGGAAATCCTCTTAGATTCAGCGCAACACCCTGCTCCTTTTCTCTTCTCCTCTCAATTCTTCCCATTCCTTCCCCTCACTCTCTTCTATGTCTCCTTTTACCTATGTTCTCCCTCTTCCCAATTTTTATTCCTCTGCCTTTTTTTCCTTCTTCCCCTCAACTTTCTCCTGTTTCCTTTTCATAGCCTCTGTTCTCCACTACCCCCCCATTTTCTTTTCTCCATCTATACTCCCTCCTCTGCCACACCTCTTTTTGTCCCCTTTCCTTAATTCCCCATCTCTCCATCTCTATTAGTACTTTTTTTTCCTCCGATACTTCATCTCTCCTCTTCCACCTTTCTCATTTTCATCCTCTCTCACTCCTTTCCACCTGCCCACTCCCATTCTCTATTGCCACCCCCATAAATCAACAAGATTCACCATTCATCAGAGTAGAAACATCAGTGCATAATTACTGTAACTAATGCAAATAACTCTGAGACCTGGCTTGTAATCAATAATAAAAAAACCTTCAACGTGGCATGTTGCCATCAGCTATTGCTCCTACTTCATGCCTTTTTTTCCATGGATGTCAAACAGTCTTTGTTTATTGGGAACGTGAAATTGTTCTGTTCTCTGCTCCAACTTTCCACTTAGTCAGCATTTCCATCCTGATACCAGAGCGCACCTTAGAGACAGCCAATAAATCCAAGAGGGAAATGAGAAAAAAAAACTCTCTGCTTGCCAGAGAGTGGTAAGAGTATGGAAATAAATGTAGAAACTGCTAGAAATGCTGAGCAGGTCAGGTAGCCTCTGTGGCAAGGAACAAGATTAATGTTTTAGGTTGATACAATTTCTTCAGAGCTGAAGGAATACAGAAATGTAGCAGGTTTTGTAGGTTGTGAAAATATAGATCTCATTGCGATCAGGAATGATTGAGGTAAATATATTAACATATTTTTGGGGAAGTTCTGGTCCCGAGTTTCCACTGAGGACATTCGGCATGGCCACAAGGGTTCTTATTAATTTTTATAAATGTACCATAGAAAACAATCTATCTGGATACACCACAGTGTAGTTTGGCAACTGCTCTTCCCAAGGCTGCAAGAAACTACAGAGTTGTAAATGCAGCCCAGTCCATCATGCAAACCAACTTTCCAGCCATTAATTCCATCTACACTTAGCACCGCTTTGGCAAACTGACCAAAGACCCCTCCCAGCCTGGTTATACTCTCTTCCACCCTTTTCAGTCAGGCAGAAGTTACAAAGGTTTGTATACATGTGGGCATAAATTCAAGAACAGCTTCTTCCCTGCTGTTATCAGACATCTGAATGGACCTCTCAAATTTTAAATTTTCTGTTGATTTCACTCTCCGTTCATCTTTTATGCAACTGTAATATTGTATTCTTCACCCTGTTCTATTACCCAAATGTATTTTGTATGCATGATCTGCTTGTACTGTATGCAAAACAAAACTTTTCACTGTACCTAGGTACTTGTGACAATAATACATCAAATCAATTCAAATCAAAGTTGGATAACATATGAAGGCAAATGAATGGAAAGCTTTCCTGATAGGGTGAGATGCTACAAGGTGGAAGAGGCTCAAGTGAGATATAGAGACCAGCAGGGACTAGTAGGGCCAAATAGCCTATTTTAAACATAATTAATTAATGTTATGCTTGTTCTTGTGCTCTATATGTAGCACAAATGAAGCACATGGATTTGTTTACTTGTGAATCTGGTAGGTTTCTTTACAGATAAATGAGTACAGACAGTATAGAGTAATCATTAGACACATCTTTTGCCCGATGTGCTACAATGCAGAATGACTATGGTCTGGTCATGTGATGACATCAGGCTTATCTTCATGTTGAACTTCTTAAAGTGACAATGCTCTTACAGTGATAAAACAAAGCCATAAGTGTTTTGAAGAGAATACAACTGCTATGTTTGAGTGTGTGAAGTGAATTGTAATGAGTGATATCATCAGATCCATCATGCTGTTTGCATTTTAAGTCCTAGGTTTGATGAATCAATTTTTCTCTTAAGTTACTGACTGCAAGCAGACTCTTATTTAAAGCCTATGAGTCCCACTGATGTTCGCTGCCAGGAAATCTCCCACGCTAAGAATTACAGCACATATTGTTGCCTTTTATCTGTAGGTAAGATGGATTAAGAACAGATCTAGCAGCTTAAATTTGAGGTAATGTTTGCCATCACCATCAGCTGAGTTAAATTCCATCAGAATCTCATGGCCCAATATTTTCCCCTCTATTCCCCCACCACCAAGTCTCACATTACCATCAAGTCAGGGACTAACTATAGCTCAATGAGAAATTCAGGAAGGTATGTTAGGAGCAGCACAGGAGACTCCTAATATCAAAGAATGAATGTGGTGAAGCAATGACACAGAACGTGTTGCAAGGTGTACATTCCAGATACAAACCATACGCTTTGTGAAAAAGCATTTGCTCAAATCACTTTTGTTCTTTTGTGAATAACTTTAAATTTCTGTCCCCTCATTCTCAAAGTTTTCATCAGTGGGAGCAATTTGCTTCTATCAACTTTGTCCAACCCATTTGTAGTTTTGAATATTTCTATCAAATCCTTTCTCTGGCCTTTTCTCAATGCAGAACAGTTCTAAGGCCTGCAATCGGTATTTGTAATTGAATTTCCTCATCCCTGCCACCATTCTTAGAAGCAGCATGCTATAGATAGATGTAGCAATCCCACTGCCAAATGGTCAGATCAACACTCTGCAGTCCGACCACGTGAATGGCGGTGAGTAAATTAACAACTAACAGAAGGAGGTGGTTCCATAGACATTCCCATCCTCAAGGATAAGGGAGCCCAGAACATGGGCAGAAAATGTACACCTGAAGAGTGCATACCCATCTTCAACTGAAGTGCCAAATGGATGGATGGTCATTGGTGGTGAGTTCTGAAATAGAGTCATTTTGGATTCGATACATTAACTCTGCTTCTCTATCCCCCGATGCTGCCAGATCTTCTGAGTTTCTCCAGAACTTTCTGTTTTTAATACTAAGTGGATAGGTATGATTGATCTTGATCTCTTCTTCAGCTTCCCAACATCATAGATACCAGTCTTCAGCCATTTTGATTTAGTCCACGTGTTATTAAGAATGAGGTGAGTGTGCTGCATACACAAAGGCTATTGGCCCTGAAAACATCTCAATTCTGGTGCCAGGGCTCCATGCTCCTGTTCTTGGAGGACTGGCATAGCTCTCTATTCTCTTTTGTGCTAATTTTGATACTGTTACTTTTCCACAGCTTCTCTGCTGGCAACTTGCAGAGAATTGTTTACATGTTTTATTCTTAAGGGCAACAGATTGGCTGTCAGGTCAGATTCTTTCTGTCCAGACAGTGAAGTTCATGAAGCATGACGAAGAAACAGTTTCCTGTGTGTGTTGACAGCTCCATTTGGCTTCAGGCATCTGATGCGATGCAGCAGAACAGTGAGAGAAAGATAAGCCATTATGAATTGCCCATAGCTTAATTCCTACCGTGAAGGATGTAGCATTGACACTGTTGAAAGTGGAAAGCTGTCAGGAACAGATAAAGTTGTTGATGACTTAGTTTTTTTCTCTATCGTACCGCATATTAATCAGCCAGTGTTACAGATTTAGAATAGAAGGCTGAATAACTTTATAATTCTTTGGTAGTAACAAACATGAATATTAATTAAAAAGATACATTTCATTGAAGATTTTTGCACCCATCAGGGCAATTCACAAGAGTACTAATAAAGGGAAAATCAATACATTCTTGCATATCCCCAATTTCCAATGTTCCAAACTGGTGACTATGTGGGTCCAACTCTGGAATGCCCTCCTTAAAATGATCAGTTCTTGACCTCCCTCTTAACTTCCACCTAACTCAAATTCAAATCTTGTTGTTGTGTCATATTCTATCATACTTAACACTCCAGTGAAGTATCTTGGGATGGTTTACTATGCTGATGGTACATATAAATGCAATCATTCGATCTACTTCATTCAGTCACCTAACAGGACTTTATATCCCAGAATCTAACCCCCAGGCTGTACCTTGACTGGGAGTAATTGTTGGAATGGTGTAGAGTGAGTTTTACTCTTACTAAACTCCATGCTGTACCTTTACTGGGACAGTCTGATGGGGACAGTGTAGAATGAGCTTTACTCTATGTCTAAACCAGGCTGATATCAATTACAAAAGTGGTGAAGTATTCCTTCTCCCTTTATTGACATTGTGACTTTGGTGAATGAGATATTTGCAGGGAGGTGCAATAGAAATTATTGTACCGATTTTCAATTTGTTGCTGACTGGATGTCCATATTAAAAGCTCCAAGAGTGAAAATTTCCTGAGGAGTAAAATCAATCAGTGAGATCAGTAAACTATTTGGATGTGGCCTCATCAAGTCACTGTGGTTGATATATAATCCTTTTGAGTGTTTGATCTTTATTTTTCTGAAAAATGGTAATACTTTGCAACACATCACAAGTACTGAATCATTTTGTCAATGAAGTTAAATATGCTACTTACTGAGATGCAATTGCCATAGTAACAAATCTTATGTGTCTTCATTAATCCATACATTGCTGCCTTGTTGAATGTCGTGCCATTTTTTCACATTTCCATTTTGTATTCCTTTCTGTACTCATGAGCAAAAACTCTCACAGCAACCTCGACTACATTTTTTCCCAGTGAATGTCCTGTAAAGACCTTATTACCTTCTCCCAGGTATTCCACATTAGTACCATCTCTTCTGAGGATGTAACTTTCTAGATCATCACTTTGGATACGTTTTTCTATCTCTTCAATTGAGGACAGCAACCACCCCCTCCAACCCTCCATGCCCATTCTTTCTCACTTCTAATTTTAGCCCTTCTCCTTCCTGCCAAGGTCATGATTGGGTTAACCTTCTCCTCATATTGCACCCATTATCTTCATTCTCAAAGGTTGTCATCCTCCAACGTTCCAGCACCTCCAATGTGACACTACTCCAAAGGCATCTTTTAAGGGCCCGAATGGACAATTCCTTCAAAGACATCATTCCTGAATCACACCCAATGCCCACTTAATCTACCTATGCATCTGGAGGACATACTACATCAGTCACTTATTTCCTCCCTTCACACTGTTCAAGGCCACAAACATCTCTTCCAGGTGATCACTTGGCCTGTACTCCCTTGAGTTTAATATCCTGTATCCATTGCTCAAAATATAGTCTCCCGTATACTGGAGAGATCAAAGACTGATTTGGTGATTGCTTTATGAAACACTTCAGTTCTGTCCCTGAATGTGACCCTGAGCTTCCTCTTGCTTGCCTTCTTCACCCTGATCCTCACCTACATCCTCACCCTCAACCTCACTCAGTGGAGAGTGCAGGACGACATGTCAGGAGCAGCACCAGCCGTACCTAAAACGGTGTCAACCTGGTGAAGTAACAAAACAGGACTATTTGCATAAACAGAGTTAAATAATCCTGCAACCAACAAATCAGATCTAAGCTTTGCAATCCTGCCACATCCAGTTATGAATGGCAGTGGACAATTAAACAGCTCACTGGAGGAGTGGGATCCACAAATATCCCCATCCTCAATGATGGAGGAGCCCAGCACATCAGTGCAAAAGATAAGGCTGAAGCATTTACAGCAATCTTCAGCCAGAAATGCAAGTGGATAATCCATCTCAGTCTCCTCCAGTGGTCACAGCATCCCAGATACCAGTCTCCAGCCAATTCAATTCACACCACATGACATCGACATCAAGAAACAGCTGGAGGCACTGGATACGGCAAAGACTATGAGCCCTGAAAACATTCTGACAATAATACTGAAGACTTGCGCTCCAAAATGTGCAGTTCCCCTCACCAAGCTCCCCCAGTACAGTTACAACACTGGCATCTACCAGATAACATGGAAATTTGCCCAGGTATGTCGTGTACTCAAACATCAGGCGCAAATCCAACCCAGCCGATTACTGCCCCATCAGTTGACTCTTGATCATCAGTAAAGTGATTGGAGGTGTCATTATCTGTGCTATCAAGCAGCACCTGCTCAGCAATAATCTGCTCAGTGACGCCCAGTTTGGGATTCCCCAGGGCCACTCAGCTCCTGACCTCATTACAGCCTTGGTTCAAACATGGACAAAAGGGCTGAATTCTAGAGGGGAGGTAAGAGTGACAGCCTTTGAATCAAGAGCACATTTGACAGAGTGTAGCATCAAGTAGCACGAGCAAAACTGGAATCAATGGAAATTAAGGGACAAGTTCTCTGTTGCTTGGAGTCATATCTGGCACATAGGAAGTTGGTTGTGATTGTCGAGACCAGTCCTTTCGGTCCCAGGACACCTCTGCAGGAATTCCTCGGGGGAGCGTCCTCTGTCCAATTATCTTCAGCTGCTTCATCAATGACATTTTTTTCATCATAAGTTCAAAATGGGGATATGCGCTAATATTGCACAACGTTCAGCATCAATCATGACTCCTCTGATACCGAAGCATTCTGTGTTCAATTGCAGCAAGACATGGAGAATATCCCAGATTGGACTAAAAGTGACAAATAACATCTGTACCACATAATTGCCAGGCACTTATTGCTAACCACTGTCCCTCAGATTGAAAAAAGGTATACAAAGTGGCCAAGATCAGCGGGAAACTAGAAGCTTTAAAGGTCAACAGAAAGCCACGAAGAAAGCTATAAAGGAAAGTAAAATAGATTACGAGAACAAACTGGCTCAGGATATAAAGACAGGTAGCAAAGGTTTTGATGAATATATAAAGCGAAAAAGAGTGACTGAAGTAAACATTGGTCCTTTAGAAGATGAGAAGGGACATTTAGTCATGGGATATGAGGAAATGGCCGAAGCATTGAACAGGTGTTTTATGTCAATCTTCTCAATGGAGGACACTAACAACATGCCAGTAATAGACAAAGAGATGAAGCTAGATGAGGACCTGGAATCAATCATTATTACAGACGAGTAGCGTTGGGCAAGCTCAAGGAGCTAAGGATGGGCTAGTCTCCTGGCTCTGATGGAATGCATCCCAGGATGCTAAAAGAGATGGTGGGAGAAATAGTAAATGCACTTGTGGTAATTTTCCAAAATTCGCTGGAATCTGGGGCAGTCCCAGCTGTTTGGAAAACAGCAATGTAATGCCACTGTTTAAAAAAGGAGGTAGACGAAAGATGAGGAATTATAAACCAGTTAGCTTAACCTTTGTAGTGGGGAAGATGCTTGAGTCTCTTATCAAGGAAGAAATAGCAAGGCATCTCAATAGAAATTTTTTTTGACAGACACAGCATGGGTTCCTGAAGGGCAGGTCATGCTTAACTAACCCATTGGAATTCCACAAAGACGTTATGAGCACAGTGGACAATGGCATAACACGTAGCGTATTAGCATGGATAGAGGATTAACAACACAAAAATATAAGGACCAGGAGCAGGAGGTGGCCGTCTGGCCCTTCGAGCCTACTCCACCATTCAATAAGATCATGGCTGATCTTTTCATGGACTCAGATCCACTTACTTGCCTCCCTTAATTCCTCTATTTTCCAAAAAATATCTACCCGAGCTTTAAAAACGTTTACTCAAGTAGCTTCAACTACTTCAGCAACTGGGCAGGGAATTCCATATTCTGGATTAGTGGTGCTGGAAGAGCACAGCAGTTCAGGCAGCATCCAAAATGCAGCGAAATCGATGTTCTGGGCAAAAGCCCTTCATCAGGAATGGTGAAGGGCTTTTGCCTGAAACATCGATTTTGCTGCACTTTGGATGCTGCCTGAACTGCTGTGCTCTTCCAGCACCACTAATCCAGAATATGGTTTCCAGCATCTGCAGTCATTGTTTTTACCTTAGGGAATTCCATAGATTAACAACCCTTTGGATGGAGAAGGTCCTGCCCAATTCAGTCCTAAATCTGCTCCCTCTAATCTTGAGGCTATGCCCTCTTGTCCGAGCTTCACCCACCAGTGGAAACATTTTTTAGATTAGATTAGATTACTTACAGTGTGGAAACAGGCCCTTCGGCCCAACAAGTCCACACCAACCTGCCAAAGCACAATCCACCCATACCCCGACATTTACCCCTTACCTAACACTACGGGCAATTTAGCATGGCTAATTCACCTGACCCGCACATCTTTGGACTGTGGGAGGAAACCGGAGCACCCAGAGGAAACCCACGCAGACACGGGGAGAACGTGCAAACTCCACGCAGTCAGTCACCTGAGGCGGGAAACATCCTCTCTACTTCTAATCTATTCTCTTCATAATTTTATATGTTTCTATAAGTGACCCCCCATTCTTCTGACTTTCAAAGAATATAATCCCAATCTACTCAGTCTTCAGACATAAGCCAATCCCCTCAACTCTGGAATCAACCTCGTGACCCTCCCCTGCACCCTCTCCAGTGCCAGTACATCCTTTCTCAAGTAAGAAGATCAAAACTACACGCAGTACTCCAGGTGTGGCCTCACCAGCACCTTGTACAACTGCAACATAACCTCCCTGCTTTTAAACTCAATCCCTTTAGCAATGAAGGACAAAATTCCATTTTCCTTCCTAATTACTTATTTTACTTGTAGACTAACCCTCTGTGATTCATGCACAGGGACACCCAGGTTCCTCTGCATAGCAGCATGCTGCAACTTTTTACCTTTCAATTAATAATCCTTTTTACTGTTATTCCTATCATAATGGATGACATCACATTTATTAACATTGTATTCCATCTGCCAGACATTTGCCCACTCACTCAATGTATCTATGTTCCTCTGCCAAATTTCACAGTCCTCTGCACACTTTACTCTGCTACTCATCTTAGTGTCATCTGCAAACGTTGACACCTGATACGTGGTCCCCAACTCCAAATCATCTACAGTAGAACCTCAATTATGCGAACATCAATTATCCAAATTTTGGATTATCTGAACAAAATTTCAAGGTCCCGTAGAGATGGCATTAACTCAACATTCAGTTAGTTATCAGTTAAACGGCATTATGGTGTGCATTTCCAGATAACCAAGGCATTTTGGGATAACCGGCACTCATAAATTACTGCTTGTTTATAATCGGATTGGTTAACTGGACAATCAGTTATCTGAACAAAGTACTCCCCACCCACCTCTTTCGGATAATCGAGGCTGTACTTTATATAAATTGTAAAAAGAAATTGCGGTCCCAACATTAATCCCTGAGGTACGCCACTAGTTACTGATTTACCAACCAGTATAGCACTCATTTAATCTCACTCTTTGCTTTCTGTTAGTCAACCAATCCTCTATCCTTGCTAATACATTACCCCTAATGCAGTGGATCCTTATCTTATGCAGAAGCCACTTGTGCAGCACCTTGTCGAAGGCCTTTTAGAAATCTAGGTACGCCACATCCACTGGGTCCCCATTGTCCACCTTGCTTGAAATGTCTGCATAGAATTCCAGGAGATTTGCCCTTCATGAACCAGTGTTGCATCTGTCCAACAGGACAATTTCTATCGAGAAGTCCTACTATTTCTTCCTTGATAATAGAGTCAAGCATCTTCCCCACTACAGAGGTTAAGGTAACTGGATTATAATTCCCCATCTTTTGTCTATCTCCCTTTTTAAACAGTGGCATCACATTAGCTGTTTTCCTATCTGCTGGAACTGCCCCAGAGTCTGGCAAATTTTGGAAATTTATCGCCAGCGCATCTGTTATTTCTCCCACCATCTCTTTTAGTACCCTGGGATGCATTCCATCAGAGCCTGGAGACTTGTCTATCCTTAGCTCCATTAGCTTGCCCAACACTAGCGCTTCTGTAATAATGATTGTTTCCCGGTCCTCACCTCCCTTTGTCTCTTTGTCAATTATTGACATGTTATCAGTGTCCTCCACTATGAAGACCAATACAAAATACCTGTTCAATGCCTTGGCCATTCGATCATATCCAATGACTAATTGCACCTTCCCATCCTCTAAACGACCAATGATTCGGAGATGCTGGAGTTGGACTGGGGTGTACAAAGTTAAAGTCCAGGTTATAGTCCAATAGGTTTAATTGGAAGCACTAGCTTTCGGAGCGCTGCAGTATGCTGCTGTGCAGAGGGACCTTGGGTGTCCTTGTGCATGAATCACAGAAGGTTGGTCTGCAGGTACAACAGGTAATTAGGAAGGCAAATGTTGCAGTTGTAGAGGGTGCTAGTGAGGCCACACCTGGAGTACTGCGTGGAGTTTTGGTCTCCTTACTTGGCACTGGAGGGGGTACCAAGGAAGTTCACGAGGTTGATTCTGGAGTTAAGGAGGTTGGCTTATGAGGAGAGATTGAGTTGACTGTCACTTTACTCATTTGAATTCAGAAGAATGAGGAGGGATCTTATAGAAACATATAAAATTGTGAAGGGAATAGATAAGATAGAAGTAAAAATGATTTTTCCAGTCGCAAGTGAAACTAGGAGAAGAGGCCATAGCCTCAAAATAAGGGTAACAGACTTAGGACTGAATTGAGGAGGAACTTCTTCATCCAGAGGGTTGTGAATCTGTGGAATTCCCTCCCCAGTGAAGTAGTTGAGGCTTCCTCAGTAAATGCTTTCAAAGCCAAGATAGATAACTTTTTGAATAGTAAGGGAATTAAAAGATACAGTGAGAGAGAGATGCTGAGGCCATGAAAACATCAGCCATGATCTTCTTGAATGGCAGAGCGATCTTGTAGAGCCAGATGGCCTACTCCTGCTCCTATTTCTCATGTTGTTATGTTCTTGACATTCAATGGTGTTTCCATTACTGAATGCCCCACTATAAACATCCTGGTGGTTACCATTGACCAGAAACTGAATTGGACTAGCCTCAGAAATAGAGCCCTTAAAAAAACAAGTCCGATGTTAGAATTCTGTGGTGATCAACGCACCTCTGACTCCCTAAAGCCATTCTATTATCCACAAGACACAGGTCAGGAACAGGATGGACAAGAAACTTCACACCATCTGAGACAAATCAGCCTGTTTGATGAGCACCACTTCCTTCCACCACCGATGCTCAGTAGCAGCAGTGTGTACTATGCACAAGATGCACTGTGAAAATTTATAATGACTCCTTTGACAGTACCTTCCAAACCCATGATTACTTCCATCCAGAAGGACAAGAGCACCGGGACATGGGAACACCACCCTCTGCAAGTTACCCTCCAACACTCACCAACCTGACTTGGAAATATATCACTGTTCCTTCACTGTCAATGGGTCAAAATCCTGAAATTTCCACCATAACGGAGCTGCGGGTCTACTTACACACCATGCAGTGCGGCAGTTCAAGACAACAGCTCACCATAACCTTCTCAAAGGCAATAAAAGACAGGTGATAAATGTTAGGGCAGACTGCGCATTCCGCGAAACAATTTTTTAAAAAGGATAATAAATCCAAAGGCGGGCTGATTGAGTCAAGTGGATTTGTTTTGGTAGATTTATATTTTATGTAATCTGTGTTAATTCAGTATAATAACATGTTGTTGATATATATATATACAACTGGTGTTGGGAGGCTAGAGAAGTGATTGCTGGGTCTCTTGCTGAGATATTTGTATCATTGATAGTCACAGATGAGGTGCCGGAAGAGTAGAGGTTGGCTAACGTGGTGTCACTATTTAAGAAGAGTGGTAAGTACAAACCAGGGAACTATAGACTAGTGAGCCTGATGTCGGTGGTGGGCAAGTTGTTGTTGGTGTTATATAAATGCAACTTCTTTTTTCTTGAATGAGGCTCCAATGTTTCCTATAAAGGTTTTTACTTACTCAATTGAAACTACCATATCCTTCAAATCATGCACTCTTACTGATCTTGCAGTGTGTCATATAAAACTACCTGAACTATTCATTGGATAAATAAAGCAGGACAGTGAACATTCCAATACTTCAGCAGGCTGTAACATCACTGCCTGTGTCATTACCTTGATGCAGCATTGGACCCCATGACGATCTGGCAGCTTTGCCAGTGAACACAAGGTGGCAGGGTGAGTCTTCACAAACCATCAAACTGCTATCATGCTTTGAAATCCTCACCAAACACATCAAATTAATTAAAAACTATACCTTCTCTCCCCCCACCCCCCACCCCCTCCCCCTCCCTCTCTCTCTCTCTCACTCTCTCTCTATAAAATGCCAGTAGGATCCAAGACAGGGTAAGGATATGGAGAAATGTCTCCAGAATCTACTCAAGGGGTTTGGTGGTGAATATACAGACTAACAGATACACAGGAGTGAGTTAGAGAATTAAATCTTATTGAGTGATTTAGGGTGATTTATCTACAGAATAACAAATACCTGGAAAATGAATTAGAGCCTGGAATCTAATTGAGAATTTGTGGGTTCATATATTAAATAACAGATGCCCAGGAGTGAGTTACAGGCAGGAATCGATTCAAGGGATTTGGGATTTATATATAGAACATAAGTATTTTTGAGAGACAGACTGGAATCTAATTGAACTGTTTAGTGTGATTTATATATAGAATAAAAGGAGTGCATTACAGGCTGGAGTCTATTATGAAGGGATCCAGTAGTTTATATATAGAATATCAAACACCTGAGCAAAGAATAGCCTGGAATATAATTGAGGGGCTTGGGCATTTATATGTGCAATAAAATATATTTGGGAATGAAGTACAGACTGAAAATTAATTGAGGGGTTTGGAAGAGTTTACATATTGAGTAACAGATACCTGGGAGTGAGTTACAATCTGGAATATAGCTGTGAGGTTTGGGATATTTATATATAGAATAAGAAATACCCAAATGTGAGTCACAGACTGGAATCTGATCAAGAGGTTCAGGATGGTTTATAAATTGAATAACAGGTACTTGGAGTGAATTATGGACTGGAATCTAGTCAAAGGGGTTCGGGGTGGTTTATGTATTGACTAATAGATACTTATGAGTGAATGGTAGACTGGATTCTAATTAATGGGTTCAGGGTTTTTTATATATATTGACGAATAAATGATTGGGAGTGAGTTACAGACTGGAATCTAATTAAGGTATTTCAGATGGTTTATATATTTAATACACACCCAGGAATGAATTGCAGACAGTAATCTAATCGAGGGGTTCAGGGTGGTTTATATATTGGCGAACAGATACCCGGGAGTGAGTCAGACTGGAATCTACTTGGGATACTTGGGAATTTATACATAGAGTGAAAAGACATCCAGGCGATATGCTGGAATCTATTTAGAGTCATAGAGATGTACATGGAAACAGACCCTTCAGTCCAACTCGTCCATGCCAAGCAGATATCCCAATCCAATCTCGTCCCACCTGCCAGCACCTGGCCCATATCCCTCCAAACCCTTCCTATTCATATACCCATCCAAATGCCTCTTAAACGTTATAATTGTACCAACCTCCGCCACTTCCTCTGGCAGCTCACTCCATACACGTACCACCCTCTGTGTGAAAACGTTGCTCCTTAGGTCCCTTTTATATCTTTCCCCTCTCACCCTAAACCTATGCCTTCTAGCTGTGGACTCCCCAACCCCAGGAAAAAGACTTTGTCTATTTATCCTATCCATGCCTCTCATAATTTTGTAAACCTCTATAACGTCACCCCTCAGCCTCCAACGCTCCAGGGAAAACAACCCCAGCCTGTTCAGCCTCTCCCTACAGCTCAAATCCTCCAACCCTGGCAACATCCTTGTTAATCTTTACTGAATCCTTTCAAGTTTCACAACATTCTCCCAATAGGAAGGAGACCAGAATTGCATGCAATATTCCAAAAGTGGCCTAACCAATGTCCTGTACAGTTGCAACATGACCTCTCAACTCATGTACTCAATACTCTGTCCAATAAAAGAAAGCATACCAAATGCCTTCTTCACTATCCTATCCACTTTCGACTCCACTTTCAAGGAGCTATGAACCTGCATGCCAAGGTCTCTTTGTTCAGCAACACTCTCTAGGACCTTAAGTGTATAAGTCCTGCTAAGATTTGCTTTCCCAAAATGCAGCACCTCACATTTATCTGAATTAAACTCCATCTGCCACTTCTCGGCCCATTGGCCCATCTGATCAAGATCCTGTTGTAATCTGAGGTAACCTTCTTTGCTGTCCACTACACCTCCAATTTTGGTGTCATCTGCAAACATACTAACTGTACCTCTTATGCTCACATCCAGATCATTTATGTAAATAACAAAAAGTAGAGACCTAGCACCGATCCTTGTGGCACTCCAGTGGTCACAGGCCTCCAGTCTGAAAAACAACCCTCCACCACCACCCTCTGTCTTCTACCTTTGAGCCAGTTCTGTATCAAAATGGCTAGTTCTCCCTTTATTCCACGAGATCTAACCTTGCTAACCAGTCTTCCATGGGGAACCTTGTCAAATATCTTACTGTAGCCCATATAGATCACATCTACTGCTCTGCCCTCATCAATCCTCTTTGTTACTTCTTCAAAAAATTCAATCAAATTTGTGAGACATGATTTCCCACGCACATAGCCATGTTGACTATCCCGAATCAGTCCTGACTTTCCAAGTACATGTATATCCTGTCCCTTGCCCACTACCAACATCAGGCTCACTAGTCTATAGTTCCCTGGCTTGTCTTTACCGCCCTTCTTAAACAGTGGCACCACGTCAGCCAACCTCCAGTCTTCCGGCACCTCACTGTGACTATCGATGATATAAATATCTCAGCAAGAGGCCTGACAATCACTTCTCTAGCCTCCCACAGAGTTCTAGGGTACACTTGATCAGGTGCTGGGGATTTATCCACCTTTAACCATTTCAAGACATCCAACACTTTCTCCTCTGTAATATGGGCATTTTGCAAGGTGTTACCATCTATTTTGTTACTTTCTATATCTTCCATGTCCTTTTCCACAGTAAATACTGATGCAAAATACTCATTTAGTATCTCCCCCATTTTCTACAGCTCCACACAAAGGCTGCCTTGCTGATCTTTACGGGGCCCTATTCTCTCCCTAGTTATCCTTTTGTCTTAATGTATTTGTAAAAACCCTTTTGATTCTCCTTAACTCTATTTGCCAAAGCAATTTCATGTCCTCTTTTTACCCTCCTGATTTCCCTCTTAAGTATACTCCTACTGCCTTTATAATCTTCTAAGGATTCACTCGATCTATTCTGTCTATACCTGACATATGCTTCCTTCTTTTTCTTAACCAAACCCTCAATTTCTTTAGTCATCCAGCATTCCCTATACCTACCTACCTAACAGGAATATACTTTCTTTGGATTCTCGTTATCTCATTTCTGGAAGCTTCCCATTTTCTAGCCGTCCCTTTACCTGCGCACATCTGAGACATTCCCCCTTTCCTACAACTGCCATCCATCACACACTGTTGCTGTTGAAAATTTCTCATTGCTTCTAATTGTCTCTCCAACCAATCTATTCGATCTGATAAGATTTGCAACCAACAGCATTTATTGCAGATATAATCCACAGTAACCCTTAAACTCTCTTTAAAATCCCACATCTGACAAGAAGCGCATATCTCTCTACTAAAAGCCATTTTTGCTCTTTCACAATCTACGGGCCCAGAAAATAACACCATCTTATTTCTCCACAAAACACTGCCCCAGGTTAAATTAATAGTTATGGTTTATATTTAAGTTTAATCAAGAGACACATCTCAAATAACATAAAATCAAGAAAGAATCCACTCTACTCACTACTGCAGGCTTCCTGTAGGTCCCACTTAAAAACAATACACATATCTGCTTCTGTGCTGTGAACTTCACCCAATAATTCCTCCAAGATCAGTTGTGAATTCACTGTTTGTTAATTTTCCCAGACACACTCCGATGTCCAACGATGCATGAATTCAAACAGCAAAGGCAGTAACTGTGCAGGTTCATTGTGTCAGTTTCTTTCTCTCTCTCTCCTGCCCTGACCTCACCATGTACTTCCTTTGTCTGTTCTTCCCCCTTTTAAAACTGCTGCTGTTTTGACTTTTTTCCCCCAAAGTTCCAAAACAATGCAACAGCATATAAAACAGTAATTGCTGCTCCTGGAATTTGAAGAAATCACCTCTGGCACCTAAAATACCTCAAAAAAGGAGCAGCTGTTACCGCCAGAAATTTTTCCCGTCCTCCATCTTGGATTACTCAGAATCCTCATGAAGTTTAATTTTGATGAAAAGTGAAGCTCATGTTACTAAAAATAATTATTTTCAGAGTTTCACTTTCCTTGATCTTTATATAATGGGTAGTCTCAGATATTGGGTCTATTTGATGCCAACTCTCTGTGTTGCTAATTGTATACAGACAGACCATGTATCACCCATCAGTTCTGGTGCCATGACGGTCTCATCACAGCAGCTGTGCCACAGTTTGATTGTGAATTGCCTCAAGCTGCAATGAGATGGAGAGATTTTCAACCTCTGTCATCTCTGTTTCCATCCTTCTCCCCTCCTCCCGCTGACACTGATTAAATGATAGCTAATTGCAATGTCCACAGCACCTTGCTCCTGTGTACATTCTTTCTGCGTGAGTTTGGGATAGTGAGTGTTGGTGAACTGTTCATCTGTGACATTGTCCCTGCTGTACATTCACACATGCAGTTCCCAGAAGGTTTATGGTCAGGAATAGAAACCATGGTAGCTGTCTTTCCTGTTTAACTCAGCAGTATTGGAACCGAGAGTGACTCCCCTTTTATTCCGGACTGAGTCTATGGAACGTTCCTGGTCTGTGTTCCATGTGTTGATTCTCCATAAATGGTGAGTTCACTAAAATGTCCCATAGGAAGCAGGAAAGAGAAATAGGCATATCTTTCTAAAGTAGGGCAATTAGGGAACTCAGGTCACGTGAGTGTTTGCCGACTGAAGGGTGGACTTTGTGGTTATGTTTTTTTGGTGGTGAGGACTCATGGCGAAGGTGAGGGAGTGATCTGGACACTTCCTCATCCCTAGGCTGTTTTTCTTTTATTTCTTCTTCTGTTTTTTAATGCTGTCTTTTGTATTCTAAGATGGCTCTGGAGAATAGCAACTTGTACACATTTCACTGTAATGCTGTACTCAGATATACGGGACAATAAAAATCTAAATCTAAATCTAAATCTAATGTCGGTTAGGTATGTATCTGCACCTTTCAGTTTGGGACTCCATATCCAACGTACAGCGGGAGGAACAGGGCAACAGTGCCTCTCCTTAACGACAAAACCTGAGGAAGGTCAGAGAAGTGATAGGATGAATGACATAGAAAGAACACACAGAAAGAGAACTAAAGAGAGAGAAAGAAAGACTGAATTAAAGGAAGAATAAAAAGGGATGGAAAAGAAAAGGTTGAAAGCATTTTAATATTTTTTAATTCACTTGTGGGATGTGGGCATTACTGGTTTGCTATAATAACATTGTTGGAATTTCTTCATTTTATTCCATACATCAATGAGATTTTAACACAAATTATTATTAGATCAACCCAATCAATCAACAAGATAATTTCTTCACTTGACCCTCACTTTTGTCCTGCACCATCTTTCCTTTAAGTCATTTGATCCTATTTCTGTTTAGCATCCCATCACAGAAATTTCCCATTTAGTCATTTGCTCCCACATCTCTATCCTTCATCTTTTCTGGCATCTGTACCTGCTCAAAGACTGCTCCATCTCTGACTCCTTTAAATTCTGCTGAAAGGTCATTGATCTGAAATGTTAACCTTGTTTCTCTCTCCATAGATGCTGCTAGACCTGCTGAGTTTCTCTGGAATTTTCTGTTTTTATTTATGATTTCCATAACCCACAGAATTTTGCGTTTGTATTCATGCTTAAATTGGTCCCATATTGGACCAAAGAAGTTGATTTATGCTGTATTAAGAATGATCATGTTTTAGTATTTTAAGATAATTTTAATCATAAATTTTATATTTACCCTTCTAATTATTAACCCCAAACCTCCTGGGATGAGATTAACAACAAATAATGCACAAACTTAGTGTCACAATTTAGTGTTCCCTAAATCAAGCCCCACTGTTAACAAGTCATCACAAAAGTTGAAGGTTTAGTCAAACTATCCACAGTCCCAATTTACCTGAGTGATGAAATCAAATGAAAAGAAAATACTTAACAGATTTCTGTATTTAAAATAGCCATTTATTGCAAATAGTTTGCTTTTAATCAAAATGGCAGAGAAAAATGAGTTACTAATTTATAACACTCTTTAATTTAAACTCTACCCCTTTAATAATCCCGCTCTCATACACACACAAAATCACGTATAGAAAGGTTGGAAGAAAATCAGGGAAATGCAGTTCAATAGCACCAGTCTTAGACCAGGATTCAATAAGTTGTTTTCTTTCATTTTCTTTCAATTCCATTTCGTTCTTTGCTGATAAGACTAGGTTTATTTGCACACTGATGCGGTTGTTTAGTCACTGGTTGAGAATTTGCCTGTTTCAGAGTCTCTGAAGGTAATGCTCTCTACCTGGAGGTTTTCTGTTACTCCTCCATGAAAGATATCATGTGGAGGTGCTGGTGTTGGACTGGGATCGACTAACTCATTGTGATTTTAAATAAATCTGTTAGACCATAACCTGGTGTCATGAGACTTCATAAAACATATGGTGCAATAAATTTGGGTGTTTTCATTTTCCAGGTTGAAATCTTCTTCTGTATTGCCCACAAAGCGAGCAATAGTCATCTGCTCAGGAACTAATCAAAATGTCGTTCTCAAGCAGTTGTCCCTTATTTCAGAAACCCACCAGAATGCTCTATCTGATTTCTTCTTCAGTGTTCCAGGAAAAGGTAACAATCGATCAGATATTCCAATCTCATGCCATCCTGTCCCTACAAAAGAAGACAGCTCTGCATTTCTGAGATGAGATTTTGCACAAGGCTCCTTGGAAATGAGGAGCCGTGCTCCCATTCTGATAGTTGCCTTGTTGTACAGAACTGGCAGGGAAAGGCACAGGGAATGTAAAGTTCCAAATTCACAAACAGTCCCTCTGATAGCTGCTGTAGAAAGGAGAGGGAGCAGAGTAGGTAGGGCACCAAAGGAGAAGGGAAGAGGAGTATTTGTAGGGTGCCATGTAAGTCTAGCAGGTGGGTAGAGTGCCAAGTGTATAAGGGTTAGGGTGCTGGGAGTAGGCTGCCAGGTAGGTAAGTTGCAAAAGTGGTAAAGGGGCCATGTCAGTGATACAGTGTTTAGGGTAGATCAGGGTAGATATCGGATCTGAGGGCAGGGAAGGTGGGTGTCAGTTTATGCTGGGGTCAAATCCCAGGCAGAGAAGGGGAAAGCTATGTCCCTGGGGTTGCAGAGTAGATGGGGCTAAGAGCAGTGGTGCCACATGTCCAGAGCAGGGGATATGGGGTTCTGAATCCAGAATGGAAGAAGGGCGAGCAGATTCAGAATAGACAGTGCAGGAATGGATCCAGAGCGGGGGAAAGGGGGAGCGGGAAGAGGGGTTTGGGGTTGAGACAGGCTAGTGGTGCTGGATATTGGAGGGAGAGAGGGCCGTGCCTTGTCAAGGTCTGGGTGTTTTAAGTACTCTGGAGAGGAGGAAGTTGATGAGTGGAATGCAAGTTAAGAATGGGGTCAGTTGAATAGTTACTCAGGGACTAGACAATTTATTTAATTGTTTAACCTTTCCCAAGTAACTACTTACCTAATTTCATTGAAACACTTTAAATTGAATCTTTTGGAGCGTTCCAGGCATCGGAGAATTCCTCAGTAGAATCCTTCAGAGTCTGTCCTGCGGATTCCAAAGGGATCCTGATGTGTGACTCCTGTTTACACGAGAATAATGACTGTCTAGCCATTGGAACACCTGCACCATTGTGAATGCAACTTACAATGCTTCTATAAACCTGATGTTGAAAAACACAAATATCTCTTTACAATGTCTTCTTGGTTTAAAGTATTATCTTTTCCCACAGACCAAATAAATAAAAGTGGTCTTTACATTACAAGTTCTTAAATATAATAGGGATGTAAATCAGACCATAGAATGATAAAAATCAATCACTATATTCCAGAGCCATATTATTCTTACTATTTCCAATCTTCCCCAAGAATTTGCTGGCTGAATGGAGAATGAAGAACTGTGCACATTGGTACAGTGCTGTCAATTTTTCGTCAAGGTTGTTGGGATCCATTATTAAGGTTAGGTGGTGTAAGAAACTTTATTGTTAGGTAGTGCTCACGTAAGGCAGTATTAGCAAGTCTGGAACTTGTTAGCTTCACTAGACAACAGTAAGCCATTATGTTACACTAAGAACAGATTGAAAAGCTGATGGCATAGCCTGAAGAGGCCCCAGGGAGGGTGAGAGATAACAGGACATTGGAGCCGTGTCTAAACGCACGTAGCTCAAACTGAGGTAATAGAACGTTATCAGGTGAGAACCAATGACATACGAAAATTCTGCATTTTACCAAATAAGGAGGTAACTCTGGAATGTGAGAGAACAAAAGGATAGACAAATTAAAAAAATAGTCAGAACGCGCCTCCTCCAGTGAGCTAGACACCTCACTGTACTGTGTACGATTCTCTCTCATTAAACCTGTTTATACTTTTAATCAGACCCGGTGTCTCTCTCCTCCAAACGAACATGGGGACAGAGGATCTGTCCCAACAGCTGGCGACCCAGATGGGACATAGGAGTAGAGACACGCCTGTTGGCAGGGATTGAGAGCTCGCCGGATGGCCGGCCACTCCTAATCGGGCTCGGAGACGCCCTTTATACAAAAGATCTCCAGTAGGGGTTTGAATACACTAAATTCTTATTTTGTTTGGCGTCTCACAACTCTTTGCCAACCGAAATTCTGGGCTTGTCAGCCCGAGAGAGAATCGAACCGTTTTGTTTTATAGTAACGAAAGTCTCTGGGTCAAGGATTGAAAGTCCTAGAGATGAGTAAGTAGAGTGAACTGGTGATCAAGAGTAGTGAGTCATTTTTGGATGCAGCGCTGCGAAGTTTTGGTGAAGAGATAGTTTTGGGGTAAAGTGGATACTTCCCCTGTGCTGACACGTTTGGGTAAAGCGTATGCTTCCCCTTGCGCTGACGAATCTGGGTAAAGCGTATGCTTCCTCCCGCGCTGACGAATCTGGGTAAAGCGTATGCTTCCCCCCGCGCTGACGAATCTGGGTAAAGCGTATGCTTCTCCCCGCGCTGACGAATCTGGGTAAAGCGTATGCTTCCCCTGACCAGAGGACAGTGTTGACTGGAACAGGCTTTGTCAGGAGTCGAAGGAGAGAGAGACAAAGACAGAGGACAGGGGACAGAGACAGACACAGAGTTATGGACAGAGCGACTGTGTGTGTGTGAGAGGGAGTCTGTTTATGAGAAAGATAGAGTCTCTGGGTGTGTAAAAATCTGTGTGTGTATAAGTATTTCTGTGTTTGTAAAAGTCTGTGTGAGAAAGAGAGTTTCTGTGTGTGGAAATGTGTGTGTGAGTCTGTAAAAAAAAAGTCTGTATTGTTGCCCAAAGAGAGAGAGAAAGCTATTGCTGCGTGCGTCAGCGGTGTGTCTGTGTAAAAGACAGAGACTGGCTGAAAGCTTCTCTGCTAACAGGCAGTTTAACACTTTGTGCTCTGGCTTGAATTCATCTGTTTGATAGTGATTGAATGTTTAAGTCTTGTCACCTAGGGCGTAAGTCCCGGGACTGTTTTGGATGTGATTGTTATGGTTGTTTAACATGATTTAGATGCATCTGTTTGTTTGGTGATTGAATTCTTGTTTTTGTTTCTAGAACTTGAGTTCCGGGACTGCTGTTTAAAGTGATTTCTTTTTATGAGAACTTAACATGATTTTTTAAGGCTAATAACTCCTGTTCTTTTATGAGTCATGACTCCCTAACTACTTTTCTTACTAACCTCTTTTATTTTTACATAAAAGTAATATATGAAGGACAGTCGAAGTTTCGTTCGACAGTGGGTAGTTGTAAAAACGAAAGTTTCCATGGTTATTATCTGTGACCTTGGATTCGACCATTGTGCATGAGTTAGAAGTTTTTAACTTGAATTGACGAATTGTTGTAAGACAGCTGTGATTATTTTTACGACCTAAAGTATTGTAATTGAGAAATGATTGGTCAGGAGTACATACGAAAACTAATTTTGGATCTAAATTAGGGTACTAAATCTGGACGATTACAGTGGATTTCAAAATTGGGAACTGTATGCATTTTACATTTTAAATATTAAACACTGAATAAATGGATGTAAATATATAAATATGTTTACAAGTTAGGAACAGGCCTTAAAGTTAGTCAAGCATGAATTGATAAATTGGTGTTTGAGCATATGGGAAGATAGGAACATTGGAAAATTTCTTAAAAGAAAGAAACAGGGAAGAACATAACGACTTGTCCCCTTCGGGAAGTGTTGATAGGGGACAAGGAGATTGGGTTTGTGTGTGACCCCCTCACCAGTGGGGAGGTCGGAACATTTAAAAGGAAATGACGGTCCTGGTTGAGAATCCGATAGGATCGTCAGAACAAATTAATTTATTTTTGAGGCCCAGTCTGTATTTGTGGGCTGAGTTGATGTCTATTTTGAATATACTATTTACTGCGGGAGAAAGGAGACTTATATGGGAATGCTGGATAGGGAAAGATACGGAAGATAGAAGGGTGAAGTGGGATAAATCCATTAAATGAATTGTTAGGAGGGGCATAGAAAGTGTTTGTAAAGAGAGAAAGGACGAGTGACAGGAACAGAACGCGTAAATGATGGTAGCTGCGGTTGATGAGGTAATTAGGAGAAGAATACAACCAAAAGTGAGCAACCGGAGCAGCGAGTGATAGCATGTAGGGCAGAGAAGAAAGGGAGTAGGGAGAGACAAGGAGGAGCATTTGATAGAGAGTTTGAGCGACAGGGGTAGAGACGAAGGTCTCCACAGGCAGGATGCCATTATTGTGGAAGGACATTTGATACTGAAACAAGATTGGTGGCTCAGGATTTTGAAGGGAGGCGCACACAGGGAGACAGTGTTTGAGGGGCCACAGAAGAAGGGATAACGGGTGGACAGGGAGGGGGACAATAACTGGCACCACTTTTCACACTGTTCTAGATCTCCAAAAGGACAATCACTGGCGGAGGGCGCTCCCGGAGAGGAGACGGAGAGTGGTGGTGATGATCTCTGAACCAAGGCGGACTGGTCATCTTCTCATAGGGCTGGGTCTGTGCTTTGCGGTACGACTCTCCGTGCAGGACCCTTGTAACTCGAACTATCGACCGAGCCCTTACAGGCAAGGATGACCACCTTTCTTCGCCCCCACCTTATCAAGCTGTACAGCAGGAATGTGCAGGCGCTCCCTGTGCGACAGTTGGCATGGCCGAATTTGAGATGGAGGGGGACCTCCCACCCCCATGTTACGACTTCTGAGTGCTTATGTCTGTTGTGTATTATTTCACTGCTTCTCGTGCCTTAACGATTGTATGCGAACTGGAGAGGCGCCTAGAGTAGGGATTTTTTGCGACGCGGATTGCTTTGTGAAGTTGTATGCTGCTTAGGGACTCCTATCCCCTATAACTATGTCTCCCTAGAGTCAGACAAGCTGGCTTAAGCTAATTGGTCGGTCTTGCAAAGGAGCGACGGAGGGGCGCTCACCGACCATCCGGGTCCTGACTGCTGCGCGCGAACTGCTGTATTTTGTGTGGCCTCTTTCGAGGCCAAGGGAGGGAGTGTTGGGATCCATTATTAAGGTTAGGTGGTGTAAGAAACTTTATTGTTAGGTAGTGCTCACGTAAGGTAGTATTAGCAAGTCTGGAACTTGTTAGCTTCACTAGACAACAGTAAGCCATTATGTTACACTAAGAACAGACTGAAAAGCTGATGGCATAGCCTGAAGAGGCCCCAGGGAGGGTGAGAGATAACAGGACATTGGAGCCGTGTCTAAACGCACGTAGCTCAAACTGAGGTAATAGAACGTTATCAGGTGAGAACCAATGACATACGAAAATTCTGCATTTTACCAAATAAGGATGTAACTCTGGAATGTGAGAGAACAAAAGGATAGACAAATTAAAAAAATAGTCAGAACGCACCTTCTCCAGTGAGCTGGACACCTCACTGTACTGTGTACGATTCTCTCTCATTAAACCTGTTTATACTTTTAATCAGTCTCTCTCCTCCAAACGAACATGGGGACAGAGGATCTGTCCCAACAAGGTTTAATCTAAAGTAACTTCTCAACTATTTGCAGGTTCAGTAATCCCCAGTCAGTAGTTGACAGAAACAAATACCCAGAGACTTCTGCATCTTCATAGTCATGAAAGGTGCCTGAATTTATATGTATATAAATACATTAACATAACTTTTAGAGCTTGCTTTAGAAAATTGTGGTATATGGAGTTGGTTACTTTTGTAAAGCATTGAAAAAAAATAAACTAAGTTAAGTAATCCTTCCAGAACAGTGACCTAATCAGTGTTAGTCAGTGAGCAGGGACACCCTGGAGGGTTAATGGGAAATTGTTTGTACCGTGCTGGTTTATATCAGGGAGTATAAACACTGAAGGCCATTAAATTATTTTTCATGGATGATCAGGAACAGATTTTTTGTATTGGATTTTAGCTCAGAAAACCCATTAACTATACACTTTTAGAGCAGTTTAGAACATAGAACATAGAACATAGAAAGATACAGCGCAGTACAGGCCCTTCGGCCCTCAATGTTGCGCCGACCGAATCCTACCTAACCTACACTAGCCCAATAACTTCCAAATGCCTATCCAATGCCCGCTTAAATGACCATAAAGAGGGAGAGTTCACCACTGCTACTGGCAGGGCATTCCATGAACTCACAACCTGCTGTGTAAAGAATCTACCCCTAACATCTGTCCTATACCTTCCACCCCTTAATTTAAAGCTGTGTCCCCTTGTAACAGCTGACTCCATTAGCGGTAAAAGGTTCTCAGTGTCTACCTATCTAAACCCCTAATCATCTTGTACACCTCTATCAAATCTCCTCTAAACCTTCTTTTCTCCAATGAGAACAGCCCCAAGTGCCTCAGTCTTTCCTGACTGTGGTCAGAAGCAAATATAGCTTCTCTCCTGAGAAAAAATGACTATAAATTAATTCAGAGAAGGCAGTTACTTCAGTACAGAAATGCAATTTGCATAACTTCCAGACTAGGAATGTTTAGTTATAAATGTGCAGGTTATTGAAATGCTTAGAAAGTCTAAGCTTTCAGGTTTGGTAGTATTCATGTAAGAAGGTTTCACAGTTCATAGGAAAGAACTGGAGAGTTCAGCTACATTAAACTTAAAGATTTGATATCAAAGGATAACTTCTCTGGACTAGAATTGTTACAAAATGATGCTGTTTGGGAATAGATTGAACTTTTTTTGGTGGGAGTTTTAAGATCTTTTGTGAACCATATTCTACATAGAATTATAGAATCCTTACAGTACTCTGTCTCATCATTGTTTAAGATCTGACCCACTATGGTGAGGGTGTCATCAACAAACTTGTAAATGGAGTTGGGGTGATACTGGCCAGTTGTGAGTGGACAGGGAGTATAGTAGAGGTTGAGTACTCAGCCTTGTAGGACAACAGTGTTGAAGATTATTGTGGAGGAAATATTGTCACCTATGTTATGACACGGGGTAAGCCTTCCTGCTTAATTTAAAACCAGCAACACAGAAAAGATTTATCCCGTGCAGCAATCTGTCAAAATTCGAGAGGCCAAGAACTAGTTAAAGTTAAAATGAACAACTTTATTTCTTAAAGTAAGACAGAGAATAATTTACTAACAACTATTCACAACTCCTTCCACTACCCTATCTTTGGCTTTCCCATCTACAATATTGGTCTGATAAAAATCCCGATTAAGATTTACAAAACAAAATTTCTTATCTCAAAACCAGGCAGCTTTCGGTTCTTCTCTATATTCGTCTTCTTTTCTTCTTCTTGGGGATTCAGCTTCAAAGGTAACTGATTGATAAAGGTACCTTTAAGAGAGCTTTTTTTAGTCATTATCTGGAAATGTCGGTGTTGGACTGGGGCTGTACAAAGTTAAAAATCACTAAACACCAGGTCATAGTCCAACAGGTTTATTTGGAAGCACTAACTTTCAGAGTGCTGCTCCTTCATCAGGTGCTTACAAATCAACCTATTGGACCATAACTGGTGTTGTGTGATTTTTAACATTTTTCAGGCAATCTTTACAGGCTGGTAGCTTGGCAGTTCTCCACCTAAGTGTTCAATTTTCGCTGTTCTTATAACCCGCCCCCTGCCACGCCCCCCCCCCCCACCAACGCATTGGATTGTGTCATTGGCTTTTAAGATTGACAATATACTAAATTCAAACTGGATTGGAGTTTGGTATTTTCCAGGGTATAATTTAAACTGATTAGCCTAATTCGAATCAATTTTGTCATTTCCAGGCAACCCAGCTAATCTAGCTTTCAACCAAGTGTTACATTGTAATCTTATTGAGAACACTTGGTGCTGTCAGGTAGTTCTGCTAGCTTCTAACTCTCTTAAGGGTACAGTACACCCACATCTTCATAAGACCTATCTACCGATTGTGGTCTATGGGTCAGGAAGTCAATGATCCAGTTGCAGAGGGGAGAGCAGAGTCCTATGTCTTGGAGTATGGAGATGAGTTTGTTTGGAATCATGGCGTTGAAGGCAGTATTACTGTCAATTTGTAAGAGTCTTACGTAGGTATCCTTGTTGTCCGGATGATCCATGGATGAGCAGAGGACCAGGGAGATGGTGTTTGCCATGAACGTATTGCGATGGGTAGGTGAATTGTAGTGGATTAAGGAAATCTGGGAGGCTGGAGTTGACATGTGCCAATACTAACCTCTCAAAGCACTTCATAATGGTAGATGTCAGAGTCGCTGGTGGGTAGTCATTGAGGCACACTTTCTGATTATACTTTGGCACTGGGATGATAGTGGTCTTCTTGAAGCAGGTGGGAACCTTAGATCAGAGTAGATTAGATTACTTACAGTGTGGAAACAGGCCCTTCGGCCCAACAAGTCCACACCGACCCACCGAAGCACAACCCACCCATACCCCTACATTTACCCTAACACTACGGGCAATTTAGCATGGCCAATTCACCTGACCTGCACATCTTTGGACTGTGGGAGGAAACCGGAGCACCCGGAGGAAACCCACGCAGACACGTGAGAATGTGCAAACTCCACACAGTCAGTCACCTGAGGCGGGAATTGAACCCAGGTCCCTGGCGCTGTGAGGCAGCAGTGCTAACCACTGTGCCACCGTGCCGCCTGAAGTAAGGAGAGGTTAAAGGTAGCTGGAGCCACTATCCGGGCCAGTCGCTTTCTGTGGGTTCACTCTGAATTAGGCTGATCGGACATCTGCAGCAGTGACTGTGGGTTTGGTGTTTTTTGTAATAAGCTTCTATTCTGTTGAAAGAAAATCTTGGCACCCTCACATGACAATGTTTCACAGAATGACCACAGTGTAATTAAAAAACAGTATCGGATTATATTTTGTTCTGGAATCTGACTTATCTAATAGTAACATCTGCTAGGATCATAATAATATTGACTGCTGGAGTAAGACCACAGTGAGGATAACGTTACAGTCGCTGATGGACTATCCTGAGCACATAATTGTGGAAGAAAATGTCACAATACAAAAAAACTGAGCAAATTTGATTCATTGGAACCTTGCTACTTATGTCAGGAGGAACTCCAGAATAAAATGCAACAAGACTGTCATATCACAACAGAAATAACATGTTTTACTTCTTTTTATCATTTTGTTCAAGTTCTGTGTTGAACAAGAAAAAATTGTCAGTGTCAGGAAATCAAATATTTCCATTCCAGGCAACCAGCATCAGCACCAAGATTTCAGCATTCAGTGTGGACTGAAATAGACAATAGACAACAGACAATAGGTGCAGGAGTAGGCCATTCTGCCCTTCGAGCCTGCACCACCATTCAATATGATCATGGCTGATCATCCTTAATCAGTATCCTGTTCCTGCCTTATCTCCATAACCCTTGACTCCACAATCCTTGAGAGCTCTATCCAACTCTTTCTTAAATGAATCCAGAGACTGGGCCTCTGCTGCCCTCTGTGGCAGAGCATTCCACACAGCCACCACTCTCTGGGTGTAGAAGTTTCTCCTCATCTCTGTCCTAAATGGTCTACCCTGTATTTTTAAGTTGTGTCCTCTGGTTCGGCACTCACCCATCAGCGGAAACATGTTTCTTGCCTCCAGAGTGTCCAATCCTTTAATAATCTTATATGTTGTGGTTCTGTTCGCCGAGCTGGGAGTTTTTGTTGCAAACGTTTCGTCCCCTTTATAGGTGACATCCTCAGTGCTTGGGAGCCTCCTGTGAAGCGCTTCTGTCATGTTTCCTTCGGCATTTATAGCGACTTGTCCCTGCCGCTTCCGGTTGTCAGTTGCTGTCCGCTGCAGTGGCCGGTATATTGGGTCCAGGTCGGTGTGTTTGTTGATAGAATCAGTGGATGAGTGTCATGCCTCTAGGAATTCCCTGGCTGTTCTCTGTTTGGCTTGCGCTATAATAGTAGTATTGTCGCAGTCGAATTCATGTTGTTTGTCATCTGTGTGTGTGGCTACTAAGGATAGCTGGTCGTGTCGTTTCGTGGCTAGTTGGTGTTCGTGGATGCGGATTGTTAGCTGTCTTCCTGTTTGTCCTATGTAGTATTTTGTGCAGTCCTTGCATGGGATTTTTTTGTGCAGCTATCCCTAGTAGCCACACACACAGATGACAAACAACATGAATTCGACTGCAACAACACTACTATTATAGCGCAAGCCAAACAGAGAACAGCCAGGGAATTCCTAGAGGCATGGTACTCATTCACTGATTCTGTCAACAAACACATCAACCTGGACCCAATATACTGGCCACTGCAGCTGACAGCAACTGACAACCGGAAGTGGCAGAGACAAACCACTATAAATGCCGAAGGAAACATGACAGAAGCGCTTCACAGCAGGCTCCCAAGCACTGAGGATGTCACCTAGAAAGGGGACGAAATGTTTGCAACAAAAACTACCAGCTTGGCGAACAGAACCACAACAACGAGCACCCGAGCTACAAATTTTCTCCCAAATTTTGAATAATCTTATATGTCTCAATCATATCCCCTCTCAGTCTTCTAAACTCAAGGGTATACAAGCCCAGTCGCTCCAGTCTTTCAGTGTAAGGTAATCCCGCCATTCCAGGAATTGACCTCATGAACCTATGCTGCATCCCTCAACAGCCAGAATGTCTTTCCTCAAATTTGGAGACCAGAACTGCACACAGTACTCCAGGTGTGGTCTCACCAGGGCTCCATACAGCTGCAGAAGAACCTCTTTGCTTCTATACTCAATCCCTCTTGTTATGAAGACCAGCAAGCTATTAGCTTTCTTCACTACCTGCTGTACCGGCATGCTTACCTTCATTGACTGGTGTACATGAACACCCAGATCTCTCTGAACTGCCCCTTTATCTAAATTGATTCCATTTAGGTAGTAATCTGCCTTCCTGTTCTTGCCACCAAAGTGGATAACCATACATTTAAACTGCATCTGCCATGCATCTGCCCACTCACCTAACCTGTCCAGGTCACCCTGTAATCTCCGAACATCCTCATCACATTTCACCCTGCCATCCAGCTTAGTATCATCAGCAAATTTGCTAATGTTATCACTAATACCATCTTCTATATCATTAACATATATTGTAAAAAGCTGCAGTCCCAGCACTGATCCCTGCGGTACCCCACTGGTCACTGCCTGCCATTCTGAAATGGAGCTGTTTATCACTACTCTTTGTTTCCTATCAGCCAACCAACTTTCAATCCAAGTTAGTATTTTGCCCCCAATACCATGCATCCTAATTTTGCTCACTAACCTCCAATGTGGGACTTTATTAAAAGCTTTCTGAAAGTCCAGGTACACTACATCTACCGGATCTCCCTCGTCCATCTTCAGAGTTACATCTTCAAAAAATTCCAGAAGATTAGTCAAGCATGATTTCCCCTTCATAAATCCATGCTGACTCTGACCTATCCTGTTACTACTATCCAGATGTGTCGTAATTTCATCCTTTATAATAGAGTATTTCATCTTTCCCACCACTGAGGTCAGACTAACTGGTCTATAATTTCCTGCTTTCTCTCTCCCACCTTTCTTAAAAAGTGGTATAACATTAGCCACCCTCCAACCCGCAGGAACTGATCCCAAATCTATTGAACTCTGGAAAATAATCACCAACGCATCCACCATTTCTCGAGCCACCTCCTTCACTACCCTGGGATGTAGACCATCAGGCCCCGGGGACTTATCAACCTTCAGACCTAACAGTCTCTCCAACACCAATTCCTGGCAAATATAAATTCCCTTCAGTTCAGGTCCTTCAGCCACTGTTACCTCAGGGAGATTGCTTGTGTCTTCCCCAGTGAATACGGATCTGAAGTACCAATTCAATTCTTCTGCCATTTCTTTGTTCCCCGTAATATATTCCCCTGTTTCTGTCTTCAAGGGCCCAATTTTATTCTTAACCATTTTTTTGCCTTTCACATACCTAAAAATTTTTTTACTATCCTCCTTTATATTATTGGCCAGTTTACCTTTGTACCTCATTGTTTTCTCTGCGTATTTCCTTCTTAGTAATCCTCTGTTGTTCTTTAAAAGCTTCCCAGTCCTCTGTTTTCCCACTTATCTTTGCTATGTTATATTTTTTCTCTTTTAGCTTTATATGTTTCTTAACTTCCCTTGTCAGCCACAGCCACCCATGTCTCCTCCTAGGATCTTTCTTCCTTTTTGGAATGAACTGATCCTGCATCTTCTGCGTTATACCCAGAAATATCCGCCATTGTTCCTCCACAGTCATCCCTGAATGCGTAGGAGAGGTACTTATCTACATCAAGGGTAAGGAAAATTTGGAACTCATTCACACCTTCTGCCTCCATAAGGATGTAGAGCCTGCAGTCAATTGATACTTTCGACATTGAAGTCAATTGATTTTTGTTGAGAAGGAGTGTGACAGTATGTTGCCTGAAAGGAATATCCAAATCTTTTCCCCAGCTGTTCTTCTCTTGTGTGATAGACAAAAGGCAGGGAATCCACTCAGATTTTAATTAGACAAGCCCATCTTTATTTAATTCTTTAATTGCAATATTTACTTCTTACTTCATCTAACTTAACTTCAATTTAACTCACTTCATTTAACTTCATTCACATTTAACTCTAATTCTAATTTTAACTCTATAAGTTTGGCTTGAAACAAATATAACCCTGATTTGACTGAAGTGGCTAATGTTTCCACTCAGTGTAGATCCTGCCGTGTGGTTCTTTGTCTTCTCTGAAGATAACTTCAGGGCACATGCTTCTCAAATGTTGGTCTCAAAAGGTTCACTCCTGCAAAATTGCTTTCCAGGGAAATGGCCAAATGCGGGTAAATGGGACTGGTTGAGTTTGGAAAACAAGTTGGACTGAACAGTCTGTGCTGTTAAAATATATGGTATATGTATTTGATAGCATGTTCCAAACCAAGATGCAAATGCAACTGTCTCCAAGTTCCCTTTAAAGTCATGAGTATCATCCTTACAATTATGTCACTGTTCCTTGCTTCTCATTGGATCAAAATCCTGGGCTTCTCTTGCTACTGCACAATAGGATTCCCAGCAGGAAATGAGACTGCAGTAGTTTCAGAAGGCAGCTCAACATCACCTTCTCAAGAGCAATCAGGGAAGGGTAATAAAGATTGGCCAAGCCAGCAACACACATGCCGAGAATAAGCAAATCTCTCCTTCACCTTTAACAATATCAATAAAAGTTTCAAAGAATTCTCCAGAAGAATGTCATTTTATTAGTGAGCACTGACTCATTAATTGGAAACTGTCTTAACTGCCTGAAACTGTTTCACAGCACAACCTCAATAGCAGAGCGGGCAGCAATTAAAATCAGGCGGGGATCTTCAGAATTAATGAATGTTAATTATCAAAGAAGCAATGAACTATTTCAAACCTAGTTTCTCCTGAGGGGCAGAGAGCTCTAGGCTCTATATAGTCTTCAATTAATTCGATCACGGACCCACTTTTTGGTATTTACAATGTTTGATCCCAATCTGAAATGTGCTGCTAGTAAGGGTGGTGGAAGCATTTAAAAGGGAACAAGATAAATATTTGCAAGTGAACAACTTGTAAGGAGATGGGAAAAAACAGAAGAAATTAGTGATGGGATAGCTCATTCAAATTGTTTCCAACACGTATCATTAAGGTAATGATCTTTGTCACTGTTCATACTCTCAAGGGTATTCCCACTAATATTCATCTCACTCCTTCAATGTAATTTTCTATTCCATTCCTTTACACGTGCCTGTCTAGCTTCCCCTTAAACCTAGCTATGTTATGCTATTGTCCTTATTCCCTGTGTTGTGAGCTCTTTATTCTCAGTGCTCTCTGAGTAAAGAGATTTCTCTTGAATTCTCAATTTGTTTTAGTTCTTGTGATAAACCTTCATAATGTATTATTGTCATTTTGGAATTTAAACTTACAAATTTTTGGTTTCAGTTCTGTGAAGGTAACCTTTAGAGGTGAGAACATAATTTGGAACCGAGACCTAAGTTCATCATTTAAAAGAAAGCATGTGACTTCAGTAAGTGTCTATCTGTAATTTAATTGATTAAATGAGTTTTATGACATACAAAGTAAACAGACCGGCGTGACTAATTTCGATTAGTAAAACGTTCAGAAGCATCAAGAAGTCAGTTCAAGAGAATAGCTTCCTCCTAGTAGAAGAGTTTTATTTGTGAAGTCTCTAATCTATAAAGGTTGTATAGACATTCTCTATAAATATAGTCTGTAAAGTAAGAAATTAAGGAACTGAGATAGGAATGATACTTCTTTGGAATTGAGTGTCTGTGAAGGATATTGTTGGGAAACAAGTTGAAAATTTGATTTGCTATTGATGTTAAGATAGTTCTCATTTCTAATATATATAAATATATATATATCTTTGTTTTTTTAAAATTTTGTTTAAATAACTTCTGTTCCTGTGTTAACGAATATTGACAGCCTCATATGAATATGTTCGATGACTAATCAACTGCAAAGTCTAAACTTACAATCCATCTCTATCACGATCTATTTCTAGTATATAATTGTCCAGTATTCCCATCAGCTAGGATCATAATATAGATAATATCTTAAATTTTGTTTCCAGGTGTTTTATTTTTTACTGAAGTGCAACAATTTTTGTGAACTTGCACTCATCAGGACCATTTACAAGAAAAAGTAAAGTGAAGAGAAAACAGCATTTATACTTAATGGAGGTGACTGTTGATTGGTTGTCAAATGAACTCTAATTTGTAGAGGAAATGGCATTGTAAATGTACGAGTTAAAGATGACTGACAGTTAACTACTAGGCTTTGCTAAAATTTTAAACCAGGCAGGTTGATCTTAATTGGTCTAGACATTGCCTTGGGAGAAAGTGGGCCTTGATGAAGGGCTTATACCAGAAACATCACACTCTCCTTCTCCTCGGACACTGCCTGACCTGCTGTGTTTTTCCAGTGCCACACTTTTCGACTCCTGACATTACCTTGAAAAACAAAGCAGAGAATGGCTGTCACCTATTTTGTTAAGTTATTTTTACATCAGCAATGTCAAATTCTGTGCAAGAAGTTACTTCCTAGTTTAGCATTATTTATTTCGCATATATTATCTGATGAAACATTTCAAGGTACTTCATAGAAATGTTATAGCTTATAGAAATATTATAGAAATGTTAGAGCTTTGTAGAGTCATATTAAGATAGAAGACGAAAAACTAGGTTAAAATTTTGTGGAGAATGAGAAAAGAAAAGTAGAGATGCAGAGAGGTTTAGAGTGGGAATTCCCAATTGAGCTAAATGAAGGCTGGTGCCACTATGGAGAGCGAAAATCAAAGATGCTCAATATTTCAGAACTGGAGAAGCCCAAAGATATCGGAAGTTTGTAAAGTTGAGGATGATCAGAGATAGAGAGGAGTGAAACTAAAAATTTGAAAGTAGAGATGAGGTTTTTTTTAAAACTTGGCATTTCTTAAATGAGAACCAATATAAATCAGTGAGCACAGATGATGGTGGGTGAAAGATACATTTTACAAGTCAGGCTACAGGCAGGAGAATTTTGGATGAGTTCAAGTTTAAGAATCACAGCTTTCAAAAAGGTTCGCCATGACCTCCAAAGTTTTACAATTTGGCTCACAGGACTGTCCACTGTATAAAGAGGTGACTGTTTATTTTGACATATACTTGGCATCAAATGGATTTGACTAAGAAGTGAGAATGACGTCAGCTCCCTCAGACAAGATTACACTTTATCCCGTGAGGCAGTACCACAGGCTGCTATGAAGGGAGTAAGACAGAGCAATGTCCTTTTAAACATTGCCAGTTTTGTTTTCCTTTCATTAACAAAGTGCATGAGACTCAGTCTGACACGTCAAATGTTTTGGTCGTAGTTCTGGAATGTCTAGACAGCTCTGCGGTCTTCAAAAAGCCTTCAGCCCTCTTGAGTGGAATTCAATGTGTTTCATTTTTAATGGCTCTGACTCATGCACCTTTCTACTTCATTATTGTATTCTGACACCTGTTTTTAGGGAACCCTTCAACCCCCTGTGTCGCAGTGCTTCAGTATCCAACACACTCTAATACTCTTCACATCCATCAGCTATAGCTAACAATACGTTTCTTTCTCAATCACAATTCAGTGACCCTTGCTGAAACATTTGGTGGTGATGGGCACGGGTGTGGGCACACACTGGTTAAGGACAGAGTTAGGAGTGGACTGTGAAGCCGGCATGAGTCATATCATGCTTTGACAAGGGGCACCAGTGTAATGGTAACAGAGGGTCACCAACCTGCAACAGCACATGGTCTATGGATATTGTAAATACACCCATGAACATTCTATCCAAGAGGTCTTTATTTAGAAAACCAAGAAAATATTTTAACTAAGTGTTGCTATTTCCTAATATTTAGTTACCTAGTTTGGTTAGAAGTTGAGCAGATTTAACATAAACATTAGATAAAAATAACAAATTTGTCAGCATTTTCCACTGCCCAATTATTCAGTGAGTCAGTCTCAAAAAAAAGAAGATATAGTGGATTATGCAAAATAACTGGTTGGATACTGCAAAGGACTCAAACTGACAATTGGCAACAGATTGCACTCTACGCTAGAATCTAATTGAAATCTCAATTTTTAGTTCAGAATGTTTTACGTAGAAGAAATGCACTTGAAATTATATATAGCACCCAATCGTGTATATCTTGAGAATGTTTATGTAGAAAGATTGAATTTGAATTTACATAGCACTCTATATACCTTGAGAAAGCTTTTCACAATCAATAAAGTGTAGTCACTTCTGTGATGAATTAAGATGACAGGCACTCTGTGTACAGCTAGCTCTTACACACAGCGATGTAAGAATCATCAGTTTTTCTGAGGTTGGAGAGAAATGAATATTGATCTCAGCACATCACTGAGCTCCACCGTTCTTCTGCAAAATAGTGTTATGCGATCTTTGATATCCCCCTGAAAGACAGCACCTCTCTCTGTGCAGCATTCCCACAGTGCTTCATTGGAGTGTTATCCTGGAATACATGCACACAGCTCTAGAGTGAGCCTTGAATATTTGACCCTCTGACTCCAGAAAAACCCATGAATACAAAAACACACAGGAGTGGAGAGAAGGGTGGGGAAAGCAGCAACAATGGGGGCTGGTGTTCAGTGTGCACCCACTGTTCTAGAGCGTTACCCAATGCCCGGGTCCACAATTAGTCACTGAATGCCTTTGAATGAGGGCTTGATGCTGGGTTAATACCCACTATGGTGGGATGTGGCCTTTAGATGGTCTTCATTCCCTATTTGAGGGTCTCAGTTGCTGATGGAGAGGAAAGGATACCCAGAGGCATCTCACCTCAAAGGTAATCAGGGAAGAGTTGGAGGCATTACCTACCTTTGTCCTACCTCATCCAACCATCAAACTCGCCACAGGGAAGAATGTTGAATTTTGCCCTGCACCTCTATTTATAAAATCCAGATAAAATTCCAGATCTTCAACAGCTTTCTCAACCTTTTGGCCACCTTCAAAATTTTGTGTCTGGATCTTTGGCTTCTCTTTGCGATGCATTTTATTTTTCTGATGAATCCCATCCTTCATAAAATATGGAAAGTTGCTTGTTAATCATTCTCTCAATAAACAGTATTCACTTAATAAACCATAGAATATTTGCAACTGTGTTCAGGACAAAGATAAACCCATCCTAAATTACAAAGTGCTAGTGGGTAATTCAGTGGGAGTTTTGAAAGCTCTGAGCAATTGTAGTCGTGCCTTTCCACAGGATGAGAAGTGCTGTTGACAGTCAGTTCGAGGGATGAGTAAATCCACCAGTGTCTCTGCTCAATATTCCTATGTCAACACAGAAAAAAAGAGAGAGAGAGAGAGAGAGAGATAGAATCCAAGGCAATGCTTCATTAACTTGACAATCTGCAAACAAATTATTAGCTGTGTTTTACAAATGATACTCACATATTAATGAGGCATACCAACAAATAGGATCATCTATAGAGGTGCAGGATTCATGAGTGTTTGAGAGGCACATTATTTGTTGCAAAAAATCTGACTGTTTCAATTAATTCCTCTCTGTTCTCAGTGATCAACTCAAGGGTTCCCTTCTACATTTCCATGTGTGCGCCCTCACTTCCAAATATCAGTGAGTCAGGACATTGTTCATCTAGTGGGACAACGATAAGTGCTGCCCAATCACGCATCTCTGACTTCCCTAATGTAGTCCACGACAGGACAGTGCTGGATGTTCTTCTCCACATCCCTACGATTTCCCCATTGCCAACTGAGGTCCTCAAGAAGGAAATTAATGCCCCACTTAAAGGTCACATCCCACACAGCTGGTATGCACCCAGCAACAAGAAGGAGATTTCCCAGAAGGAAGTGTGAAAAGCAAAGTGGAATTATATTGCATTCATGTCACAGAAACAGACCATTCCGTCCAGCTATGCCAGACTAGTATTTGCGTTTCTGATGAGACTCCTCTGACTTGCTCAGCCTCTCACTTTACCATTCTATTCCTTTCTCCATCAGGTGTTTCATGTTATATATCTGGATAACATTCACTTTGATCACTGCCTCTGGGAGCGAATCCCACTTCCTCTCTCCACTCTCTGGTTAAAGAGGTTTCCTAAATTCACAATTGGACATATTGGTGATAGTGGTGTGTTATATTCTACTCAAGGAGTCCGTGTTGCTGTGAAAACATGGATATGCCTCAGGAGCAATGGCAACAAGGATATAGCTCCAAATAACCTTTCCATCACATGGCTGGCCAGGAATCTCTGTTGTATTTGTCAATGATGAACATATTTAATTCCCACGGTCTGGTATCCATCATAAAGAAAAGTCAATCTATCAAATCCTTTCATAATATGGATAATTGTTATTCAATCACCCATCAATTTTCTCCTCCCTAGAGAAATGACCCTCAGCTTAATCAATCTTTCCTGTTAGTGAAAGCGGCTCAATTCTGGGGTCAGGCCTCTTCAGCATGTGAACTTTTCAATATCTCAATAAAGCTTCTTTGATGTGGAGATTACAGCTACTATTGTAGTGTAATTGTAGGGGACATGAGAAGTCATTGGCGAATAGGATCAAGGAAAACCCTAAGGCTTTCTATAGGTATATCAGGAATAAAAAAAATGACCAGAGTAAGACTAGAGCCAATCAAGGACAGTAGTGGGAAGTTGTGCGTGGAGTCTAAGGAGATGGGGAAGTGCTAAATGAATAATTTTCTCAGTATTCACACTGGAAAAAGACAATGTGGTCGAGGAAAATACTGAGATACAGACTACCAGACAAGATGGGATTGAGATGCATAAGGAGAAAGTGTTAGCAATTCTGGAAAGTATGAAAATAGATAAATCTCCTGGGCCAGATGGGATTTATCACCGAATTCTCTGGGAAGCCAGGGAGGTAATTTCTGACCCTTTGGCTTTGACTTTTATGTCATCATTATCTACAGGAATAGTGCCAGAAGACTGGACGTTAGTAAATGTTGTTCCCTTGTTCAAGAAGGGGAATAGAGACAACCCTGGAAATTATAGACCAATGAGCATTACTTCAGTTATGGTGAAGTGTTGGAAAGGGTTACAAGAGATAGGATATACAATCATCAAGAGAGGAATAAGTTGGTTAGGGATAGTCAACATTGTTTTCTGAGTTCTTTGAGTTTATTGAGTTCTTTGAGAATGTGACCAAACAGGTGTATGGGAGGAAAGCAGTTGATGTGGTGTATAGGGATTTCAGTAAGGCATTTGATAAGGCTCCCCATGGTAGGCTATTGCACAAAATACGGAGGCATGGGATTGAGGGTGATTTAGTGGTTTGGATCAGAAATTGGCTAGCTGAAAGAAAAAGATATATTCATCCTGGAGTTCAGTTACTAGTGGCGTACCACAAGGATCTGTTTTGGGTCCACTGTTATTTGTTATTTTTATAAATGACCTGGATGAGGGCCTGGATGAAGGATGGATTAGTACATTTGCAGATGACACTTAGGTTGGTAGAGCTGTGGCTAGTGATGAAGGACTTTGTGGATTAAAGAGAGACATTGATAAGCTGCAGAGCTGGGCTGAAAGATGGCAAATGGAGTTTAATGCAGAAAAGTATGAGATGATTCACTTTGGAAGGAGTAACAGGAATGCAGAGTGTTGGGCTAATCTTGGTATCCAGGTACATAGATCCTTGAACATTGCCACTCAGGTTGATAGGTTGTTAAGAAGGCATACGATGTGTTAGCTTTTATTGGAAGAGGTCATGCTGCAGCTGGACAAAACTCTGGTGCAGCCACATTTGAAATATTGTGTACAGTTCTGGTCACCGCATTATAGGAAGAATGTGGAAGCTTTGGAAAGAGTTCAGAGGAGATTTAGATTAGATTCCCTACAGTGTGGAAGCAGGCCCTTCGACCCAACCAGTCCACACCGACCCTCTGAAGAGTAACCCACCCAGACCCATTTCCCTTTGACTAATACACCTAATAGTATGGGCAATTTAGCATGGCCAATTCACTTGACCCGCACATCTATGGACTGTGGGAGGAAACCGGAGCACCTGGAGGAAACCCATGCAGACATGAGGAGAATGTGCAAACTCCACACAAAAGTCACCCGAAGCTGGAATCGAACCTGGATCCCTATTGTTGTGAGGCAGCAGTGCTAGCCACTGAGCCACTGTGCCGCCCCTTTTACTAAGAGTAAATCTCCTCTGAACCCTTTCCAAAGCTTCCACAATCTTCCTATAATGCAGTGACCAGAACTGTATGCAAAACTTCAAGTGCAGCCGCATCAGAGTTTTGTACAGCTGCAGCATGACCTCATGACTCCAAAATTCAATCCTTCTACTAATAAAAGCTAACACACATATGCCTTCTTAACAACACTATCAACCTGGGTGGCAACTTTCAGGGATCTATGTACATGGGCACCGAGATCTCTCTGCTCATCTACACTACCAAGAATATTACTATCAACTCAACACTCTGCATTCTTGTTACTCCTTCCAAAGTGAATCACCTCACACTTTTCTGCATTAAACTCCATTCGCCACCTCTCAACCCAGTTCTGCAGCTTATCTATATCCTTCTGTAAAATATACCATCCTTCAGCACTCTACCAACCTCATTGTCATCCGCAAATTTACTAATCCATCCGTCTATGCCCTCATCCAGGTCATTTATAAAAATGACAAACAACAGTGGCCCCAAAACAGATCCTTATGATACACCACTAGTAACTGAACTCCAGGATGAATATTTTCCATCAACCACTACCCTCCGGCTTCTTTCAGCTAGCCAATTACTGATCCAAACCACTAAATCACCCTCAATCCCATGCCTCTGTATTTTGTGCAATAGCCTACCATGGGGAACCTTTTCAAACACCTTACTAAATTCCATATACACCACTTCAACCCTCATCCACCTGTTAGGTTACCTTCTCAAAGAACTCAATAAGGTTTGTGGGGCACAACCTACCCTTCAGAAAACCATCTTGACCATCCCTAATTAACTTATTCCTTTCTAGAAGATTATAAATTTTACCTCTTATACCCTTTTCCAACACTTTAACCACAACTGAAGTAAGGCTCACAGGTCTATAATTAACAGGGTTGTCTCTACTCCCCATCCTGAACAAGGAGACAACATTTGCTATCCTCTAGTCTTCTGGCATTATTCCTGTTGACAATGATGACATAAAGATCAAAGCCAAAGGCTCTGCAATCTCCACCCTGGCTTCCCAGAGAATCCCAGGATAAATCCCATCTGGCCCAGGGGACTTTTCTATTTTCACACTTTCCAGAATTGTTAACACTTCCTCGTGAACCTCAATCCCATCCTGTCTAGTAGCCTGTATCTAAGTCTTCTCTTCAACAACATTGTATTTTTTCAATGTGAATACGGATGAAAAATATTCATTTAGCACTTCCCCTATCTTCTCTGACTCCACGCTCAACTTCCCACTACTATGCTTGATTGGTCCTAAGCTTACTCCAATCATTCTTTTATTCTTTATATAGCTATTGAAAGCCTTCGGATTTTCCTTGATTCTATCCGCTAATGACTTCTCATGTCCCCTCCTGGCTCTTCTTAGCTCTCTCTTTAGATCTTTCCTGGCTAACATATAACTCTCAAGCTGAGAGCTCTAAACTGAGCCTTCATGTCACATCCCAACATAAGCCTTCTTCTTCCTCTTAACAAGAGCTTCAATTTCTTTAGTAAACTATGGATCCTGGGCTCGACAACTCCCTCCCTGCCTGACAGGTACATACTTATCAAGGACAGACAGCAGCTGTTCCTTAAATAAGCTCCACATTTCATTTGTGCCCACCCCCTGCAGTTTGCTTCCCTATCCTGTGCATCCTAAAACTTATCTCATCACATCATAATTGCCTTTTCCCCAGCTATACCACTTTCCCTGTGGTATATACCTATCCCATTCCATCATTAAAGTAAACATAATCAAATTGTGGTCACTATCACCAAAGTACTCACCTACCTCCAAATCTAACACCTGGCCGGGTTCATTACCCACTACTAAACCCAAAGTGGCCTCGCCCCTTGTTGGCCTGTCTACATCCCGTGTTAGGAAACCCTCCTGCACACATTGGACAAAAACTGACCCATCTAAAGTACTTAAACTATAGTATTCCCAGTCAATATTTGTTTAACTGTGTGAACATGCTTGTCCAGTTGGTATCATCAGTGCTCTCACTTAGAAACCACTGGGTTTGAGATTCAATCTAAAAATGAGACACATGATTTCTGTTGATCGAGTTTTGCTCAGTAGGTAGCATTTGGAAATATCAGGCAGTGAATAGCTAGGTGACCCATCAAGCTCTCTGCAAAATCTCAGAGACTGTTACATACCTTCCAGTTAAAAGAAATAAATAAATCGTCAAAAGCAGAGAGGCAAAGAAATCAGAAACAAAATCCTCTCTGACCCCTCAGACAGAGAATGAATGTTAGTAAGAAAGATACACTCTTTTCCCACATTTGTTCACAGGATATGTGTGATGTTGGTTAGGCCAGCATTCAGAAACCATTTACACCAACCAGCAATGCATACACCCTGAAGGCCCTTTAAATTAAATGTGAAAGCAAGTTTTAGCCTGTCTAATTAAACATGAAAGCAAAATGACAAGGAAGAGCAAAGTCTGCTGTCTTTGTCCTGGTCAACCTAAACAACTTAGAACAAATTACAAGTAACAAGACAGAGAACAGCCAGGGAATTCCTAGAGGCATGGCATTCATCCACAAACTCCATTAACAGACACATGGACCTGGACCCCATATACAAACCACTACAGCTGAAACTGACACCCGGAAGTGGCAAGAACATCCATCAACAGACACATCGACCTGGACCCCACATACAAACTACTACAGCTGAAACTGACACCCGGAAGCGGCAAGAACAAACCACTATAAATATCGGAAGAAATATCAAAGCAGCGCTTCACAGGAGGCTCCAATAGCACTGATGATGTTCCCTAGCCAGGGAACGAAACGTTTGCAGCAAAAACTTCCAGCTCGGCGAACAGAACCACAACAACGGACACCCAAGCTACAAATCTTCAACCAGACTTTATACAAGTAACTCATCTGACTGTTGTTTGTGGGATCTTACTGTGCATCTAAGAGCTGCCATATTTGACTGTAGAATAATGGATAGTTGACTTTTGGATGTATCTGAGGGACATAATAATATGATGTGTAAAACACTTAGCTCCGTTCTTAGTCTTGTCATGTTAAATCCCTTTCTTTATTAAGTACAAATCAACGATCCCTCTGCTACCTTTAATGAATTTGCAATACTACAACAATCGCACATGGCAGCCTCTTTACAAACATGTTATTTATCAAGGGCTTCCCATATCTGGTAAATAATTGCATTTTCAACAGGGTTTCGCTGACCCAGGTTGATGTCCCACTGTTCTTATCAAGCCAGGTGAACACATTCAGTTGCTTTGGTAACCTTACAGCAAGGATTCAATACAGTCATAGCAACAAAAGGAAAACTGGTTTTAATCTCTGAAATGTGATAAGGACACAGGGTTAATACATGACATATTGCAGCTTTAGCAAAATGGTATTCAGGAAAACACAGCAGTGGGTCTCTCAGTACAGAAGATGGTCAGTTTGCATCACAGTTATCAGAAGCTACACTCCAACAACATTAACCTTTTAAAAACCGAGAGGTCTCTTTTAATCTAACAGAGAAGGGGAGACAACCATTGTTCCTTTGCAAAATATTCGTCATCTCCTGGGCAGTGTTAGAGGACAAACCACATGATAACATGAATTCTCAAAGCCTCAGTAGTAACCATGTTTAGAATTTCTGCTCAGTCAGAGATCTGTGTACTCTATTGAGACCAGTATTACCCGTCCCTCTGCCCTCGCTTAGTATAATCTGCTTGTTTCCTCCACTTTCTGAGGACATTGTTTCTAAGCACATTGCTTATCCCATCCATCCTGACCAATATATTATTTTTACACTGAGGAAGAACTATCCTGAGGAACTACTACAATAATATCCTGGGTTTGAGTAAATGAGCCTCCAACAACTACAATCAACTTCCTCGTACAGGTTTCACTCAGTGGAGTTTCCTCCAACACCTAGCCTCACCCAAATGCCACTGATACCAGGTTTGCAAGGGCTCCTTGATGCCACATTCGGTCAAGTGTGGCCTTGATGTCAGGGACAGTCACTGTCAGCTCATCTCTGGAATTCAGATCTTTTGTCCATGTTTGGATCAAAGCTATAATGAGGCCTGAGACTGAGAGTCCCTCGCAGAACCCAAACTGAGTGTCAATAACAAGATTTTGGGTGATGAGTGTCGATTGATAGCACTGTCGAAGACACTTTTGTATAGAACATTGTCTTTTTTATTTTTGTGATGTTAAAACTGAAGAATCAAATGAGAAAGAGCTGTATTAAAACAAGGATGACTAAATGCCTTGAAAGTAAAGAATTTTATACCTTTTGTGAATCCTGTTTGTGCAGGTGAACTAGAGGTGAGGGTTTGTTTCCAAGCTGATTAGTGTGGACAGGAATCAACTGTCAATGATAAAGTTCCTCTGCCTCCCAACAGTAAGGTGATTGGTTCTCAGTTAGCAAATAGCTTGAGCTGTGAGAGAAGCTAGGGTCAGAACTGGAGGGAACCCAGCAGATCTGCAGCAACCAAAACCTCTTGCACTCAGTTCTCTGCAGTGAGCTACTTTAAACCTGAGGGAAGCAGCTTAAGTTATAAATTGGCATTTGGCTGTTAATCAAAATCATAGTTAGTGCTCATACCTTGCCACAATTAGGTCTCATCAAACTCTGTGCTGCCATCCCGTGGGATGATTGCCTGTGTGAAAGATGCTATATAAATTCAACTCATTGCTGATCTTCCTTGGAATTGCAGTAACTGTGTGATTCTGGTCTCAGGACCCGATGTTATGCCGAATTTGGGGAGGGGGATCAGAGAGAGAGATTAAACAGTAAAGGTTCCCACTCAGCAGCACAGTTGCAAGCTATTTTACAATCTAGACAATCAACCTGTTTTATTTGTACCAGAAAGTTGTCTCTATATTTGATGGAATCCTGAGTTTTATTAATGGACACAAAGAAGATGCATAGAGGAAGCTACACTGAACATCAATGAAGCATCAATTAGGTCCAGCCGGATTATAACATCCAATTTTAGGCAACACATTTTTGAGGAAGGATGAAGGTTTTGGAAAGGAAGGAGAAGAGATTTACTAGAAAGGTTCTGCGGGTGAGCTATTACAATAATGTGGATAGACTGGAGAAGCTGAGATGGTTCCTCGTTAAACAGGGAAGGCTGGAGGAGATTTGTTAGAAACTGCTTTCAATGCTGATAATCAGAGGATACAGATGTAAAATGACTCACAAAAGAAAAGGCAAAATTTAAATAAAACCTTTTCATGTGGTGAATTTTGAATGCATGGCCAGGTCTAAATTGGCCTTCAAAAAGATGAATGGTTTAAGGAGAAAAATACAGGGGAATGATACGAAGTGGATTGCTCTTAAAAAGAGCCATCCCAGCTTCGATGGTCCAATGGTCTCCTTCTGCCACCCTGCTTCATGATTCTATGATTATAGTTGAGCTCTAATGTGCACAGACTGCGAAACCATTATATATCATATCAGCAACAGTGGCTCCAGCTGCAGGATTACTGGAGACAGCATAAGAGCTGTCAGAAGTACTTGTACTGGCAACTCACCAGAACTGAGAGGAAACCAACCTTCACAAGGTGAATGAGACGGAAACCGTGTTGTTCAACTTGCTGAACAGCATTCAGTGTCAAACAAGGAGACAGCACGCAATGAAAATGTGGTAGAGAAAAAAACTTCACAACTTTAATACAAAGGAAAGCAATGAAGTCTACTTACAGCCATTATATGGATGAGCACTGAAAACAGCATGAGGTTTCCTGGACTAAACCAAATAAAAATAGGGAGCTTGAATGCAGGAAATCTGAAAAAAAAACAAATTGTTGGAGAAACCCCTGTCTCTTCTTTAAATATAACACTCCATAAATTGCAATTTACTTTGCATTTTGCTATGATCCATTGAATTACAACTATGTATCAGATTAATGCAGTGCATGGAACAGATATAGGACCATGGATAACTTTTTTTCATTCATACATGGGACATGGGCATCATTGGCTGGGCCTACATTTATTGCCCATGCCTAATTGCCCACAGGATAATTAAGGCTCAACCCCATTGCTGTGGGTCTACAGTCACATGTAGGCCAGGCCAGGTAAAGAAGGCAGTTTCCTTCGCTAAAGGACATTAGTGAACCCAGTGGGATTTTCTGACAATCTGGTTACATGGTCATCAGACTCTTAATTCCAGAATTTATAGATTTCAAATTCCACCATCAGCCAGAGGAAGTGGTGGATGCAGATACAGTTACAAAATTTGAAAGACGTTTGGATAAGTACATGAATAGGAAAAGTTTAGAGAGATATAGAGCAAACACAGGCAGGTGGAGCTAGTTTAGTTTGGGAGCATGGTCAGCTGGACTACAGGGTCGGTTCCACGCTGTATGACTAGCTGCTGTGGCAGGATTCAAACCTGAGTCCCTAGAACATTGTTGAGAGTATGTTGCTTGGAAAGCACAGCAGGTCAGGCAACATCCGAGGAGCAGGAGAATCGACGTTTTGGGCATAAGCCCTTCATCAGGAATGAGGCTTGTGGGCCAAGGGTAAGAGATAAGTGGGAGGGGGGTGGTGCTGGGGGGAAGGTAGCTGAGAAAGCGATAGGTGGATGAAGGTGAGGGTGAAGGTGATAAGTCAGATGGGGGGAGTGATGGACAGGTCTGGAGGGCGGTACTGAGTTGGAAGCTTGAGACTGGGATAATATGGGGGGAGGGGAAATGAGGAAGCTGTTGAAATCTACATTGATCCCGTGTGGTTGCAGGGTCCCAAGGTGGAATATGAGGTGTTCCTCCTCCAGGCGTCGGTTTGGCAGTGGAGGAGGCCCAGGACCTGCATATCCTTGACGGAGTGGGAGGGGGAGTTGAAGTGTTCAGTCACAGGGTGGTGGGGTTTATGGGTGCAGGAGTCCCAGAGGTATTCTCTGAAATGATCCGCAAAAAGGCATCCTGTCTCCCCAATGTAGAGGAGACCACACCGGGTGCAACAGATGTAGTAGATGACATTGGTAGAGGTACAGGTAAATTTCTGACAGATGTGGAAGGATCCTGTGGGGCCTTGGACAGAGGTGAGGGGAGTGATGTGGGCGCAGGTTTTGCACTTGCTGCGATGGCAGGGAAAGGTCGAGAGTGTGGTGCTGGGAAAGCACAGCAGGTCAGGCAGCATCTGAGGAGCAGAACATTACCTGGGTCTCTGAATTAGTTGTCCAGTGATAATAACACTAGGCCATCACCTTCCCTAGTTTGAAATAATTGAGTTGAGCAGACTCTGAAAAGCAGTGTTTGCTGATTCTGCCAACTGTGAACAATTATACATGCACCGTCATTTGGGAATGCAGGGATCAAAATGTAGACTTTATGTGTGATGTCAGATGCAAATACATTACTTTGTGCAGGCAGGGAAGCATGTGATTTTGAACTGGGCTTCATTGGTGGGGAGAGGGCATGATGGGTGGGTTTTTCTGACAATCAGGTATCATGGTCATCAGGACACAGGGCACCCCAAGAGTGAGAAGGAAATGACACTCAGAAACTGGATCTCAATCTCCTCTCCTCCCATTCTTGGGTCTTCCTGCTAATCTCTTACACCCCACCTGAAGGCATCCCACTGAAACCTGCTCACGTGATTTAAAGCAACACCTAGCCGCAGGGCATCAGGGTCAACAAACACAGCCATTTTTAAATCATTAAGAAATGTGAAATTTGATTCTTCTCTAGCTTGTTGCATGCATTGTGCTGCAACCTTCTCTACTAAGACTATAGCCACTGTAAATGCAAGTGAATGTGATGTTTATGAGCAATCGGTTCAGCTGAAAATGTGGGTGCAATGGAATTGTTTGCCCCGTGAAGTGGGGAAACATTGGGAACCACTGCCTTAGTGGTTTTTGTCTAACACAGATAATGATCATTACTAGGCAATGCTTCATACCACATTATAAGGCAATGGGCTTTATTATTAATAGCTCTGCAGACATCATGAATCATCTAGGGAAATCTATTCAATGGTTGGGATTCAATGTGTCAAGTTGCAGACAACAGGGTTCATTCAGTGAAGTTGTTATGAAGATGTGAATCATTTATTGGGCAGTAAAAGGTAAGAGCCATCCATAGTGCTTGTGAAAAGGCAGGAATCATCCATTTTATTCATAGAAGATAGGAGTCCTATACGTGACGGCATGAATTCTCCAGTTTGACTACAGGAAAACCTTACACCAGCACAAAGCAGCATTTTAATTGGAGAATTAAATGTCTCAAATAAATATTCACAACAGTAAAAGGGAAAAAACAATAGGAAGATTTAATTTCTGAGATAGGCCAGATAAAAACAGAGTTGACATCATGAAGAACAGTGAAGATATAAACACCGAACTAGACACTGAATCAGATTTCAATGAATGTTGTCTTCAACTGGGACAATAACTGATTGCATAGAAGTAAGCACAAATACTTTTGATGAGATTCTGCAAGTTTTTGGCAATTACTCTAACTTCAGAACAACTAAAATTCTGAAAGAGAAAGATTTGGCAGAAAAGTTTGGTATCCACAGAAATCCATATATAAAGAATTAGTGTTATAATATAAAATTAAATGAATAATCTTCATAGGTTAGTGGTAAAATGTGACTATGGATCATTGAATTCAGAATTTGAAGGGTCAGAATTTTTGTTGGAATTCCTGATGTGCCTTTGTCAGACTTATTACAAACAAAAGAAGATCTGGAGACCAAGTACAACAGCAGCAGAAGTGCACAGAAGAATGTGTCACTATTTGTTAGCATTGCATGAAAGGATGGCCAGCCTGAAGAGTTAGTGGGTTTTAATGAATGTCAACAAACACATATTTTCAATGCTGACAGCACTTTACGAACGTAAATGATTTACTGGTATGTGATGGAAAACTGGGTATTCCAGTTTCTCTTTTTGTGGAGATATCTAGGAAAGGATACACTTCAGCTCTGATGAAGAGTCTTCTAGATTCAAAATGTGAACTTGCTCTCTCTCCATGGATGCTGCCTGACTCGCTGTGATCTCCAGCATCTGTTGTTTTCAGTTCAGATTCCAGCATCTGCAGTAATTTGCTCTTACACTGGTGTCACCTGGGAATTGCGAGGTCTAAAAACTTTGAAGATCTCAGAACCTATTCTGAAACCTGTGGCTAACCAGGGTTGGCAGAAATGTTTTCCACCTCATCAACACAGAACAGAGTTCAGACAGCAAAAGTCATCAAGGTATGTGAAGAGATGTGAATGAAGAGAAAGAAAATAAGCAGCATCTACATTTTGGGTGTGGGTTTGCTCACTGAGCTGTAGGTTTGATATCCAGATGTTTCATTACCTAGCTAGGTAACATCATCAGTGGAGACCTCCAAGTGAAGTGAAGCTGTTGTTTCCTGCTTTCTATTTATATCTTTCTCCTGGATGGGGTTCCTGGGGTTTGAGGTGATGTCATTTCCTGTTTGTTTTCTGAGGGATTGATAGATGGTATCTAGATCTATGTGTTTGTTTATGGCATTGTGGTTGGAGTGCCAGGCCTCTAGGAATTCTCTCACATGTCTTTGACTAGCCTGTCCCAGGATAGATGTGTTTTCTTTTACATTACATCTACATTATGGTGACAAATCATCCAGAGAGCTCATGCAACATGGTGAACTGTGAAGATTCATCATACAATTCCTTGAGCACATTTCTAGGGGCAATTTCTGACTGATAAGCAGGTATTATAGGATCAAATTCTCCAACACCTAATTTAAAATCCATAACAATGTGCATTTATGTAGCACCTACTAATGTACTGAATCATCATAAAGTATATCACAAGAACATTAGTTAAAGAAATTGTGACAACGAGCCACAAACTGATACATTGTGATAGGACCAGTTTAGTCAAGGGGAAAAATTTTAAGGTACACCTTAAAAAATATGAGAGAGTCTGAAGGGGTGAGACGGCTTAGCAAGGAAAAGCTAAAGCCTATGTTTTTCATAGCAGTATGTAGCTAAGGATATTCTAACAGAAACTGAACACAATGAGGTTGGTGACAAGTCCAGTGCAGTTGCATAGAACCTTGCTCAGAATCAGGTAATTCGACCTGAGGTAATTCCACAAAGGCTGGTATCCCATCACCAGGTCATCCTATATTTACACACGGATAGTCCACAACATTGACCCAGCTTGCTCAGAGTTGGCTCCGAGAGTGAACAGAGTGTCTAACACTCCTGTTATATCTGTCAGCCAGGGCTCCCTGATTGGGCCTGAGTAACAGCCCCAATTGGGGAACTCATATTCTATGAGGTCCACCTGACTGACTTCGTTCCAACCACCGCATAACCGAACTGGTCTCTGCTGCTTGCTTATATTTTACACAAGCCTCTTTCTAACTCCCTTCAGTCAAACCCCATCAACTTAAAGAGCAACTCTTCTCTCCCTCTTTGTAGATATCCATCTTCCCTTTAAATGTATCTATTTTATTGTCTTAATAATTCCCTGTGACAGTGAGCTCATCAGTCTCTCAGTAAAACAGTTAACAATTAGTGCATCAGTCAGGCTCTTGTAGAACAGTGATAGTGACCCTAGCTCTGAATTAAGAGGCCCGAGTTCATACCTGTGCCAAAATGTGAGTTAACATGTGTAAACAGGATGATGTTATAAAAACATATAATTGGACGCACTAATCAGATTATCAAAACATTTGGTGAGTAAACATTTGGTCGTCAACTATCATTAACCTGTTCTGAACTGTGGCTCAGAAATTAAAATGGTTTTAAAAGTGTATATATAGCAATAAAAAGAAATGAGCTAAGTTTTCACACCAAGTAAACTTAACTCTGGCTAACTGGTAATGTGAATGAGTCAGCTGATTTTTTTTTAAATGTGTTTGTACTCTTAGCTTGTGGTTCAGCTGTAAGCTATGCAAGTGTTAGCATCTACATGCAGGTGTTATTATGCACATGTGTATGTCTGTGTGTGTTAGTATGTCTGTGGGTATTAGTGTGTTTGAGTTTGACTTATTGTCACATGTATCAAGATATAGTGAAAAGTGCTGTTTTGTGCGCTAAGTCAGGAGGGCAAAAAGGTGACATGAGCTAGCTAAGGGAAATAGGGTTTAGGAGAATCCAAAGGTATTCTACAAATATATTAAAGACAAAAGAGTAACTATGGAGAGAATAGGACCCCTTAAAGATCAACAAGGCTGTCTATGCATGGTTAGTAAGTTTTCAGATGACACCAAAATTGGTGGTGTGATGGACAGTGAAGAAAGTTATCTCAGAGTACAACGGGATTTTGATCTGACGGGCCGGTAGGCTGAGAGTTGCAGATGGAGTTTAATTTTGATAAATGTGAGCTGTTGCACTTTGGTAAGGCAACCAGGGCAGGATGTATACAATTAATCGTAGGGTTCTGGGGAGTGTTGCCAAACAAAAAACCGGGGGGTTGAGCTTCATTGTTCCTTGAAAGTGGAGTCACAGGTGGACAGGCTGGTGAAGAAGGCGTTTGATATTCTTGCCTTTATTGGTCAGTGCATTGAGTATAGGAGTTGAGAGGTCATGTTGCAGCTGTACAAGACATTAGTTAGGCCACTTTTGGAAAACTGCATTCAATTCTGGTCTCCCCGTTATAGGCCGGATGTTGTGAAACTTGAAAGGGTGCAGAAAAGACTTACAAGGATATTGCCAGGATTGGAGGTTTGAGCCATAGGGAGAGGCTGAATAGGCTGGAGCTATTATCCCTGGAATGTTGGAGACTGAGGGGTGACGTTATAGAGGTGTATAAAATCATGAGGGGCGTGGATAGAGTTAATAATCAAGGTCTTTTTCACCAGGGTAAGGAAGTCCAAAACTAAACATAGGTTTAAGTTGAGAGGGGAAAGATTTAAAAGGGATCTAATGGGCAACTTTTTCACACTAAGTGTTGTGCATGCTTGGAATGAGCTGCCAGAGGAAGTGGTGGGACTGGTACAATTACAACATTTAAAAGGCATCTGGATGGATATATGAATAGAAAGGATTTAGAGGGATATGGGCCAAATGCTATCAAATGGGGCTAGATTAATTAAGGATATCTGGCCGGCATGGATGAGTTGGACCGAAGTGTCTGTTTCTGTGCTGTACAGCCCTATGACTCTATGTGTGTGGGTGTTAGTGTAATGTTGGTAAAATGTTTTCAGGTCTTTTCATTCTCAGAACCATAGAGTTGCAACATCACTGAGGCCGCCCATTTTCATCTCACCTTCACCCCTGTATCAGCTCATCTGCTGCTAAAACCCTCACTCTTATGTTACATAGTCAGCATGGTTTTGTGAAGGGCTGGTCGTGCCTCACAAACCTTATTGAATTCTTTGAGAAGGTGACTAAGAAGGTGGATGAGGGTAAAGCGGTAGATGTGGTGTATATGGATTTTAGTAAGGCGTTTGATAAGGTTCCCCATGGTAGGCTACTGCAAAAAATACGGAGGTATGGCATTGAGGGTGAGTTGGAGGTTTGGATTAGGAATTGGCTGGCTGGAAGAAGACAGAGGGTAGTAGTTGATGGTAAAAGTTCATCTTGGAGTGCAGTTACCAGCGGTGTTCCACAAGGATCTGTTTTGGGACCATTGCTGTTTGTCATTTTTATAAATGACCTGGAGGAGGGGCTAGAAGGTTGGGTGAGCAAGTTTGCAGATGATACGAAAGTCGGTGGAGTTGTTGACAGAGAGGAAGGATGTGGCAGGTTATAGCGGGATATAGATAAGCTGCAGAGCTGGGCAGAAAGGTGGCAAATGGAGTTCAATGTCGCTAAGTGTGAAGTGATTCACTTTGGTAAGAGTAACAAGAAGATGGAGTACTGGGCGAATGGTCGCATACTTGGTAGTGTGGATGAGCAGAGGGATCTTGGTGTCCATGTACACAGATTTCTGAAAGTTGCCACCCATGTAAATAGTGCTGTGAAGAAGGCATATGGTGTACTGGCTTTTATTGGTAGAGGAGTTCCGGAGTCCTGAGGTCATGTTGCAGTTGTATAAGACTCTGGTGTGGCCGCATCTGGAGTATTGTGTGCAGTTTTGGTCGCCATACTATAGGAAGGATGTGGAGGCACTGGAACGGGTGCAGAGGAGGTATACCAGGATGTTGCCTGGCATGGTAGGAAGATCATATGAGGAAAGGCTGAGGCACTTGGGGCTGTTTTCTTTGGAGAAAAGAAGGTTTAGGGGTGACTTGATAGAGGTGTACAAGATGATTAGGGGTTTAGATAGGGTTGACCATAAGAACCTTTTTCCACATATGGAGTCAGATATTACGAGGGGGCATAGCTTTAAATTAAGGGGTGGTAAATATAGGACAGATGTTAGGGGTAGATTCTTTACTCAGCGAGTCATGAGTTCATGGAATGCCCTGCCAGTAACAGTGGTGGACTCTCCCTCTTTATGGGCATTTAAACGGGCATTGGATAGGCATTGGATAGGGATAGTGGGCTAGTGTAGGTTAGGTGGGCTTGGATCGACGCAACATCGAGGGCCGAAGGGCCTGTAGTGCGCTGTATTTTTCTATGTTCTATGTTCTATCTTAACCTGACTGTTTCAACGTATTACTGGCTAGTCGCCCAACTCACATTTTGTAAACATGACATCATTCAAAGCTCTGCTGACAATATCTTGTCTTGAACCGAGTCCCATTCCCCTTTCACCCTGTCCTTACTGACCTACACTCACATGCTGTCAATGCCACATCTGGATTTTAAAAGTCTCATCTGTGTGTCTTTGTCCTCTCCTGTTCTTGCCACCTTTTCTAGCCTCACAAATCTCCAAGATACCTTCGCTTCTTGATTCCTGACCTCTGGTGCATCTAGATATTAGTCATTCCGCCAATGGTGATCATGTGGCTCGTGGGACTAGATTGGGTTGGGATAGCACTGCTGCCTCACAGCGCCAGAGACGTGGGTTCAACTCCCGCCTCAGGCGACTGACTGTGTGGAGTTTGCACGTTCTCCCCGTGTCTGCGTGGGTTTCCTCCGGATGCTCCGGTTTCCTCCCACAGTCCAAAGATGTGCGGGTCAGGTGAATTGGCCATGCTAAATTGCCCGTAGTGTTAGGTAAGGAGCAAATGTAGGGGTATGGGTGGGTTTCGCTTCAGCGGGTCGGTGTGGACTTGTTGGGCCGAAGGGCCTGTTTCCACACTGTAAGTAATCTAATCTAATCTAATCTGTTCGGCATGGACGGGTTGGACCAAAGGGTCTATTTCCATGCTGTACATCTCTATAACTCTATGACTCTATGACCTTCAGTTGTCTTGGTCCCAAGCAGTGGAATATCCTCCCTGTCCCTCTCCAGCTCGCTACCTCACCATCCTCCTTCATGACAATCCTTAAAATACCCCTTAAAACCTCTGTCCCAAGCTTTTGATCACAGTCACAGCTGTTTATATGAGTTGGTGTCATTTTGAAACTGAAATTGTCTGTTGTATATAACAGTTTATCCAAATGTACTTTCCTTTAGCCCCACGTATTAAAGTAGTGACTTCCTCCTACATTCATATGTCATCAAGATCCTGCTGTAATGCTGTTGGAGATTGTTCACATAAACTCAGAGAGACTTATCCATATTGGTACAACTCTGTATCGACTTGCTTCTGATGCTAGCCAGAGCGGTGTGTTTCATGCAATCACAGCACAAACTTCCTGTCATTGGCTGGTGAAGCAGCAAATCCTGCATCCTCAGCAGGTGACTAAGCACCCCACAGCCAGCAGTCACTAACCTGCTACTTAGCAGGACCAGAGCCTGTATTTCCCAATTTACACAGGACCTGGTGGCACCAATGTAATTGAAGGATTACAGACGCCAATCTACCCTGCAACCCCACCTCCCTAACAAAGCTGGAGAGCATAGCAATCACTTCCAGACAGGTTCACCCCAGAGACATCATTTATGTTTGGTAATAGCATAAAACAGTTGATAGTGAGTCAGCAGCTGATTCCACTGGACGCACTGATTCACTTTCCCCTTTTAAGGGCATTAGCATGCTCCAGTTCCACCTCTCCAGACTTTTTTTATGTTCAAGTAATTCCCTTCTGACAAGTCTGCCAAGGACAAATCTCCAACCCAGTTTCAATCTGACATTCAGTGGTGGGCAGAAGTATTTATAAAAAAACAGACTAATTAAATGAATTAAAAGAAAAGTTGATGACAAAGGGACTGGTTGTAATTATCTTGGTATTTAGCTGATGAGATTTCCTTCAAAAAGGATGTCACGTTTTCCTCATTCAGAAAAGAACTGAAGTGATTGATAGTGAGCTGACATGCCCCAGAGGAGACAGTAGCAGCTGCAGACAGCTGACCATTCCTGGTCAGAATAATACTTATGTTTGGTGGAAAACCACCCCCACCAGTGGTGACACAGATCACCAGAAACAATCAACAGTGCCCGCAAATGTACCGTGGTGCGCATCATTTGGCATCCTGAGTAATTATCAGATCCTCAGAGGCATTAAAATGTCAGAGGTTATCCCGGCTCTCAAATGTTTTTGTGTGTGTGTCTTGTATTAGGTGTTGTACAGAGTAGTGAGTGTTTGTACTTCATTTGTGTCTGAGTGTTGTACTGTGTGTAAGTGAGTGTGAATCTATCTGCACGTGAGTGCTATACTGTTCAGTATCTATACTGCATGTCTGTATATGTGTTAGTACTGTGTGCCTGTATTCTGTGTCTGTTGTCAAGGTCCTGCTGTAATGCTGTTGGAGATTGTTCACATAAACTCAGAGATTTATAATATATTATTGTTTGAGAAGTTGGTGCTGAGGTTGAACTAATTTTAAAAAAAATTTAGTTTTGCCAAGTTGACTTGTTTTCTTCTCGCAGTGAGTCACAATAACATTTCTGAGAAATCACATGACTTAAGAGAAAAGCCTAGAGAGAGAAGAATAAGTAACAATACAACACAGGAACAGGCCTTTCGGCCCACCAAGCCTGCACTGACACATATTGCCCTTCCGTATTAAAACAGTCTTCACTTACAGGATCTGTATCCCTCTATTCCCTTCCTATTCATGTATCCATTCAGCTGTTGTTGTGTCTGCTTCCCCCACCTCCTCTGGCAGCGTAATCCAGGGACTCACCACCTTTGTGTGAGCAACTTGCCTCACACATCTCTTTTAAACATCTCTCCTCGTACCTTGAACCTGTGTCCCCTAATAATTGACCCCTCCACCCTGGGAAAAAGCTTCATACTTTCCGCTCTATCCATGTCATTCACAATCTTATAAACTTCTACCAGATCACCCCTCAACCTTCTGCGTTCAAGTGAAAACAAACCCAGTATATCCAACCTTTCTTCATAGCTAAAATCCCTCATACCTGGCAACATCCTGTTACCCTCTCCAAAGCATCCACATCCTACGGGTAGCATGGTGACCAGACTATACGCAATATTCCAAATGTGGCCTAATTAAAGTTCTATAAAGCTGCAGCATAACTTGACTATCCTCATACTCAATGCCCGTTCCAATGAAGACTAACATGCCAGAGGCCTTTTTTACTCTCTTATCTACCTGCACTGCCACCTTCAGTGATCTGCGGACTTACACACCCAGATCCCTCTGCATATCAATACTCCTAAAGGTTCTGCCATTCACTGTATGATTTTCACCTGTACTTGACCTTTCAAAATGCATCACCTCACATTTGTCTGGATTAAACTCCAGCTGCCATTTTTCTCCCCATGCCTCCAACTGATCTATATCCTGCCGAATCCTCTGACAATCCTCCTCACTATCCATAACTCCACCAATCTTTGTATCATCCGCAAACATATTAATTAGACAAACTACACTGTTCTCCAAATCATTTACATAGATCATGAACAGCAGAGACCCCAGCACTGATACCTGTGGAACACCATGAGTCACAGCCCTCCATTCCAAGAAGAATCCTTCCATCACTACCCTCTATCTCCTATGTCAAAGCCAGTTCAGTATCCATCTTGTCAGCTCACCCTTGATACCATGTGACTTCACCTTTGTACCAGTCTGCCATGAGGGACCTTGTCAAATATTTTACTGAAGTCTTTGTAGACAAAATTAACCACTTTTCCCTCATCAATCATCTTCGTCACCTCCTCAAAAATCTCGAGCAAGTTAGTGAGGTTCAACCTCTCCTGCATAAAACCACGCTGTCTGTCACTAATAAGTCCATCTGCTTCTAAACGCGTATAGATCTTGTCCCTGAGAATCTTTTCAAATAATATTCCTACCATCGAAATGAGGCTCATAGGCCTCGTAATTTCCTGGATTATCCCTGCTACCCTTTTTAAACAATGGGATAACATTGGCAATTCTTCAGTCCTCTGGGACCTCACCTATGACCAAAGAGGATACAAAGATGTCTGTCAATGCTTCAGCAATTTATTCCCTTGCCTCACTCGATATTTTGGGATAGATCCCTTCAGGACCCAATGACTTATTTACCTGAATACCTTGTAAGACACACAACACCTTTTCCTTTTTAATAACAACTTGGGTTAGAAACGCGGCACTCCCTTCCCTGAGATCATCCTCCACCAATTCCTTCTCTTTAGTGAAGACCAACACAAAATATTCATTAGGACCTCACCTCCCCCTTCAGGCTCCACACACAGATTCTCTCCTTTGTCCTTGAGTGGACCAACCTTTTCCCAACTCACCTTTTTGTTTTTTATGTATGTGTAAAAAGCCTTGCGATTCTCCTTAATGCTGTTTGCTAATGACTTTTTATCACTCTTTTTAGCCCTTTCAATTTGTTTAAGTTCTTTCCTGCTTCCTTATATACTTCAAGGGCTTCATCAGCTCCCATCCTCCTAGACCTTACGTATACTTCCCTTTTCTTTCTGACCAAGGTTATAACATCCCTGGGTCATCCAAGGTTCACATAACATGCCAAACCTATCCTTCATTCTCACAGGAACATACCACTCCTGAACTCTTATCAACTGCGTTTGAAATACTCCTATATGTCCGATGTGGATTTACCCTTAAACAGCTGTGTATTGAAGGTGTAGGTGTGCACTGTACCTTTAAGAGAAATTGGAAGCTGGTACGGACTTAGAGAGGCAAGAGTGTGCTGAAAGAATTTAAAATGTAACATTTGACTGTGAAACCAATAGTGCAGCTGGGTTGCCACGATACAAAAACAAATTCAAATTTGACCAATCAGTTTAAATGATGCCCCAGATACCAAAACCCAATCAAATTTGAATTTAGTATTTTGACAACATCAAACCAATGAAATTCCAATGTTTTGGGATGTAAAACTGGACATTATGAACAGTTAGGGGGAGAACTGCCAAGGGACAGCACAGTGGCTCAATGGTTAGCACTGCTGCCTCACAACGCCAGGGACCCGGGTTCAATTCCCTCCTCGGGCAATTGTCTGTGTGGAGTTTGCACATTCTGCCCGTGTCTGCATGGGTTTCCTGCGGGTGCACCAGTTTCCTCCCACAGCCCAAAAGTTGTGCAGGTTAGGTGAATTGGCCATGCTAAATTGCCCGTAGTGTTAGGTGCAGGGGTAAATGTAGGGGAAGCGGTCTGGGTGAGTTGCTTCTTGGTGGGTCAGTGTGGACTTGTTGGACCAAAGGACCTGTTTCCACACTGTAGGGAATCTAATCTAACACCAACAAGGATAGACTGCTGGCCGAAGAGCTCTCTGAAAGGTACCTGTCTATCAGAAGTTTGTGCGGCAGAACTCGAAGCCAACCTAGAGAGAAATCTATTGAGAAAAATCTACAAAGGAGAATCGACAAAGATAACTGGTTTTGAAACGGGATTGTTTTTTGTAAATCTTAATCAGGGTTTTTTATCGGACCAATATTGTAGAATGGGAGGTAAAAGATAGGTGTAAGAGAAAGGAGTTGGAAATAGTTGTTGGTTTTAATATACTCTCTTGGACTTAAAGAATAAAATTGTTAATTTTTACTTTAAATAGTGACGTCTGGGATAGTTCTTTGCCTCTCAAAATTTAACAGATTGCAGAAAGAAATGAGCTTCACTGTGTGTTGGGTTTAAATTAGCGGAGTGGTTTACCCTGTGTCGTAACAGCTACCTCCAATCAAAATTCTCCAGTTCCTCCCTAATACTGCTGTTGTTCGCCTTCCCCCAATTTAACAGAAGCTACCCAATGAGATAATTACAGAAGTGCTCACTAAGAGTTGAAAAATGTGGTGCTGGAAAAACACAGCAGGCCAGGCAGCATCCGAGGAGCAGGAGAATCGACGTTTCGGGCATAAGCCCTTCTTCAGGAATGGCATCCTTGCAGGAGGATTCAGAGTAGGTTAAGATCAACTAGGAGAAAGTGAGGACTGCAGATGCTGGAGTACCAGAGTTGAAAAATGTGGTGCTGGAAAAACACAGCAGGTCAGGCAGCATCCGAGGAGCAGGAGAATCGACGTTTCAGGCATAAGCCCTTCTTCAGGAATAAGGGCTTACACCCGAAACGTCGATTCTTTTGCTCCTCGGATGCTGCCTGACCTGCTGTGTTTTTTCAGCACCACATTTTTCAACTCTGGTACTCCAGCATCTGCAGTCCTCACTTTTTCCGAAGTGTTCACTAAGTTGAGCTTTTTAATGACCCATAAGGAAGACTGATGGCAAAAACTCTCAAACAGGTTGAGTTCCAAAGATCAGTTTCACCACAGCAACAGGCAGTTGAATTCTCACACTCTTCAGAGCGGCAAAGAAGATTTAAGCTGTTTGAGCAGCCCATGAGATCATTGTTTTGAGTTCAGTGAGGAGACATCAGTCAGTGAGATTGTCTGTAAGTCTCTGAGTGAGATGGAGAGAAGCAATTCTGGTGAATCTGCACAAAGTCATCAAAAGAAATTCCTTGTGACCTCATCAGTTGAATAAGAAAATTTAAGGTCAGAAGTCAGACGACACGAGGTTATAGTCCAGCAGATATATTTGAAATCACAAGCCTTCAGAGAGCTGCCCCTTCATCAGGTGAGGTGAGAGAGAAGCGCACAGGCACATAATTTATAGGCAGAGAAATCAATGGGCAGAGGATCAAAAAAATCATATAAATGGAGTGTGTGGAGTGATGATAGGCTGAATAATAAGTCTCTGCAGGTGATCAAAAGTGTAGGACAGTGTGAGTAAAGTGTCAATAGCTGAATAGTAAATGAAGGGATGACCTATAATCTGATTAATTGAGGCAGAGAGATAATTACAAAAAAATGAAAAATAACTTGGTTTTGGAAATAAATCAAATGACTGGAATAGTATTATAGGTACAAGAGTCACATACTGAGAGTCTAACCAAAATAATAAGTAATCCAAAACTGTACAAACTAATTACAGGAGAGAGACCATAACAAGTTATCAAGGTGATGGTGTCGAAACAGGACAGTAAGGAAGATTTTACAAATACAGAAGTGTGGTGGCGTTACATATAGTGCAACATGAACCCAAGACCACGGTTGAGGCTGTCTTCATGGGTATGGAACTTGACTGTCAGTTTCTGCTCAGAGATTCTGCGTTGTTGTATATCTCAAAAATCGCCTTGGAGGACCCTTACCCAAAGATTGGAGGCTGAATGTCCTTGACCACTGAAGTGTTCCCCGACTGGGAGGGAACATTCCTAACTAGCGATTGTTGTGTCGTGTCTGTCTGCCCATTAATCTCTCTGCCTCTAAGTTCTGTGTCTGTATGTTGTTTTTCATTTCACTTGATGAAGAGGCAATACTCTGAAAGCTTGTGATTTCAAATAAACCTGTTGGACTATAACCTGGTGTCATGTGACTTGTGACCTTGTCCACCCCAGTCCAACACCTGCACATCAAGAAATTTTAAAATGAAAGTGAGAGTAATGCTTCACTTGGATTGAGTATCTGTAAAGGATATTGCTCAGCAAAGAAGTGAATTTTTCATTTTGCTGTTTATAACAAGATTTTTCATAATTGCCTTATGTACCTTTTTTTGTTTAATTAACTTATGTTCTTTTGTTAAAAGTATGTTGACAGTATCATGTGGAAATGTTCAGTGACTAATCACCACTTAACCAAACTGCAAAAACAAAAATTGTGGGCTATCACGCCATGTTTTATGTGGAACCTAACTTGTCCAGTATTACCACTGGCTGTGCTAGTAACTGTTCAACTGTTCATATGAATATGAGGGACTACATGTGAGGGGGTGTGCTTGCATTATGTTTGTGTGTGTGTGTATATAAGTATGTGAGTTCTGTACTTGAACTGTGTGTGTGTGAAAGAGACAGTGTGTGTGCATATTAGTAGCACGTTGTTAGTTTGTGCATGTGTTTATGTGTGTGTGTCTTTGTGTCTGGGGAGGACTGCGTGTATATATGAGTGTGCATCTGTGTTAAATTGGTTGTGTATATGTGTGTCTGTGCATGCGTATGTGTGTGCATCTGTTGGTTTGTTTCTGTGTGTATGTGTATGAGTATGTGTGTGTGTATGTGTGTGTGTGTGTGTCTATACGCGCATGTGTGCATATATAAATATGCATCTGTACCAGTTGTGTGCATCTGTTTATGAATGTAAGTGTGTATGTTGTGTGAGAGACTGTGGAAATGGCAGGAATGATTCAATGGCCCTCAGCCATTGTCACACTGCAGTCAGTTGTTGGAGACGGGTGAGCAGTGACCTTCACTGTGTGGAAGAAAAGGGGCTCCAAACAGACTTGGTGCCTGTGTGATTGATGTGACAGTTCAACAGAGCAGGAAGAAGGATGGTGTAAACAGCTCACTGAGCTTTTACGCTCAAGGAAATGTGCCCCCACAGACTGAGCAAGCTAATTAAAAGTCAGATGAATAATTTTTTTTGATACGAAATAAATTTAGATTTGAGAGACATCAAGGTGACATTCAGTTCAAGGAAATGCTCACAATTAAAAAAATAACATTCAAGGCTCCTTCAAAGTATAGCAATTGACGTTGAATCATAGACCACACTTGCAGTCCAGTACATAGTTCTGCTTTCTGTAGTACAAACATTGGAATACTCAGTGACTATCTCATATCGATGGTGTCTAGTTTTGCTCTTCCCCACAAGTGGAAATAATCTGTCTGTTTCTGAATCAATGCCAAGCACTCTCAATTTCACAGTGATGTTAAACCTCTGGAATGTAAATCAAGTGTCCAGGCCTCATATGATAGAAGAATTGTCATGAAACTTATCCTTTCTAGAAGGATCTCTCATTCTTCCCCAGTTTGGAGTTGCCAGGCACTAACTCTGGATTAAATTGGGAGTAAGAGTCTCTAACTGCTGTGTTGGGATCAGAAAAAAAAACCCACTAGGGCCACAGTAGCAGCTTGAATGGGTGTTGAGACATCACCTTGAAGTTATGATGAAAAGTACCACAATATAGTCATAGAGTCATACAGCACAGAAGCAGACCCTTTGGTCCAACCAGTCCATGCTGAACACAATCCCAAATTAAACTAGTCCCACCTGCTGGCCCATATCCCTCTAAACCTTTCCTATTCAGGTCATTATCTAAGTGTCCTCTGAACGTTTTAACCACGCCCACATCCATCACTTCCTCAGGAGTTTCATTCCACTCACAGATCACCCTCTGTGGAAAGAATTTGTCACTCGTATCTTTTTAAATCTCTTTCTTCTCACCTTAAAAACATGTCCCCAATCTTAAATCCCCATCTGAGGTAAAATCACCTCCCATTAACCCTATCCATACCTCTCATGATTCTATAAACCTCTGTAAGATCACCCCCTCAACCTCCTATGCTCCAGTGAAAAAGTCCCAGCCTATCTTTATAATTAAAACTTTCCTAACAGCAACATCCAGGGAGGTTTCTCCTGAATTCGCTCCAGCCTGATAAGATCCTTCCTATAGTAAAAAGTGAGGTCTGCAGATGCTGGAGATCAGAGCTGAAAATGTGTTGCTGGTTAAAGCGCAGCAGGTCAGGCAGCATCCAAGGAGCAGGAAATGTGACGTTTCGGGCATAAGCCCTTCATCAGGCTTATGCCCGAAACGTCGAATTTCCTGCTCCTTGGATGCTGCCTGACCTGCTGCGCTTTAACCAGCAACACATTTTCAGCATATCCTTCCCATAACAGGGCAACCAGAACAGGACACAATACTCCAGAAGAGGCCTCACCAATGTCCTGTACAAAGTCTTCAATATGACTTCCCAACTCCTATACTCAAAGGACTGAGCAATGAAGGCAAGCGTGCCAAATGCCTTTTTAACTATCCAGTCTATATGTGATGCAAACCTCAAAGAATTATATACCTGAACCCCAATGTCCCTCTGTTCTACAGCACTACCCAAGGTTCTGTATAAGTCCAGCCCCTCTTGTTGTACCAGAATGTGGAGTGGACTTCATGGGCCAAATGGCCTTACTTGCACTCCTATGTCTTATGGTCTAATGCATTTATTCAAATTGAACTCCAACGATAACATACATTTCATAATGCCCCTAATACAGTCCCAAGGCATTTCACATGAGTGTTACCAAAACAAAAAGCTATCAAACAAAGCTGAACCATCAAGTCAGGGGGAGGTGGTGATTATAGTGTTAATATAGAGACATAGAAGATCGGATCAGGAGGAGGCCATTCAATCCCTTGAACCTGCTCTTCCATTCAATAGGATCATGGCTGATCATCAAGCTCAAGAGTATAATACCAGCCTTGCCCCATATCCCTTCATCAGAAAATATTGACAAGGATGTTGCCAAGATTGGAGGGTTTGTGTTATAGGGGTTATTTTTATAGAGGCTTATAAAGCCATGAAGGGCATGAATAGGGTGAATAGTCAAGGTCTTTTTCTCAGGATAGGGGAGTCCAAAACTAGAGAGGAAAGATGTAAAAGATTTAACAGGCAACTTTTTCACACAAAGGGTAGTGCATGTATGGAATGATGGCCAGAGGAATATTTAAAAATGTTACTTGGATGGATACATGAATAGGAAGTGTTTAGAGGGATATGAGCCAGATGCTGGCAAGTGGGACTAGTTCAGTTTAGAAGACCTGGTCGGCATAGACAAGAGAGCCTGCTTCCAAGCCGTTTACATCTATGATTCTATGAGTTTAAAACCACCTTCTTCCCATTGACTTCCATTATTTACAACTCCATTGGATCTGTTCATGTTTCTATTCAATCATGGGATGTGGGCATTACTGGCTGGGTCGGCAAACATTGTCCGTCCCTAATTGCACCGGAGGAGGTGATACAAGGCTACCTTATTGAAGTGCTGCAGTGGTGTAGAGACACCCACAACACTATTAGGGAGAGAATTGCAAAATTATGACCCAGCAATAATGAAGGAACAGCAAGGTATATAGGATAGTGAAGAAGGCATTTGGCATGTTTTCCTTTATTGGTCAGGGCATTGTGTATAGATGTTGGGAGGTCATATTGCGGCTGTATAAGATGTTGGTTAGGCCACTTTTGGAATATTGGAATATTCTATCGGAAAGATGTGAAACTTGAAAGGATTCAGAAAAGATTTACAAGGATGTTGCCAGGGTTGCAGGATTTGAGCTACAGGGAGAGGCTGAACAGGCTGGGGCTGTTTTCCCTGGAGCGTCGGAGGCTGAGAGGTGACCTTATACAGGTTTACAAAATCATGAGGGGCATAGATAGAGAGAATAGACAAAGTCTTTTCCCTGGGGTGGGGGAGTCCAGAACTAGAGGGCATAGGTTTAGGGTGAGACAGGAAAGATATATAAGAGACCTAAGGGGCAACGTTTTTACAGAGTGTGGTGCATGTATGGAATGAGCTGCCAGAGGAAGTGGTGGGAGGCTTATACAATTGTAACATTTAAAAGGCATCTGGATGGCTGTGTGAATAGGAAGGGTTTGGAGGGATATGGGCCGGGTGCTGGCAGGTGGGACTAGATTAGATTGGGATGTCTGATTGGCATGGACGGGTTGAACCTAAAGGTCTGTTTCCGTGCTGTACATCTCTATGATTCTATAACTCTCACATATTTCCAAGTAAGGATGGTGTGTGCCTTGGAGGGGAACATTCAAATGATGGTGTTCGCATGAATCTGCTACCCTTATCCTTCTAAATGATAGAAATTGGTGGTTTAGAAGGTACCGTTAAGGAAACTTTGGCGAGTTATTGCAATGAAACTTGTAGATGGTACACACTGCTGTTACTGAGTGCTGATGGCAGAGGGAGTGAATATTGTAGGTGGTGGATGTGGTGTCACCAAGTGGGCTACCTTGTTCTTTGTCCCCTTCCAGTTATTTTATGAAATTCCAAAAGCATAATCCAGCTCCCACAGAGTGTGCTACATTGAAAAATTACTTAAATTTTCTAATTCAGTTGTAAATTGTTGCCCTGTTTGTAATTATCTTGGCTTTGTGTCTTCATCACGCAGCTGGTAAATTATACCTGAAGACAGTAACAGATTCTGAAATCTCTTTGTGGACAGTTGCTGCTTTGTGTTTCTGCTGCCCTTGATGAGAGTGAATCACTGATCGAACAGGCTGTCTTATACAGATTCACAAAAGCCTATTTTTATCCACAAATTATGTAAATGTCGAGTCAAACCCCACAATACCTGACAAGATACGTCCATGTTTACGGAGATTTAAATACATGTGATGTGATCAGTGGGGATGGTGGAAAATAAAGAGGAGAGATGAGAAACGTAGTGATGTCCTTAATCTCAGCAAGGGTCAAACAGGTTAAAAAGTGTAATTAAAACTGTATCATCACTCCAACTCTATTTGCTGTCGAGCTGAAATCCTAGCAGGAGGGTGGTTTCTGCAAAGAGAGTAAAATTAATTGTAGCTGAGAGACTTCTGGGAAGACACTAAACAGAGTACAGAATCAGTTACAGTCACCTGCCAGTAGATGTTCTGATCCCAACAAATTTTGTGGGTCCCACCTAAAAACCAGCCAAACCCGGACAAGGACTTGATGAGAGCTTTGTTAAGGGGTGGGGTGGGGGGAGTTTAGGGGGATGGCACCAGTGGCATTCCTCTCTGGGGCTTTGGTGATGGTGAGATGGGAATCATTCATAGCAAGTATGCCCCAAACAGAGAGGCTCAAGTCTGTCCCAAAATTGGACCTCTAGCTCCCATTTGCCCATCGAGGTATTGACCCCAGGCACCTCATGAAGGTGAATTTCGGGAGGCTTGCTGGTCAGCTAGGTAATCAGCTGAGGGAGAAAGGAATGGAGAGGCCTGTGTCTGATGTAGAACAGTGCAAGGTGATGGAGGTTGGGGGGATAGAGTGGGTGTTTGTGTGGAGCATAAACACTAGTACAGTTGGTCCAAATGATCTGTTTCCATTCTATAAAATCAAGACCTCAGAATTTTTAAGTTTTGACACAAAATGTAAAACTGTCAACAGCCAAGCAAGTCCAGTGAGCAATGGCTGATTGATGCTGTAATTTTAAGGATAAATTAATCAGGTGTTGACTGCAATAATCTCACAATACAGTCCATATGTTGCTTTAAAACATGAAATATAACATGTTTGACTCCAAGCCTCTGTTAATGTTAGCAATGTCCTTGGCCATGTCTGCGTGAGATTTATACATTCAGCCAAGGTATTGCTGTCCCTGACATAATAGATTAACGAACTTCCAGGGAATCTTATTGCAAGAGCACTTAATTTTAATCGAACATGGAATCCATACACAGTACCTAAATACGCATGGGCTACTATTTCTCATGTAAGAACAGTCTGCTCCCAATGGCAACATTTTATGCAATTCTAGTCACAGAATCACAAGAGAGAAATCACAGCTTGAAAAGACTGCATCAAAGACAGGCCCAAGTTCGAGTTGCCAATTTTCTGGAATCACCCTGGAGTCTTCAAGAATTAGAAATTAATTACAAGGTCACAATCAACTCCAAAGGAATCATCAAGACCTTATAACATTTCTGTTTCTCTTTTAATTTTTTTCAACATTTCACTTTATTCATCATAAAAGTATTGAAGATTGTTTTACTGACACTCAGATACTATCAGGAATTGAAATGTAGAAACAGAGACTAGGAGCAGGAATAGGCCATTCAGCCCTTTGAGCCTGCTCTGACATTTAATATGATCATGTCTGATCCTTGAGTTCAATGCCACTTTCTCTCCATACCCTTTAATGCCTTTAAAGTCTAAAAATCTACCTATCTTGATAGGAACATAGAATTGAGAGGCCTTTACATGCTCCAGTTGGATGTGATTAGGGCAGGAATGCACAAGCATAGGATGTTTCTGGCAACCAGTTGTGGGAGTGTAGGTCAGGACGTGGAGGAAGAAGTCACATGATGAAACCTGCTGGAATAAGGCTAATCAGAGTTGGCAAGTGGCAAACAAGTCACTCCAGTTTACCCAAAACCTGCCCCTCAAAGTAAGGTTCAAGTCAGCAGTGCAATGGAATATTCCCCACTGATCCGGATATGTGTAACTCCAAAACCACACAATTCTATTCAGGACTCTTGGTTGATACTCTATGCATCTTGATTAATACTCTATCCCTCACTTTCAACATCTGCTTCCTCCATCACCGATGCTCAGTAACAATAGTGTGAACCATCTACAAGATACACTGAAATTCACCAAGGATCCTTCAACAGCATCTTCCAAATGTGCAAATTCTACCAGTTACAAAGAGAGGGCAGCAGATGCATGGCAACACCATCACCTGAAAGGTTCCCTATAACCACCATTCCTGACTTGGAACTATGGGCTGGATTTTATAGGGTTAGGTGAACCACTCACCAGGTGCCAGGACAGCTGAGCCCAGAGAGGAATCTGACAGTAGAGGAATGGGGACTGGGATGGAGCTGTGTTTTGGATGACAGGTGATGAGGAAGGACTGTGGTGGGGGGAGGGGTGACATCTGCGACCAGGTTCCGTGATACTGACAGGGCTCTCTCTGAATGATGTACCTCCTTCCCTTCTCATCCTTTCAACAGTCTGCTTAAAAAGAATGAGCCGCCCACTCATGCCAATATATTAAGTTATGGACAATGTGTTATTGTAGCTGATTGATCTAGCACCAAGCACAATGGACTCTTGTTTATTTATTGAAATATAGCAAGCAGTTTGCCAATGTTTTCACCCACCCACCTACTGCATGATGGGACACAGCTCAGGGATGGAAACTGGGGTTAGAATAGTTCGGTGTTTGCTATTGACCAGTGCAGACTCGATGGGCCAAAGGGCTGTATTCTGTACTGTAGATATCTATGACTCAATCAGTCTAATGAGTCAATGGTTTCTTTCATATTCTAAGATTCTGTGAAAGGCAGTTTATGTTAGGATCAATGAACGAGGTTTGGTCTAGTTTGATCCTACAACACTTGTCCTTTGTTAAAATATTAAGACTATATTTCTTTAAGAGTTAGAATGCAGGATGGGTTTCCATTGGGATGGGCCTATCTTGTGTTGAAAGACAAATGTAAGCAATCACACTGTTTGTTAGAGGCCGTGTGAGATCAAACAATAAGCTGTTGATTGTAAGGATCACTAAGATGTTGTCTTGGTCCCAAGAGTAACTCAGTCAGTATCAGCCAGAATAAATTGAATGCAAATCTACCCATCATCTTTTGAAATGTAACCATTAGTCAGTCGAAGGAAATGGGAATCCCTGGAGTCCTTTAATCTCTTGAGCAATAACAAATTCTAGTCCTATAGTGCTCTCACCATGGTCAAAATCAGTCTGGATTGGTTAATCTCAAAGACATGAAAAAAGAATAATTGATCTCTTGGAGTGAGTGACATGCTGAAATCTAATTGAGAGTTTACATGGAAATACAAAGAGAATAAGCGATGACAGAAGAGGGCTGCAGGCTGTGATCTCATTAATGGGTTCTACAGGTAACCTGCTCTATCTAATCATTGTGCAATTAGATTACTAAATATTAAATGTCAATGCAAAAAATAACTTGAATGATTATGCACAAAATATATGTTCAGGGATCAAACCTGCTGTGGGGATGTTTGTTGGGGACAGTGCAGAGGAGGCTTTACTCTGTATCTAACCCACATGCTGTATCTGACCTGGGAGTGTTTGAAGAAGACCGTATAGAGGAAGCTTTATTTTCAGTTTAAAAGAGCAGGGGGGAGTTTACTCTGTGTCTAACCCCATGCTGTTTCTGTCTTGGAATTATTTGATGAGGACAATGCTTAGGGAGCTTTACTCTGTATCTGTACCAGTGCTTTACCTGTCATAGGAATATTTTTGGGGGACAGTGTAGAGGAAGCTTTATTCTGTATCTAACTCTGTGCCGTCCCTGACCTGGGAATGTTTGATGGGTACAGTATAGGGTGAGTTTTACTCTATATCTAACCTTTTGTTTTATCTGTCCTGGGAGTGTAATTAGTCCAATGGGCTCTGACCCGTATCAAATGAAAGGGATCAAATTTAAGCAAAAAAAATGTTTGAATTAGCAAAGGAAGCTGGAGTGCACAGACACACAGTCACACACACAGGCATACGCATACATGCAATTGCTCTTTTGCTTTCCTCTGTTAATTGACAGGTTTCGCTTAACAATATGAACTTTGATTTCACCAGCCAACAAGAGCTTGGAGGGAACCAGCCTTGTTACAGTAAGGAATGCATTCAGTGATCTTATTGCTGCAGCCTGCTGTGCAACCGCTTTGAGCTAAATCCAGATTGATTCTTCTAATGCTGCATCACCATTTGGAATGTTTCTCGATATTTGATATGTGGGTAACTGACAAGGCACTGGAATATGGCCGCAGGAGCTCGCGTCAATCCCACAATCATACTTCATTTCACACAGCTTTTCATCTCTCAGTAAGGTGACGAACAAAGTGTGACATTTCTGTTTTGAATGATCTCCATCAGCTTTGGGGCACTTAATTTGATTTCTAAAAAAAAAAATTCATGGGAAATAGGCATCGCTGGCTGAGACAGCGGTTATTACTCTTGGAGCTTAGAGTCAATCACATTGCTGTGGGTCTGGAGTCACATATGCTCCAGACCCGGTAAAAATGGCAGATTTGCTTTCTTCAAGGTCAGGAGAAAGTGCAGACTGTGGATGCTGGAGGTCAGAGTCGAGAGTGTGTTGTCGGAACAGCACAGCAGGTCAGGCAGCATCCAAGGAGCAAGAGAGTCGACATTTCAGGTATAAGCCCTTCATCAGAAATACCATTTCTGAAACCTTTCCTGATGAAGGGCTTATGCCCGAAATGTCAACTCTCCTGCTCCTCGGATGCTGTCTGACCTGCTGTGTTTTTCCAGCACCACACTTTTTGACTCTTTCCTTGAGGGCATGAAGGAATCAGATGAGTTTTTACAAGAATTGATTGCCATTAGGCTAGCTAATAATTCCAGATTTTCAAGAAATCCACATTTAATCAGCTGCCATGTCAGAATTCAAATGCAGGTCCTCAGTACAATAGCCTGGGGCTGTGGTTAATTTGACCGCTACACCACCTTTACTTTCTATTAGAAAGGAACTTCATTATGCCCTTTAGTAGCTGATCCATTATGTTTGATTGAGCCCAGTCTCTTTCCCTTCCATACTCTGATCAAGGTGCAGCGGTAGAACATGTCTATACGCACGCCAAGGTGGGGATGCTGTGGGCAGAGGGCGTAGCCACAGTTTGCTCAGTTGACAGTGTTTGAGGACTCATTACTAGCGCAGTAGGGTTGTAAGCTGGTTGCCAAGAAAGACTGCAGTTGCTTTGGAATTCATGGCAGACTCCAAACTAAAAAAAACAATTTGTGGATCTTTGTGTTGTGCTGTTTGTTAGTCATTCTTTCATCGAGTGATTCATTGGAACCACAAACAAAAGAAGATATTCAACCAAAACACTAATTTTTACTACAAAAAGCAATTAGTTTTAATAATTGGAGATGAAACATGACAGTGGATTAATTGCACTTCTGCATTCAATGTTAAACTCAAAACCAGTCACTTTATACTCAGAAATAAAAACAGAAATTGCTGGACAAGCTCAGCAGGTCTTGCAGCATGTGTGCAGAGAGAAACAGAGTTAATGTTTGAGTCTGATATGAGTTTTGATGTTAACTCTGTTTTTCTCTCCACAGATGCTGCTAGACCTGCTGAATTTCTTCAGAACTTGCTGCTTACATTTCAGATTTCCAGCCTCCACAGTATTTTGCTATAACTTTACATTCAGATCCAAAGCTTTGCAATTTTTTCTCTCCAGATTATTATCTAATTCTTGAGACTTTGATTGAATCTGCCTCCACCACACTCTCAGGCAGTGTATTCCAACTTACAACCACCCGCTATGTAAAATAAAGAGGCCTTGTTTCAGTTGCAACATTTTTGCCAAAAGCCTTAATTCAGTATTCTCTGGTTCACAATCCCTCTGCCAATGGGATCAGTTTCTCCCAATCTATTCTGTCCAGGCCCCTCACAATTTTGATCCCTGTATTGAATTTCTTCTTAATTTTCTCATAATGTTACCTTCGAATCACGAACCAGATGCTCCAGTTTCCTCCCACAGTCCAAAGATGTGCAGCTTAGGTGGATTGGCCATGCTAAATTGCCTATACTGTCCAAGGGTATGCAGGCTAAGTGGATTAATCACGGGAAATGTGGGGATAGGATAGGATAGGATACTCTTTGGAGGCTTGATGTAGACCAAATGGGCTGAATGGCCTCTTTCTGCTCTGTAGGGATTCTGTGACTCAACTGCACCTGAACTATCTCTTCGTTGAAAGTAACCATTACATGGTGAAAAGTTGTGGAAAACATTGTATTGATGAGCCCAATCATCTCAAAGGTCAATGTTAGTTATCCAACAAAACACATTGTCTGTCCAATATACCTGGACTAATTTACCTACACAAAGAAATTGACCCTCCCTAGTCATTTATATTTACCACATTTGCTTCTTGTCTTTTTCAATAATCAGCCCAAAACTTATGATACAATGAGGACCTTTCCCTAAGTTCCTTGGCACTTGCCCAACTTCATTTTCCACAACTAAATCCAACAATGTCTCTTCCCTGCTGGGCATGAAAAATAAATATCTAGAAAATTAACCTGACCATACTTCAGGAATCCTTCCCCTCAATACTCTCCACATTATTACTTAATCTATATTAGGATACTCAAAGGTCTTCATTATAATGAGCTGATAGTTCTTGTAAATCTCTGCAATTTCCTTGCAAACGTGATCTTTTATCTTTTCCCATTAGTTGTTGGCATATAGAATATACTCAGCAGTTTAATGATAGCTCAATTGTTTCTTTGCTATAATCAAATGGAATGTGCCATTGAGCCCTCTAGAGTATTCTCTCTCTCTCTCTCTCTCTCTCTCTCTCTCTCTCCCCCTCTCTCCAGAACGGCCAGGTTTCTCTCAGTCAAGACTGCCACCTGTTGTCAGTGTACCGTGCCTTTAAGAGTGCTCACCTTGAAATATTCTCTTTGCTAGTTTGTCTGCTTTGTATTTCCATTGTTTTGTTGTAATATCTGCTTTGTCAACTAAAATATCTTTTGTTGTTTTAAATAAACTAACCCACACAGTTAATCAATCCCTAATGAGTGATTGATTATCATTACTGTGACATGTTGAAAAGTTGTGGAAAACATTGTATTGATGAGCCCAATCATCTTCAAAGGTCAATGTTAGTTATCCGACAAAACACATGGTTGACCATCATAAATCATTCTACAGTGCATGAGGCAATCCTCAATGTCTTTGTTTGCTACAGTATCAGAGAGTGTTGAAAATACAATTTGTTGCTAAGGAGGAAAATCCCCTTCGAGAGGCCGGTTTAACCCACTGCTAAAAGGCAAGTTATCAGGAAATGTGTCGTACGAATAACAAACCAGGGAAAGCCAAAGGCATATTGTCAAAATGTCCACAGAATTAAAGTGGGACACAGCAGACTGCTAAACAGAATTAAAAATGTTCAAACAGCATTCAGAGATATATTTTTGGATTTGGGTATGTATGGTGCAGAAAAGCAAACCACTAAGAATTGCTTTTTAATTAGGAATCAAGGTCCACACCTGATTTACATGTTAGAACTAGAAGCCAAAGTGCTAGAGATTCCCAAAAGACATAGACCGCATTAGGGACCAATTCAAAGTCAGGCTAAGCTTCTATGTTAATTGATAAACACTCATGTCATTCAAACAGAAGCTAACAGAATCTACAGACCATTTCATCAGCGGATACAGATAAAAGGCCTCATTTGTGATTTTTCTGAGAGCCGGAGAGATCTATAGCATAGAAAGATTCCCTTCCGTCCGTCAAGTCTACGTTGGTCAAAAACAAATCCCATTTTTGGAATACCTTAGCAATTTTGGGCCCTATATCTAAGGAAGGATGTGATGGCTTGGAGAGGAACAAGAATGATCCCAGGGATGAAGGGCTTGTCATACGAGGAGCAGTTAGGGATTCTAGGTCTGTGCTTGATAGAGTTTAGAAGGATGAGGGGGATCTCATGAAAATTTACAGAATACTGAGAGGCCTGGATAGAGTAGATGTGAAGAAAATGTTTCCACTGTGAGGAGAGACTAGGACCTGAGGACACAGCCTCAGAGTGAAGGGATGACCCTTTAGAACTGAAATGAGGAGGAATTTCTTCAGCCAGAGGATGGTGAATCTGTGGAACACATTACTTCAGAGGCCTGTGAAGACCAAGTCATTGAGTGTATTTAAGGCAGAGATAGATGGTTCCTGATTAGTAAAGGGACCATGGAGAGAAGGCAAGAGAATGGGATTAAAAACATATCAGCCATGACCTGAATGGTGAAGCAGACTAAATGGGCCAATGGCCTAATTCTATTCTTATACATTATGGCCTTAAGGTCTTAACAACCATATTCCATTTTTCAGCACTTGGCCCATTGCCTTGTATACCTTGGCATCACAAATGCACATCTAAATCCTTCTTCAATGTGGTGAGGGTTTCTACCTCTCCCACCCTTACAGGCAGAGAGTTCCAGATTCCCACCACCCAATGGGTGAAAAAGGGTTTTTCCTCACATTCCCTCTAAACTTTCTGTCCTTTTGCCTTTAACCTCTACCAAAAGGAAAGGTCTCTTCCTGTCTACCCTGTCTACCAGTCTCCACCATAATTTTTCACATTTCAATCATGTTCCCCTCACTCTCCTCTTCTCTAAGGAAAACAACCCCAGTCTGTCCAAACTCTCTTCATCACTGAAACTCTCCAGCCCAGACAACATCCTGGTAAATCTCCTCTGCACCCTCTGCAATGCAATCACATCCCTCCTATCATGTGGGTTCCAGAACTGCACACAATACTCTAGCGGTGGCTTAACCAACATATTATACAATTCCAGCATCACCTCCCTGCTCTTACACACAATGCCTAGGCTAATCAAGGCAAGTCTCCCATGTGCCTTCTAATCCACTTTCTCCACCTGTTCTAGTATCTTAAGGGACTGGAGTACATTCAAACCAAAGTCCCTCTGATCCTTGGTGCTTCCCAAGGTCCTACTGTTCATCATGTATTCCCTTGCCTTATTTGTCCTGTGTAAGTGCATCACCTCACATTTATTCAGATTGAATTCATTTCGCACTGATTGGACCAACTGACCAATCCATCTATATCCTCCTGTAATCGAAGTTTATGCTCCTCATTATTTGCCATTCACCAACTTTCATTCCATCTACAAAGCTCATGATCAACCCTCCTACATTCAAGTCTAAATCATTTATATAGGCAGCAAGGGCCCCGACATAGATTCCTGCAGAACAGCACTGGACATAGGCTTCCAGGCACACAACAGATCTTGACCATCACTCTCTACTTCTTGCCAGTCTTCCTGTGAGGAGCTGACAAGCAGAATTGTTGAGTTGGTAATTGTATCAAACACCTAAAACACTTTGCAGAAAACTTTTCTATTCATGTCAAAAACATAGAACATCAAAGAGGCACTGAAGGATAGAAATTAGTATAAAGTGAACCCCACTGGTCGATGAAGCCTGTAGTCCTAAGTGCAACCTCAATAACTGGTGCAATCATTCAAACACCCAAACATAGCAAGATGTGTGTACAGTGTAGCCATCCACGTGCACCAAGGAAATGTGCAATGTGTAATCAATTTTTCAAGACATGTTGCAGAGTAGGCCACTGGCAGAGGCAGAGCACCAGAGTAAAGGCTGATGCAGCTGTGCACTGACCCATACAGACCATGCACTAGGCGTATCTTCCAGCTACAATAAAGACCAGCTGTATCCCGCCAGAGGCAGATACAAACCCGAATCTGACTGGATTCACACAAGGTGAACAAGTGTACAAGACTGTCAATCCTGTAGAAAAGACTGATGATACCAAACTGTCTAAGATATTTACAAAAATTCAAATATTTTGTTCTCAGAAAGCTCGTGACTATTATTGGCTAAGGTTGATATAAGGGAAACTGTCAAAATACTATTCTTGCAAACTCTACTAAATACGACCCCACAGACTGGGAAGCCATCCCAGAACCTATAAACTTAAAGCTGTGCAGATGACACGAAGATTGGTGGAGTAGCAGAAAGCACAAGGGACTGTCAGAGAATACAGGAGGATATAGATAGACTGGAGAGTTGAGTGGAAAAGTGGCAGATGGTTTTCAATCCAGACAAATGTGAGGGGATGCATTTAGGCAAGACTAATTCTGGAGAGAATTATACAATGAACGGAAGAGCTTTGGGAAAAGTTGATGGGTAGAGAGATCTGGGAGTGCAGGTCCATTGTACCCTGAAGGTTGCTGCACAGGTGGATAGAGTGGTCAAGGAGGCATATTGTATGCTTGTCTTCATTGGGCGGGGTATTGAGTATAAGAGCTGACAAGTCATGTTAACATTGTACAAGACATTGGTTCGACCGCATTAACAATACTGTGTACAATTCTGGTTGCCACATTACCAAAAGGATGTGGACACTTTGGAGAGGGTACAGAGAAGGTTTACGAGGATGTTGCCTGGTATGGAAGGTGCTGGCTATGAAGAGAGATTGAACAGGTTAGGTTTATTTTCACTAGAAAAAAGGAGGTTGAGGGGGGACCTGACTGAGGTTTATAAAATCATGAAGGGTATAGACAGGTTGGATAGAGAGAAGCTTTTTCCCAGGGTGAAGGATTCAATAACGAGAGGTCAGGCTTTCAAGGTGAGAGGTGGAAAGTTTAAGGGGGATACACGCGGCAAGTACTTCACACAGAGGGGGTGGGCATTTGGAAGGTGTTGCCAGCTGAGGTGGTAGAGGCAGGCATGGTGGATTCATTTAAGATTTGGATACGAGCGTAACAGGTACAGTTAGTAAGTTTGCAGATGACAGCAAAATTAGAGATGTAGTGGACAGTGAAGAGGGTTACCTCAGATTACAACAGGATCTGGACCAGATGGGCCAATGGGCTGAGAAGTGGCAGATGGAGTTTAATTCAGAAAAATGCGAGGTGCTGCATTTTGGGAAAGCGAATCTTAACAGGGCTTATACACTTAATGGTAAGGTCATACAGAGTGTTGCTGAACAAAGAGACCTGTGAGTGCAGGTTTATAGCTCCTTGAAAATGGAGTCACAGGTAGATAGGATAGTGAAGGCAGCGTTTGGTATGCTTTCCTTTATTGGTCAGAGTATTGAGTACAGGAGTTGGGAGGTCATGTTCTGGCTGTACAGGACATTGGTTAGGCCACTGTTGGAATATTGTGCGCAATTCTGGTCTCCTTCCTATCGGAAAGATGTTGTGAAACTTGAAAGGGTTCAGAAAAGATTTACAAGGATGTTGCCATGGTTGGAGGATCTGAGCTACAGGGAGAGGCTGAACAGGCTGGGGCTGTTTTCCCTGGAGCATTGGAGGCTGGGGGGGGGGGGGGGGGGGGGGTGACTTTATAGAAGTTTACAAAATTATGAGGGGCATGGATAGGATAAATAGACAAAGTCTTTACCCTGGGGTCGGGGAGTCCAGAACAAGAGGGCGTAGGTTTACGGTGAAAGTGGAAAGATATAAAAGAGACCTAAGGGGCAACATTTTCACACAGAGGGTGGTACGTGTATGGAATGAGCTGCCAGGGGATGTGGTGGAGGTTGGTACAATTGCAACATTTAAGAGGCATTTGGATGGGTATATGAAGAGGAAGGGTTTGGAGGGATACGGGCCGGGTGCTGGCAGGTGGGACTAGATTGGGTTGGGATATCTGGTCGACATGGACCAAGGGTCTGTTTCCATGCTGTACACCTCTATGACGCTATGACTCTATGCGTCTGGACAGATGCATGAGTATGTGGGGAGCAGAGGGATACAGATGTTTAGGAATTGGGTGACAGGTTTAGACAATACATTTGGATCGGCTCAAGCTTGGAGGGCTGAAGGGCTGTACTTGGGCTGTAAATTTTCTTTGTTCTTTGTTCTATATATAGTATTTCACCGACACCCTGTGTAGGATCAAAAGTGATGACTTGCACTTTCTTCTGAATTAGTGGAGCTAAACTGTCAGCTGTCTGCTATGGGAGGAATATGGATGTGCAAGAAAAAATGTCAGGATAAATTCACACTTGAGAATACTATCTCTGAGATGATGAACTCTTCATGGATACCTCCGCTTAGCTCATAAAGATGAATGAAAAGCTGAAGAGAAAGAAACAAAGAAAAATGAACTAAAAGCTCTGTATCATCAATTAAATTAAGATATTGCTGGCTTAGAGGAAGATCTGGAGTAACTCACATTGTTAATCAACTGATCAAGTTCATAGGTGTTGCTATAGACACAGCAGTTTGAACACAAGTGCAAAACATAGAACAGTATACAACAGGAACCGCCCTTCAGCCCACCATGTCTGTGCTGATCAGGATGCCATTCTAACTGCCTAACATTCTAATCCCAACTGCCTGCACATGCTCCGTCTCCCTCATATGTCTAAGTGCCTCTTAAATGTTGCTATTGTATCTGCCTCTACACCTCCCCGGCAGCATGTTCCAGGCACCCATCACACTCTCTGTGCGAAAGACTTGCTTCACCCATCTCCTTCAAACTCTCTCCTCTCACCTTAAACCTAGTATTTGACATTTTCACCATGGGAAAAAGTCTCTGACCAGCCATACTAACCGTTCCTCTCATGATTTTATATATTTCTATCAGGTCACCCTCCCCGTTTAGCCACTGATGCTCTTGCGAAAATAATCCAAATTTTTTCCAACTTCTCCTTATTGCTAATAGACTCCAATCAGGGCAGCATCCTGGTAAACCCCTTTTGCACCCTCTCCAAAGCCTCTACATCCTTCCTGGAGTGTGGTGACCAGAAATGCGCACAATACTCCAAAAGTGGCCTAACTAAAGTCTTACATTGCTTTGAAGTGACTTGCCAACTTTTATATTCAACACCCAATTGATGTGGGCAAACATGCAAAAAGCCTTCCTTACCATTGTATCCATATGTGGTGCCACTTTCAAGGAGATGTGTTCTTGCTTTCCACAATCCTTCTGTATACTGTTGCTCCTAAGGATCTTGTCATTTATTGTATACTTTCCTCTTGCATTTGACCTTACACTTGCCCATCTGCTATTTCATTGGAAGTAAAGCTTCCTCCACACTGTCCCAATCCAACACTAAGGACAGGTTCAGCACAGGTTGAGACAGAGAACAAAGTTTTCTCTATGGTATTGAACTGAATGCAAAGCTTTCGCTGTCCTTTTAAACTGAAAGTAAAGTGCTCACTACAGCGTCCTGATCAAACACTCCCAGGTCAGGGACAGCAGACGGTTACATTCAGAGTAAAGCTTCCTCTACTTTTCTAAACTGAAAGTAAAGCTCTCTATTTTAAACTGAAAACGAGGGCTTCAGTGAGGCTGGGGGAGGACAGCTATTTACAATTGAAGGGTTGGGGGTATTTACAGCGGGGTAAGGGGCTGGGGGTTCTTCATCATTTATGTTCAATTCACCCACATGTGCTAACACCAGGTTGGTTCAAAGCTCTCCAAAGGCCATTTGGCCTCTTGCAGCAGAATCAATCAGATCTTTGATTGGCTGCTCTCCAATTGCAGTCACTGCTCCCACAATGTGGAAATCTGATTGGGGAATAACAGCGACATCAGCTAAGGGAGTTGGTGGAGAGGACCCACACCCTGCTACTGGGCACCTGGGCCAGTCACTGAGCAGCCATCCTCATTGGTCTGATCTCCTCAAACCAGTGCTGGAGACTGACAAACCCGATTACACAGATGTGAGTGCACAGTGAACACAGTAAGTAGCTGCAAATCAATGCTATGACACTCTTTGGAAATAAATGTCAGCAATTATGCTCCAACAGGGCATAGAGAATCAGAAGTATAAAACCAGATGCTTCAAGATGAACTGGCCTTAAGGGATAAAACAGTAAATAGCAAGAGAATTTGAGCCACTCAAAACAGTTGAGGGACAAGATCTGTCAATGACCAACCTGGAACAAAACTCGGCTGTAATGTATCAGGATAAACAAGTTCTGGAACAGCACCTGCATTCCACAGAAGACAAACCTGACAACACAAGCATGTGCTTTGTGTATACAATGTTAAGATTCTGCCTGTCAGTTAATCTGCTGCAAGTTGCACACACAGAAATCAATTATTTTGGTGTAATATCTGCTTTGCAACTTATAATGCGGTTTACAGTTTTAAAGAAACTAACCCAGGGGAGTTAATATATCTAGTTATTTTCCTTTCTTCCCTTTCCCAACTGTCCTTAATAGGAAATATCCAGGAATATCAAGTGTAGGGACTCAAAACATTACCTAATACAAAATAATGTTGAGACTTTACCGAAAACAACATCTCAGTCTTTGCCTGTTTTAGTTGCCTATTCCTGTGAAATAAATTTGGGACTAGTTTTAACAAGGAGAGAGTGAACGTGGAACTGAAAAGAAGTCACTAACAAGTCACATCCATTTACTCTGACCTTTCCCAGCAGTGATAATTAAACAGCAGAAGTACTCAGCCAAGGTCACCTCAAATACTTGCACATTCTGGCACAGAACTGCACCATCACAGAGACTTGAAAAATGAAGAAAATAATTCTTTGGATTAAATCAGGAGTTTGATTTCTGAATCAGAATAATAATGTGTCACTTTTGATTCTAGATTTAGTTGCATGTACACAGTGGATGACTACTTTGAAACTTAAACACAGCCTAAGCCAAACAGCAGAATTTCCATTTATGCACTTTCAGGATTTAGTTACAATAGGATTTGGACTTAATCTTAAATAGATTACAGAAGCAAATCCATCATGTCCGATTAACTTTCACTGTAATCATCCTCGCAACAATCTCCATTAGTGTCCACAAATAAGGAATAAATTCAAACAGCAATGAATATTTTTATATCTTAAGTGCTTTGTAATCAGATTTTATTTGTTTTATGGCATCAACATTTACCAAACTGGTTATGAATTTTTATCCTTTTCTAGAATATAAACAGCTTTGAACTGAACATCAGGGAGTGTCACGGCACAACAGCACAGAGAAGTTACATTAATTGCTATTAGCCAGTTTTGGGAATCCAGCACAGTTGATAATTTGCAAGAGAATATTGATAAATTGAGAATGGTATAAAGACCAATGTGTTGAAGAACAAGACATGTAACCACTGCTGGGAGAAAGGGGGAGAAGCTGTACTCCATCTCCAATACTGTTCCCATCTCATGCCAAGCAAAAAACCAGGGAAAGATGGATAGAAAGTTTTAGATCAGGAGAGATGTACCCCTTTATGTTGACCATACAAATATAGTCTTCACAAAGTGGTTACTGAGCTAAGAATGTGTGAGTGCGCATGCATGTGTGAGAGTGTGTGTGTGAGCATGTCCATTTGTGTGAGCATGGGTGTGTGAACAAACAACAGTCTGTGTCTGTGAGAAAGAATGTGTAGGTGCATGTGCAGAGAGAGAGAGAGAGAGAGAGAGAGAGAGAGTGTGTGTGTGTGTGTGTGTGTGTGTGTGTGTATAGTGTATGTGGACAGTATGTGTTGAGAGTCTGTGCAGAGAGTGTGCATAGAGAATGTGTGTGGGGATTTTGTGTAGAGTGTCTGTGTGAGAACAAATTTGTGTAAGTGTGAGGCCATGTGAGTAAGTGCATATCTGTGAATATGAAAGATACTGTGTGTGAGCATATATGTGAGAGTGTGTGTGTATGTGTGCATGCGAGAGGGTATGTGTACCAAATAGTGTGGACCTAATTCGTTCTATTCCAGTGGATATCTTAGCCTCTTTTATAATTCTGGTAACATTTTGGTAAATTCAGTGTAACTTTTCCATGGATACAATATCCTTTAAAAGAGTTGTAATGAACTATATACCTGCATGAATATGAGTGTATCCATGCATGTCACTGTGTGAAGGTATGTGGGAGTGTGTGTGTGTGCGTGTTTGTGTGCGTATTAGTATGCGTGTGTTGGGGGGGGAAGAGTTGTATGTGCATGTATGCACGTGTGTATATGTCTGTGAGTATGTGTTAATGTGTGTGTGTCTGCGAGTATGTGTTTGTCCGTGTGAATGTGTCTGTGTGTGAGTATGTGTTTGCGTGTGAGTATGTGCATGAGCGTGTGTGTTTGAGAGTGCGGGTGTGTGCACTGGAAATCAAGCCCCTTTATTCCTGCAGTCATCTTTTAGACCCAAAAAGTATGCACCAGGTTTCTGTACTTAATAAGAATTACTACTTATTATAAATGTGACTAGGCTTTAGCTACAAGTAAAGAAATATAAACTGTTGATATATAACTACAAATTAAACTTCTAAAATTCTTTTCAACCAAACCCTGCAGACACACAGACACACACACAAACACACACAGACACACACACAAACACACACACTCAAGCACACAGACACACAGAGACACAGACACAGACATAGAAACATACACGCATGCAGACACACAGGCACACACACAGAAAGACACAGACACACAGACACACACAGACACACACACACACACATGCACACACATAGACACAAAACAAAATGGGTGGAGGGAAACACTGGGACAGAAGTTCAATGATCCCTGTCCACATGGTTCACTGAGATGATCTTTTCAGTTAATCAGGTCTTGCTGCTTCTCGATCTCCCTTCTCCAAATACTTTCACTGGCTGCAGGAGGCACAGAGCTACTGGTTCACAACTTATAAAGTCTCTGACTTATTTGCTCAAAGTAACAACTTTAAAGCAACTGGCAAGGGAAAATAAACCGGCCCCTTCAGACTTCAGATATTTTTTATTGCAAACGCAAAGCCAAAATCTTCCTTTTCATGGGTGTAAAGGATTCAGACCCTAACTTTCACATCCATAAGCTATTCAGTTACCTGGGAGCCAATCACACCATTGTTGTCAGGCAGAAAGCCTCTGTCATGGATAACGGATCACTAGTCCAAGACCAATCAGCAACTTGTTACCAGCCAAATCTCCCTTCTTACACATCCCTGGCTCAAGCCTATTTGTAGTAAGTTTCTCCCACCAACACCATCCCACCCTCCGACTCAACCACTGCATGAACAAAGAGCAGCAGGCACAATGAATTTCAGTAATTTGCGCTTTAAAAATGCATAATCCCTTCCACAATCTGTGCCTTTTTTATTTAAATAGACTTTTTCAATTTTAGACCACAATCAAAAATACAGAATTTTGCCTCAGCCAAATGTTGTTGAAATGAAGGAAATTGACAGGGCATGGTAACAGCACTTTAAGATGAAAAAAAAATCCTCTTCCTTTCAAGTATTGATAGTGTCGTGTTAAATGGAATAATCTTATATTGGTCTTTTATATTCCTTACCTATTTAAGAGGAATCTTTCTAGTTGCTTCAGCTGATAAAACTCCATGCCCTCTCTTCAGATAACCAATACCTTGTATGGACAGCACTCAGTTCCCCTTCAACAGAAGACATACTGACAGTGACTTTCATTTGGATTTATTGGAAGAACATTACTGCTCTGTGAAATTCCCTCCAATTGTAGGACATAACGGCTTCAACTAATTCAGCTCACAAATCCCCTTCCCCGATATATTAGACACTAAGCTCACTGCAGCTGCTCCAGAGAGATGAAGATCTAATCAAGTACTAAAGGATGAGAGATTTATTGCAGAGACACAGCATGTTCATTAGAATTCACATTAATAATTACAGTCTGCACTAATCTGCAGAGTATGATTCTCGGGAATGCAGTCAAGGACAGAATTGTGAGTTACACAAAATCACTGGAATTTAAAGTTATATATCACACAACACCAGGTTATAGTCCAACAGGTTTATTTGGAAGCACTAGCTTTCAGAGCGCTGCTCCTTCATCAGGTGTTGTAGGGTATAAGATTGTAAGACACAGAATTTATAGCAAAAGTTTACAGTGTGATGTAACTGGAATTATACTTTGAGAAAGACCTGGATTATTTGTTAAATCTCTCTTCTTTTAGAATGAACATGTTGGTTTCAGTTCTTTCACATTTAAATCGCAGAACTTTTTAAAAGTTACATTCTCAAGTGAACTTTAACAATTGGTGTCATGTCAGCCCAGATAATACATTGAAGATGTGAGGTGCCCCGTGTGAGGCTGTCTGTGCTCCAATGTTCAGACTGGTGCTAATCTAAAAAAGGGGTTTACAGAATCTTACCTGGATTCATGCAGTTTTTGAGCAAAATAAAATGTAATTCTGCAAATACAAAATCACCCCACAAACTGATATGTGTTTGTGTGCATGTAGGTGTATGTGGAGGCGGGGGGGGGGGATGAGTGTCTGTGAGTGTGTGTGTATGTGTGTGAGTGTGAGGGTAAAAGGGTATAGAGTTGAAAATGTGTTGCTGGAAAAGCGCAGCAGGTCAGGCAGCATCCAAGGAACAGGAAATTCAACGTTTCGGGCATAAGCGCTTATGCCCGAAATGTCGAATTTCCTGTTCCTTGGATGCTGCCTGACCTGCTGCGTTTTTCCAGCAACACATTTTCAGCTCTGATCTCCAGCATCTGCAGACCTCACTTTCTCCTAAAAGGGTATATGTCAGGGAGAGGGTGTGTGTGTGTGGGTGTGAGTGTGGGAGTAAAAAATGAGGTCTGCAGATGCTAGAGATCACAGCTGCAAATGTGTTGCTGGTCAAAGCACAGCAGGTTAGGCAGCATCTCAGGAATAGAGAATTTGACGTTTCGAGCATAAGCTGAAGGGCTTATGCTCGAAACGTCGAATTCTCTATTCCTGAGATGCTGCCTAACCTGTTGTGAGTGTGGGAGTGTATGTGTGAGCATGTGATAGAGAACTTATGTATGAGAGAGAGAGAGTCTGCACAAGTGTATGAGTCTGTAGGAGTGTGTTTGTGTCTATAGGAGTGTGTGTCTGTAGGAGTGTGTGTGTGTGTAGGAGTGTGTGTGTGTCTGTCTGTGAGTGTGCATCTATCTGTGTCTGTGTATCTGTGTCTGTGTGTCTGTACAGTGTAGTGGGGTCACCTGTAGTGTGACATGAACGCAAGATCCCAGTTGAGGCCATCTCCATGGGTACCAAACTTGGCTAACAGCCTCTGCTTGGCCACTTTGCATTGTTGATTGTCCTGAAGTCTGCCTTAGAGGATGGTCACCTGAAGGTCCGAAGTCAAATGTCCCGGACCACTGAAGTGTTCTCCGACTGGGAGGGAACATGCCGATCTGTTGATAGTTGTGCAGTGCCCATTCACCGTTGCCACAGCCTCTGTTTGGTCTTGCCAATGTACTATGCCTCAGGATATCCTTGCCTGCAGCGTAGGAGATAGAAACATTGTCTGAGTCACATGAGTATCTGCCACATACATGGTGAGAGGTGTCCCCACATGTAATGGTGGTATCCTTGTCGACACTCTGACCCGTCTTGTAACATCTGCCCTGGCAGGGTTGTATGGTGTTGTCCTGAAGGCCAGGCAGTTTGCTGTGAACAATGATCTGTTTAAGGTTTGGTGGTTGTTTAAAAGTGAACAGTGGAGGTTTGGGGAAGGTCTTGGTGAGGTGCTCACCCCATTGATAATGTGTTGCAGGCTGTGAAGACCATGGTGTAGTTTCTCAGCTCCTGGGAAGTACTGGGCAGCGAAGGGCACCCTGTCAGTTACATCTCCAAGACTGTCTCCTGAGGAGGTCATTATGCTTTCTCACTGTGGCACATCGGAAGTGGCGGTCGATGAGTTAAGCAGTTAAGCATCGTATCACGTTGTTATGAGAGCATCCTTGAGTATTTCCAGGTGTCCGTCACATTCCTCCTCATTTGAACAGATCCAGTGTATGCGTAGGGTTTTAATATGTTTTGGGTGGAAGTGTAGCATCGTGTGGTTATCCATGGGTTTACTTTCAGTCTCCCCGATGTAGGGAAGACCACATTGGAAGCACCTGATACAGTAAACTAGGTTGGAGGAGAGGTAGATGAACCTCTGTCTCACCTAGAAGGACAGTTTGGGGCCCGGGATGGAGGTGAGGGGGTGGTGAACTGACAGGTTTTGTATCTTTTCCAGTTGAAGGGAAAGTACCTGGTGTGGCACAAAACAAGGATTGTCTAAGGGAACAGTACTTGCAGAAGGCAGAGAGGGGTGCCCTATCTGCAGGTCCCCCTACACCCACCCCCCAGTCCTGAACTAGGGTTATACCCAAAATATCGACTTCTCCACCTCCTGCTGCTGCCTGACTTACTGTGTTCTTCCAGCATCCTGCCTGTCTACATAAAAATCAACTGACAGAAGTTACTATTATGATATGAGGTAAATTCTCCTGCTTAATTTAAACCAGCAACACAGTAAAGATATATTCTGTGCAGTAATCTCTGAAAATTCAAGAGGCCAAGAACTATTTAAAGTAAAAACTAACAACTTTATTTCTTGAAGTATAACAGAGAATAATTAGCTAATAACTATTTACAACTCCTTCCTCTAATCTATCTTTTACCTTCCCCTTCTACAATACTAGTCCGATAAAACCCCATAATTAAAATTTACAAAACAAAACTTATCTCAAAACCAGGCAGCTGTCAGTTTTCTCTGTATTCCTGTCATTTTTTTCTTCTTCTTGGGATTCTGCTTCAAAGGTTACTGATCGATAAAGGTATCTTTAAGAGAGCTATTTTCAGGCAGTCTTGACATGCTCGTAGCTCGGCAGTTCTCTTCTCAACTGTTCAATTTTCCTCGGTCTTATATTCCCAAAGCAGTAATTGTGTCATTTGCTTTAAGGATTGTCAATACACTAAATTAAAATTGGATTGGAGTTTGGTAATTTGGGGGCATAATTTAAACTGATTTGGCCTAACTCGAATCTGTTTTGCTATTTCCAGGCAACCAGCTACCCTTGCTGCCCCAGTAGCTGGAACACATGTTACAATGAGAACACATATTGAGAACACTTGGTGCTGTCACTGCTAGCTTTTAACTCTCTTAATGGTACAGTACACCCACATCTTCATAACATTACCATCCAGTCTTAGAACCCTATCTCAGTGAGTACTACTGTTTCCTCAGTGTAGGCCAACATTCTCCCATTGTTCAATGTGGGACTGTCACCGACTGGAATGCCTTCAAATGGCTGGCAATGTTCATTTCTACTCAGAACCAGCAAAAGCCACGCAAAAAACGAAAAAAAGTTTTATTTGCTTCTGGGATGGTCACCCACCCCCTTCAGGTCACAGGTTCTGCTCCAGCAGCTGGGACAGTTCCGATACAATATCCCAGGACATGCTCATTCTGAGTAACCTGAATCCTCCTCCACATCCTGACGGGATGTTCAGCCAAGGCCTTGCCCTCTAGAGTTGTTTAGCAGCTGCTGACTCAGGGTTTACAGACAAATCTGCTCCTCTTCCATTTCTCTGCATCTTTGCCGCATCACACCTACAGTGACGATGGCCCTGCTGTAGCTGGATCCATCGGTCATACTCCCAGTGACCCTGGATGACGAATATCCGAAACAAACCAGAACTGGCAGTATTCACACCACTCATTCCTATATCAGCCTTCACACGGTGGGACATGGGGAACTCACAATTTGGTGGCTCATGAAATGTTTCCGCTTGGGACTTTGACATAGAAAGCTCAGTAAATGAATACAGCACAAACTAAGATCCACAAATACAGCAGGCGAACATAACGGCTGTATAATTACGAATACCTTGTCCCCATATCCCCTTATCTCCCTTCACAAAATAAAATCATTACCTACTACAGCACATTAGCTAACACTTATGTTCAAGGAATCAATAGATGCATTGCATTTTGACTTCCAGAAGGCATTCAACAAGGCATCTCACAAAAGGATAAGACATAAGAGTGCATTGTGTTGGAATTAGTAAGTTGGCACAGATAGAGATTTGGCTGATAGGCAGGAAATGGCAAATGGATATTGGATTCCTTTTCAGGTTGGTGACCCATGACTATTGGGTTCCACTGGGACCAACGGTTTACAGTATATATTCATGACTTGAAGGAAGGAGGTGAATGTAATGAGGCCAAATTTACAGAAGACACAAAATTATGTAGAAGGGCAGGCTTCAAGAGGTTTACAGTTTACAGAGAGATATGGATAAGTTCTAAGTAAGTGGGCAAAAAGTTGGAAAATGGAATTTAATGTGGGAAAATTTGAAATTATTCATTTTGGAAGTGAGAACAAAAGAATAAAAAATTACTTAAATGAAGAGAAACTGCAGAAAGCTACAACACAAAAGGTAGCTCAGAGGGCTAGCAAGTAATCAGGAAGGGTAATGGAATGTTGCCTCTTATTTCAAGGGAATTGGAGTATAAAAGTCGGGAAGTCTTACTGCAACTGCACAAGGTGCGAGTGAGGCTGAAACAATTCCACAGACGCCAATATCCCACCACCAAGTGTCCCTTTATTTACACATGGAGAGTCACTGACACTGATCCAGCTCCCTCAGAGCCAACTCTCAGAGTGAACAGAACCCTGACACTCCTGTTTATATCTGTCAGCCAGGGCTCCCTGACTGAACAAGTTTAACAGCCCCAGTCAGGGAACTCCTATTCTATGAGGTCCACCTGGCTGACCTTGATTCATTCACTACAAAGAGCACATCTGGAGTAGCAGTTTGAGTTCCCCAATTAAGGAAAGACATCATTTCATTGGATGCAGTTCAGAAAAGGTTCATGAGGATGATCCCTGTATGGAGGGATTGTCTTATTAGCAAAGGAAAAACAGGTTGGGACCCTACTCCCTGAAGATTATAAGAATGAGAAGTGATCACATTGAGACACAGAGAATTCTTAAGGGGTTTGACAGGGTCAATGCTGAGAGGGTGTTTCCCCTCATGGGAGGGTCAAGGACCAGAGGGCAGAGTCTCAGAATAAAGGGGCACCAGTTTCAGACTGAGATGAGGAGGAATTTCTTCTCCCACAGGGTTGAGAGTCTTTGGAACGTCTTGCCACAGATTGGTGTGGGGACAGAGTCCTTCTGTATATTAAAGGCTGAGATAGAGATGTTCTTGATCTGTTGGGGAACCAGCGTTTACAGGGTAAATGCAGGAAAATGGATGTGAAGAATTTTGGATCAACCATGATCCTACTGAATGGCAGAACAGGATAGAAGGGCCGAATGGCTGACTTCTGTTCCTATTTCTTATGGTCTTAAGGTGAGCGTAAAATAGTTCCAGCCCCTGTTCAGCCTTTGGGGATCTTATATTATCTTTGACTTTGTGACCTGCACATGCCAGTTTTAAGCTCACATATAAATACTGCTGCTTCATACGGATGACTATGATTAATGTGTAATGACCAATGAAATGGTCATGATTGCTTGTGACCAGGATTTATATCCTATACAGGACATTGAACATGTTTGACATGTTTCTCTCTCTCTCTCTTTCTCTCTCTCTGTCTCCCTCTCTTTCTCGCTCTCACTTTCTCTCTTTATAAAAGTTGTTTATCCTTTGATTGAGGCTGATGCTCCAGAATCTCTGGCATGTGGGTGTAGGTTTGCCGGCTGAGCTAGAGGGTTCATTTCCAGACATTTTGTCACCCTACTAGGTAACATCTTCAGTGGGTCTCCAGGCGAAGCACTGATGATAATTCCTGCTTTCTATATATATGTTTGGGTTAGCAATGTCATTTCCTGTGGCGATGTCATTTCCTGTGGTGATGTCATTTCATATGGTGATGTCATTTCCTGTTCTTTTTCTCTCCCCTACATCAAAGACATCTCAGAAATGACTGCCAGATTACTCAGACCCCTTTGCATCATGGTAGCCCACAAACCCACGAACTCACTAAAACAGCAGTTAATGAACTTGAACGACCCTAGGCAGACAACAAGCAAAACTAATGTCATTTACAAAATACCTTGCAAGAACTGTAACAAACACTACATTGGACAAACAGGCAGAAAACTAGCCACCAGGCTACATGAACATCAACTAGCCACAAAATGGCATGACCCACTCTCACTAGTATCCTTACATACTGATAAAGAAGGACACCACTTTGACTAGGACAACACATCCATCCTAGGACAAGTCAAACAGAAACACACACAAGAATTCCCAGAAGCAGCAGGGAGATGGAAGAAAGCATAGGTCGGCAGATTTTGGAAAAGTGTGGACATAGTAGGGTTGATGTAATGGGTGACTTTAACTTTCCCACTATTGATTGGAACCTCCTTCGAGCAGAAGATTTGAATGGAGCTGTTTTTGTAAGGTGTGTTCAGGAGGGTTTCCTAACTTAGTACGTTGACAGGCCGACGAGGGGAGAGGCCATTCTAGACTTGGTGCTCGGAAACGAACCGGGGCAGGTATCAGATCTTGTGGTGGGAGAGCATTTTGGTGATAGTGACCACATTCTACATAGCTATGGAGAATGAGAGGATTAGGCAAAATGGAAGGATATTTAATTGGGAGAAGAGGAAACAATGATGCGATTAGACATGAGTTAGGAAGCATGGACTGGGAGCAATGTTTCCATGGTAAAGGCACTGTAGACATGTGGAGACTGTTTAAGGAACAGTTGTTGCAAGTGATGAATAAATATGTCCCTCTGAGACAGGCAAGAAGGGGTAAGATAAAGGAACCTTGGATGATGAGAGCGGTGGAGCATCTCGTCAAAAGGAAGAAGGTAGCTTACATAAGGTGGAGGAAGCTAGGGTCAAGCTCAGTTCGAGAGGATTACAGGCAGGCGAGGAAGGAGCTCAAAAATGGTCTGAGGAGAGCCAGGAAGGAGCACGAGAAAGGCTTGGCAGAACGGATTAGGGAGAACACAAAGGCATTTTACATTTATGTGAGGAATAAGAGAATGGTCAAAGAAAGAGTAGGGCCGACCAGGGATAGCATGGGGAATTTGTGTGTGGAGTCTGAGGAGGTAGGGGAAGCCCTAAATGAGTTTTTTACATCTGTCTTTACTAAAGAAATGAACTTTGTAGTGAATGAAACCTTTGAAGAGCAGGTGTGAATGCTGGAATGGATAGAGATACAGGAAGCTGATGTGCTGAAAATTTTGTCAAACATTAAGATTGACAAGTCACCAGGCCCAGACCAGATTTGTCCTCGGCTGCTTTGGGAAACGAAAAATGCGATTGCTTCGCCACTTGTGAAGATCTTTGCATCCTCGCTCTCCACTGGAGTTGTACCTGAAGACTGGAGAGAGGCAAATGTAATTCCTCTCCAAGAAAGGAAATAGGGAAATCCCCGGCAATTACAGACCAGTCAGTCTCACGTCTGTCATCTGCAAGGTGTTAGAAAGGATTCTGAGGGATGTGATTTATGACCATCTGGAAGAGCATGGCTTGATTAAATGCAGTCAACACGGCTTTGTGAGGGGCAGATCATGCCTCACAAACCTTATCAACTTCTTTGAGGATGTGACTAGAAAAGTCGAGCTGTGGATGTGGTGTATTTGGACTTCAGCAAGGCACTTGATAAGGTTCCCCATGGTAGGCTCGTTCAGAAGGTCAGGAGGAATGGGATTCAGGGGAACTTAGCTGTTTGGATACAGAATTGGCTGGCCAACAGAAGACAGCGAGTGGTAGTAGAAGGAAAATATTCTGCCTGGAAGTCAGTGGTGAGTGGTGTTTCACAGGGCTCTGTCCTTGGGCCTCTACTATTTGTAATTGTTATTAATGACTTGGATGAGGGGATTGAAGGATGGGTCAGCAAGTTTGTAGACGACACAAAGGTTGGAGGTGTCGTTGACAATATAGAGGGCTGTTATAGGCAGCAGCGGGACATTGACAGGATGCAGAGATGGGCTGAGAGGTGGCAGATGGAATTCAACCTGGATAAATGCGAGGTGATGCATTTTGGAAGGTCGAATTTGAAAGCTGAGTACAGGATTAAGGATAAGATTCTTGGCAGTGTGGAGGAACAGAGGGATCTTGGTGTGCAGGTACATAGATCCCTTAAAATGACCACCCAAGTGGATAGGGTTGTTAAGAAAGCATATGGTGTTTTGGCTTTCATAAACTGGGGGATTGAGTTTAAGAGTCATGAGATCTTGTTGCAGCTCTATAAAACTTTGGTGAAACCACATTTGGAATACTGCGTCCAGTTCTGGTTGCCCTGTTACAGGAAAGATGTGGATGCTTTGGAGAGGGTTCAGAGGTGGTATACCAGGATGCTGCCTGGACTGGAGCGCTTATCTTATGAAGAGAGGTTGACTGAGTTCAGACTGTTTTTATTGGAGAAAAGAAGGAGGAGAGGGGACCTAATTGAGGTATACAAGATAATGAGAGGCATAGATAGAGTCGATAACCAGAGACTATTTCCCAGGGCAGAAATGGCTAACAAGAGGGGTCATAGTTTTAAGCTGGTTGGAGGAAAGTATAGAGGGGATGTCAGAGGCGGGTTCTTTACACAGAGAGTTGTGAGAGCATGGAATGCGTTGCCAGCAGCAGTTGTGGAAGCAAGGTCATTGGGGACATTTAAGAGACTGCTGGACATGCAAATGGTCACAGACATTTGAGGGTGCATACATGAGGATCCAATGGTCGGCACAACACCGTGGGCTGAAGGGCCTGTTCTGTGCTGTACTGTTCTATGTTCTATGTTCTAAACTGAGATTGTTCGCAATAGACAAGGAAGATTGAGGGGAGATTTGTTGGACATGTTCAAGATCATGAGGTGGCTGGACAAAATAGATAAACTAATGAAGGGAAGGATCGAGAAGCAGAGGATACTGATAGCTAAAAGATGATACGAGAGAAAATGTCATTCAGCAGCGAGGGGTTAGGATCTGGAAAGCAGCCTGAGGGTCTGTTGAAAGCAATTTAAATAATGGCTTCCATGAGGGGCTTAGGTAAACACCTAAACAGAAATGAAAAGCAGGGCAATGTGGGAAGGAACATAAATTGTGCTTGCAGAGTGCCAATGGACTGAATGGTCTCCATTTGTACCAATTCTATGATTGGTTAGAAATGCAAGCTCTACTTCCCCTCCCACAAACTCATGATTTCAAACCTTCCAATCCCTTTCCTTCGCTTTCCTCCCTCCCTGTCATTCACCTTTCCCCAGCTCTGATCCTCACAATTGCTTCCTGAGACCTGTCCTTCACCTTCCCCCTCCCCTAAACCCTGCTGTGCTTTCACTTCAAACCCCTTCCCTTCAGCACCCTCTCCCCCCAACTTCCAGCAGCCTGAAGCTAATGTTATTGCTGTTTGTGCAATCGAATTCTCAGTAATCAGGCCCAGTGACATATCACTATAGAAACACTATACAGGGCGAAAGCTGCCACCTGTGTTAATGTTGCTTAACAGTCTTCATATTTTCCTGAGAATAAGCATCAGTATGACGGTGTAAACACTGCTGTGTAAACACTCAGCACCATGAGGCGTCCAGGTTCCCCTCTTTTCAAAATACCCCTTCACAATTCCCTAGCAACAGGATCTATTCCATGTGGCGACAGCGTTTAAAGGTCGTCACCAGTTTAGAGTCTGCAGACAGACACTGCACTTAGGGATTCCAGCCTGAAGCCAGTGTGACTACCAGTCATACATCTCTGAGGAAGCTTCGGTCTGAATTATTTTGCGGCTTTGGAGACCCTGAGATCCGTGTGGAAAGGAAGGGCCTGACAACCTGCACTTGCTGGTGGAGGGCTGCCTGAGTGATTTACCTGTGAATTGCCTCCTCTATGGTCAGTTGTGGGACGGATTAAGAATCCTGATGTTGCCGTCCCTGTACTGTTCTACTGACCACTGTCCAGCCCACCCCACCCTGAAAACTGTCCGAAACTACTAATCAGGGAAAGGCAGGGAGCCAGTGGATTAACCAACAACTATCAACACGCTTACTGAATCACATACTGCAGATGGAGGCTATTCTGCCCATTGTGTCTATGCTGGTCCTTTGAAAGAACTAGCCAATGAATCTCCTTCTGCTCTTTCCCTACAATCCCAGAAATGTTTTCTTTCACCCATTTCTCTAATTTCCTTTGAAAGGGAAGTTTCAATCTGCTCGCACTGACCAGTGCCTTCCTCACCATGCCTGAACTCGCTGCATTAAAAAATTATCCTGTCTTCCCCACTTTCTATTGCCTTGAACCTGTCAGCTTGGTTACTGATCCTCCAATCACTGGACATCGTTTGTCCCCTTGCAAACCATTCATGAGTTTTAATGTTTCCATTAAATATCCTCTTTCCACAAATCAATCATTCCGACAGGAAGGGAGATTTGACAGCAGCATGGAGCATGAAGCAGCTTTGAGCTGTCTGCACTGCAGACTGTAAACAGAGTGAATCAACCTGCTGAACTAATCCTGCTCATTGCTACAGCTCAATACATATTTGCCACTGGCTTTGATGCATCATGTTGCAGCATGAAATCTGTATTGTGAACAAATGGCTCAGGCCCCCTTTACAAGATTTCCGATCAGGCCAAACATTATAATGCGTGGAATTGTGGAACACTGATCAGCGAAATGAAGATTGCAGTAGTTTGGTACCCAGCACCATTTCTATATTACCATAAAACCCATCTGGTTTACACCTGTTCTTTAGGGAAGTAAACTGCCATCCTTACCTGGTCTGGTCCAGATGTGACTCCAGACCCACAGCAATGTGGGTGATTCTTCACTGCCCTCTGGAACGGGTAACAAATGCTGGCCTAGCCAGCAACACCCTCATCCTGTGAATGACTTTTAAAAGAAAAATAAATCAGATGTAGGAGCAGAAGTGAGTCATTCGGGTCATCGAGTCGACAGTGCTGTGAAATGAGATTACAGTCGATCTGACAGTCTTCACCTTCACTCTCTTGCCTTTTCCCTTTGACTCCCTTACAGACTGAACATCTGTCTATCTCAGCCTTGAATATACTTAATGACCCAACCTCAACAAAGCTCTGTGGTAAAGAATTCCACAGATTCACTGCCCTCTGAGAGAAATATTTCCCCCTCATTTCCATCGTAAATATGTGACTCCTTGTTTAGAGATAATGTGCTCTGGTCCTAGACTCTCCCACAAGGGGAAACACCCTCTCTACATCCACTCTGACACTTGTATGTTTCAGTAAGGACAGCTCTATTCTCAATGACTGGGCAAGGTAGGGTGGGTGAAGGATGCATGAGCATTCAGGTAAGCTCAAAATGAGTGAGCTCTAAGAGAGCAAGTGAACAGGCGAGAGATGCAATCTGGTCCAGTCAATGAGCTGAGTGCGGGTAGCTGAATGCATAGTGTCTTTGCTGGGAGTTGCCTGAGGTACAGCAATAAAATACAAAAGCATCCTTTCAGTGGGTCAGAGATGTGCCATGAGATTTCTTAGAGGCTGGTACATCCGTAGGTGTAGGGTGCATGTGGCTGGTGCCCGAGGGTGTGCCCTGAAATGCTTGTGCCTGATGTCCAACATGGAGGTCCTCTGAAGCAGACAGTGAGCTAGTGTTGACAGATTCCAGTTGTTCTTACTTCCGTGTCAAGAATTTCTGATATTTATTTGCTTGTGGTGGGTGATGGGATAAGATGCTGCTTATGCAGAAGGCCAGATATGCAGTCAATAACATCATTAATGAGCAATAATTCCCCTTCATCAGCAACTCATCGCTCTCCAGTGAGAACCTCAACTCAGTGCCTGGAATTTAGTTCAAACATGAAGCGAGTTTGTTCCTAGTGTTGAGTTGGGCCTCACTAGACTTCTCACATGTTTTGGCCACATTTCTCACCATCGCTTGTGTAGTATAGGGCCCGATAAGATTCTGCCCAGTGGGAAAATATGCAAACTAGAAAATAGAATTTAGTCCACTTATAGTTAAAATCTTATATGAAAGCAGCAAAACGGATTTTCTCAAGTGCCACAACACTTCTATATAATTACAGGCTGAAAACCAGTCTCTGGGTTATTCTTGCTTCTAGCTCATGTTCAACACGATTATCCTACAATTAAGAAATGTAATAGCTATTATTGATGAAACTAAATGGTTCAATGTCAAAAGTACAGCTGTGGCTATTTTCACTTTGGATTGATGGTGTCTGTGAAATGGCTGTGTTGGCCTCAAACATTATTCCTAATGCCTGGTTACAACCATTCACCACATACCCCTCCACCCCCGGGCCACTGTCAAGCATTATGAAGACATTAAGAGGATGATGCCATTCTATCCCTCGAGCCTGTTCCATCATTCCGTTAAAGCCACATGAGGAGTTACTACCATAGGTAACACCAAAGCTGCCTAAAGAGTGGTTTGTAAGGAGAATCTTCAAGATGGATGAAGTGTTTGAGAGAATAAGATGTCTATAATATAAGAACCAAAAGGAAATTTCACTGATTCAGGTCCAAGTGAGCAAGTGCATTTTTCTTCACTTGAATATCAATGCCACTAGCAAGGACAGTATTTATTGTCCAGAAGGCAATTGAGAGTTAATTATGGGTGCTATGGGTCTGGAGTCACATGTAACTGACAGTAGATTTCCTTCCATAAAGCACATTGGTAAACCAGATGGGTTTTTATGAAAATTGCCAATGGTTACATGGTTGCCATTAATCTAGTTTTTGTTTCATTCTAGAATTTTAATTGAATTTAAATGGCATCAGTTGCCCTGATGGGAATTGAACACTTATCTCCAAACACTAGGCAGTTACCCAAGATTACTAGTTCAGTGACATTACCACAACATCACCATCTCCTCACAATGGCTGCTAATGGTGGGAGGAAGGAAATCAAGGATACACAAGGAACCAATCTATGACAGGATCCCTGGTCAAAACCCTTAAGGATCAGTGCAGCAAGAGGAAGATAATCCATTACAGACAATTCTCTTGCTCTATCAGGAGTGATAGGAATGGAGCCTAACAAGGTCAGGTACATTTAGTTCGATGATCATGGAGAGTAATTGGTGGAGGATGAGACTGTCAACATACTAAAACATTCTGAGAGGCTTCAATGGTTTAATCCACTTACTAGCCATATGCTGCCATCTCTGTTCCTCCAACATAGCTTTCAACCCCCCTTTCCTTCCTTACCACTGTAATGGCCCATGTTAGACCAGATTTTGATGTTAGAGTGAGTCATTTCCTTGTTACGTCATCATAGAAAAGCAGTCCAAATGAAAAGGTGTAATATCAAGGCTGAGAAAAGATTGTGAGGTAAGTGACTGGAGATGAAATGGCTGTGTTCACTTCCAAATTTAGGCTCTTAGCTCTTAGTCCATTTTAAGGCAAGTGCAACAAGATAGAGTTGTAGAGTCATAGAGCTGTGCAGCATGGTAACAGACCCTATAGTCCAACTCATCCATGCCAACCAGATATCCTAAATTAATCTAGTCCCATTGCCAGCATTTGGCCCATATCCCTCTCAACTGTTTCTATTTATTTACCCATCCAGAATCCACCTGAATGTTGTAACTGTATTAACCTTCATCGCTCCCTCTGGCAGGTCATTCCATATACACACCATTCTCTGCATGAAAATGTTGCCCCTTAGGTCCTTTTAAATCTTTCTCCTATCACTTTAAACCTGTGTGCTCTAATTTTGTACTTCCCCACCTATCTGGGGAAAATAAATTACCTTGACTATTCATATTATTTATGACCCTCATGTTTTTATAAATCCCTCAGCCTCCAACGCTTCAGAGAAAACAGCCCCTATAGCTCAAACCCCCATGGCAACATCCTTATAAATCTTTTCTGAACCCTTTCAAGTTTCACGAAATCCTTCCTATGGCAGGGAGACCAGAATTGAATGTAGTATTCCAGAAGTATTGCCGAATAAATGTCCAGTACTGCTGCAGCATGATCTCCCAATTCCTATACTCATTGCACTGATTAATAAAGGCTAGCAGACTAAATGCCTTCTTCACTATCCTATCTAGTTGTGCCTCCACTTTCAATGAACTCTGAACCTGCACTCCAAGGTCTCTTTGTTCAACAACACCTCCAGGACCTTACCATTAAGTTAAGTGCTGCCCTGATTTGCCTTTCCTAATCGCAGCACCTCACGTTTATCTAAATTAAACTCCATCTGTCATTCCTTGGCTGATCTGATCAAGATCCCATTGTACTCTGAGATAACCTTCTTTGCTGTCCACTACACCTCCAATTTTGCTGTCATCTGCAAACTTACTTGAGAAATGATTTCCTCAGTATGTTGTTGTGAGATGGTGCGTGCAAATTCAACTTTCAAAAGGGAATTGGATAAATACTTTAAGGAAAGAAAAAAAGAAGAATTAAGCAAGAAAATAAAGAATTGTATTTATATGGGATAAAATCAGGGGAATGAAACAAATTGAGTAGATCTTTCAAAGAGGCATGATGAGCTTAATGGTCTCCTGCTATATCACATCACTTTCTGATTGGAAAGGAAGGTGAGTGTTAGGGAGGGGACTGGAGAACCACAAACATTCAAGAAAAGGTGTAGAAATAAACCCAACAAATCGGGAGGAAACTTCTGAAAACAATGATTCAGGAGAAAATTAATAGTAACGTGGACAAACACAGATTAATTACGAAAATGCCAGCATGGATTTTTTTAAGTGGAAGTTGTGTGTAATTAATTTGCTCGTGTATTTTGAAGAGGTAACAGGGAAGATTGATCAGGGGAACACTGTTGATGTAATGTATATGGATCTCTAAAGGTATTTGATACAGTGATAAATAGCAGACTTGTGTTCAGGTTGTGTTCAGACGTGATTGACGATGCCCTCCACCGCATCTCCTCCACTTCCCGCTCCTCCGCCCTTGAGCCCCGCTCCTCCAACCGCCACCAAGGCAGAACCCCACTGGTTCTCACCTACCACCCCACCAACCTCCGCATACAACGTATCATCCGCCGTCATTTCCGCCACCTCCAAACGGACCCCACCACCAAGGATATATTTCCCTCCCCTCCCCTATCAGCGTTCCGCAAGGACCACTCCCTTCATGACTCCCTCGTCAGATCCACACCCCCCACCAACCCAACCTCCACCCCCGGCACTTTCCCCTGCAACCGCAGGAAATGTAAAACTTGCGCCCACACCTCCACACTCACTTCCCTCCAAGGCCCCAAGGGATCCTTCCATATCCACCACAAGTTCACCTGTACCTCCACACACATCATCTATTGCATCCGCTGCACCCGATGTGGCCTCCTCTATATTGGGGAGACAGGCCGCTTACTTGCGGAACGCTTCAGAGAACACCTCTGGGCCACCCGGACCAACCAACCCAACCGCCCCGTGGCTCAACACTTTAACTCTCCCTCCCACTCCACCGAGGACATGCAGGTCCTTGGACTCCTCCACCGGCAGAACATAACAACACGACGGCTGGAGGAGGAGCGCCTCATCTTCCGCCTGGGAACCCTCCAACCACAAGGTATGAATTCAGATTTCTCCAGTTTCCTCATTTCCCCTCCCCCCACCTTGTCTCAGTCGGTTCCCTCAACTCAGCACCGCCCTCCTAACCTGCAATCTCCTTCCTGACCTCTCCGCCCCCACCCCACTCCGGCCTATCACCCTCACCTTGACCTCCTTCCACCTATCCCACCTCCATTGCCCCTCCCCCAAGTCCCTCCTCCCTACCTTTTATCTTAGCCTGCTTGGCTACTCTCTCTCATTCCTGATGAAGGGCTTATGCTCGAAACGTCGAATTCCCTATTCCTGAGATGCTGCCTGGCCTGCTGTGCTTTGACCAGCAACACATTTTCAGCTGTGATCTCCAGCATCTGCAGACCTCATTTTTTACTCCAGGTTTATAACTCACCAAATAAAGGGCACAGCAACATTAAGGATATGAAATTGCTTATGAAAAATGTTGTGTGTTAGGAAACAGTGAGTCATGGTCAATGGGTATTTCTTAGGCTAGGAAAGGCTGAGAACAGAGAATATAAAACGTAGAGCATTACAGCGCAGTACAGGCCCTTCGGATCTCGATGTTTTTCCAACCTGTGGAACCAATCAGAGATCTATCTATCCTACACAATTCCATTTTCATCCATATGTCTATCCAATGACCATTTTAATGCCCTTAAAGTTGGTGAGTCTACTACTGTCGGAGGCAGTGTGCTCCATGCTCATACTACTCTTTGTGTAAAGAAACTGCCCCTGACATCTGTCCTATATCTATCACCCTTTATTTTAAAATTATGTCCCCTTATGCTAGCCATTGCCATCCAAGGAAAAATGCTCTCACAGTCCACCCTATCCGACCCTCTGATTATATGGCATGTCTCAATTAAGTCACCTCTCAACCTTCTTCTCTCCATGGAAAACAACCTCAAGGCCCTCTGCCTTTCCTTGTAAGACCTCCCCTCCATACCAGGCAACATCCTAGTAAATCTCCTCTGAACCCTTTCCAAAGCTTCCACATCCTTCCTATAATACGGTGACCAGAACTGTACACAGTACTCCAAGTGTGGCCACATGTTTTGTACAGCTGCAACATGATCTCAGGCTCTGAAACATAATCCCTCTACTAATAAAAGCTAGCAAACTGTATGCCTTCTTAACAATCTATCAACCTGGGTGGCAACTTTCAGGAATCTATGTACATGGACACCGAGATCTCTCTGCTCATCCACACTACCAAGAATCTTACCATTAACCCAGTACTCTGCATTCTTGTTGTTCCTTCCAAAGTGACTCACCTCACACTTTTACACATTAGACTCTATTTGCTATCTCTCAGACCAACTCTGCAGCTAATCTATGTCTCTCTGCAACCTACGACATCCTTCTGCACTATCCATAACTCCACCGATCTTAGCGGCTTCCACAAGTTTACTAACCCATCCTTCAGGGAGAAAGTAAGGTCTGCAGATGCTGGAGATCAGAGCTGAAAATGTGTTGCTGGAAAAGCGCAGCAGGTCAGGCAGCATCCAAGGAACAGGAAATTCGACGTTTCGGGCATAAGCATCATTCCTGAAGAAGGGCTTATGCCCGAAACGTCGAATTTCCTGTTCCTTGGATGCTGTCTGACCTGCTGCGCTTTTCCAGCAACACATTTTCAGCTCTAACCCATCCCTCATCCAGGTCATTTATAAAAATGTCAAACAGCAGTGGACCCAAAACAGATCCTTGCAGTACACCATTAGTAACTAAACTTCAGGATGAATATTTCCCGTCAACCACCACCCTCTGTCTATTTTCAGCTAACCAATTTCTAATCCAAACTGCTAAATCACCCTCAATCCCATGGCTCTGTATTTTGTACAATAGCCTACCATGGGGAACCTTATCAAATGCCTTACTGAAACCCAATTACACCACATCCACCACTTTACCCTCATCCACCTGTTTGGTCATCTTCTCAAAGAACTTAATAAGGTTTGTGAGGCACAACCTACCCTTCACAAAACTGTGTTGACTATCCCTAATCAACTTATTCCTTTCTAGATGATTATAAATCCTATTTCTTATAATCCTTTCCAACACTTTGACCATAACTGAAGTAAGGCTCACTGGTCTATAATTACCAGGGTTGTCTCTACTCCCCTTCTTGAACAAGAGAAAAATATTTGCTATCCTCCAGTCTTCTAGCACTATTCCTGTAGACAATGATGACATAAAGATCAAAGCCAAGCACTCAGCAATCTCTTCCCTGGCTTTCTAGAGAATCCTAGGATAAATCCCATCTGGCTCAATGGACTTATCTATTTTTATTTTCCAGAACTGCTAACACCTCCTCCTTGTACCTCAATCCCATCTCGTGTAGTAGCCTGTATCTCAATATTCTCCTCGACAACATTGCCTCTTTCCCGTGTGAATACTGATGAAAAATATTCATTTAGCATTTACATTTTCTCCTCTGACTCCATGCACAACTTCCCACTACTATCCTCAACTGACCCTAATCTCACTCTCATCACTCTTTTATTCCTGATATGTCTATAGAAAGCCTTAGGGTTTTCCTTGATCCTGTCCGCCAATGACTTCTCATGTCCCTTCCTGGCTCTGCTTAACTCTTTCTTTAAGTCTTTAGTTTGTAGTGAGTTCCCCAAGGGTTGATTGTCGGAGGTTGGCTTTTTTTTTGCTATTATGTTAATTAGATTTGGACCTTGGTGTGCAAGTCACAATTTCAAACTTTACCCATGAAATGAAATTCGGAAGGATTGTAAACTGTAAGAGGATCATATAGACCTTCAAAAGGACACAGACAAGTTGTTGGAATAATGGACAGGGGGCAGATAAAGTCTAATGTCAAGAAATTTAAAGAGATTCATTTCTGAATCATTTAAGACCAAGACGAGGAGGAATTTATTCTGTCAGGATGTTGTGAGTCTTTGGAACTCCTTGCAACAGAGAGCTGTGGGGGCAGAGTCCCAGTGTGTATTTAAGACTGAGATAGATAGATCCTTGATCATTTGGGAAATCGAAGTATTTGGAAAGGGCAGGAAAGCTGATGTTAGAAATATCAGATCAGCCATAACCCTACTGAATGATGGAGCAGGCTCAGAAGCCTGATGGCCTATTCCTGCTCCTAGTTCTTCTCGTTTTATGTAGAAAGAACATGCAGACACTATATAAAATAAAGGTTATGACTCTATAGGGGGACTGGAGCAGCTAGATCTAGATATATATGTGTATAACTCATTAAAGGTTGCAGATCAGTTTGAGAGAATAGTTAATCGTCTTTAGATTTATTAATAAATACATTGACCACAAGAGCAAAGAGATTATGCAGAACCTGTATCAGACACCAGTTCAGCCTCAGCTGGACAATCACACCCAGTTCTGGGTGTTACACTTTAAGAAGGATGTGAGGGTTTAGGAGAGTGTGCAGTAAAGAATGAAGAGCATGGTTCCAGGATTGAGGTACTTCAGTTCTGAAGGTACATTAGGAAAGTCAGGGATTGATGGGCTTGAGAAAGAGAAGGCTGAGAGAAGAACTGATTGGATGTATTCAAAATCATGTAGAATCTGGACAGAGTAAATAGGGAGAAATAGTCCCCTCTTGACGGGGCTTGACAATGAGATAGCAGATTTAAAGTATTGGCAAAAATGAAATGAGAAAAGACGTTTCACTCAGAGTGTTACAAGGGGACATAAATTTAAGGTAAACGGTGGAAGGTATGGGGGGATGTCAGGGGTAGGTTCTTTACCCAGAGAGTGGTGGGGGCATGGAATGCGCTGCCTATGGGGGTGGCAGAGTCAGAATCATTGGTGACCTTTAAGCAGCAATTGGATAGGTACATGGATAGGTACTTAAGCTAGGAGAAATGTTCGGCACAACATCGTGGGCCGAAGGGCCTGTTCTGTGCTGTATTGTTCTATGTTCTATGTTCTACTCAGCAGTTAGGCAAAGTCTGAAATGCAATTCCTGAGAGTATGGTGATAGTAGATTCAATCAAACAATCAATCATTTCAAAGGAAATTAGATTGTCGTCTGAAATGTGCGAGTCTTGGAGAGAAGACAAGGGAATGGCACCAAGTGTGATGCTCGTTCGGATAACTGGTCTGGACTTGATAGCTGAATGGATTCCATCCGGCTTTAACCATTCTCTGATATTGTGATATGAGGAACAACATAGACCCAGATATTTCAATGGTCAGATGTCATTATAGAAATACAGATTGGAGAAGGAGCACAATGGGACCATGCAGAATCCCCAACACTGCTGTATCTGTGAGACTTGTCTGGAGAATTGAATTGTCTAATGGGAAGTTCCCTTGCATCTGAGACCCTCCAATGAAGCCTTTCAAAGTCGGAGAATTCAGGAGCTCCCATTCACTTCGGCTCAGTGGTTCCACAGGAACAGTTAGAGAATTAAATCTAACTCCTGGGTAACTACTAAACCAAATCTTTGACTCATTACTGACCTCAGCAACACCCCCATGAACCCAGCAACACCCCCATGAACCCAGCAACACTCCCATAACCCCAGCAGCACCCCAGACCCTACATACTTCTACCTGCTGGCTCTGAATCCCCCAGCCCTGATGGACCCAACTCCCTTTTCTCCCTTTCCAGACCTGATTCGACATCCTCCAAACCCATTCCAATACCCACACTGAGACAACACATCCCCAGTCCCAACCGAATACCCCCTCCGTACAGCCCCAATCAGAGACCCCTCCCCCAACTGTCTCAACTGTCGTAAGCACTCACCTGGCCTGACAAGTTCACATCAGGAAGTCATAGTCCAGAACCTCCTTGTAAGTGGTGGCATTTTAATTCTATCAGTGTCAGAATACCTGGGCCATTTGGCACAATTTGTAGCTATTCAGCTCAGATGTTTCCAGGGGTTTTAGAGGCTTTGAAGATGTGAGTGCTGTGATTAAGCAGAGGCTGAAATTGTCTGCAAGGATGAATCTGCCACACGTTGCTCTCTTGATGCAGGCGACAATAACTATTTCTGTCTCAGATCCTGATGGTCTCTTGGACAAGATCTAGATTGACAATAAATAACTCACTGAAATAAGGTAAGGACAAGGGAAAGGTTGGTGACAGTTTATGACACTCCCCTCAGAGTGATAATATTAAAACAATGAATGATGTTTTTAATCAAGCAATGGATAAAATGTATCAGACACTGAGTGTATGAGCTTCACTTTCAGAATTTCTTCAGAATGATCACATTTATATGAAATCTTAACAAAGTTTGCACATCGTCCTGTTCAATTTTGTCTATTTACTGAATTACTTTGAATATTTCTGCTCTGAGGGAGTCATGAGGGTCACCTATTGTGACATATTTATATCCATGAGAGATCAAATGTAATTAGTGCAAGGGTCTGATGCAGGGGACCCTGGCTGGGAACAGGCTGATAAGACTTAATCCTCCCTTTCAGAGGAAGTGCTGCATCGTGGGAGATGCTGTCTTTCGATGAGAAGCTAATCCAAGGCCCAGTCTGCCCTCTCCAGACAGTGTAAAAAATCCCAATGTGCTACTCAAGGCAGAGCTAAAAGGTTCTCCCCAGTGTCCTGACCAAAACCTATCCCTCAATCAACAATACAAAATCAGATTATCCAAATTATTTATCGCTCTTTGTGGGATCTTGCTGTGCTCAGACTGATAGCAGCATTTCCTCCATTACTACAGCTTGAAAGTACTTTGTTGGCTGTGAAGTGGTTTGGAATGTACTGAGATCTTGAAAGGCACTATAGAAATGCAGTTCCTCCCTAGCTCTGCAACCCCTACAATTCCACAATCCTCTGAGGTCTCTGTGCTCCTCCGACTGTGATTTCTGAAGGAACTTTGATTAGAATCGCTCCACGGTAGAATTGCCTGGGTCCTGAGCTGCCTTTCTCTCTGAGCCTCTCTTCCTCGCCCTTTCTCCTCCTTGAAGACAATCCTTGCAACCCACCCCTAACCAATCCATATTGTCAGCTCTCCACCTCTCTCCTTCTGTGGCTCAGTGCTGAATTGTATTCAATAACTCTGCTACAAAGCACCTCGAGATGCTAATGGTATCACTGAAATGCAAATTGTTGCTGCTTCCTCTCTGAAAGTGTCACAAATAAGCACGTCCTTCGGGGCAGCAGAGGAAGTCAGGAGGTTCTAATTAATTCATTGCTCCCAAATTAACCAGGTTCTCCCTTTCCCACGATTGTGACGGTGTTCAGTTTCCCATTTCCAATGTGTTCAATCTATTATTGTGTGAGTGCTGCAGTGGGAGTCATTGAGGAGATCCAGAAATAAAGACTGCATCTGTCACAACTGAAAGAGCACCAGCTCTTCACACTAATCCCACTGATCCCTGTCAAATCTCAGCCAAACCACAGATCCATTTTATTCTCAGAATTATATGTGTATTAGCAGGCAGGATGCTGCCTGACCTGCTGTGGTTTTCCAGCATCACACTCTTGACTCTAGTCGCCACACAATGCAGAATCTGATTTGGTTTTATTGTCCACTCTAGGGATTTTGTCAAGGCCACATTATACTTCCCCTGTCTGGCTGCCTTTAAGAAGAAATGGGAATGGCAACAGGCCATTTGGCCCCTTCAGTCAACCAGAGGGTACTGTGTCATCGCTCATTTGCATTCTGGGAAAAGACTTTGCAGTCAATGCAGGAATGAATTGTAGTGTGGAAGAACCTGCCGTTAAGAAAAGTTAGCCTCAAACACTACATTATTGTTGTGTTTCCATTCCTCCCTCTTTCTCTATCCAAACAAAAGGGAGAGGCAAGGATCAGAGGAGACAGCACGTTGCGCGAGGAAGGTTGGCAGTGAGAGTTCCAGCAGGTAAAGGAGCACAAAACTAAACAACTTCTAGAAACGGTTGTTGGTGAGCAGCAGGTAGGTTTTGAGCATTTGACATGGGAAGGATTCATTAAGTTAAAGGGGTAAGATATGGCAGGACAGCTCCAAATCGTAGTCTGCTCTTCTTGCTCAATGTGGGAAGCCGAGCACATTTTCAGAAGGGTCTCCAGCTGCAGCTCCTAGAAACCTGAATTTTGGAGTTGGAGCAGCAGCTGGGGATGCTGTAGAGCACTCGCAAAGCGGAGATTGTTGTGGATAGCACATACAGAGAGATGCTCACGCCACAGACTCCAACTCCTCAGGCAGGAAGGGAGTGGGTGACCAGGCAGAGCAGGAGAGCTAAGAGGGTAGTGCAGGAATCTCCAGTGGCAAAATGGATATACCATTTTGGACACTGTTGAGGGGAATGGTCTCTCGAGGATAACAGCTGCTTCAGAGGGAGGGAGGAATAGGTAAAGAAATGCTTAGTTTTAGGGGAATCGTAACGGGAAAGGTAGGCATTTCTATGGCCGCAAACGAGTGTCCAGGATGGTGTGATGCTAGGGTCTGCTAAGTCTCGGAGAGGTTTCAGGACATTCTGAAGGGGGAAGGGCAAACAGGCAATGGTCATGGTACATGTTGGTTCTAATAACATAGGGGGAAAAAGGGATGAGGTCCTAAAAGCAGAATGTAGAGAACTGGGAAGAAAGTTGAAACGTGGGACCTCAGGATAGTAGTACTAGTGCTGCAAGCTAGTCAGAGTAGAAAGAGCAGGATATATGTAGGATGAACACATGGCTGAAAAGATGATGTGAGGGGGAAGATTTCAGATTCGTGGGACTGGTTCTGGGGGAGGTCAGACCCATGCAAACCGAATGAGTTACACCAGTACAGAACCGGGACTGATGTCCTTGGAGGGTTACTTGGTAAAGTGGTTGGGGAGGGTTTAAACTAGTGTGGCAGTGGGGTGGGAAGCAGAGGAGGAGGGCAGTAGATGCAGAAATTGAGGGAGAGGTAGAAACCAAGGCAAACATGACTAAGAACAAGAACAGCTGAAAATGTGTTGCTGGTTAAAGCATAGCAGGTCAGGCAGCATCTCAGGAATAGGGAATTCGACGTTTCGAGCATGAGCCCTTCATCAGGAATGAGAGAGAGTAGCCAAGCAGGCTAAGATAAAAGGTAGGGAGGAGGGACTTGGGGGAGGGGCGATGGAGGTGGGATAGGTGGAAGGAGGTCAAGGTGAGGGTGATAGGCCGGAGTGGGGTGGGGGCGGAGAGGTCAGTAAGGAGATTGCAGGTTAGGAGGGCGGTGCTGAGTTGAGCGAACCGACTGAGACAAGGTGGGGGGAGGGGAAATGAGGAAACTGGAGAAATCTGAATTCATACCTTGTGGTTGGAGGGTTCCCAGGCGGAAGATGAGGCGCTCCTCCTCCAGCTGTCGTGTTGTTATGTTCTGCCGGTGGAGGAGTCCAAGGACCTGCATGTCCTCGGTGGAGTGGGAGGGAGAGTTAAAGTGTTGAGCCACGGGGTGGTTGGGTTGGTTGGTCCGGGCGGCCCAGAGGTGATCTCTGAAGCGTTCCGCAAGTAAGCGGCCTGTCTCCCCAATATAGAGGAGGCCGCATCGGGTGCAGCGGATGCAATAGATGACGTGTGTGGAGGTACAGGTGAACTTGTGGCGGATATGGAAGGATCCCTTGGGGCCTTGGAGGGAAGTGAGTGTGGAGGTGTGGGCGCAAGTTTTACATTTCCTGCAGTTGCAGGGGAAGGTGCCGGGGGGTGGAGGTTGGGTTGGTGGGGGGTGTGGATCTGATGAGGGAGTCACGAAGGGAGTGGTCCTTGCGGAACGCTGATAGGGGAGGGGAGGGAAATATATCCTTGGTGGTGGGGTCCGTTTGGAGGTGGCGGAAATGACGGCGGATGATACGTTGTATGCGGAGGTTGGTGGGGTGGTAGGTGAGAACCAGTGGGGTTCTGTCTTGGTGGCGGTTGGAGGAGCGGGGCTCAAGGGCGGAGGAGCGGGAAGTGGAGGAGATGCGGTGGAGGGCATCGTCGATCACGTCTGGGGGGAATCTGCGGTCCTTGAAGAAGGAGGCCATCTGGGCTGTGCGGTGTTGGAACTGGTCCTCCTGGGAGCAGATGCGGCGGAGACGAAGGAATTGGGAATATGGGATGGAGTTTTTGCAGGGGGCAGGGTGGGGGGAGGTGTAGTCTAGGTAGCTGTGGGAGTCAGTCGGTTTATAGTAGATGTCTGTGTTGAGTCGGTCGCCCGAGATAGAGATGGAAAGGTCTAGGAAGGGGAGGGAGGAGTCTGAGACAGTCCAGGTGAATTTCAGGTCGGGATGGAAGGTGTTAGTAAAGTTGATGAACTGTTCAACCTCCTCGTGGGAGCACGAGGCAGCGCCGATACAGTCATCGATTTAGCGGAGGAAAAGGTGGGGGGTGGTGCCAGTGTAGTTGCGGAAGATGGACTGTTCCACATATCCTACGAAGAGGCAGGCATAGCTGGGGCCCATGCGGGTGCCCATGGCAACTCCTTTAGTTTGGAGGAAGTGGGAGTATTGAAAAGAGAAGTTATTCAGGGTGAGGACCAGTTCAGTCAGTCGAAGGAGGGTGTCAGTGGAAGAGTACTGGTTGGTGCGGCGGGAAAGGAAGAAGCGGAGGGCTTTGAGTCCTTCATGATGGGGGATGGAGGTGTACAGGGACTGGATGTCCATAGTGAAAATAAGGCGTTGGGGACCGGGGAAGAGAAAATCCTGGAGGAGGTGGAGGGCGTGGGTGGTGTCCCGAACGTAGGTGGGGAGTTCTTGGACTAAAGGGGACAGGACCGTGTCGAGGTATTGGGAGATGAGTTCGGTGGGGCAGGAGCAGGCTGAGACAATGGGTCGGCCGGGGCAGGCAGGTTTGTGGATTTTGAGCAGGAGGTAGAAACGGGCGGTGCGGGGTTGTGGGACTATGAGGTTGGAGGCGGTGGATGGGAGATCCCCTGAGGTGATGAGGTCATGGATGGTCTGGGAGATGATGGTTTGGTGGTGGGAGGTGGGGTCGTGGTCAAGGGGGCGATAAGAGGAGGCGTCCGCGAGCTGGCGTTTGGCCTCAGTGGTATAAAGGTCAGTGCGCCAAACTAAGAACAAGAACAGACAGGAAACACTGCTGAGGGGAGGTGGTCTCTGAAATCATGTGTTTTGATGCGCAAAGTACAATAGGCAAGGTGGATGAACTTAGAGTTTTGGTCAGTACTTGGAACTACGACATTATTGAGGTTACAGAGACTTATCTGAAAGAGAGCCAGGAGTGGCAGCTGAATGTCGCAGGATCTAGATGTTTCAGGTGTGATAGAAAAGGATGTAAAAGGGTTGGGGGAGTTGCATTACTGTAAAGGAGTATCTCTCAGCTGTACTTGGGAGGATACATCAGAGGACTCATGCAGCGAGGCAATACGGGTAGAACTCAGGAACAGGAAAGGTGAAATCATAATGCTGGGGACATACCACAGGCCTCCCAATAGCTGGTAGGAGATAAAGACAGATTTTGAAATGATGTAAAGGATTGTTATGGTGGGTGATTTTAACTTCCCCTGAATTGACTGGGACTCATGTGCTAGGGGCTTGGATTGGGCAGAATTTGTAACAACCATTCAGAAGGAATTCTTGACACAATATGCAAACAGTCCGACCAGGGAAGGAGTTATACTGGAGATGGTTTTGGGAAATGAGCCCGGCCAGGTGAGTGAAATTTCGGGATTAGTGAGCATAATCCCATGAGTTTGAAGATACTCATGGACTGGGATAACTGCAGTACTCAGATGCAGGTGTTAAATTAGGGGAAGGCGAACTACAGCAATATTAGGCAGGAACTGGAGAATGTTGATTGGAGGTTGCTGTTTGAGGGTAAATCCACATCAGACATGTGGGAGTATATCCAACGGCAGTTCATAAGAGTTCAGGAATGACATGTTCCTGCGAGAATGAAGAATAGGTATGGCAAGTTATGTGAACCTTGGATGACCCAGGGATGTTATAACCTTGTCAGAAAGAGAAAGGAAACATGCGTAAGGTCTAGGAGGATGGGAACTGATGAAGGCCTTGAAGTATATAAGGCATGTGTAAAAGAATGTGAACAAGGAATTAGAAGGGCTAAAAGGGACCATGAAAAGTCATTAGTAAACATGATTAAGGAGAATCCCAAGGCTCTTTGTGTATATATATATAACAAGCAAGAGGGTATCCAGGGAAAGGGTTGGCCCAGTCAAGGACAATGGAGGGAATCTATTTACTTTCAAACAGCCACCTCCAATCAAAATTCTCCAGTTCTTGCCTAATATTGTTGTAGTTCACCTTTCCCCAATTTAACAACTTCATCCGATGATGAAGTTATACCTCACTGTGAGTATCTTAAAACTCATGGAATCTATGTGTGGAGCCAGAAGAGGGAGGGGAAGTCCAAATGAATACTTTGTGTTGATATTCACCAAAGAGAAGGAATTGGTGGAGGATGATCTCATAGAAGGGAGTGTTGAGTTTCTAAGCCAAGTTGCTATTAAAAAGGAAAAGGTGTTGTGCATCTTAAAAAAGTATGAAGTTAGGTAAGTCACTGGGTCCTGAAGGGATCTATCCCAAAATATTGAGGGAGGCAAGAAAACAAATTGCTGGAGCATTGACAGACATCTTTGTATCCTCTTTGGTCATAGGTGAGGTCTCAGAGGACTGGAGAATAGCCAGTGTTGTCCCATTGTTTAAAAAGAGTAGCAGGGATAATCCAGGAAATTATGAGTCCTGTGATCCTTATGTCAATGAGAGGGAAATTATTGGAAAAGATTCTCAGGGACAGGACCTATACGCATTTAGAAGCAGATGGACTTATTAGTAATCGACAGCATGGCTTTGTGCAGGGGAAGTTGAACCTCACTAACTTGCTTGAGTTTTTGAGGAGGTGACAAAGATGAAAGATGAGGGAAAAGCAGTTGATATTGTCCACATGGACTTCAGTAAAACCTTTGACAAGACCCCTCATGACAGACTGGTACAAAGCTGAAGTCACATGGTATCAAGGTTGAGCTGGCAAAATGGATGCAGACCTGGTTTCATCATAGGAGACAGAGGTCAGCGGTGGAAGGATTCTTTTCGGAATGGAGGGCTGTGACTCATGGTGTTCCACAGGGATCAGTGCTGGGGTCTCTGCTGTTCATTATCTATATAAATGATTTGGAGGAAAATGTAGCTTGTCTAATTAGTAGATCTGTGGCTTATCCAAAGGTTGGTGGAGTTGTGGATAGTGAGGAGGACTGTCAGAGGATTCAGCAGGATATAGATCATGGCAGGCGTAGGCAGAAACATTGCAGATGGTGCTTATCCAAACAAATGTGAGGTGATGCATTTTGCAAGGTCAAGTACAGGTGAAGATTATACAGTGAATGGCAGAACCCTTAGGAATATTGATGCGTGGATGGATCTGGGTGTGGAGATCCATAGAGCATTGAAAGTAGCAGTGGAGGTAGATAAGGGAGTAAAAAAGGCCTCTGCATGTTTGTCTTCATTGTAAGGGGCATTGAGTGTAAGGATAGTCAAGTTATATTACAGCTTTATAGAACGTTAGTTGGAATATTGCATACAGTTCTGGTCACCACACCACCAGAAGGATGTGGATGCTTTGGAGAGGGTACTGCGAAGGTTTACCAGAATGTTGCCTGGTCTGGGGGATTTTAGCGATGAAGAAAGGTGAGACAGACACGATTTGGTTTCACTGAAATGCAGGAGGTTGAGGGGCGACCTGATAGAAGTTTATAAGATTGTGAATGGCATGGATAGAGTGGGAAGTATGAGGCTTTTTCCCAGGGTGGAGGGGTCAGTTACTAGGGGACACAGGTTCAAGGTGTGAGGAGGGATGTTTAAAAGAGATGTGTGAGGCAAGTTGTTCACACAAAGGGTGGTGAGTGTCTGGAACATGCTGCCAGAGGAGGTGGGGGAAGCAGACACAACAGCAGCATTCAAGAAGCAGCTGGACGGATACAGGAATAGGAAGGGAATAGAGGGATATGGATCCTGTAAATGAAGACAGTTTTAGTATGGAAGGGCAAAATGTGGCTGCACAGGCTTGGAGGGACGAAGGGTCTGTTCCTGTGCTGTATTGTTCTTTGATGCTCATTCAATAGGTTCAGGCTGATCTGACATTCTCCACACCCACTTCCCTGCCCTCTCCCCATAACCTTCAATTGCCTGATTGATCAAGATTCGATCTATTTGTCTCAGTCTTAAATACTCACAAGGACTCTACCCTCTCTGTGATAAGGAATTCCAAAGACTCTCAACCCTCTGAGAGAATAAATGCCTCCTCATGTCAGCCTAAATTGGTATCCTTTCACTCTGAGACTATGCGATGGTGGGTCTTTCTTGCAAAAACCCCAAATCTACAAGCCTAGAAGTTTTGAAGAAGAATCATACTGGAATTGAAACATTAACTCTGTTTCTCTCTCCACAGATGCTTCCAGACCTTCTGGCTATCTCCAGTATTCTCCGTACTTCTAAGCCTAGAAGTTACATTAGATATTGCAGGATAGTACAACATTAACTACAGTTTGAAAACACTTTTGGACAAGCTAAGGTTGTGAGAAATGTTATATAAATGCAGGTCTTTCTTACTTTTTATGGATAATACATGACACTGACTGCATTTCTACATTGTTCCACTTGCTAGTTCAAGGCAGGTCCTTATTCTAAATGGATCGATGCCCCTCTCGTCAAACAGTGTCATATTATTGTCATGATTTGGAGATGCCGGTGTTGGACTGGGGTGTACAAAGTTAAAAATCACACAACACCAGGTTATAGTCCAACAGGTTTAATTGGAAGCACTAGCTTTCAGAGCACTGCTCCTTCATCAGATGGTTGGACAATGAAAATTCTTTGTTTTCAGTTTCTTGGTTTCTCTGTTTTTTCATTCACACTAAAAGAAAGGAGAGAGAAAAATGCTTTTAATTTACAGACTCTGGAGGTTTCCAGCTGCTGTGCAATTACAGATTATTATTTATTCATTCATAGGATGTGGGTATCACTGGCTGGACCAATATTTATTACCTGTCCCTAGTCGCCCCTTGAGAAGGTGGGGGTGAGCTGCATCTTGAACTGCTGCAGTCCATGTGCTGTAGGTAGACCCACAATGCTGTTAGCGAGGGAGAATCCAGCAACAGTGAAGGAACAGTGATATAATTCCATGTCAGGATGGAATGTGTCTTGGCGGGGAACTTGTATGTGGTGGTGTTCTTTGACAAAGACCTGTAACAAACTGCAGTTGGACCAATCCAAGGGCTTTCACCGGGGAGTTCTTCCCAAGTCAAAAGGCCCGTGGTGCCAATTTGTCTCAAAGTATCTTTGAAAAGCAACATTTTCTTGCATTTTCTAACAATATGAATCACTGATTTTCTAGCTGCAAAACTCTTCTGGCATTTCCATTCTATATAGCAGTGCCTGATTTCTATTCCAGTTTATGTTCCAAAATGGAAAAATATGTGATCCATTATAACAATGGTACCAAACAGCTTATGCAGCAATACCCTGCTCACAGGTGCTACTGCTTGGGCCACTCAGCTCCTGACCTCAATACAGCCTTGATTCAAATTCTGGACAACGAGCTGAATTCCAGAGGGGAGGGGAGAGTGACTGCCCTTGACATCAAAGCTACATTTGACCAAGCATGGCGATGTCCTAGCAAAACTAGGATCAATTGGAATCAGAGAGAAAGCTCCACTGGTTGGAGTTGGATCTAGCACAAAGAAAAATAGTTCTGATTGTTGGAGGTCAATCATCTCAGTCACAGAGAACCTCTGCAGGAGTTCCTCAGTTCCGAGTCTCAATCATCTTCAGCTTTGTCATTACTGGCCTTTCCTCCATCGTTAGATCAGAAGTGACGATGGTGACTGATAGTCGCACAGTGTTCAGTGCGATCTGCAACCTCTCAGATTATAAAACAGTCCACATCCACTGTAGCATGACCTGAACAATAGTTAAGCTGTTTAGATTAGATTACTTACAGTGTGTAAACGGCCCCAACAAGTCCACACCGACCCACCGAAGCGCAACCCACCCCTTACATTTACCCCTTACCTAACACTACGGGCAATTTAGCATGGCCAATTCACCTAACCTGCATATTTTTGGACTGTGGGAGGAAACCGGAGCACCCGGAGGAAACCCACGCAGGCACGGGGAGAACGTGCAAACTCCACACAATCAGTCGCCTGAGGCGGGGATTGAACCCGGGTCTCTGGCGCTGTGAGGCAGCAGTGCTAACCACTGTGCCACCGATCCGCCCACTAACTGGTTGTATTAATGCTAAGGAAATGGCAGGCAGCAACATCTGCAGCAAGAGAGATACCAACCCCATGATGTTCAATGTCATTATCATCACTAAATCTCCCAGTTCCCCTTCAAGACATACAATGCCCTCATTTGGAACCATATCACCATCCTGTTATAATCACTGGGTCAAAATCCTAGCACTTTCACTAACAGCTTTTTGGGCCTACTTTCACCAGTGTAGTGTTAAGTCTATTGTTTCTCGTTAGTTATGGATGAGCAACTAAAGCTGACCTTGCAGTCATGCTTACATTCCGTGAATGAATGCAGAAAAAAAATTGCAAATAGTTTTTGACCACTTTCTCAACCCTTTAGTCAACGTACCTAGGCTCCCTTTGATGTGCCCAATTTGGTTGCTATGATTATTTTTCATAAAATAATTGTTCATGAAAGAATATTGTCATCACATACCCATGACATCCAGTAATTCAATGATTTTTACGATTTGCAGTCAAATTTCTCTGAATATTCTGGGAAAAACCTTTACATGTTTTGGTAAACCATGTTCTTCAGTAAAAATCTCTGAAATAAATGAGTTAAATGGGGAAGTTAGGAATAGGAATGTGAAGTTGGAATGAACTTTTGCATCCCAAAGAGATACAACAGAAATAAAATGAAACTTGCTCATCCCCTATTTGACTGTACAAAGAAAGGAGCTACTTTACTGAGTGATGAGGGGTTGGTAGATGGGACATTGAAAGGGAGGTCTGATAGATTGATGAGATTGAATAGGGCAATGTGTTGAGAGTTATCCTTTAGTGATGGATGATTAGCGAGTATGTGAAAGTCTGGATGGAGAAAGGTTATATTGAACACTTATTTGCACCCACAGTGTCAGCTGGAGCTCATACGGTAAGGCTGGGGTAAATTAAACTTTCGGCTTTGATTCTGACCAGAGGTTGAAGAATGACTGTGTGTGCAAGGGAATGTTTATACTTCAGTCATGACTTTGCTTCAGTTGGTGGAAAACTGGTAAAAGGTAGTGAATTCTGTTCCGACAGACTAAAACAGTTCCAGAAGGCAGCTCACCATCATTTCCTCAAGGGTAATTAGGGAGGGGCAATAAATGTTAGACTAGCTAGCAATGCCCACATCCAATGAATGAATTAACAAAAAGCAGGAAAGTTCCCTCTGGTATCATGGCTAACATTTGGCATCAATTAAAATCACGGAAAGCAGATTAACTGCTGATTATCACAGTGCTGCTTTTGGGTTTTTGCCATGCCCAGGTTAGCTGCCAAGATTGCTACATTGTCATAATGGCTACACTTCAAGAAGTACCCGATTGGCTGTAAAGTACTTTGGGATATCTTGAAAGGCACTATAGAAATGTGCCTTTAATTGTTGTACAGTGTGTATGCAAATTGGTCATCAACCAGCAGCAGATGCTCCGACACACAGACTGCTCAGTCACTCCTTCAGCTGGCAGTAAGGTTTCCAGCTCTGGGTGTATGTAATCCTTGAAGTTTCCAACCACACTGCTCCTACTTTCTACTGCTGGGTGTGCACCACATCAATATTGACTTTACATGGTTCACATCCAAGACAAGTGAAAACTCTTCACTTCAAAGCTGAAAGAAAATTGGCCGTGAAATTTTGCTTGGAAGTTCAACCTGTCAAAAATGCTATAAAAATGTATCATATTTTTGTTGACATTGGTCTTTTTCTCACCTCTGAAGTTATTTTAATTATTAGACAAAAGCAATCAAATACAATGAAAAAAAAGCACATTATTTGCTTCATGGCTGCATTGATTTTCCTTCTGGATTTTGATGACACACAGTGTCACAGAAACTAACCTTCAGTTCCAGGAAACTCCAGGGCAATCCTGGAGGAATTGGCAAGCCGACCTTGCCCTAGGGAGATAGTGACTTCTCTATCTATAACACAGAAATAGAATCTGGCAGGAATCTCGTTAACCTGTTATCTTTCCTTTAAATGATTAATTACTGTGCAGTTCCCTGTGCACTTTCACAGATCAGGCCCCCACTGGGTTTCACAAACCAAATCTTTTTTTCTGCATTCTTTGGCTTTTTTAAATGTCCAAGAATTTTTTTTTAATGTTGAGTTTGAAGCCAGAAGGTAACCCCAGGTCCCTTTGTACCTCCAATGGTTCCTTACTTTCTGGTAAAGAACAGACTGATACATCCTGTATTTTGTGAGTTAGCTAGTCTGAGTCAGCATCGTAATTAATTTCTCCCCTCCACTCCCTCCCACAGTGTCTCAGATTAAGCACAGAATCACCTCAGTTCATTTCCCAAGTGTCACCCTGAGCTTCTGCACACTTGTTATTTATCTCTTTGACTTGTTCCCACACGGACCCCCGTTCTGACCTTGGCTTGCTACAGTGTCCCAGTGAAGTTCAATGTAAGCCAGCACTTCGTCATTTAAATGGGCATTTTATGGCCTTCTGAACTCAACACTGAGTTCAGCAATTTTAGATCAGAACCTCTGCCCCAACTGATCTTGCCTTCTTTGACTGTTAATTTTGATTTGATTTATTATTGTCACATGTACCTAGGTACAGTGAAACATTATGTTTTGCATGCAGTACAAGCAGATCATACCATACAAAGTGCATTAAGGTAATAGAACAGAGCAAGGAATACAATGCTACGGCTGCAGAGAATGTGTACAAAGAGTGACATCAACATTAAATTAAAACGTAAGCGGTCCATTCAGAAGTCTAATGACAGTGGGGAAGATGCTGTTCTTGAACCTGTTGGTGTGTGTGTTAAAGCTTTTGTACCTTCTGCCCGATGGAGGAGGTTGGAAGTGATTATAACTGGGGTAGACGGGGTCTTGGACGATGTTGGCTGCTTTTCCAAGGCAGTGTAGATGGAGTCAATGGATGGAAGATTGTTTTGCATGATGGTCAGCTTCAGGTTGTCTAGGAGAGTGTGGCCCTGAGCTGAGGCAGGGATGACTGCAGGGAGAGTAGGTGGAAGCGCATGGCTGGGAGCATGGAGCGTGATTATCTGGGCTGTGTTCACAACTCTCTCTAGCTTTTTACAGTCCTGGGCTGTAATGCACCCAGAAAAATATGCTTTCTCTGGTGCATTTACAAAAATTGGTTAAGTGTCTTTATGGGCATGCTGAATTTCCTTAGCCTCCAGAGGATGTAGAGACATTGTTGTGCTTCCTTGACTACAACATCAACATGGATGGACTAGGACAGACTGTTGGTGATCATCACTCCTAGGAATTTGATGCTTTCAATTATTTCCACCTCAGCATCTCTGATGCAGACAGGGGTGTCCCTCCACCTTGCTCCCTGAGGTCAATGACCAGCTCCTTTGTTTCACTGCCATTGAGAGAGAGACTGTTATCTTTACACCATGCCACCAAGCACTCTCTTTTTCCTGTTTTCTGACTTGTCACTGTTTCAGATCCAGCCTACAGTGGTGCTGTCATCACTTGTAGATGAAGTTATGGCAGAATTTGGCCAAACAGTCACGAGTGTACAGGGAGTATAGTAAGGAGTAAAAAATGAGGTCTGCAGATGCTGGAGATCACAGCTGCAAATGTGTTGCTGGTCAAAGCACAGCAGGCCAGGCAGCATCTCAGGAATAGAGAATTCGACGTTTCGAGCTGAGTATGCAGCCTTGCAGGGAGCCAGTATTGAGGATTATCGTAGAGGAATTGGTGTTGCTTACTCTCACAGATTGCAGTATGTGGACCAGGAAGTCAAGAATCCAGAGTGCGGAGCAGAGACAGAGGTCCCAGAGCTTGGAGGTGAGTTTGGTTGGAATTATAGTGTTGAAGGTGGAGCTGTAGTCAATAAATAGGAGTCTGATGTAGGAATCCTTGCTATCCAGATACTTCTCTCTTGCGTTCTTTACATTGAGTTTGGAAGGTAGCTGCTCTACCATCACCTCTCCTCTATGCATAAAAAGAGAAATGCTAAGCACATCAGAATGTATTTGACAGAGATGAAAGAGTCAATGTTGTTGGTCAATCATGACCCTCCATCAAAACAGAGAGTGTTCAGTCTTTCCAGAAATCAACCAAGTCAGTTCCAGAATATGGCTGAAAATGTGTTGCTGGAAAAGCGCAGCAGGTCAGGCAGCCTCCAAGGAACAGGAGATTTGACAGGATTCCTGAAGAAGGGCTTATGCCCAAAACGTCGAATCTCCTGTTCCTTGGATGCTGCCTGACCTGCTGCACTTTTCCAGCAACACATTTTCAGCTCTGATCTCCAGCATCTGCAGTCCTCACTTTGTCCTCAGTTCCAGAATATGCCCAGCTGAAGAAGGAACCATACACCAACTTTCCCACCCCCAGGCCGGTGGTAGGCCAGGCAGAGGAGGGTGCACCTGCCTCTGGACACGAGACATTCAGTATGTCTGGGCCATCCCCCACTGGACTTGCCTAACCAAAGCTCCAAGGCCAAAGGTCTCCCCCTATTGGGCAGGCTCCCTGCTGGAGACTTGATGAAATCTCACGTGATTCTCTGAACTTTCTCAGCCTGGCTCAGGTCACTCAGGGGCTGGCATAACTTTAAATATTACAAAACTACAGATCAGAGCATAACAATGTGTAGGCTGTGGGAGGGGCTTTGATTTATGGGAGAAGTTGATCATAAGGATGTGTACAGAGATTGCAGGAGGAGATTAAATCGGTGGGTAGTATCTAATATTAGGGAGAACGTATAGATCCATAGACTCATACAGCATGAAAACAGACCCATCAGCCCAACCTATTCATGCTGACCAGGTTTCCTGAACTAGTCCCATTTGCCTGCATTTAACCCATTTCCCTCTAAACCTTTCCTTTCCATGTACCTATCTAAATGTCTTTTAAATGTTACAATTGTCTATCACTTCATCTGGCAGCTCGTTCCATATACACACCCCCTCAGGTCCTTAATAGATCTTTCCCCTCTCACCTTAAACCTTTGCCCTCTAGTTTTGGACTCCCCTGCCCTAGGGAAGAGATCATGGCTATTCATCTTATTTATACACCTCATGATTTTATAAACTTCTGTAAGATCACTACTCAGCGTCCAACGCTCCAGGGGAAAAAGGTCCCTGCCTATCTAGCCTCTCCTTAAAATGCAAACCCTCCATTCTCAGTAACATCCTTGCAAATCATTTTTGCACCCGTTTTAGTTTAATAACATAGCAGGGTGACCAGAATTGCACGCAGTACTCGAAATGTGGCCTTTGCAAGGGAGGGGGTGATGGTCAGTGCAGCCTTTCCTTGTCCTCTGCTCTTTAAAACTGGGTTAGAATTTTCATAGTCATTTTGTTTGAATTTATAGATGCAAAAGAGTTATTGACTCTTCCAGAGAGATAATAAGAGATTTGCACAATGGATACATGCTGGTACTGAAAGCCTCTCAGTATCATTTGCATCTATTTGTGGTTTCAGATACTCCTCAGGTTAAAATTAGAACAGTAAATACGTCAGATTGTAAAAATGTTAAAAGTTATTTTAACATGCACCAGGAGGTACTTCCTTATTTGTGGAGATGGGTTTGTCACTGCTATGTAACGTGTAATCCAGCCTGGGAGTAATAAAAGACCATCTGGAAACAATTCCATCAGCACTTGTCATCTTATTGTCTGTGTAATTGTAGGGTATGAAATCCATTCACACATTCTCACATTTAGGACAACACCAAGGCTCCAGGCTTCATATGGAGTTGTGACATTACAAGGAAAATCGCCTCCGTTCAAAAACAGATAAGTCCACGGCTCCAACCTATATTTGAAAACGGGAAACTCCCAAAGGCCCAAAATAAGTATTTGATATCACTGGCTACAAGAACTGAATGTTGATATAGAAGTCAAGGTTGATGTACAAAATTCATCACACAACTCTCTACCTGCTAGGAATTTCATGGTGTTTCCCCTAAAATCGTTCACACTGAAGTGTCAAAAATAGAAATTGCTGGAAAAGTTCAGCAGATCTGGCAGCATCTGTGGAGAGAAATCGGAGTTAACGCTTCCTGTGAGTGACTTCTGAGGAAGGGTCACATGACCTGAAGCATTAATTTTGATTTCTCTTCACAGATGCTGCAAGACTATCTGAGCTTTTCCAGCAATTTCAGTTTTTGCCTCTGACTTACAGCATCTGCAGTTCTGTTAGTTTTTATACTGAAGTGTAGTTTCTGTTGCTGTATGTAGGTAAATACATACAGCTGGACCACATCCACATCATAACGGCTGTGACTCGTTGGATTGTTTTAAATGATTTGTTTGAGGTTGGAATGGTGGGCATCACGCTCCAAGGTTGTTCTTTGCTTCCTGTGTTAGGAGCCAGAGTTCAAGAGCATTCCATTGGCTACAAAACACTTAGAAAGTTCTAACGTCATGAAAGAAATCATATAAATGCAAGTTTTTTTTCTTAAATTTAATATATTAGATTTCAAACATTTGTTGAGGTTAATGACAGCGATGTTTGCAAGAATGATCCATGCTAATCGCCATTACTTGCTCATGAGAGTTTATCATCTACAGCCAAAGTGTGTTTTGCATGACTAATGAAAACAAAGGGAAGCATTCGGATTGGATGATGCCTGATTTTCACTCATTTTGTCCTCAGAAAGACAAGACTATTCTTTCATCCAATTTTTCAACGAGATTTTGTGCAAGCTGTCAAACAACAATTAGTTAGTGTCAGAACAGCAGCTGCTCTAGTACTTGGACAACAGCAGGTTGGCTGTGGTAAAATGTCCCCAAGTTGCTTCACAGGAGTGTCACCAAACGAAATTTAACTGAAATATGTAAGAATTTATCAGGAAGATTGGAAAAAGCAGATTTTAAGGTGCATTTTAAAGGAAGAATGAGGTGATGACGTGGAGAAGTTTAGGGCAGGGGTTTTGGAGCTTAGGCTCCAGACAGCAGAGGGCACTGCTACCATTGGCTGAATGATTAAAATCAGGGGTGTTCAAGAGGCTAAAATTGGAAAAGTGAAGGTTCCTCAGAAGCCTGTGGAACTGGCAAGGCCATGGAGGAATTTGAAAATAGTTATTGAAAATTGAGGTTCTCCTTCACCGGGAGTTAACAAACACCTTCCTTTCATACTTTCCATGTCCTGCTTAATCACTGGGCTTTGCCAGGTGTTTTTGGTTGAAATTTCTGGCCCGATTGACTGCCCTCTGGTCTTCAGGTGGGCGAACATCTTTAAATTTACAATCTAAGGAAGGACCCTCAGTAACCCTTGAACCTACCTGTGCCTCCATTGCCATGTCAGCTGACCCTCACTCCATGTCAGAAACAATCTTGTGAACTGGTGAGTTGTCACAAATGGTAACAATGCCCATCGTGGATGCTGGAAATTTAAGAAGAAAACTAACCACCACCTTCTTGGAATCTTTATGGATGGGTACTAATGCTATTCTTGCCAGGGCAAAAGTCAAACAAAACCAAGTTATAGTCCAATAGATTTAATTTGAAATTGCAAGCTTTCAGCTGAAGTTTCATCAGCAACAGCCACATTCTGAGAGAGAGCTCACTTTGAGAAGGTAGAACTCCATGGCCGGGTAACAAATGTAGATTGACGGATCTTGTTGCTCCAGAGAGGAACTGAGCTGGAAGGTCTGTTTTGTGCTTTTTAAATTCGGTTTTAATTTCAAACTGAATCTGGAATATCACAAATTAACATCTTTCAATTCCTGTAGTTGCTGTTCTTAATTTTGTGTCATCAGGTTGGAGTGCCCAGTTAATGCTTGACTAAACTGCAAAATAATGATGGGTTTAATTGAAGCGTAGGAGTGAAATATCTGACAGATAATGCACAGTTATGCAGTGGTTCACTGACAAGAAAGATCTGTCATTCAGAAACACTTCTGCACAATGACTTATTTCACCCAGTACCGAATGAATTTTCCTCTCTCTGAAGTTGTAACTTTGCTTAACTCTTAATCCTTTCTCTACTCCACCTCTCAGTCTGCCTGCCTTAGGTTCTAATATTTCATTACACTCTGTTTGTTCAAATGGATATAAAAAAAACCCAAACAGGAATGAAGGAACAGCAAGGATTTCTCTCAATGGCCTGGTCATTTACCAGAAATTCAAACATGGATTAATTAGTCATTTGTGGGTGGCACGGTGGCACAGTGGTTAGCACTGCTGCCTCACAGCGCCTGAGACCCGGGTTCAATTCCCGACTCAGGCGACTGACTGTGTGGAGTTTGCACGTTCTCCCCGTGTCTGCGTGGGTTTCCTCCGGGTGCTCCGGTTTCCTCCCACAGTCCAAAGATGTTAGGTAAGGGGTAAATGTAGGGGTATGGGTGGGTTGCCCATAGTGTTAGGTAAGGGGTAAATGTAGGGGTATGGGTGGGTTGCCCATAGTGTTAGGTAAGGGGTAAATGTAGGGGTATGGGTGGGTTGCGCTTTGGCGAGTTGGTGTGGACTTGTTGGGCCAAAGGGCCTGTTTCCACACTGTAAGTAATCTAATCTAAAGTAATCTAATCTAACCTTGATGGGAGCAGATACATTCCAACAATGTGACACTACACTTTCAGCATTATTCATCTCCGCTACTTTCCCATGACAACATGCTGACCAATTAGAATCGATTTGTATGGTCTGAGAGTTAAGATTGACAGTTAACTATTCTTGCAGCATCGCCATGCCAGTAATGGCCCAACCAATCAGATCCCTTTTCAAAAGTCTGCTTCTTGTGTCATAACTTTGTGACATCCTAGAGAATATAATGATGTTCAAAGTATACACAGCTTTCCCTATCTTTCTATCTTTCAATTCCTTTGATTGTTTTCTTCCTGCCCATATTTTGCAGTGTGCAGATTTGGTCTCATAACTAAGAAAGAATATTCTAGCTCTGGAGTGCAATGAAGGTTTACCCGACTGATCCCAGGGATTGATTTATGGAGTGAGACTGGATCAATTAGGACTACATTCATTAGAGTTTAATTGGATGTCTATGAGAATATCTGAGAGAAATTCCAGGAGGACTCTGGTGACATTACTCAGTACTTATTATTGAAATCGGAGCTTATTATGCGTAATACCACCATCACAAACATGAAATCATGGTGTTCTATTGGTCTAATAAGTCTGTGACAATGTTATGGGCATCATAACAATATTACAGAGTGGCACAACTCCACAAAAGAATTAAGGAGATTGAAGGAAGCATCTGGGACAGAGTATAATTTCCAGCTGGGTTGCTTGACCTTTTAAGGAAGATCTATATATCTATTGAAAGAATCTTTCACTGAAGGTGCTTTTCTTTCAAAAGCTTCAGTCGAGATGGAAAGTAATACCAAAAATCAATCCAACGTTTCAACAGACGGAGAAGGACGATGAAAAGCTTTAAAGATCTAGCCCTGTTTCCATTTGAGAAGAAATCCAGCACACTGGCATTATGCCCAGATAGCTGTACACAGTCAATAAATATCCAACTTTCAGGCAATTTAGATGCACAAAACAAAAGACTCTGTACGCAATAATATTTACAGTAACTTCTTCACAAACCTTCTGAAATAACTGCACAGGGCAATATCTCGTCACCAAGACCCCTTTTATTTACACATGGAGAGATCTTGACAGTGATCCAGTTCCCTCAGAGCCAGCTCTCAGAGTGAACAGAACACCTGACACTCCTGTTTATATCGGTCAGCCAGAGCTCCCTGTTTGGACCAGGTTAACAGCACCAATCAGGGAAATCAGATTCTATGAAGTCCACCCCGCTAACCTCGCTACAATCACTACACCTTCCAACTAAGAGATGTAGTTCATTGAGCCTTTGCTGATTGGAACAGCATTGTCTGTCATATGATGCACTGGTTTAAAATAATAAAAAAGTGGGATAGGTTGAGTTAGAAACAGATTGTTGCTACAGGTTGTGGAGTAAAACAATGAGAGTAATGTGATGTCCTGTTGTACACATGTTATATATTAGAGATAGGAACTAAAGTATAATTTTAAAAAAGGTGATTTTGTAGGGAATATTTTACAGCTGCACCTAGCATGCAATGTGTAATGGAACCTGTAGCAGCTAGTCTATCAACATCCTTGGAGTTACCATTGACCAGAAACTGAACTGGACTAATGAGACAAACACAATGGCTACAAGTGAAGATCAGAGGCTAAGATTTCTGCAGTAGCTAATGCACCTCCTGACTCCCCAAGGCCTGTCCACCATCTACAAGGCAACAAGCTAGGAGTGTAATGGAAGACTCTGCACTTGCCTAGATGGGTGCAGCTCAAACAACACTCAAGATGTTTAACACCATCCAGGACAGAGCAGCCCAATTAATTGATATCATGTCCACAACCATCCACTCTCTCCACCATCGATGCCCAGTTGCATCGAAGTATGCCATCTACAGAATGCACCACAGAAATTCATTAATGCTCCGTGCAACCCACAATCACATTCACCTGGGAGCTCAAAGGCAGCAGATACATGGGAAAACCACCTGCAATTTTTACTCTTAGCCATTTCCCATCCTGACTTGGAAATATATCACTATCCCTTCAGTGTCAATGGGTTAAAATCCTGGAACTTCCTCACCAAGGGCATTGTGGGTCTACCTACAGCAGACGGATTGCAGTGGTTCAAGAAGGCAGCTCACCCCCACCTTCTCAAGGCCAACCAGGGACAGGCAATAAATGTTGGCCCAGCCAGTGACACCCACACCTCATGAATAAATTTTGAAAAATCTGAACAAGGGCTTCTTCTGGGCTATAAGCCTGGAAGAATTAAACAGGTAAAGTTCTAACTTCTTTGAGTTTGAAGAATGATTATTCAAATTTTGCAGAACTCGTATCGGCATTTGACATATATATAAAATGTAGTGTGACAGAATAAAGATGGAAGGCGGGAGAAAGCTCTTCACACGGACATAGTTCTGAGTATATGGTATTCAGTCTCAGGGTCAATGGTGGAGGCACAAACCATGTCAGCATTTGAAATGCGATCGGAGGGGAAACGCAATAGAAGAAGATTTAAAGGGATATGGAAATACCAATAGTAACTGCTATTGGGACTGCTTACATGCTAACTGTAGACAAGGACAGAATGGACTGAATGGGTGTTCACCAATGCATACATGCCTTTTTCTTAATTCACGGGATGTCTAGGCAAATATTTAATGGCCACACTTGATACCTCTTCATAAGATGGCACTGAGTCGCTTTCGGAACCGCTGCTGTCTGTGGCATGGGTGCTGTCTGGTGTGGGTGCTGTCTGTGGTGTGGGTGCTGTCTGTGGTGTGGATGCTGTCTGTGGTATGGGTGCTGTCTGTGGTATGGGTGCTGTTAGGGAGGAGGCACTAGGATTTTGTTGCAGTGATATTGTCAATCTCTGAGGACAAAGAGGAAAAGGTACGACAGAGAAAGTAAAGGTTCATCATTTCATGTCACAGTAGATCTATCATTGCCTGCGCTACAGCAGAGACATATTTATTTCCTGTCAACCTTTTTGAACTTGAACTTGACCTTGACAAAGGAAAGCATTTGGGTGGCACTGTGGCTCAGTGGTTAACTGCTGCCTCATAGCACCAAGGACGCAAGTTCAATTCCAGCCTCAGGCAAATGTCTGTGTAGAATTTGCACAGTCTCCCCATGTCTGCATGGGTTTCCTCCCACAGTCCAAAGATGTGCAGGTTAGGTGGATTGGCATGCTAAATTACCCTTGTGACCAGGGATGTGGCAGGCTAGGTGGATTAGTCATGGTCAATATGGGGCTATGAGGATAGGGTAGATCTTTGGAGGGTCAGTGCAGGACCTGATGGGCCAAATGACCTCTTTCAGCACTGTAAGGATTCTATGATTAAAACGATTTACTCTGTGGTGTCCCTCCCTCTAACAATTCACAAGTCTGAATGAGGAGATAGGAAATTCTGAAAAATAATAATTTCAAAATAATAAATCTAAATGTAGGAAAGTCTGACAGGACTGCAGGAGCATTCTTTATTCTAGTCCTGCTCAGGTCCCATCTTTAATCAGTTACGCTGATGATCATACACTGTCATTTCCTACATTCACCCCAAACTGGAATACTTCATCAAATTTGCTTCTCTTTTTCACCCTTTCATCACCTTCACTTACGAGCATGTAAATTAGGAACTGAAGTAAGGCCATTCAAACACACTATCCATTCGATAAGATCATGGCCTCTACTCTACTTTCCTGCCTACCTCTGATAGCTACTTTGTCCCTTGTTAGTCAAAGATTTAGTTACCTCTCTTATAAAAACATTGACCCTGTCTCCATTGCTGTCTAACAAAGACATGCAAACAATTTATGATCTTTTTAGGTGAATCAACCATCTTGTGTCTCTTACCAACTAGTGGAAGCATCCAGAGAAAGAAATATGAAGCAAGGCACTGGCCAGCAGAAGAGTCGTAAGGATCACCTCAACAACAGAACCTGAGAACAAAGACGACTGAACTGTCTTTTCTGGTTTTCCCTTCAGCCTAGAACCGATTTTGCCCTGTCTGTAAGTCAGTGTAAGGCAATGCTGGCAATTTAACATTGTTTCCCTGTACCTGGAATTTAATTTATTGTAAGAAATGGTGACTCTTGTTCAGAACAAGACCTTGGTCGGTGCCTTCTATCAACACGAGTCTGAAAATCAGGTAAAATTGAGGAACTTTGTACACTTTTTAAAATGTTTAATTTTTGTAATGAACTTGGGAATAGCAGAGCTTTTTTCAAGTGTGATACCCCAGTGAGGCAAAACACTCTTTTCTACATTCCTTGTTGCCACCTCAAATAACTCAAATAAATTAGTTAAACACGTTTTTCCTTTCACAAAACCATGCTGACTCTGCCTGGTTGTATTAAGATTTTCTAAGTGCCTTGGAGGATGGGTTGGTGGGGCCATGGACCTAACAAGGGAGTCACAAAGGGATTGGTCTCTGTGGAATGCAGATAGGGGTGGGGAGGGAACTATATCGCTGATGGTGGGGTCTAATTGTAGGTGATGGAAATGGCAGAGGATGATGCGCTGTATCCAGGACCATGGGGGTGGGGGCTGGGCGGTGGGGTAGGGAGGTTCTGTCCTTGTTGTAGTTGGAGGGGTGGGGTTTAAGGGCAGAAGTGCAGCAAGTGGAGGAGATGTGCTGGAGGGCATTGTTGATCACGTGGGAGGGGAAATTGTGATCCTTGAGGTAGGGGTCCATCTAGGATGTCCTGGAGTGGAATTTTTCCTCCTGGGAGCAGGCGGAGGAATTGGGAGTAAGGGATAGCATTTTTACGGGGGGGGGGGAGGGGGGGCGTGAAATTAGAGGAGGTGTAGTCTAGGTAGCCTTATCAGGACACTTTCCTGGTTATTGTGATTGTCTTAGATTTCTTTTTCCCTTTTACCTCTTGATTTACAATAATTTCTAGAATGTTATCTATATCCTTTGCAATGAAAGCAAATGGAAAATATCTCTTCAGTTCATTTCCAGTTCCCCATTAGTTCCCTCGAGAGAATCAAACCTTGCTTAACTTTCTCTTGTCTTTCTGTGGAAGCTGTGGAAACTCTTACTACCTTTTTTTGAATTTCTAGCTAGTCTTCTCCCACACTCTAAGATGGCTCTGATTGCTCCCTTCCCTTCTTCAACTTCTCTATCTCCCTTTCTTGGGGCAGGCTGTCAAATCATATCCACTACAGCATGAACTCAAATGCAGATGTTGGAAGTTTGAACTAAAAACAGAAAACTCTGGAGAAACTCAGGAGGCCTGGCAGCATCTGTAGAGAGAGAAACAGAGTCAATGTTTCAGCTCAGTGACCTTTGGTCATGTTTCCAAGCTTCTGCCATCTCTCAATTTGATAAAATTGAATGTAAACGAATGTCAACTACTCTTCAAAATGCCAGAGAGACTGATGATAATTGGCACAAACATCAGAAAGGATGAGAGATGAGACTTTATTTTTACACTGTTTGAAAGGGTGGTGGAACTACAGCCAATAGAAAATTAGATGTACAATTCTAAATAAACGTTTCACAGGCCTATGAGGGTAAAGTAGGGGAGTGGGATGAGTGATTTACTCTTTCAACAGCACAGCACAACGTGCTGAATGGCCTCCACCTGTGCTGTATATTTGTTATGTATTTCACTTTCTACTTGAAAGACTATTTGAGTTTTTAAACTGGCCTGGTTTAGGATTTTGTACATCATCGAGAGTGTGGTGCTGGAAAAGCACAGCAGGTCAGGCAGCATCCAAGAAGTAGGAGAATCGACCAATCAGGTCAGGAATGATGAAGGGCTTATTCCTGAAACGTCGATTCTCCTGCTCCTCGGATGCTGCCTGACCTGCTGTGCTTTTCCAGCACCACACTCTCGACTCTGATCTCCAGCATCTGTAGTCCTCACTTTCTCCTTAGGATTTTGAATCTTTTGTAACCCACACCGAGCTGATAGTTTCATTTTTTTTTCCAATCTGCTTCACTGCTCCTTCCAAAGAAATCAGGAATCAGCAATGACCATTAGATTAGATTAGATTACTTACAGTGTGGAAACAGGCCCTTCAGCCCAACAAGTCCACACCGACCCGCCGAAGCGCAACCCACCCATATCCCTACATTTACCCCTTACCTAACACTACGGGCAATTTAGCATGGCCAATTCACCTGACCCGCACATCTTTGGACTGTGGGAGGAAACCGGAGCAAACCCACGCAGACACGGGGAGAACGTGCAAACTCCACACAGTCAGTCACCTGAGTCGGGAATTGAACCCGGGTCTCTGGTGCTGTGAGGCAGCAGTGCTAACCACTGTGCCACCGTGCTGCCCTGGTTGAACCATTGGTTCATCCCACACTGGGAAATTATCACAGAATTTTCTACAGCACAAAAAGAGGCCATTCAGCCTATTATGCCTGCACTGGCTCTTCAAACAATCATCATTACCTACTGCCAACCTCCTGCTTTCTCCCCATACCCATACACACTATTTCTACCAAAATAATCATCCAATCAATACCTTCTTTTGTGGGTTTTCTGTTACATCTTCCATCTATTTGTGCGTAGGTGAAAATAAAGAGCAAGGATTTGACAGTCAAATGGAATTACAGATTGGGTTGTTGCAAAACCCAGTGAATTAGATTAAGACTAGAGAATGAGGGAAGTGGGATTTAGGACAAACAATTCACTGGATCTCTCACCAGCCATAGTCCAGCAGTTAGAACCATCTCTGTAAATTTAATTAGCGATTGAAATAAATCAAAGCACAAATAGCTGGCACCATGTCTCACACTGTAATTATCTCAGATGCCATCTTGATCCGCTTTTTATGGATAAGATTTTGCTCGTGGGATATTTCTATTAAATTCTTGCAGAACTTTTCAACTTGGATAATCTTTAGAAATCAACCAAAATTGGAGGAACTGCAAAAGGTGCTGTTTTTGTCTTTCTCGGGTGGAGTTGGTTAGCGCAGTTGGTTAGAGGGTGAAGCAGAGTGATGCCAATGCCATGAGGCAAATCCCTGTACTGACTCTGCTGGGTCATGGAGGCTCTGCCTCCTCACCTTGGCCCGTACTTGCGGATTGGTGTCCCTTAGACTACAGAACCAATCACCTCTTTCTAATGGAGAAGAATGCCAATGCTCCATCGTTGGCTATGACTATTACATTGCCTTTGTTTGACTGTATAGAAGGAAGCAGAAAGACTTCAAAGGTAATACTTAGTCCTGAAAGCAGTTTTGGTCCCTGTATTAAAAGGATATAGAAACTCAACAGAAAACACAAGAAGAGGAGAAGGATCAGGAAAAATTGAACAACTGATGCTCTTTTCTCTAGAAAAAAAGACAACTTATAGAGCTCACTAAAACAACAGTGCAGTTTTACAAGAGCAGAGAATTTGTTTCCAGTTGTGGGGAAGCCACACATGAAAGTTCATTCCTATAAAATAGCAATGAGTAGGTCCAATAGTGAATCTGTGAGAAACTTCTTTGCCCAGAGAGTGGTGAGGAGCTGAAGGTGACCCAGGGAGTAGAACAGTTGACTAGGAGATGACTAGCATAAGTGTATTAAAAGACAAACTGCTCTAATATTTGAGATAGAAAGTTATGGTGCTTGAGTGAGATGAATTTGGGGGAGAGAAGGTTTGTGCGGAGCAGAAACACCTGCTTTGTACAGTTAGGCCAGTTAGCCTGATTCTGTGTTGTCTTTGGCTCCACCCAGTACTTTCATGTGAGCCCCAGCCAAGCCTGCCTCATTGTGAAGCAGTCTTCAATCCAGCCCTACTCAGATCCCCTCCCTCACCTATTTTCTTATCACCTTGATATGTTAATGCCATTTCCTGCCCTCACCTCAGATTTGGAAAATTTCATCAGCTTTTACTCCAGTTTCCACACTTCTCTCTCATGACTCAATCCAGCACTGGGCTTTTCCCTTTGCCAACTTCTCTGCCTCCATTCCTGGGAACAGGCTGTAAAACAGTACCTCGTATAAACGCTCAGCTGGCTAGATCGCTACCAGGTTAGAACATAGAACAGTACAGCACAGTACAGGCCCTTCAGCTCTCAATGTTGTGCTCATTTTTTATCCTACTCTAAGATCAACTAACCTACATACCCTACATTTTACTGTCACTCATGTGCCTATCCAAGATTTGCTTAAATGCGCCTTATATATCTAACTCTACTCCCACCACTGACAGTGCATCCCACACACCCACCACTCTCTGCGTAAAGAACCTACCTCTAACATCTCCCGTAAACCTTCCTCCAATCACCTTAAAATTATGACCCCTCATGGTAGCCATTTCTACCCTGGGGAAATATCGGTGGCTATCCACTCTATCTATGTCCCTCATCATCTTGCACATCTCTATCAAGTCACCTCTCACCCTTCTTCGTTCCAATGAGAAAAGCCCAAACTCCCCCAATCTTTCTTCATAATACATGCCCTCCAGTCCAGGCAGCATCCTGGTAAATCTCCTTTGCACCCTCTCTAAAGCTTCTACATCCTTCCTATAACAAGGCGATCAGAGCTGAACACAATATTCCAAGTATGGTTTAACCAGGACTTTACAGAGCTGCAATATAACCTCACAGCTCTTAAATTCAACCCCCCTAACTTTAACCCTGTAAGCTGCATTCAAATTCAACCTTCCAAAATGAATCACTTCACACTTTTCCAGGTTGAACTCCATTTGCCACTTATCAAACCAGTTCTGTATCCTGTCAATGTCCCATTGCAACCTGCAACAGCCCTCCACACTATCCACAACTCCACCAACTTTTGTGTTATTGGCAAACTTACTAACCCACACTTCCATTTCCTTATCCAAGTCATTTAGAAAAATCACAAAGAGCAGAGGTCCCAGAACAGATCCCTGCGGAAAACCAATGATCACCAAGCTCCAGGCTAAATATTTTCCATCTACCCCCACCCTCTGACTTCTATGGGGCCAGCCAATTCTGTATCCATACAGCCAATGTTCCGTGTATCCCATGGCTCCTTATTTTCTCAATGAGCCGACCATGAGGGGGCCTTTCTCTTTAGAGCGAAGGATGAAAGGTGACTTGATAGAAGTATACAAGACTATGAAAGGCATAAATAGAGTGGATAGCCAGAGACATTTTCCCACGGCGGCTATCACGAGGAGGAACCTTATTAAATGTCTTGCTAAAATCTATATACATCACATCCACTGCTTGTGTTTTGTCACATACTCAAAGAACTCAATAAGGCTTGTGAGACATAGCCTGCCCCTCACAAAACCACGCTGACTATGTCTAATCAAACTATGCTGTCTCTCAGAATCCTCTCCAATAATTTGCCTACCACTGACCTCAGACTGACGGGTCTACAATTCCCAGGATTATCCCTATGCCCTTTCTTGAACAATGGAATGATATTTACCACCCTCCAATCCCCTGGAACTACTCCAGTGGACATTGAGGATGCAAAGATCTTCACCAAAGGCACAGCAATCACTTCCCTTGCATCCCGTAGTAACCATGGGTATATCCCATCTGGCCCAGGAGATCTATCTATCCTCATGTTTTTCAAAATTTCCAGTACATCCTCCTTCTTAACATCAACCTATTCAAACGTATCAGCCTGTTTCATACTGTCCTCATAAATAGAACATACAACATAGAACAATACAGCGCAGAGTAGGCCCTTCGACCCTCGATGTTGCACTGACCTGTGAACTAAGCCATTCCCCTACACGATCCAAGGATTGTTTAAATGCCCCTAATGTGGCTGAGTTAACTACATTGACAGGCAAGGCATTCCAAGCCCTTACCACTCTCTGAGTAAAGAACCTGCCTCTGACATCTGTCTTAAATCTATCACCCCTCAATTTGCAGCTGTGCCCCCTTGCACAAGCCAATAGCATCATCCAAGGAAAAGGACACTCACTGTCCATCCTATCTAATCCTCTGATCATCCTGTATGTCTCTATTAAATCCCTCTCAGCCTTCTTCTTTCCAATGAGAACACACCCAAGTCCCTCAGCCTTCCAGGGTGCCTCTCACAAGTGAATACTGAAGCAAAGTATTCGTTAAAGACCTCGCTGACCTCCTCCAACTCCAGGCACAAGTTACTTTTACCATGTACTATAAACTTAATGAGCAAAATGCTGCTGAAGCTGAAAATCTGAAATAAAAGCAGAAGGTGTTGTAAATACTCAACTGAACAGGGAGGGAGAAACAAGAGTTATTGCTGCAGGTTGGTGACAAAGAATTAACTGTAACCTCAGAGATTCTTATAGCTGCATCGACTTCACGTCATCCTGTCCCACGTTCTCTAACGCCACTGTCCCATTCTTTTGAATCATTCTCTTCATTGCATACCTCACACTCTTGATTTTATTTATTTATTGTCATGTCTACCTTGTTACAAAATTACAGAAAGAAGTGTTGGATAGTGTCGCCAGCCTCTGGTGCCATTTTAAAACAGAAAAATAAACCAAATCTTAGAATATAAAGAAAGAAAAATTATGAAATAAAGAATGCTGTCCTTCTGGTGAAGTGTTCCATCGTGGGCCTAGTGATCAGGCACAGGTCCACTTCGCTGTGCTGCTACTGCTGGAACAAAGATCGCTCTCTCTTTGCTGCTGTCTCTCCTCCACCGATGCCCACACTACCATGAACCAATGCAGACCAATGCTGGAGGGCATCGAACCAACCCAAAACCCACCTCCATCTCCACCGCCCTGAGTCTGCGCTGCTGGGCCCACTCACCGCCTGCCTGTTGCTGCGACTGAGCTATTTACCAAGAATAAGTAAAATCTAATAGAAGGGAAGGGAAAAAACACGAGAGAAGAAAAAAAGGAAAGAAACAAGAAGGGCAGCCGGCGGAATGGATGAACCTGACGCCACCGCCTCCTACCAGAAGAAACTTGGACCTTATTCTCTTCCCATAATCAACTCATTTTGCCCAGTATTCTCATTCTTTTTTTTTAATTTTGCCTTATACCTGTCACAGATTTCCTTTTTTGATTTTTCATCTGCTTTTACTGCCTCTCTGCTCACTTCAAACCTGTCACAGCTTTGATTTTTTCCAGTCCTAATGAAAGCTGTTACACTCCCACTTGCTATCGTATTGGACAAGTCACATCCCAGACAGGAATCTGGCTTGTTTTATTTTATATACCAAAGTGGTCTTTTGCTGAAATACAATCATACTATGCTACAGGTTTAGATTTAACATTAAAAGTGATGTTTATTACACAAAAGGAATGGAGACAAAAAAGAATAAAACAAACTACTTACATATTTCATAGATTTTGAAACAGACTAAAAATGCAATTCCATCTTTGACACCAGCAATCTTTAGTACTCAAACACCAGAGGGAATTAATCCTCTGGAGATAGTAAGGATTGCAGATACTGGAAGTCAGAGTCAATAAAATGTAGAGCTTGAAAGGTACAGTAGGTCAGGCAGCATCAGAGGAGCAGGGGAGTTGATGTTTCAGGTCGGTCCTGATGAACGGTCCTGACATAAAACATCGACTCCCCTCCTCCTCTGTTGCTGCCTGACCTGCTGTGCCTTTCCTGCTCTACATTTTATCAACTCAGAATTAATCCCCTTCTCGATCACATTTATAGACTTAACTGTTTTGTGCAATTTCCAGTCTTGAGAGTTTGGAAGCCTCTTAGTCGATTAGTCACACACTGAACTGAAACTTTCTCATCACCAAATAACCCCTTCAGTGTTCTAACCAAAATCTTTTAGCCTGGCACTTTCAGACTAAATCCTTACACTGAGATAACCTATTTCCTAACAATTCTAGTCTGACTCTTATCTCTGAAATAAACTTTTTAATGCATTAAACTTCAACCAGGATTTCTACTAGCTGAAACAAAAGCTTTCTAAGCAATGAAAACCAAAAGAACTGCGGATGCTGTAAATCAGAAACAAAAACAGAAATTGCTGGAAAACTTCAGCAGGTCTGTGGAGAGAAATCAGAGTTAACAAAAGTTCTGAGGAATGATCACTGGACCAGAAACATTAACTCTGATTTCTCTCCACAGCTGCTGCCAGACCTGCTGAGCTTTTGCAGAAGTTTATGTTTCTCTTTTGAAGCAATGCTTCTTTTCCCTATGTAATAACAAAAAACAAACTAATGCTTCTCAATGTTTACCCTAGCTGCTCGTAAAACTGTCCCAATGTAAACTCATTTCCATTATCACCCAAGGACTCCCTCCCTCACACTTATTTAATCAAAAATCCTGGCTCCCAAAATGCTGATAAATTAATTATTAAACTTTCTTATAGAGTGTATCAGAGAGTCTTTACTTTTGTAAATCTTGTATGCTCCATGCTCGGGATGTTCTAGATAGGGTTTCCCCTCCCGAGGGGTCTCGGATCTGTCCAGATGATTATGGCTGAACAGTCGGTTAAGTGGTGCACCTGGAATGTCAGGGGGAGTAATTCGCCAGTTAAAAGGAAGAAAATATTATCAAATCTTAAGAAGGAGAGAGTTGATATAGCTCTCCTACAGGAGACACACCTGTCGGATAAAGAACACTTAAAATTACGACAGGGCGGATTTGATCAGGCCTTTTTTTCCTCTTTTAATTCAAAAAGCAGGGGAGTCATTATCCTTGTCCGGAAGAACTTCCCTTTGAAAATTCTAAATCAGATAAAAGACGAATCTGGACGATATATTTTGATTAAAGCCCTCATAAATGGAGAGGAATATGGGATCTTAAATGTATACTGCCCCCCGGCACACCCCTTTAAATTCATAACGGAAGCTTTTTCAAACCTGATGGCCTTTGGTGCCCGTCATACAATTATAGGGGGAGACTTTAATTGTATTATGGATCCGGAAATAGACAGAATTCCCAAGAGTGCCGCTGGAGTATCTCCCAGATCTAGACAACTGGCGGACCTGAATAAAGAATTAGGATTGGTAGATGTATGGAGATGTCTCCATCCACAGGGTAGAGATTTTTCTTTCTACTCTAATCCACATAAATGTCACACAAGAATTGATATGTTTTTTGCCCCATCGATTTTTCTAAACTCTATAGCAACCTGTAAAATAGGTACTATAGCAATCTCTGACCATGCCGCTGTATACATGGAAACTAAGGTAAAGAACAATGGGACATCTGCTCGGCATTGGCGTATGGACCCCTTCCTGATAAAAGATAGCAAATTTTTAAAGTACTTCTCCCAAGAACTTAAAACTTTTTTAGAAATTAATACTGGTACGGCTAGCAATCCGTCAATGATGTGGGAGACCATCAAAGCTTATGCACGAGGTTTGATCATCTCCTATTCAGCGACCCAGAGGAAAATGAAGGGAGAGCAACAGCGTCTGCTCGAAGCTCGCCTAAAAGCAGCCGAAACAGCATACGCTGATAGACCTTCTATCACAAAATTGCAGAGGATTACAGCTCTTAGGACAGCTTTAAACACCGCGCTTACTCAAATGGCTAAAAGGGAAATATTATTTGCGAAACAAAGATTATATGAATATGGCGACAAACCGGGTAGATACTTAGCATTTCTTGCAAAGAGAAAGAAAGCCCCTCAAACTATTCCGACCATCAAGGAAAGTACAGGTACCCTGATTCATGATCATAAAAAGATCAATGCGACCTTTAAAGAATTTTATTCTGAACTATATAGATCGCAGGATTGTGAAGATAGGATTAGGAGGATGCAGTCATTTTTAAAAAATTTGACCTTCCCGGGCCTGACTCCGGAACAGGTGTCGGCCCTAAATACCCCTTTAACAGTCCAAGAAATACTTGAGGCAATTAGGCAACTTCAGAGCGGAAAAGCACCGGGCCCGGATGGTTTTCAAGCTGAATTCTATAAAGAATTTACAGGAATATTGGTTGACCCACTTATGGATATGTATAATTTTGCGCATAGTCAGGTCTGTCTCCCGCCCACGCTGAAAGAAGCAAATATTTCTCTTATCCTCAAAAAAGGAAAAGACCCAGAAGATTGTGCATCTTACAGACCAATATCCTTACTAAATTAGATTAGATTACTTACAGTGTGGAAACAGGCCCTTCGGCCCAACAAGTCCACACCGTAAATGTAGACTTTAAAATTCTCTCAAAAATGTTAGCACTAAGACTAGAAAGGGAACTGCCATATATTATAAAGGAGGACCAGACGGGATTTATTAAGGGCCGCAGATCATCCAATAATATTAGAAGGGTCTTGAATATGATCCAAGCCTGTCATCAGGGAAAGATACCAGGAGTAGTAATTTCATTGGATGCGGAAAAGGCATTTGATAGGGTTGAATGGTCATATTTATTTTACACATTGGAAAGGTTTGGCGTTGGACAGGTGTTTACCAAGTGGGTTTCAACATTGTATAATGACCCCAAAGCAGCTGTTATTACTAATGGGTTAAGATCGGATGGCTTCAGTGTGGGTAGGGGCTGCCGTCAAGGATGTTCTCTCTCACCATTGTTGTTTACACTGATAATCGAACCATTAGCAGAAGCCATCCGGACTGATCCTAATATAACGGCCCCGAGGATTGGTACAGGAAAACACAAAATTACCCTCTATGCAGATGACGTTCTCTTATTCCTCAGTAATCCTTTAATGTCAGTGCCTCGTCTAATTCAAGTTATTAATACATTTAGTGCATTCTCAGGCTATAAAATTAATTTTTCAAAATCGGAAGCCATGCCAATGGGTGGTCTGGCTATGATACCCCACTTAATGGACGGATCCCCTTTTCCCTTCCGTTGGTCCCTGGAGGGCTTCTTATATTTAGGTATTTTTATCACGCCAGTATTTGATCAGCTGTATAGGGCTAATTTTGTACAATTAATGGAAAGGATAAGGCAGGACCTCCAGCGATGGAGAGACCTTCCGATTTCCTGGCTAGGGAGAATAGCATTAATTAAAATGAATGTTCTGCCCCGTCTCTTATATCCTATGAGAATGCTCCCGCTGATGCTGCCAAGGCTAGCCCTACGTAAATTATATGGCTGGTTGGGCTCCTTTATTTGGAACCATAGACGGCCCCTTATTAAGCTGAAGAAGCTACAGCTTCCACAGGCAAGGGGAGGACTGGACTTCCCAGACTTTAGGAAATATCAGTTAAGCTCCCTACTAAGTTACATAGCTGATTGGGTTTCATCTGATCCACAATCAATTTGGCTGGATATCAAAGCCTCCCAAGTAAAATACCCACTTATTAACCTTTTATTTTCAGATAAGAGGAAAATCATTACAGACCACTGTAAAAATCCCATAATATTAAACACAATTAAGGCCTGGAATATAATGCGGCAAAATGAGGGTAACTCATATAAAACATCCCCCCATGCACCAATAGTAGGCGCATGGGGATTCCAACCGGGGATTACAGATGCCACCTTTAAACTCTGGAGATCCAGGGGCATCTCATGCTTAGGGGACCTATTTAAAGATGGGATCCTGATGTCCTTTGAGCAGCTGCGTCTGAAATTCGGAATACCTAATGGGGATCTCTTTCGATACTTCCAAGTTCGAGATTATATACAGAGGAAGACTACATTAATAGATAGTCTTTATAAATCAGACAGAGAACGTAATGTCTTACGACCAGCGGGGGCATCCTCCGTTAGTACTATATACCATTTGCTACATGATGGAGTCTCAGGAGACATGGATGACCTGCTTAAAACATGGGAGCAGGACTTGGGGCTAGAAATCTCTGAGGATATGTGGAATGACATTTGGGAAAATGCTAGAAGAATTGCTATCTGTAACAGAACTCAGGCTATCCAACTAAAGATACTTCATAGGGCCCATATAGCTCCGGCTCGACTGGCAAAATTTAAGGCAGGAGCATCTCCAATGTGTCCTAAATGCAAAATAGAGGCGGGTACTCTTGTACATTGTCTGTGGACTTGTCAGAAAATCCGCAGATACTGGACTAAAGTGGCAAATACCCTGACAGAAATTTTAGGAACGGAAATTAGGGTGGACCCTGTATCTCTCCTTTTGGGCTTTTCGAACCTCTCATCTCTGGATATGCATGGGAAGAGACTATTTTCTATTCTCTCTTTCTGTGCAAGGAAAAATATTTTGGTGAACTGGGTGGCTGAGGGTCCCCCTGGACTTTCAAATTGGCACAGATTAATTATGGAATATATCCCCCTTGACTTCCTCACAAATATGGTGCACCGAAAGACTGAATTATTTTATAAAATATGGCAGCCCTTTTTGAATTATATAAATGCAGATATTTCGGCTATCCTAACAAGGGCTTTTATTTAGTGAAGATTTCAGACCGGGCTGCTCCGGGGCCCCTTGGGAGAGGAATCCTGCGCGAATACGGGTTTTATTATATTTGATGTTTATACATTCCGAGCATGTAAGAGACTTAGGTATACACTCTGGTTAGTTATAGGTTAGATTAGTAGAAAGTTGAGTTTTTTTTTCTTTCTTTTTTCGTTTCTTTTTTTTCTTTTTTTGTTTTCTTTCTTTCTCTTTTCTTTGTTAAATTATGACTATTGTATATATGATTTAATTGTACATCAATGTTTGTATTTGAGAGTTTTGTTTATTTTTGTAAATTTGCAAAAATGTTAAATTTCAATAAAAATATCTACAAAAAAAACTTTCTTATACACAGAGACGCAAACCTGTAAGCCAGTTGTTCAAAATTCAAACTCTAAAATAAATTATATTAAAATACAAATAATCACACACTTTCCATCGCAAAGGCCATTGACCTGACATGTAAGGTGACAGCTTCAGCAGCAGGTGGATTGAGATGGGTGGGTGTACTTTTGGAATCAGGCAGTCCTTCATGATGGAGGTGATTATAGAGTTGGATACTCAGGGTGGAATATGACGCCAAGGCTGTGAAGAATCTAGTTCAGTCTGAGACAAGAAGGGTGGTTGGAGTCAGCAGCTAAATTAAAGAACAGCAATTGTTGTGTAACTGAAGATGGTTACTTGCCTGATTAATTGGAAGCAATTTTGATTCAGCCAGAACTGCCAACTAACACTTAAGGACACAGAGGCAGTGGAAACGGTAAAGGTCATGCTATATCCACAGAGACTGGTAAACACCAGATAAGATTAGTTAAACGAACTGTAATCCTCACTCCGAAAGGCCTGGTGGTTGTGAGATGATACACACCATCGAATACTGACGAATCTTATCTGTTGGCTAAAGGAAGTGGAATTTGTCCAAGTTCATGCCTTAAAAAAACCTGGAGCTCTACAATATTTATGAGTTCCAAGAACAATTGGAATTAATCCAAGAATATTTCAGGAAATGAAGGCATCTGCTAGGAATTGTTGGCAGAATGTTTTTGCAGGATTTTCCGTGTGGGGTTACAACCAGGCAATTCTCTGCAATAATTTGGAGGTGATCCCAGTGCAATGTTTATGTGAAAATCAAGCCATTGGCATAGACCAAACACTCTATCATTTACATACATTTGGGGCATATAGTTAAGTTTGACAAAGCAGTGCCAAAATCCAATTCTTGATTTCAGTCCTTCAGGAAGGAAGTAGATCGTGTCCTTTGGTCAGTAAGGACAGATAATAAATGCATTTTGAACAAGCAACCATGACTACGGTGATGCTATGGGTTAATGCCATCAAACACCAAATGAAATGGTGGTTTTTACATGAGCAAGCACTCACTTTGGCATTAAAGATAAGGTTCAGGCTGCAGTCTTTGCATATTAAACTTGTAAGTACAGAAAAGCTAAGAGGCAGAAGTCGGACATATAACTTCTTGAGTCTGTTTCACTGCCAAATAAGATCAACCTCAACTCCACCTTCCCGCGGTAGCTCCTTCTATAAAATGCTTTTCAACACTGTAAACATCCCAAAGCACCTTTTTGAAGTGTAGTCCCTGTTATAATCTGGGAAACACAGCAGCAGTCTGCACATAACTTCCTCCCACAGCACTGTGTTAATGACCAGATAATCTGTTTTTGTGATGTTGGTTGTGGTATAAATATTGGCCACAATCCTAAGAACAAGACTGTTCTAAACATTAGGAACAGAGAGAGAAGGAAGACAGGAACTCAGTTAAACCTTTCAGCTGAAAGATGACTCCTCTGACAATGCAAAACCATGTTCCATTACTTCCTGTCTATCGATTTCTGACTTAAATATCTGACTTGAATCTTTGAAATTCTCAGAAGACTGTGAATACTATGATGAGTATTCACAGTCCTTTGAGAATTCCAAAGATTCACAGATTCCTTTTGAGTGAAGAAATTTCTCCTCATCTCAGTCCTAAATGGCCTAACCCATTTTCCTTAGACAATGACAGACAGCTGTAGATTCTCTAGCAAGAGAAATCAGGCTCTCAGCAATTCATTCGCTGTTAAAGAGAACCATGAACAATGAATAATGATTTATTGTCACTTGTACTCTATGGTGAACAATAATGCTAAATACAGTGAAAAGATTCAACTGTCACCACAATCCAGCACCATTTAAATAGTGTAAAATGAAAATAACTGAAAGAGACTTCACTTTGGCCTTGAGTCCTGAGACCCTCCTGTGCCACCACCTCTCTGCCACCTGCCCCTATCCCACCAATGTCAGAGTCACCACTCTTCAGGTGCCATCCTTTCATCGATGGGCCATTAATGCCAGGTTCCATACTGGACCCACACTCACCCAGCAATCAGTAATCCCCAGTTCCACTGCTGCCACTGCCTCACTGATAACCAGGAGTCCCTGGCTCCAGACCCACCACAACCAGGAGTCCCTGTCTCTACTGCTGGGCTGGGGTATCACCTCACCAAGAGTCCCACTTTGGCCACCCTCCTCTGCAATGTCACCTTCTCCACTGCCACCGACAGGAAGAAGATGAAGGAAAAGAGAAAGAAAGAAGAGAAAACAGGTAAGGAAAGAAGGGAGGAAGCAGCAGTCTGGAGTGGACAGGCCCAAAAACCCGAAAGCTGTCACCTTGCTGGTGTCACCATCTTGAAATCATACTGATCTTGTTACACTGAGGTGGGGGTGGTCACTCATCCACTAGGCACAAGAGACCTCAAATTTAACCTGGTTAATAATATGAACAATAACATCAGTCACAGAGTGTGTCCACTTCAGTGTTAGATTTCTTTGGTCAACATCAAATTTCTGGTTTATAAACAAAAAAATATACTTACTTAATGGATCAAAGATTTTTGACAAACAGTTTTAATTGTACAAACGTATATATCTTTTAAAAAATACATACAAAAGAAGTCACCATAATCGTACCAGACCTTGGTGCAGCTCTCTCATTAGAGATAGAGGGGGAGATGACAGGTGGTGGTTTAACCTGAGGGTCACCATGCCTCTGGTGAGGGGGAGAGGTTGAGGCAAGAGGTTGAGAAGGAGAATTTTTCATGGGAACCTCAGCCAGCTTGGATGTCACTGTACAAACATGAGCACACCCACACACACATAGACACACATAGACACACACACACACACACACATAGACACACACGCACACACACATCGACACACACCCACACACACATAGACACACACACATAGTCACACGCACACACACATACATATAGACACACACACACACATCGACACACACACACACACATACACATAGACACACACACACAAACAGATACAGGTGCACACGCACTCACATGCATACACATACACAGAGACACAGGCACATACAGACACACGCACACACATATACACACGCACACACACTGTGATATTGCAAATTCTCTCTTGCTCAATTCAAAAGTACAGTGCAATAGTCTTATCCCACTTCTACACTGGGTTGTGCGACCTCTCTCTGAAAATTCGCCAGAGTATATGACTCCATCCAAATTTCCTCTTTTTCACTGGCACATTACTGTCATTGTACCCAGTGCATGTTTCCTTAGCACAGGAATCAGGCAATTCTTAGCATGGCTTCATCGCCATCAGATAATCTCAACACTCCTGATCAAAGACCTGTATTTTTTCTAGGCTAATCCTAACTACTCACCATTGATTGGAAACTTTCTTTCCCTTCGTTAGATAGTCAGGGATAGAAACCACCAACTATCAGCATCTTATAAAGTGCAAACACAACAGCCAGAGAAGGAAATCAGCTTTTACTACACAGCTCCTTGGAGCAATGGATTCCTCTGCTTCGACTGAATTTACTGAGCTTCTCTCTGCAGCAATATTCTAACTGATGTCCCAATGTTGTGTCTCACTGTCAATGTTGAATAACCAGTTTCTTCACTTATCATTGAGACTACATGTTCCAGCCTTGCTGGCAATTTCCATCGTCAGTAGTGTCTCACGGAATAATACTCATACTTATGAGTCAGAGGACTGTTGGTTCAAGCCCAACTCCAGAGAAGTGAACAGAAAAGCTCAGGCTGGTACTCATGCTGAGGGCGTGCTGAACAGTTGGAGGTGCCATCTTTAGGGTGTGACGTTAAACCAAGGCAGAGGCTGCTCTGTCAGGTAGACACAAATGTTCCCACAGCCACTACGAGGAAGAGCAGAAGGTTTCAAGCCAGTGTCCTAGTCAACACTTTCCCCTTCACTAAAATTTCAAAACAGATTAAAAAACAAGGGAGCTGGTGAGGTAATGGTAATGTCACTGAATGAGCAGGCTAAAGATGTAAGGATAAAGGTTCAATTCTATCACTGCAGCTGTGAGAGTTTAAAGCCAGTTAAGAAATCAGTTATAGGCTGTTTTTCTGCCTTGGAAGTAGTCCAGAGAAGTTTCACAATGCAGATACCAGGTATAAAGGGATGTGGGGAGGTTCAGTAGATTGGCCTGTACTCATTGGAATATCGAAGAATGAGAGGAAATGAGCGGTAATGAAATAAATAAGATTCTTAGGGGGCTTGATAAGGTAGATGTGGAGAGTTTTCTCCCCACGTGGGAGAGATTAGGACCGAGGACATAATCTCAGAATAAGGAGTGGGCTGAATGCCTTTCCAAAACATGAGCAAACCAATGGGATTTCCCAACAGTTGACTTTACACTGGGCTATAAGACAATACAAAGCTGGCGCCGAAGCAGGTCATTCAACCCATCACATCTACTCTGCCGTTCAATGAGATTGTAGCTGATCTGATCATCCTGAACTCCACTTTCCTTCCGTTCCGCTATTTCAAGATTCCCCTTTCCGACTAGAAATCTGTCTGTCTCGGCTTTATACTCAACAACTCATCATCGACTGCCCTCTGGGGTCAAAGTGGAAATGAGGCCCTGATCCTTCAGCTTGTGTTGGGCTTTACTAAAGATTGCAGCAAGGTGAGAACAGAACTAGCAGCTTGAAAGCAAGATGCTGCATTGTAACAGCAAGTGACCAGAAGGTCAGCGTCATGTCTGTGGGCTGAGAGGACAGGTTCTGCAACACCTCCATTACCATTCCACCCGTCTTTTGTTCTATGTCATCTTTGCTCTCTCACCTCACTCACCAGTTAATCTTTCCCTGACCTTCTCTCCTCTTCTACTTGCACTTCCCCCTTTTCTCAACAATGTAAGAAACATCTTCAGAACCCTTCAATTCCATACAGAATAACCTTACATTCAAAATGTTAACCATTTACTCTACACAGACACCGTCAAACCTAGTGAGTTTGTCCAGCACTTTGTCTGCTTTATAATATTAATGCATCCTTTTTTTTGTCTTTTATTGGCCATTTCCCTCACTTATGATGCTCAATAAAATAGTGACGATTGTATATTTGTAAATTAGCTGAACTCCATCATGTGCACCACTGCAAAGCTGTTTTGCCAAACAAATCTGGTGGAATTTTCTGGATGAGGGTAGGGCAGTTGACGTAGTTGATATGGATTTCAGCAAGGCCTTTGACAAGGTCTTACATGAGAAAGTGATAAATAAGGTCAAAGTTCATAGGATCCAGGATTACTTGGCAAAATGGATGACAGGAGACAGAGGGTGGTAGTAGAAAACTGTTTGTGTGCTTGGAGCCCTGTGTGCAGTAATGTATCACAGGGACAGTGCTGAGTCCCTTATTGCTTGTGACATTCATAAATGATGTAGTTGAGAATGTGGGGACATGATAAGTAAGTCTGCAGATGAAAGTTGCTGGAGAAGGTACTGAGGGATTAAAATCTATTTATATTTGGAAAATAATGGGCTTATCAGTGATAGGCAACATGGTTTTGTGTGGGGGAGATCGTGCCTTACCATCTTAATAGAGCTCTTTGAGGAAGTGACCAAGTTGATAGATGAATGAAGGGCTGTAGACGTCATATACATGGACTTTAGTAAGGTGTTTAGTCCATGGTAAACTAATGAAGAAGGTGAAGTCACGTGGTGTGCAGGGTGTTCTAGCTCGGTGGATAAAGACCTGTTGAGCAACAGGAGACCGAGAGTAGTAGTTGAAGGAAGTTTCTCAAAATGGAGAAAGGTGACCAGTGGTGTTCCTCAGGGGTCAGTGCTGGGGCCACTGTTGTTTGTGATATACATAAATGATCTGGAAGAGGGCACTGTTGGTATGATCAGCAAGTTTGCAGATGACGTGAAGATTGGTGGAGTAGCAGAAAACATGAGACACTGTCAGAGAATACAGGAGGATATAGATCGACTGGAGAGTTGGGTGGAGAAGTGGCAGATGGAGTTCAATCCAGGCAACTGTGGGGTAATGCATTTAGGGAAGTCTAGTTCTAGAGCGAACTATACTGTACAAGGGCAGAGCCTTGGGAAAAGTTGATGGGCAGAGAGATCTGGGAGTGCAGGTCCATTGTACCCTGAAGGTTGCTGCACAGGTGGATAGAGTGGTCAAGAAGGCATATAGTATGCTTGTCTTCATTGGACGGGGTATTGTGTATAAGAGCTGGCAAGTCATGTTAAAATTGTACAAGACATTGGTTTGGCTGCATTTAGAATACAGTGTACAGTTCTTGTCACCATATTACCAAAAGGATGTGGACACTTTGGAGAGGGTGCAGAGAAGATTTACGAGGATGTTGCCTGGTATGGAAGGTGCTAGGCATGAAGAGAGATTGAGTAGGTTAGGATTGTTTTCACTAGAAAAAAGGAGATTGAGGGGGGACCTGATTGAGGTTTACAAAATCATGAAGGGTATAGACAGGGTGGTTAGAGATAAGCTTTTTCCCAGGGTGAAGGATTCAATAACAAGAGGTCACGCTTTCAAGGTGAGAGAAGAAGCATTTAAGGGGGATACACGTGGCAAGTACTTCACACAGAGGGTGGTGGGTGTCTGGAACGTTGCCAGCAGAGGTGGTAGAGGCAGGCATGGTACATTCATTTAGGATGCGTCTGGACAGATGCATGAGTAGGTGGGGAGCAGAGGGATACAGATGCTTAGGAATTGGGCAATAGGTTTAGACAGTGGATTGGATCGGCTCAGGCTTAGAGGGCCGAAGGGCCTGTTCCTGGGCTGTAAATTTTCTTTGTTCTTTGACACAAAGATTGGCCAGATAGTTGACAGTGATGAGGAAGGTAATAGGTCACAAGAGGATATAAACCAATTGGTCAGATGAGTAGATCAGTGGCAGATGGAATTTAACCTTGACCATTGTGAGGTGATGCACTTTGGAAGAAGAAAAAAGAGAAGGGTGTACTCACTGAATGACAAGACATTAGGAATCTCAGAGGAACAGAGTGATCTTAGGGTACTTGTTGCAAACCCTGCACAGATTAACACAATAATTTAACAAGGAATATGATACACTTTTCTTTATCAGTCATATCACAGATTTTAAAAGCAGGGAGGCTATATTGGAGCTGTACAGAACGTTGGTTAGGTCACAGCTGGTGTACTGTGTGCTGTTCATGTCCCCACACTATAGGAAGGATGTGACTGTACTGAAGGGGATGCAAAGGAGATTCACCAGGATGTTGCCTGGGATGGAGCATTTCAGCGGGAGAGAGAGGCTGGAAAAGTTTGGGTTGTTTACTTTGGAGCAGAGAAGGCTGAGGGGGGACCTGAGTACGTTGTATTAGATTATGAGGGGGGCATGAATAAAATAAATACAAAGCAGCTGTTCCCCTTAGGTAAGGCAACAATAACAAGGAGGCATCGTTTTAAAGTGAAAGTCTGAAGTTTAGGGAAGATTTGAAGAAAACTATTTATCATCCAGAGGGTGGTGGGGATCTGGAATGCACTGTCTGGGAGGAGAGTTGAGCAGGGAAACTTCAAAACCTTTAAAAAGTACTTGGGTGAACATTTGAAATGTGATAGCATTCAAGGTTAGGGCCTACTGCAGTAAAGTTGTACAGATTTGATAGCCCCATCGCAAGTGGGCGGCACGGTGGCACAGTGGTTAGCACTGCCGCCTCACAGCGCCTGAGACCCGGGTTCAATTCCCGACTCAGGGGACAGACTGTGTGGAGTTTGCACGTTCTCCCCGTGTCTGCGTGGGTTTCCTCCGGATGCTCCGGTTTCCTCCCACAGTCCAAAGATGTGCGGGTCAGGTGAATTGGCCATGCTAAATTGCCCGTAGTGTTAGGTAAGGGGTAAATGTAGGGGTATGGGTGGGTTGCGCTTCGGCGGGTCGGTGTGGACTTGTTGGGCCGAAGGGCCTGTTTCCACACTGTAAGTCTAAGTCTAGTCTAATCTCGACTGCCTGATTCTATGGGCACAGAGCTCATATCTCACAGACCACTTCACAAAGTGCCTCAGCTCAGAACTTTGCGCCATCCTGACGATAAAGGTGGCTTCTTTCTCTAAACGAGTAGTGGCCTTTCATTGGCTGCGTGAATTCTTTAATATAGTCTCCATCTGTGAAACTGAACTGTTTCAGTCCATTGCAATAACTTTGATATTAATGAATGATTTGCTAGACTATTTTAAGTGAAAATTAAGAACCAGTCACATGACTTTGGGTCTGGAGTGACATGTAGGCTTTACAAACATATAGGCCTGACCTATAGGACTCCTTTGGCTATAAATTCTGTGAGCATGATCTTAACCTACACAAGCATCTGATGAAGGAGCAGCGCTTTGAAAGCTAGTGCTTCCAAATAAACCTATTGGACTATAACCAGGCCTGACTGATTACGGTTAGGTTATTTCAAAGATATTATTGAACCAGAACCAGAATGCGCTTCGGCGGGTCGGTGTAGACTTGTTGGGCTGAAGGGCCTGTTTCCAAACTGTAAGTAATCTAAAAAAAAATGTTTTTTATAATATAGGGCCATCAGATTTTAAACAGATGGGCACTTTAAATCCCTCACATTACCTCACACATTATTCACCCCAGTCAACAAGCCTTTTCCACATCAGGAGAAAGTGAGGACTGCAGACGCTGGAGAGTCAGAATCGAAAAGGCTGGCATTGGAAACGCAGAGCAGGTCAGGCAGCATACAAAAACACAGAGTGCCACATACACAGCCAACACACAAAGATAACACCAATTTTATCAAAAGGTTTTTGATTGTTTGTGATTGTGCGTTTTTGTTGTCTGTTGCTGATTGTTTTGTAATGTGTTAGCCAAAGTTACATGACTTTGTTTTATTCTTGCATAGGACGTGGGCATTGCTGGCTGGCCAATGTTTATTGCCAATCCCCCATTGCAATGTGGATTTGATGTCAAGGGCAGTCCCTCCCAGCCCACCATGAACACAGGGTTGTGAAGAAACTTATATTGGACTTGAAATGTTGACTCTGTTTTCGGGAGTCTCACCCACTGGGATCGAATAGTGGAAATAGGAAACAATGAGTTTCTATTGGCTTAGAAACAGCAGAGCTCACACCTAAGTTTCTATTCATCCTTCACGGTGGCTAAGTCACTCTTTCAAAACAAGTTGAAACTAAGCCTTACCAGTGGAACACAATGGCTAGGTGGAAGTAAAAAAGTCACCATAATCTTACCAGGTCATGAGAGAGATAGAGAGAGAGAGAGAGAGAGAACCCGTGATAGTTTAACCTGAAGATCACTGAAGATGAGAGGAGATGTTGACAAAGCAGAACCTTCATGGGAATCTCATTCAGTGCAGGAACGGAATCTGCACTGTTAGCATCACTCCACATTGCAAACTAACTGTCCAGCCAACTGAACAAATCAACCCCTTAGATGACACAACATTAATGTTAAAGCAATAATCAAACTGACAAAGACATCTGGTTGATGCTTGTGAGGGCTCAGATCGACGTTAGATAGTCCACCGCTTTTGGAGACAAGCAATAGAGTGGACTGGGTGGTTTACTGTGAGTGATTTTGTGCTGTTGATGGCAGGCTGTAAACACCTATCACGTGTAGCACACAGAAACTGAAGACTGCAATGTTCACTCCATTGCTGTCAATAGCTTGTTCTCACCCAACACGATCATAAAAATCAGAATATATGATGGACCAGCACATGATTGATGCATACAGTGGCAGTCACAGAATTCTACAATGTCTAGCTGCCAGGTTTCAGTGCCTGCCGTATGTTTGCCTGACAATATAGGCTGTGCTGACAAACTTCACGATTCTCTTCTTTTCCCCTCAAGGACAAGAGGGAAAAGCATTCTCACATTAGCAGCATCACAATTTAGGCCTTAACTCCCAAACTGCATTTGTCAATAGTAATTGAAGTCTCAGAATTTTCAATGAAAATGTGTTTATGTGCCCTGATCATCACTCAAATCAATCTTTATGTGTAATTCATTTAGCCTCTCTTATTAAAAAAAGCACACAAATTATTTGCATGCATTTGTGATGAATTTTAGTCAAATGAAAATATCTTGGTCCATTATCTCTTTATTTTATGTGGCAGTTCCTTTATGCTTTGATATTATGAACATTTTTTTTAGAAGTGGAGGAAGGATTGTAAAACAAATACATTGCAAATAGCAATTCTGATCCTTGCAACTACTGTTAATAATTGATAACCCAGACAGCAAGATTATCTGCATAATACGCCAATAGAGATGTCACATCACCAATATTAACAGAACATCTATTATAAACACACAGCAAGCTACTGTAATGAAAATATTGGCTGCACAATGCTGTAGGAAATACGCAAGGTGGTAAAAGAGGAGGAGGTGTGGCATTGTTAGTCAAGGTCAGTATTACGGTAGCAGAAAGGACTTCTGAGGACACATCTACTGAGATAGTATGGGCTGAGGTCAGAAACAGGAAAGGAGATTTCACCCCATTGAAAGTTTTCTATAAGCTTTTGAAAAGTTCCAGAAATGTAGAGGAAAGGATTGCAAAGATTATTCTGGATAGGAGCGAAAGTAACAGGGTGGTTGTCATGGGGGATTTTAGCTTTCCTAACATTGACTGGAAATACAATAGTTTGAGTACCTAAGATAGGTCAGTTTTTGTCCAATGTGTGCAGTAGGGTTTCCTGACACTGCATGTACACTGTAACAAGAGGCGAGGCCACATTGGATTTGGTACTGGATAATGAATCAGGCCAGGTGTTAGATTTGGAGGTAGCTGAACACTTTGGTGATAGCGACCACAATTCAATTAAGTTTAATGTAACGATGGAAAGGGACAGGTATATACTGCAGAGCAAGGCTTATAGCTGGAGGAAAGGCAATTATGGTGATTAGGAAAGATTTAGGATGCATAGGATGGGGAAGGAAACTGCAGTGGATGGGCAAAATTAAAATGTGGAGCTTATTCAAGGAGCAGCTACTGTGTGTCCTTAATAAGTATGTACCTGTCTAGCAGGGAGGAAGTGATCAAGAGAGGGAACTGTAATTTACTCAAGAAATTGAAGCTCTTGTCAAGAGCAAGAAAGAGGCTTATGTAAAAATGAGATGTGAAGGCTCAGTTAGGGCACTTGAGAGTTATAAGTCAGCCAGGAAGGACCTAAAGATAGAGCTAAGAATAGCCAGGAGGGGACATGATAAGTCTTTGGCAGGTAGAATCAAGGAAAACCCTAAAGCTTTCTATAGTTATGTCAGGAATAAAAAAATGACTAAAGTAAGATTAGGGCCAGTCAAGGACAGTAGCGGGAAGTTGTGCACGGAGTCTGAGGAGATAGGAGAGATGCTAAATGAATATTTTTCATCAGTATTCACACTTAAAAAAGACAATGTTGTGGAGGAGAATACTGAGATACAGGCTATTAGACGAGATGAAATTGAGGTTCATAAAGAGGAGGTTTTCACAATTCTGGAAAGTCTGAAATAGATAAGTTCCCTGGGCCAAATGGGATTTATCCTCGGATTCTCTGGGAAACTAGGGAGAAGATTGCAAATCTTTTGATTTTGATCACTATGTCATTATTGTCTACAGGAATAGTGCCTGAACACTGGAGGATAGCAAATGTTGTTTCCTTGTTCAAAAAGGGGAGTAGAGAAAATCCTGGAAATTGTAGACCAGTGAGTCTTACTTTGGTTGTGAGTAAAGTGTTGGAAAGGATTACAAGAGATAGAATTTATAATCATCTACAAAGGAATAATTTGATTAGAGATAGTCAACAGTTTTGTGAAGGGTAGGTCGTGCCTCACAAACCTCATTGAGTTCTCTGAGAAGGTGACCGAACAGGTAGATGAGGGTAAAGCAGTTAATGTGGTGTATATGGATTTCAGCAAGGCATTTGATAAGGTTTCTCATGGTAAGCAATTGCACAAAATACAGAGGCATGGGATTGACAGTGATTTAGTGGTTTGGATCAGAAATTGGCTAGCTGAAAGAAGACAGAGAGTGGTGGTTGATGGGAAATGTTCATCCTGGAGTTCAGTTACTAGTGGTGTACCACAAGGATCTGTTTTGGGGCCACTGCTGTTTGTCATTTTTATAAATGACCTACATGAGGGAGTAGAAGGATGGGTTAGTAAATTTGCAGATGGCACTAAAGTCGGTGGAGTTGTGAACAGTGCAGAAGGGTGTTGCAGGTTACAGAGGGACATAGATAAGCTGCAGAGCTGGGCTGAGAGGTGGCAAATGGAGTTTAATGTGGAAAAGTGTGAGGTAATTCACTTTGGAAGGAGTAACAGGAATTCAGAATACTGGGCTAATGGCAATATTCTTAGTAATGTGGATAAGCAGAGAGATCTCGGTGTCCATGTGCATAGATCCCTGAAGGATGCCATCCAGGTTGATAGGGTTGTTAAGAAGGCTTTTATTGGTAGCGGGATTGAGTTTTGGAGCCATGGGGTCATGTTGCAGCCGTACAAAACTCTGATGCGGTTGCACTTGGTATATTGCATACAGTTCTGGTTGCTGCATTATAAAAAGGATGTGGAAGCTTTGAAAAGGGTTCAGAGGAAATTACCAGGATGTTGCCTGAAATGGAGGGAAGGACTTACAAGGTAAGGCTGAGGCACTTCAGACTGTTTTCGTTAGAGAGAAGAAGCTTGAAAGGTAACTTAATTGAGACAAACAAGATAATCTGAGGGTTGGATAGGGTGGATAGTGATAGCCTTTTTCCTAGGATGGTGATGGTTAACACAAGGGAACATAGCTTTAAACTGAGGGGTGATAGATATAGGACAGATGTCAGAGGTAGGTTCTTTACTCAGAGAGTAGTAGGGGTGTGGAATGCCCTGCCTGCAACAGTAGTAGATTCACCAACCTTAAGGGCATTTTAATGGTCATTGGATAAATATATGGATGTCACAGAAATTTGAGGGTGCATACATGAGGATCAGTGGTCGGCACAACATTGTGGGCTGAAGGGCCTGCTCTGTGCTGTGCTGTTCTATAATGGAATAGTGTAAGTTAGGTGGGCTTCAGATTGGTTTCACAGGTCAGTGCAACATCGAGGGCCGAAGGGCCTGTACTGCACTGTATTGTTCTATGTTCTGTATTCTACCTCCGCTACTGAAGCTGGGAGGAGGAAACATTTTTGTTCCTGTTGTAAACAATATCTCAAAACCAATGGATGGGTTTCAATGAATCTCAGGACGCAGGCAAGTTCGGACCTGGGAAGATCTGATAAATTTTTGGGGAAAGGTGTAAATCCAGATTGTGCATTCTTCTGAAATTAACATTAAGAGATGGATGAATTGACTATTTTTTAGAATGTTGTGATGCAAATTTTCACGGGTGTCAAAATGGGAGCAGAGTTTTCAGAGCAGGTTATCGGACATTGATTGGTTTGAAGCCACTTTAGTGAGATGATTTCTTAATAACAAAATGGTTTCTTTTTATCAATTCATGAAACAGGCAGGCCAAATGTAGACATGTGGAAGATAGGAGCAAGACTAGATTATCCAACCCTAGTGCCTGTCACATCTTTCAATATGATCACAGCTGATCATTGAGCTCAATACCCTAATGCCTGACCTGCTGCGCTTTTCCAGCAACGATGCTACCTGACCTGCTGCGCTTTTCCAGCAACACATTTTCAGCTCTGTTCTCCAGCATCTGCAGTCCTCACTTTCTCCTAGAAGATTTTGACCTACTGCGAATCCTCTTGCAAGAATGCCTTCCTTGAAGAAGCTCTCTTCCTCCCTCTACAGCAGATTCTCCTCATTCCTGAAGAAGGGCTCATGCCTGAAACATCAATTCTCCTGCTCCTTGGATGCTGCCTGACCTGCTGCACTTTTCCAGCAACACATTTTCAGCTCAATACCCTAATCACAGCCTCACCCTCAAATCTCTTCATCCCTTTAGCCACAAGAGCTAAATCTACCTCCTTCTTGAAAACACATAATGTTTTGGTCTCAACCACTCTCTGTGGCAGTGAATCTCACAGGCTCACCACCCGAAGAAACCTCCCATCTCAGGCTTAAAATGTTTACCCCTTATCCTTACACTGCGACCCTGCATCTGGACTCCCCCATCGGGAACATCCTTCCTCTCTTTACACTGTTTAATCCTGTTAGAATTCTATCGGGTTCTATGAGATTATCCCCACACCCTCATTCTTCTAATCTCCAGTGAATACAATCTGAATCAACTCAACCTTGTTCAACTTGAGAGGATGCAGAAAAGATGCTGCTGTGTTGGAGGGTTTCAGTTGTGGGGAGAAGCTGAATAAGCTGGGGCTATTTCCCCTGAAGATTCAGAGGCTAAGGGGTGACTTTATAGAAGTTTACAAGATCATGACAGATAGAGTGAATAGCCAAAGACTTTTTCCCAGGGCAGAGAAGTCTAGAGGGCATAGGTTTAAGGTGAGAGGGGAAAGATTTAAATAGGGCTTGAGGGGTAACTTTTTCACACAGAGGATGGTGCGTGTATGGAATGAGCTGCCAGAGGAAGTGGTGGAGGCTGATACAATTACGACATTTAAAAGGGATCTGGATGGGTATATGAATAGGAAGGGTTTAGAGAGATAGGGACCAAAGGCTGGCAAATGGGACAAGGTCAGATCAGATGTCTGGTTGGTGTGGACGAGTTGGCCCTCAGGGTCTTTTTCCATGCTCTATGATTCTATTATTCTCTTCATAACATCTGCACTTCTTCTATGGCAAGAACATCTTTTCTCAGATAAGGAGACCAAAACTGCACATAATATTCCAGAGGTGGTCTCATCAATGCCCTGTATAATTGCAGCAAGACAGGCCTCTACCTGTACTCAAATCCCCTCACTCTGAAAACCAATATACAGTTGCCTTCTTTACTGCCTGCTGCACCTGCACACTTACTTTCAGCGACTGGTGTACAAAGACACCTCAATTTTGTTGAACGTTATCCTCTCTCAACTTACAGCCACTCAACTAATAATCTGCCTTCCTATTTTTGCTACCAAAGTGGATGACCTCATATTTATCTACATTATACCACATGAGTCAGGCATTTTTTCACTTCATGAGACTGTGCAATCACACTGCAACATCTTTGCATCCACCTCACAGCTCACCCTTCCATCTAGCTTCATATCATCTGCACATTTTGAGGTATTACAATCAGTTCTCTCATCTAAAACATTAACATGTAGTAGGAAGAGCTGGGGTCCTCGCACTGATCTCTGTGGTACTCCACTGCCATTCATAAAAAGACTCATTTATTCATAAACAAAAAAGTGAAAGAGCTGCACATGCTGGAAATCAGAAACACAAACAGAAATTGCTGGAAAAACTCAGCAGGTCTGGCAGCATCCATGAAGAGAAATCAGAGTTAACATTTCAGGTCTTGTTCTGAAGAAGGATTATGGACCCGAAACGTTAACTCTGTTTTCTCTGCGTAGATGCTGCCCCAATCCCCCGCACTTTAATTTTACACATTAATCTCTTATGTGAAGCCTTAAGGATGAGCTGGGTAATTGTAATGATGTTGGGTTCCAACAGGCTGATGGAGATATGCATCAACTTTGTGTTCTCTTTAGCTTGTTAGTTTCTGCAATTCAACATCAATAACCCAGTATCAATGTCATTTCAGACAGTCATGGGTTTAATTTCCATTTTGGAGTCGTGACAATCCAAATGATGGAAAATATGTTGGTGATGTATTTTTGATATTGCACAGTGCTATAAGCTTTGCGTGGGAAATCTGGACCACGGCATGATAGAGCATTGAACCAGCCCATTAAATCTGTTATGATGTTTTTCACAAAGAAGCCCTCCTTTAATCTCACTCTCCCTGTCAATCACGATATATTATTAATATTCCACGCAATCTAATCTCATTCTTTTATTTATGGGTTTCCATATTTTTAATATTCAGGTGGCATAGTGGTTAGCATTGCTGCCTCACAATGCTGGGGACCCAGGTTTGATTCCAACCTCGGGTGACTGTCTGTGTGGAGTTTGCTCATTCTCCCCATGTCTGCGTGGGTTTCATCCGGCTGCTCTGGTTTCCTCCCACAGCCCAAAGATGTGGAGGTTAGATGAACTGGCCATGCTAAATTGCCCACAGTGTTAGGTGCATAAGTCAGAGGGAAATGAGTCTGGGTGGGTTACTCTTCAGAGGGTTAGTGTGGACTTGTTGGGCCAAAGGGCCTGTCTCCACACTGTTTCTTTACAAGAAACCTCTGTGAGGTACAATAATTTAATATAATACTACCTGACTATGAATTCAGATTAAAAAATCTCACCATGGCATGTTGGCCAATTTGAAATCAGCTTCAAAATCTGGAATTAAAATACTGGTAATGGGAAGTAAGCATAAAGTGATCAGAATTGTGGCTGAACTCCAGCTGGTTTAGTCATGCCCTTTAAGGAGGGAAAGCTGTTGTCCTAATTTGGTCTGGGATGATAAGTGACTCCAGACTAATATCAACCTGACTCTTGACTGTCCTCTGATGTGTAACTTATCGGCCAAACTATCACCTCCTCCAGGACAGTGAGGGGGTGGACTGCCAATTTCAGCCTCGATCACATCATGCAAGCAGCTATTTACATTCCCTCTGAACATAATATTTGGAGGCTACTTCAGCTGCTATTTCTGGCAGAGAGTATCCATTGTCTAAACAATCCCAATACGAACAGATTGTTTTCTAACACTGATGTATAATTCTTTTTATGGTTATCATGAATTTCTCTGATTACAACCTTACTGATCAAAGGAAAAAGGAAGAACTTCCATTTATATCGAACTTTTCCCAACTATAAGACATGCCAAAGCAGGTTACAACCAATAAAATACGATGAAGTGCTGTTGTAATGGAAGAACTGTGGTAGCTAACAAGGGGAAGCAATGATCTAGTGGTATTGTTGTTGGACTGTTAATGCTCTGGGGACCAGGGTTCAAATCAGGCCATCCCAAACTTGAATTCAAGAAAAATCTGGTCTAATTACCATGAAACCATTGTCGGTAAAACCATCAGGTCACTAATGTCCTATAGGGAAGGAAACTGCCCTCCTTACCTAGTTTGACCAACATGTGACTCCAGACCCACAGCAATGTGGTTAACTCTTAACTGCCCTCTGGACATTTAGAAATGGGCAATATATGCTGGCCCAGCCGGAGATGCCCACATCCTGCGAATGAATAAAACAAAAATCTGTACACCGTAAGCTCCCACAAACAGCCAGACCTTAGGCTTCAGTCGAAGCGGATAGGAACGTGAGTGATGAGAAGATGATCATCATCAATAACTGCGCTACGAGTTCAAGAGACAAGTATACAGACACAGCCATAGGCCCACACTCTGGAGACGGGAGGCAAGGCTTTAATGAGTCCAGCTCCAAGTCTCTGTCTAACTGAGGCCTACTGTGAATGCTTCATTGCATTATGTTAATCATTTCATTCTGCCTTAATCATTAGCACTGCGGGTGAGTTAGCACGCAGTGCACCATCACTGAAAGCACAGCTGAGGCACCTATTAATACTCTTGGTAACAGCGTCCAGCTCAGCCTGCACTGAAAACAAAATGAGCAGGTTCTTAAACGTGTAGATAAGAAAACATTAGAGAGCAAAAGCTGAGAGATGGTCTGACAGCAAACACAACTGAGGTCTTTCCAGCTTTCTGTACCATTTGCTGTTTTAAAACAGGAGCTCTCCCCATTACAGATCTGCTTAACCCTTCAATATCCACAGGCAAACCCAGTTGCACAAGTGAAGAACAAGGGTCTGATGGGAAGGCCATTTCACGGACCAGAACTCAGTGAGTGGATCAGGGTAGGGAATGGTTCAGGGGACTGCAGACCTGTCAAAGGATTGTGTTGATGCTGTGAAGTGCAAGGACAATATACTTGTTCTGATTTGCTTCAGAGCACACAGTTACAACAAGAATGTTGCCTCATAATGCGCTATTAATAAAACATCCCATGGCATTTTATGAGGCAGCAGCTGAGGGAAGAGGTTAATTTTCCTTTCCCAGTTGCCTCACATTTTACTGGATCTGCACTTTTTAAAAAAATGCTGAAAAATGTGTTGCTGGAAAAGCGCAGCAGGTCAGGCAGCATCTAAGGAGCAGGAGAATCGACGTTTCGGGCATAAGCCCTTCTTTTGACTTTTTAAAAAATGTCAGGTTTCTAACATCGCAACGTCACCCTGTAATGTGGCTGGATCTAACTCTGTGCAAATAGATTTTGAATGGGTTAAAATTTCACCCATTAAAATGCTGCTTTTCTCTCACTCTCTCGTGCTGTCTCCAAAGAGGCTTCCTTTCCTGAGGCAAGTTTTCCAGCATTTTTCTGTTTTCATCTCGACATCACTTCCTTGCTCTACTGGCCAATGCCCTTATGTTAAAAATAAAACTCATTTTCTATTTTGTTTCCCTTTCCTGTCTCTCACCTTTACACTTCTGAAGAGAAATTGTTTTGTTCAAATAGAAGTTGACCCTGAACTGACCTATCCTGTCACCCCCCCTCCCCCTCTGAGAGCAATCACAGATTTTGTGTGGGAGATGGAGGGGATGGCAGCGAGGCAGAGAAATGGCTGGGAAATAAAAACAGATCCCATTTTCCTTTTAAATGTGTTTTATTTTAAATCAAACAAATGCACTTAACCTGATATCACTGCCAGGGCATGCACACTGCTGCAGATCCATGATGAATAGAAACATTGAGGATGGGTCTAGTGGTCCAGCAGTGATTTCTTGATGAAGCAGGGAGATTATCTATCAGCACAGAGGCACTGAGTTGCTGTTGCACGCTGAGCTCATTCAGTTAAGCTGTCGGACCCACAGAGCCAACACCACACTTCATCAATATCCAGGAGACGTTCTGAGAGCAGAGACAGCTACACATTAGCTGTGTGCACGTGAGAGTTTATTAGAATGGCCTGCTCTTCAGTATTTTACATACACGGTCTGCTACTTAATCACAGGCTCCAATCACCTTCCTCCTCTGTCTTATCCTGTGAATGACACACTCACCTCATATATTATTAACCCTTGTGTGTATTTTTATTCACTCATGGGATGTGGGCATCACTAGCAAGGCCATTTGTTGCCAGCATCAATTTCCCTATAAAAGGTGAAGGTGAGCTGCTTTCCTGACCCGCTGTACTCCATGTAATGTAGACACATCCACAAAGCCCTTAGGGAGTTTGAAATACACAGCCCAGACCGTCACACAACCTCCCATCCATTTACACTTCTCATTGCTGTCGAAAAACTGTCAGCATCATCAAAGTCGTCGTCGTCGTCATCATCATCATCATCATCATCATCAGCATCATCAAAGTCCTTCCCACCTCGGTAATGCTCTTTCCCAACCTCTTCCGCCAGGCAGCAGAAGCTTAAAAATACCAACCAACAGATTCAAGAACAGCTTCTTCCTTGTTGTTATCAAACTGTTGAATGGGCCTCTCCAATTTCAAATATTTCAGATCTAATGTTGATCTTGCCTTTGTGTGGCTCCTGTGCAGCCGTAACCTTGTATGCCTCACTCTGTCTAAGTGCCCTATGCTCTGTAGGCCCTTATTTGTAATGATCTGCCTGCACTGCTTGCAAAACAAAACTTTTCACTTTACTTAGGTACAAGTGACAGCAATAAATCAAATCAAATTTTATGCAAAAATGTAGGATTCAAGATATAATTCTAAGTCAGGATGGTACAAGACTTGGAGGGAATTTTGCCTTGTGTTTGAGATGGTAGAGGTTCTAAGTTTGAGAGTTGGTTTTGAAGAAGATTTTGCAAGTTAATCCAGAGCATCTTTTAGATTATTGAGGAAATCTGTGAATTTATCTTGTGCTAATTAGGTTCCAATTTGTCATCTCCTGTGTTACAGATTCCACTCTGTACGCCTTTAGAAATCGTGAGTCCACCGAAACTATCTTGGTGATTTGGAATTTCCTCCAAATATTGAAGAATTATTGAAAGGAAATTGAGGTAACATGTGAATGGTGCTAAAGTCAACGAGAAAGCCTGCAGTTTGAAAACCTGCAATAACCAGTGCTGAGCAGCAAAGATAATCCCACTAAATGTCAAACTACAGTTTCCAAAACAATAGTATACAAGTCAAATGGCTGGTTAAAAGAAGTCAAGAGCAAGTGAAACAAGCTGCACCTTGTGTCTCACCTTGAACCCTGTATCCAGATGTGGTCAGACTGTATTTTGAACACTATGTCCTACTCTGCAGCGAGACATAAACATTGAGATGATAAATAGAGGAGCCATGAGGCTGATTTCTCAACGTCAGAGCCTGAGCTACAGACAAACATAACAACTTATAAACAGAAGTGGCTGATCCATCAAGATTAATTCATGACGGCTGAAACATTATGACTGGACACTTCCTCATTCCTTCTGGAGGTAATGTCCTGAAAGTGACAAAGGAAGCAGAATAGCCAAGACCAATTAAGAAAAAATACTCCACAAATATTCTTCTCAAACCTCTGTCCAGGAAATCACAGTGAATCAGTGTTATCTATAAAGATTGTCACCTTCTATCAATGATTCCATTCACTGATCCAGCTGCTTCCTAAAGACACAAAGAGTCAGTCGATCCCACACCAGTCTGCGTTGTGCTCCAGAGTTTGACTGTGCTCTCAGTAGCCAGCCAACTGTTCCTCATACTCTGACAGTTTAAACTGACATCCCCTAATCCTCCTCAATTTGTTCAATTTGAATAATCCACCAGCAGGCACATTATCCAGAGACTCCATTATGTTATAGCTCGTTGTGGGGAACCAAAAGGTTTTTATTTCTAGTTTCAGAGGAAGTTTCTGAGAAGTGACCTGATAGAGCAATGGAGGTTTCTCAAGGAAATGGAAAAGATACATCCAGAATATTGCTTAATGTTAAAATGTAATAATGGATGTGGGTGATGTGGTTTCAAACTAGCAAAAGACAATCTTAAAGCTGATATTAACAGATTCTTCTTCACAGAGAAAATGACTAACAGGTTTAATAAACTCTGAGATAAAGTATGGAAGGATAAAAAAAAGGAATCACTCAGGGAAATAAAAACAAGTGATAGCCAGCCCTTAAGCCTATTCTACCAATCATTCAAAAGATCATGGCTAAATTGTAAACTAACTCCATCTAGTCATTTTGATTTTATATCCCCTAATCCCCATACCAACAGAAATGGATCAATCTCAGTTTTAAGGTTTTCAATTGGTCCCCAGGGTCAGCAACTTTGTTGAGAGAGAGAGATCTCGATAGTGAGTTTTGAGAAGATTTATAGCTCAGGTTGAGGTTCTGGGTGTAGGTTTGCTCGCTGACATTTTGTCACCATACTAGGTAACATCATCAGTGAGCCTCCAGATGAAGCACTGGTGGGATGGCCTGCTTTCTATTCATGTGTTTAGATTTCCTTGGGCTGGTGATGTCATTTCCTGTGGTGATGTAATTTCCTATGGTGATGTAATTTCCTGTTCTTTTTCTCAGGAGGGTGGTAAATGGTTCATCCGGAGGCTCACTGATGATGTTACCTAGTATGGATGAAACATCTGAAAACAAACCTTCTAGCTCCGCAAGCAAACCTATACCTGGGGATCTTGATTTCCAATTTCCTTTGTGTGAAGAGGTACCTTTTGACATCACCCTTGAATGACCAAGCTTGAATGTTAAGTTTCTGCCCTTTGCTCTGGACACTCCTCCACCACCCACCCCAGAAGAAAGTATTTCTCACGACGCACCTCCAGTTCCATAGGGACATTGGATAATTCGATCGGGGAGGTTGTCTGTGGGGATATTTTGATTGGATTAATTAACTGTCAAGTAAGTATTTTGTGATCATTTTCATCATTGTCTCCAATAGATTTCTCCCACTCACTCTACCACCCTGCAGAGAGTAATAACAATTTTTTTGTTCATATGACATCATAAATTCTGGATGGAAGAATGTCCGCTTATTCCCATAAGATAGTCACAGTATGCATCAACGATGCATTGGTTTCTTTTCTTTTACTCTACAAACATGACATTTTCAAACATAGCAACATTTATTTCAGTGAAAATAAGCAGCTGGTGAGGAAATACATTGTACACCTGTATAAACGCTCCCTGCCATTTACTGCCATTCCTTTATCATTTGCTTAGTCAGCTGGACTCTTCCTCAGTGTCAGTCCATGGTCATGATTGGCCCAGGTATGATACTACAAATGGAGGGACAATCTGTAACACTTAACTCTTGAATTGCCTCCGTGTACTGGGATGCCTTAGGGGAAATAATTTACAAATGCCTTCTGTACAAAAGGAGAAATGGTGTGGCCGGCAAAATGCTACAACTTGCCAAAGCGAGGACCTATGTTGTAGGCATTAAATTCAAAGTTCCTCTCTTCTCCAATCTTGGCTCTCTAGACATTTTGCTGCTCATATCATTTTAATTATGTTTTGAAAGAACAGAGAAAGACTTGACTGATGTTTGAACTCTGGGATTTTGGATCAACACTTACAATCCACAAAGACACAGCGGCCAGCAGCAGAAGCTTCGTCACTGGCTGGTGTTGAACCACCAACCTCACTGTTAACAAATGAATGCACAGACCAATTGTCCCATAGAGAACACAATGATCAATCTCTACCAACACGTCTGGCTCAGAACCAGACACAAGATGAGGAAAACCCCCAATGATCAGGAATGGCAGGTCCAAAATTCATGTTTCCACTGAGCACATTACAGTCACTATGAAATCCTCTGGGAAGGAAGAAGAGATACAGAGAAAATACTGATGGGGAAAAGAGAAGAGGTGCTGAGTACAATAAAGTTTTGTGTGTTTTAATTCAGACTTCAAAGTGGCTGTGGGGGGATAGAGACAGTCACACATCTCCTTCTGGAATGTGCCTTCACAAAGGAAGTCTGGACAGAGAGGCAGTGGTTTTTGTCAAGATTCATCCCGAACAGCTCCGTGATGCAAGATTCTGTGAAGTACAGTCTGTTCCCAGGACACAGACTGAGACAAACATCAACTGCTCTTGAGGGCCACCAACTCAGTGAAAAATGCTCTTTGGTCTGCCCAAAACTTGTTGGTCTTCCAGAGCAAGTATTGCAGACTGGTACATTCCAAGGTCCCAGCTTAGGTGCTGAGAGAAGCACTAAACCTTGGGGCAGCTGCTGCCAAGGCTCAGTGAGGAAAGATCACTGTCTGAGGGCTTCTTGCCGAAGGGAAATGGGGATCCATTCAGTTATTGGACCATTCCAGGGTCTCAAATATATGTAATGTAGTCTTCTATAAATAAGAAATGCCTTGGGTATATTTATTGGATAGAGTCAAGAGTTTATTTGTTTTTTCATATGTTACTGTACAGAACCCAAACTGCTTTAATGACTGTGTATGCATATAAAGATATTTTTTATGAATAAAGTATATTTTTGAAATAAACAAAATTCAGCCACATCCTGCCAATTACACACCTACCACTGCAAATCTCTGCACAGATATACCTATCCATCTTTAACCACATTCATACTTGTAGCACAAAGTCATGCCTCAGATCTGCCTGAATTTGTACTGTTTTTGTACAGTATTGATAATACTCTGGGTGTTGCCAGCAGATATTGTATTTCCATAAGATGGCAATCACAAATGTGAAGGAGAATTTGCCAAATGATCTTTGATCAGTTAAATCAGATAATGCTGTGGTTTTTATTTTCTCTGTTCCGCTCCAATATCCAGCACGTGACCTCCTCTAATTGATGTGCAGTCCTCCTTCCTCATCTGGTCAACAGAAACTGTTGCCCAGACTGTGCCAATTCTTCACTTCCATTCAAGCACGAAGATTACACATTGAAACTAATGCAGAGCTTACAATATGCATTTAACTCCCTATAAAACGACAACTTCAAACTGAGATTTGGTACAGCACAAAGTAATGAACAGAGAGAGCAATTAATCAGATAAGAGAGAGCAACTTATCTCAAATTGGTGAAGCTAGCATTCATTATTTCTCCCTGGTTGCGCTGAGTAGGTGGGGGTTGTGCTACCTTCTTGAGTCACTGCAGCTGAAGGTGTTATTACTGATTAGGTACATTTCATTAGCTTGCTTAAGCAGACTCCAACCTGTGGACTCCTGGGGTGGGGGGAAGTGCTGAGTGAACAGGGTCAGCCATACAGATTGGGGGTGGTGGGAGCATGTTGGGGTGTTTAGGGTGTTGGGTGACAGTCCAGAGAGAACACAGGCAGTGTTCACATTCACCTCACCATCATTTAGACCATCAGGACTTCCTGTCTCTGTCAACAAGACTTTAAATGAAAAATCCCATTCTGAGCAACATGGCAAATACAGAGCCTGCAAACTGTTACCTTGGTGACCATCTCTCCAAATTATCTCCCAAGTTCCAGGACATCCAATAGCTGCTGTCCCATAATTTTACCAGATTGAGTCCTACTTTTAATCAAGTGGTATTTTTATTGATGTTTTGGGAGCCCACATTCTGTAAATTCCACTGGAAAGCAAAAAATGGTTGTTTTTTAATCAAGATTGATTTTCTGGACACTATTTTCAAACATCACGACAAGAACAGAAAAGAAAAGCAGATCCAGCTAGCTGACTGATAGCTGTAAGCAAATATCTACTTTCTTAAAAGCACAATTGAAACACTGTTCACTGCAACATTTTTGTATTATGAATATTGTACAGTATTATAGTTCAGATGAAGTATCTGTGATTAACTAATCCATTTGGAAAGAAGTCCATCTACCCAAACAGTTTGGGAATTCTACTGTTGGATTATTGGAAATGCAACTCAGCTTCAGGGAGGTGGTCACATGGGTTTTGGGCAAGAATCACATGTTGATCAAAAGCAGGTCACAACAGGAGGGCATGTTCTGAAAATGATATGAACAACAACCCACAATCTGACAGTCATTTACTGATAAAGGCTTTGCATTCAAGTCCCTCCAACTTCCCTTCCAAGCCACTGACTTTGAAGTGTATCACCTTTCCCTTAGTATCACTGGGTCACAATCCTAGAACTCCCTCATTAAGGGCACTGAGTGTCCATGTGGATTGCAGTGGTTCAAGAAGGCAACTCATCACAATTTTCTCAAGGGCAACTAGGGACGGGGAATAAATATTGACACAGACAGCAACTCCCACATCCTGAGAGTGATTTTTTTAAAATTTCAGATTTTTTGAAAATCTGAATTCCAAATTGCAAAAGCCATTGTAGAATTTCAACTTACTGTCGCTGGGTTATTAGTCCCAATGCCATACTAAGTCCAGAAGCAAAACTGCAAGACCATCTCACATAACACAGTTGAACATCATAGCTTTGATGGCAGTTACCATAACGATAGCAAGGCTGTAGTTAAGTATTTTAATTGTGGAGCCCAGGAAAAGAGGTCAATATCTCTAGGATTCCAAGAACAGAAGGGAAGAGGAGATAAATTACGCAATGGAGAGTGAACAGCAAGGCTTGGTCTTAAAAAAAATGACAGATGGTAGGAGCAAAGAAAAAAAATGAAGGCGAAGAGAATTTTCACTCCATGAAACCCCAGAAAAAGATTAAATTAGACTGAAGTGCAATGAGTGTCAGTTTCAACACAAGGAGGAGGCAGATTGTGTGAGACTCCTAACATGAAACACATTACAGGGTAGAAATGATGTCTTAGTGGTAGTATTGCTGAACTGTTAATCCAAAGACCCAGATAATGATCTGGAGACCCAGGTTCCAATGAAAAATCTGTAATTACTGGCCTACTGATGACCATGAATTCATTGATGTTTGGCAGAAAAATCCATCTGGTTCACTGATGTCTTTGAGGGAAGGAATCTGCCATTCTTACCTGGGTCTGGCCTCAATATGACTCCAGACCCACAGCAATGTGGTTGACTCTTAACTGCCATCTGGGCAATTAGGGATGGGTAATAAATGCTGAACTAGCCAGCAACACCTACATGTCATGAATTAATTTTTAAAAGAGCAATGCCCTTTCTGCTTATTTAATCAAAGGGTTTACATTGTCCGCACCAAACACTGCTAGAATAGGGACAGCATTGGGTTAGATACAGACTAAAGCTTCCTCCAAACTGCCCCAGTTAAATATTCCCAGGAGAGAGTTGGATACAAGGTAAAACTCTACTCTTAAACTGAAACTAAATCTCCTCCATCTTGTCCACATCAAACACTCACAGCACAGGGACAGCACGGGGTCAGATACAAAGTAAAGCTTTTCCTGTGCTGTTTAATATTTGCATCGTACTATATCCTGCAAAGTGCAGTCTAGTATTATCTCACAGCACTGAGGGAGCGCTGCACTGTTGGACATGCCATCTTTAATATTAAACTGAAGCTCAGTTTCTCCCCAGGCGAATGTAGAAGATCCCGTAGCATTATTCAAAGTGAAGCGAGGTTCTCTCCGTCTCCTTGTTAATCCCTCAAAAAATTCTTAAATCGTCCAATCTAGTCATTAAATCAACTGTTATTCCTTGGCACTTACTGTGATGAAATGGATTTCAGCGGGATAACAGCACCGTAAAACTACTTAATTGTATAAAACAGCGTGGGACGTCCTGGGACTGTGAAAGGTGCTACAGAAAAGCAGGAATTGCCTTTGCGTTGTATCTTCCAGCTCTGATTAAAGCAGTGACAAATAGAGTATGACATTTGGCAACAGGAGACACAATAACATCACTGCACCCCGTGGTGTTGCCGGGTTGTGTCAGGGGGACTGTAACACTGGAGGGAAGGACAATGACTGAGGCGACGGGCTTTACACGTAACTGCAACAGACGTGCAGTGGAATATTTATATTTCCTGACGGCGCACACGCGGCCAGTGCATCCGTCAACAAAATCTGTCTGTAATCTCAAACCCCATGGACCGGGTGGCTGATTACATCCGCATTTTAAAAGTTGTTGCATTTCCTCCAGCTCCCATTCTAAGGTTGGACTCATCTTTGTGGGAGTGTCATTTTCTCTGAATTCGATGGGGAATTCTGCAAAATGATTGAACATTAAAATAATTGTGGGGAGGAGGTGATAAAAGGGACAGCCTTCAAAATGATGGGAGAATTTTTTTTCGTCTCGGTGTCATTGCAGAGATTGTGAACGTACGGGACTGCAGTGAATACACCATCAAAACTGTCCCCCAAAGGGTTAACCTCTCGGCACTGCTCATTGGATGGTTGGCTTCAATCCTCTGGCCAATGGGCTGGCGGAGTTGGCAAAGAGTTGCGGATGGATGCCCCTCTCCTCCAATAAGGACAGAGCAAAGAGCAGAGAGATAAACAGACTGGGCTTTTGGAAAGAACGAGTGCGCAGGGAGCCGAATGGCCAGAGGCTGGAGGACGGAGCGGGAGAGATAGACGGGGATCTGCAATCTCAATCTGGGATCTTCCTGCCCCGGGACCTGCTGCACGGGATTTCCTGGCTCTTTCCGTCTCTCCATCCTACCTTCCCCCAAACCCAAAAGTCTGCCCGTTGCAGCCGCCTCCTCTCTCGGATCTAATGGGTTTGCAGGTTGGACGTGCCTCTGCACTGGGGAAGGGAGCAGCGCCGCTCTGTCCCTGAATGTTGATCCGCATTGAGGGAGGTTCGAAAGGCAGGCGGGGAACCGGCCGCCGGGATCACCGGGAGTCACAACATTTGATCTTCTCAGCAGAAAGTAAAACTTTTCCTGCCTGGACCAGTATGTGAGCGGTGCAAATTGGTAAATACTAGTCATGGTTCAAATCCCAGCAGTGAGTTTTGTTGTTAAATGCAGGGGGCTGGCACCGTGCCAGTTTCCACTTGCTGTCTGCACTCTGTTCAATTATTGATGGCTTCAAATGCAACAACCCCCTGGTGCCAGAAATGCCTGCTTTCAGCCGAGCTGCCTCCCTTGCGTGGTATGATTCCTGGTCTACCCTGTTACACTCAGTGACCACTTCCTAAAGCCTGACAATGTGGGTAAGCTGCCTGTGGGAGTCTCACCTGAGCAGAGGATACCATTGCGGAGTCTCCCACCTCACTGTTTTACTTCTCATCACTGTGTGCGCCAACTGCCCCCTGAGTGTGTTGTCTCTGAACTGCCACTCCGCCTGCATCTGTGCAAGCAATATCGTTAGCTGTTCTAAAAAGGAGCTGGTTAATATCCCCAAGTCTCTGCCAGAATATACAGCAGTCCTGGACCTCAGCTACAACAGCCTGACTCATTTGCGAGCGAAGTGGACCACAGTTCGCCTGTTCAGACTCCACACTCTGCTTCTCAGCCACAATGGCCTGTTCTTCACGTCTGAAGAAGCCTTCACTGAGGTGCCGCATTTGAAATACCTTGATCTGTCCTCCAACAAGCTGAAAGCTTTGGAAGAGTTACACTTCCAAGGGCTAGAAGATTTGGAGGTGCTGCTGTTGTACAACAACCAAATCTCACAGATTGACAGGACAGCGTTCGAAGGCTTGGACAGCCTGAAGAAGCTGTACCTCAGCCAGAATCTGATCGCTCGCTTCCCGCTGGAGTTGGTGAAGGAAAATACCAGGCTGACAGCACTGGAGCTTCTAGATGTGTCCAGTAACAAGATAAAGTCTCTGCCTGTTCAGGAGCTCAACAGTTTACCTGCGTACCTCAAAAACGGCCTGTACATCCACAACAACCCTCTGAGCTGCCATTGTAACCTTTATCTCATGGTCACCCAATGGCATGCTCGGCAGTTCAATTCTGCCGTGGACTTCAGGAATGAGTTCAAGTGTGTCCTTCCCTTTAACCACAAGGTGTCCATCAAGCTCTTTGAGCTGCAAGAAGACTACATGAACTGCAGTACTGTCATTGACTCTGAGGTGGAGGCCTTCCTTGAAGGGACGTTGACTTTTCACTGTGACACCAGACTGAGGAACATGAACAAAGTATGGGTGACCCCAGACAATGAGACCATCCAGCCTGGCCACAACAACCGAAGTTTGAAGGTATTTCCCAATGGCAGCCTGTGGCTTGGTAATCTGAGGCTGGAAGATTCTGGAATTTATACTTGCCTGGCCACCAGCAGCCAGTTCAATGAGACAATCCACGTCCAACTGAAAGTTCACAATTCCACAGTGAGCCCTACACACGAATCACTGAACACAGCCTACACCACGCTGGTTGGCTGCGTTGCCAGCGTGATCTTGGTTCTCATTTACTTGTACCTCACACCATGTCACTGTCGGTGCAGGAGCAAAGCCGAGAAGCAGAGGAGTCAGCAAGAGGAGAGCATTCACTCATCCATGCTGAGTGCCGCGTCCACCCATGATGTTTCTGGGGACAAAGCCGCTATGGATCGACGAGTGGCCTTCATAGAACCCTCCAAGGATATGCAAGGGCAGAATGGGAAACTCAAACCCAATGCTGTGGAGGAATTTGAGGACAAGAGACTCTTGACTGTGCCCAGAAAGAAATCTGACTGCGGTTCTGTTGGCTCCATCTCCTCAGACTGTCCCATTGTCGTTTAACAAACTTTCACCATGTTTGTATTAGGCACAGGCTCCAGGCAGGATGCAGGGTGAGGGCTGCCAATGCTTAGTATCCGAGCGTGGGAATAATCCGCAGCTGACTCTCTCAATTGGACCAAAGCTATTTGCAGAGACATAGATCAGGGACATGGTGGGTCAGCAAACTACATGGTCAGAGTGAGATCTTAATTGTCTGCAATATTACATAATATGTATTTATTTTCCTAAATTACTTCATACTCCCAGCTGACTGAGTAGGCTTTGCAGTTTCACAACGGTGACCAATCTACTTGCTGCATCTGTGACTGGGCCTGAATCAATGACTGCAGTCAATGGCATTGTCCAATCAGAGAATGCTTCAATGTGACACCTGTGCATTCGAGAAAGGCTGCTTGCAAAATCCAAATCCAATGAAAGGCTGTACCAGCGTGGGGTTGGGAGGGGTGAAGACAAGTCTCCAAATTTCTGCTGGTGAGTTGGGGGACCACGTTTTACCAGCAACGATTTCCAATAAACATCCAGGTCTCTGAAGAGTCTATGGCTTGTGAATTCATTCAAAATCAAGCTGCTGTTCTTGCCTCTGGTGATTCTAAAAGTCCAAGTGTTTGGGAAGAGTCAGCCTGTGTTTCCACTCCGTGTGTTGTATGGGCCAGTGACCACTGCATGAGCAGCTGCTGTAAAACCCTGGAGGACAGGCCCAAAGCGTCACATTGTGTGTGGTCACTGATCTCTATTGGTTCACTCTGCCTGAACAAGTCTTTTTCCCACCGACGCAGTGAGATGAAATGAATGAGGAACAAAAGGGATTTCATAGGGACACAAATCAAAAACAATATCCAGGACATACTGGGAAAGAAAGGGAGCGATTCATGTATATCTGGTAATGTTCAGCTGCACCTGTCTATAGTATTGCTTGTGTTGTCTCATTTCATGTATGTGTAATTCATTTCAGATGTGGTTCGTAATGTTGGATTCAGCATGCCCAGGGTTAAAATGCAGGTTATAATCGGGCTCCCTGCTCCCTGTCTGCAGGTCTGAATTGGGTTCTGTTGTGACCAGTTCACTGCACTCACTCATAGTATAAAGATTAAGGGAAGCTACTGGAGGGCAATATTAGCTGGTCTTGAAACTACAGCCCAGCAAGAGTTAACAGCCTTGGGTTAGGAGGAGACAAAAGTGAACAGTGGAAATGGATTTTAAAAACTCATCGGAGCCAGATACTGAGTGAGACAGACATCTTTTAAAGAAAAAGAACTTGCATTTAGGTAGCACCTTTCTCAGCCTTAGGATGGCCAAAAATGTTTCATAGTTAATGAAGTTTTTTTTTATGTGGGCTTGTTATAATGTAGGAAACACAATTCTGATCTTTCCATTGTTTAGCATCAAATATCCCTTGTCCCTGTATTTTGTGTGTTGACTTGTATAATACTGTTACTATTGCTGTCCAGTGTAGGCACTGCAGTACATGAATCATTGAAGACTCGTTGCAGCAGGCAGGGAAGCTGAATGTTGTGTGTCTCTCGCAACTTAGCCCAATGTACTGATCAGCTCAGGCAGAATCCTCCTGAATGAGAATTGCATTAACTAAAATTTCCAATGAATATGTTAAATCCAGATTATAATGAACCTTATAAAATAAAAATGTATATAAGTAAAACCTAATTAGTCACAACTTCAAATGGACGCTGCATGTACCTGGCTATACTGCATGTAGCTGCTGGTAGATGCAAGTATTTACTTTTAAAAGATATAGTGATTTATGTCTTCATGGTGTCTGTAATTGTAGATAGTCTATGTCAGAGCAACAACAGGTCTGAGGAATTTAGGCAACCACACATGGAGAATGTTGCTCATGTCTCATCATCTGTAGCTAGTTTTCTGTGAGCCTCTTCTATTTCCTCGGCTATTTTTCATCATGGCTCTGGTTTGAGGAAGGGAACGCACTGATCATTCGAGAAACATGTGATGGCAGGAAAGTATCTATTGATGCCTGGGACTGTTGTCTGGTGATCGGAGATGTGGGGTGGGGTGGTGATGAGAAGGACAGTTATTGTGTGGAAGGTCCCTGACACTTGGCATATGTGGTAGAACCATCTTTATCCAGATTTACCAGAATAATCCTTGGACACAAATGGTTAAACTCCGAGGAATAATTATCCATTTGGGGTCTGTTCGCTGGAACTCAGAAGATTATGGGGTCATTGGACCAAAGATTTCCAAGCTGTTGTGGAGAACTGTTTCAATCGATAGATGGGGACTATCACAGACTGGGCAGACTAGACTGGAGGGCACTATTTGAAACATCATGCCAGGGCTTTTCGGAGTGAAAGCAGGAAGCATTTATACTCAAAGGTGGCAGAAATCTGGAAACTTGAAAGACAATCAATGCTGAAATGATTGTTCATTTTAAATCTGAGTTCAGTAGATTTTTATATCGCCAAAGATAGTAAGAAATATGGACAAAGGAAGGCAGGCACATTTAATTTGTAGATCAGTCAAGATCTTATTGAATGGAATAACAGGCTTGAGGGGCTGAATGGTCTACCTCTATCTATACAATCCCACTCGAATTAACCTACATGACATAGAATCTTCTTGGAGCAAGTGAGGACTGCAGATGCTGGAGATGATAGCTGAAAATTTGTTGCTGGAAAAATGCAGCAGGCCAGGCAGCATCTAAGGAGCAGGAGAATCGTCGTTTCGGGCATGAGCCCTCATTCCTGAAGAAGGGCTCATGCCCGAAATGTCGATTCTCCTGCTCCTTGGATGCTGCCTGACCTGCTGCGCTTTTCCAGCAACACATTTTCAACTACATGACAGAGGTAAACTGTACAGCTAAGCTCCTTTTAATAAGTGTTGCTTAGTCCATTTAAGGGACATTGCAGTCAAAGTGCATTTGTAGTCGAGTGTTGCAGTTACAGAGGGGGATTAATATGGTGCAGTGAGCAGAGAGTTAGAATACTGGAGTACTGAGGAGATGTTAGAGATCTGATGTTTATACTCTATGAAAAATGTGATTGTGCAAATTGAATACGTAGAATGTGCAGAAAGTCACATAATAACTGAGAAATAGAAGGAACGATATCTTTGCATTACGGGCAACATCAAGCTCCTTCAAACAACACAGTGATAAGTGTCTAGATATTCTGTACTATTAATGTTGGATGCAGAATAAACATTACCCCAAGACACTGGGGGGAATTCCCCTCTCTCCTATTTGAAATAGTATCATGGATTCTGTGCACCTACCTAGAGAATAAACTTCAGATTAATGTTGCATCTGAAAGCTGGCACATCTGGCGTTACAGCACTCCCACTATCACAATGGCAGTGCCACACTGGATAATTGGCTGTAGCTGAGCCACTGTAAGCATCTGGAGAGGGTCCAAGTCTTCTTCAGCCTCTCATTATCTGCAGCATATCACCAGCCTCTGGTAAAACCAAACCCAAGAACTTTAAACCTGACCCATACCAGGAACCAGTTTTCCTGGTCCTTGCACAAGGTTCATGTGTGAGCTTACTGTACAGAGTTATGCATCTTCCTCAGCCAGTGCATGATGTAGGATTGGGATCTGGGATCCTTCAGCCCCTGAGTCAGTAATCAAACCCATCACTGTGGCTGCTTGTAAACTCAAAGATGTTTAAAGAAATCAATGTGAAAAATTGTTCTGTCCTTAGTGTTGTTGAATGTGTCAGGCCTAAAACATTGTTTATCTTGCTGGTTTTTGTCTAATGTCTTGTAAGCAGCCTAAAGGAGACTGCAACTGTGATCCATGTTCCATCTAATGTTGTGATGTTAGTGAGAATTATCTCGTTGGGTGACTATAAACTCACCTTTGCTGTGTGCACTGAATCTATACCATAATTCTCCCTCCAACCCTCAGCATGTCTTCCCATATCAAGCTACACCAGATATTATTTTCTCTCCCTTTTTCCAGCCAAGCTAACAGTTCGGCAGGTACCAGATGCCCCCTGGTGGCAATGGTCTATTTGGCTAAAGAGGGTATCACAGAAAGGCCCATTGCTTTCCATTGCTGAACACTCAACAGGAAAGTCAAGGTTTAATGAGCAGGAGATTTTGCTCAACACTGTTTCTCCTTTCGGGTTGAGAGACATGGAATCTGATTACAGATTTTCCCTAGTGAACCAGTGACACTGTTTTTGAGGATCTTTATTTTTGAAATGGCAATATTTTTAACGTGTAAGTCAACCTGTTGTTATTTTGCGAATTCCTGGCTGCTCCAGGGCTGATGAACAATTTCACCTGCAGATCTGTGCGTAGAGCTGAATTAAAGGCACATGAAATGGAAAGAAAGTGTTTCATTTGAGTTCTCTTGGGCTGAGCCTCCCCCACCCACCACCCACAGAGAGAAATCCACACACCCACATATGTGTACACACTCTCAGACCCACACACTTGCAGATCCACATACACACAAACATATTCACACTGTCAGATCCATACACAAACAAACATGTACATTCTCTCTCTCTCTCTCTCTCTCTCTCTCTCTCTCACACACACACACACAGATTCAAACACATAAGAACACTGAAACTCAAAAAACCACGCATACATGAAGAAATACATGTATACACAGTTGGAATCATATGCACAGACTTACACCAATACACACTCAGAGACACAGATACACACTGAAAACAAAAAACTGAAAAACTGGCACATGATGCACATAGAACCATAGCCACAGATACCATACAGAGAAACACAGACTTAGACAAAACCAGATAGATGCACAAATAAAGACATGCAAATGTACAAATACACAGACACACATATAAATCTAATGTAGACACATGCATACACAGACACTCACAGTTCATCACACGAGTTAGTTTGAAGCTGATTTGCTTTCAGAGTTAATTCATCACAACATTTTATTCTTCAGTAGTTCCTGGTTGAAGCTGCTCAGGTCTAGCAGCTGTAGTTGTCACCAGATGTCAGCTGTAGTGAACAGACACCATAGAGGCTGAGAGAATGAGCAACAGGCCATTCAGCTCACCTGCTCTGTACGGGTTTGAACACGGAAAGAATGAAATAGAAGGTTATGCTGACATAGTGAGATAAAAGATGGGAAGGGAAGACTTATGTGGAGCAGAAACAGCGGCACCCATCAGATTAAATGGCCTGATTTTGTCCTAGGAACTCTATTACAAAATTCTCTCAATCAGCACATCATCTTATTCATGTGTTTATCCAGTTTCATATTCACTTTAAACACTCATTGTGGTAATGAGTCCCACTTTCTCATTAATAGAAAAACAGAAAGTATTGGAGAAACTCAGCAAGTTTGACAGCGTGAGTGGAGAGAGAACCAGTGTCCCACATTCTCCTTATTCTCTCATCAAATGTTTTTTCCCCTGAATTCCCTCTTGGATTGGTGCATGTGTACTTTACAAATACCACACATTCCAGACTTGGGGTTTCCAAGTTTCATTATCACACATGTCTTTCCATTCCTACTTCCATTCTGTTCACTGTCAGAGCAGTGATCAAAACCTAACACACTGGATGCCTACCAGCAACCTACTAATTACAAGCGATCAACACACTGTTCGAAAGTCCGTTCTCTCCCGCTCCAAACGCCAGATTTTGTCCATTACAAACCGAATCACAGTCGCAACTGAAAAATGCAATTGCAATGGAATATACTGAGTTGCTCTCACACTGTGCTGTGGGGCGTGAATCAGTTTTGAGGTTGAAGCATTATATTGTATTTGTCTATTGCTTTTTGCTTTTACATGTTGTTTGACAGCCTAGTCTAAAATTAAATCTGGTAGCTGGAACTAGCCATGATTGTTCGAGACATAGAATTTCATTTTGTAATTTTCTTTCTATGAAACTCTTTCCTCAGGGGTTTGGCCTTTTGATTTTAAACAAAAAAAAGGTGACAACTGGCTGCCACAGACAGTGGTGTCAGAATATTCCGATGACACAGAACAGCAGTAACAACCTGAATTTCTGTAGCGATTTTCACCACTGTAGGACATTCCAAAGTACTTTGTGAAGTATAGTCACTGTTGTAATCTTGGAAATGTGGCAGTCAATTTGGTCACAGGCAGCTCCATAGACAATAATGTGACAATAAAAACAGACATTTGCTGGAGAAAATCAGCAGGTCTGTAAAGAGAGAAAGTAGAGTTCATGTTTTGAATCTGACATGACCCTTAAGAACTGGAATGGCTGGAAACTAGTTTATATAGTATTGACAGAGGGAGAGGGGTGGGAGTGGAAAAGACAATGAGGGACTCATAGCAAAAGACAAATGGAGTGCTAATGGTGGTAAAGAAGACATAGAGATGTGATAATGAGATATAATGTGATAATAACTGGATAGTGCCTTTTTAATGATATTAACAGATGGATAAAGTTTGGATACTGAGAATAGCTCCATGCACTCTTTGAAATAGAGCCATGGAACCTGCTACATTAGTTTGAGAGGGAGGTGAGGGTTTCAGTTAATGTTTCATCCAAATGATGGCATTTCTGACAATATAACACACCCTCAGTCCTGGAGTGTATCAACCTCTGGAGTGAGACTTCAACCCACTAACCTTTTGACTCATAGGAACGAGTATCACCCACTGAGTCTCAGTGGACAGCACGTTCAGATCCAAGGGTGCCTTTGTTTAAGGATGATTTGTTGTGGTTCTGTTCGCCGAGCTGGAAGTTTTTGCTGCAAACGTTTCGTTCCCTGGCTAGGGAACATCATCAGTGCTATTGGAGCCTCCTGTGAAGCGTTGCTTTGATGTTTCTTCCGGTATTTATAGTGGTTTGTTCTTGCCGCTTCCGGGTATCAGTTTCAGCTGTAGTAGTTTGTATGTGGGGTCCAGGTCGATGTGTCTGTTGATGAATGTTCTTGCCGCTTCCGGGTGTCAGTTTCAGCTGTAGTGGTTTGTATATGGGGTCCAGGTCTATGTGTCTGTTAATGGAGTTTGTGGATGAATGCCATGCCTCTAGGAATTCCCTGGCTGTTCTCTGTCTGGCTTGTCCTATGATGGTAGTGTTTTCCCAGTCAAATTCATGTTCCTGGTTGTCTGAGTGTATGGCTACTAGGGATAGCTGGTCATGTCGTTTTGTGGCTAGCTGATGTTCATGGATGCGGATTGTTAGCTGTCTTCCTGTTTGTCCTATATAGTGTTCGGGCTTATTAACAGACACATAGACCTGGACCCCATATACAAACCACTACAGCTGAAACTGACACCCGGAAGCGGCAAGAACATTCATCAACAGACACATCGACCTGGACCCCACATACAAACTACTACAGCTGAAACTGACACCCGGAAGCGGCAAGAACAAACCACTATAAATACCGGAAGAAACATCAAAGCAGCGCTTCACAGGAGGCTCCAATAGCACTGATGATGTTCCCTAGCCAGGGAACGAAACGTTTGCAGCAAAAACTTCCAGCTCGGCGAACAGAACCACCACAACGGACACCCGAGCTACAAATCTTCAACCAAGGATGATTTGGAGATGCCAGTGTTGGATTGGGGTGCACAAAGTTCAAAATCACACAACACCACTAGCACTAGCATTCAGAGCGCAGCTCCTTCATCAGCAGGTTGTGGAGTAGGACCATAAGACACAGAATTTATAGCAAAACATTACAGTGACATGCAACTTCCAAATAAACCCACTGGACTATAACCTGGTGTTATGTGATTTTTAATTTTGTTTAAGGAGATATAGCAATATTGTATAATTGCCAGCAGACATTCAGAGGTTCATCTTGAATAAAAATTTCTGTTACTAGTAGTGAAAATGGAATGGTTCCATGTGAGCTCTCCCAATTCCTATGCTTCTGTCGTTACTACACTACAAGGTGATAACTATATAAACAGGGACGTCTGCTGCACAGGAAATCAAATTACACTAACACAGTGGAAACAACTCAGTGAGAATTTCAGGGCCCAGTAACATACTGTATCTCAAAGAGACAGTCCTTCGCATTACCCCTGTCCCGGTTTGGGGTTGACAGGTAATGTTCCTATACTCATGCATGTAATAGACATTTAGAAATTAACCAGCTCTCCAAAATAGAGTATGGTTGTGAGATCTTAACTTGAAAATGAGATAACAGTTAATGGGGGGATGATGGGAATAGAATCCAAAACGTCTGGCCTCCAGTGCCTTCTGTTACTGACCCTAATATAAAACTTTCAACAACTTTTCCAACAGGGTTCCCACTCTGTTGGCAGATATTCCTGGAGGATTTATCATCCAGCTCCAATGTCCTACCTAATCCCTCCCCTTGTTTGAGATTGGTCACAGACATCCTAGCTGAAAATGTGTTGCTGGAAAAGCACAGCAGGTCAGGCAGCATCCAAGGAACAGGAGATTCGACGTTTCGGGCATAAGCCCTTCTTCAGAATTCCTGAAGAAGGGCTTATGCCCGAAATGTTGATTCTCCTGCTCCTTGGATGCTGCCTGACCTGCTGCGCTTTTCCAGCAACACATTTTCAGTTCTGATCTCCAGCATCTGCAGACCTCACTTTCTCCTCACAGATATCCTAGTAAAGTACCAATTAGAGAGCAAGACCCTCCTTGTTACTGGATTGGACGATGCATGAAAACCTGACTAACAGGATTTTTTTCTGCATAACACTCATATTTAAAAAATGTAAAGTCACCATAGTCTTACTAGACCATCAGGTTGCTCTCCCATTACAGAGAGAAAGAGAGATGATTGGTGGTGGTTTAACCTGACGGTCATCATGCCTCAGGTGAGGGAGAGAGATTGAGAAAGAGAGCCCATCCTGGTAACCTCTGCCGGTATGGGGATTGAACCCACACTGTTAGCCTCACTCTGTGTTATAAGCCAACAGAATTAACCAACAAACCCTTCCCCTCTTCAACCTTTCTGTTTACAGACAATGAACAAATAAGTTGAATGCAAAACAGTAAAATGACATTTTGTTTAATCCCACTCTAGATATTTCTCCTGGAAATTCCAGAAGTTTAAATCTTTAAGTCTTAAAGAGTTTAGGAATTCTAATCCTCATACAGGGTGGTTTTAGACAACTGTCTTTCACTTCAGAAAATCTGGATAATACCAGAATAATAATCCAGAAAGTCTGAAGTGCCTGAATGATAACATCAGTGGATATTTCAGTAAAACTAAATGGCACTGTTATGGCTAAATATATACACTTGTTGAAGAACACCTGAAAAAGAGATACATATATTTATGCACTTCCAATAAACAATAATCTCAAAAGGCACATCAAACGGGGCGGGAAATACTAAATCTCTTTACAACAGGCAGATTCTGGGATAATAATGAAAACTTCTGAGTTCTGAGGAAGGGTCACTTGACCCGAAACCTTAACTCTGATTTCTCTCCACAGATGCTGCCAGACCTGCTGAGCTTTCCAGCAATTATTATTTTTGTCTCTGATTTTCAACATTCACAATTCTTTTGATTTTTATTAAGGAAAACTTCCTATTGACCATAAAATTACTTTGGAACTTCTGAAGAATGAATATGAAAAATCTGCTCCTGAAATTCACACAGCTTTCAATTCTAGATAGTAATTATAAAATGTATAACTGCATGCTGCCATATCTCTGAATCTATATTTATGACTGATACCTGTTTGGGTGAATTGTACTATTCAATCTTCTCAGCAAAGTGGTGACAATATTTTTATTTTGTACTCACTGACTTTTCCAGTATTCCTTGTTAGGAACCAATGTCAAAGGATCCCAACTTCGGTCACCAATCTGTGCTGGGTGAGTTGGGATAACACTAATAATTGAACTCAATCGTTTGAGAGGGGAGTGTTCCAGGTTCCAGCACCTGATTATTACCCAGGAAGTACTCTTGCAAAGTAGAGGGGCTGATGGGACCAGAATTCACTGTGAGACCCTGCAAGGTCAAATAAGGACTTGAGAACCCTTGGTAACTGCGTTGAGAAATAGAAAATTGCTTCTGGGAGCGATGAAGGGTTGAACACTCAGTGGACACTATTTCAAAAATGAGAAGGCTCTGAGTAGAGTAGTTGGGAAATTTTCTTGCCCTCAGGACGAGGCCTAATTAGCAGGAAGCAGTGAATGTAAATTGCTTGGTTGTAGAGAGGAAGGAATTGGGAGATATAGTGCAAAGAGAAAGGAGGAATGAGAATGATGAAGGGCTGCAAGGGGGAAGTTGGGATTGCTCTCTTGTAGTTGGATAAACTAGTTCAATTGCAGAAGGAGGCTATTCAGTCCAATATACCTGCGTTAGTTCTTTGAAAATCCTATTCAATTAATTCCACTTCCCTGCCCAATCTCTATTGACTTGGAAATCTTATATCCTTTAATCATGCATCCAATTCCCTTGAAGGGGTGGTGTTGAATTTTCCATCACTGTGCTGTCAGGCAACATCCTGTATTTTAAAACCAAAACTCTCCTCTGGTCCTTTTGCCAAGTATCTTCCTTTTGTTACTGATTCTTCTGACAACGAAGAAAGTTTCCCTCTGCCTACTCCCTTTAGGAATTTAGAACACTTCTATTAATCTGCCTCAACTTTCTCTGCTCTAAAGGGAACAATCCCAGCTTTTCCAACTTGTACTGTTACTAATAAAATTTATCTACTTAAGAGACCTCTCTTTTGTAATTTTCATGACCTTATTTCAGTCACTGTTTTCATGGTTTTCAATTAGTCTGAAATTAAAGATAAATGGATGACCTGATTTGCCGGACAGATTCCTCTACATCCCAACGTGTCGTAATATTTTTAATTAAAGATATTCTCATTATACCAACACTGAGTCATTACAAAGTGATTGGTTTTAGCATGAATTATTTGCTGACAGTATGAGGAAATTTTGCCATCTAGGCACTATTAACTCACATTGTTAACTTACATTAGTTGAAAGATAAAAATTATCCAAATGCTATTATCCTTTGATCAACGTGGTATGATGTTCTCCGTGTCTCTAATGTTAGCTAAACATCTATCATCATCTCAGCCTGGTCAATAAAAAAACCCATTAAGTGATTTTGTTTTAAATACATAACCCCAAGCATGGCCCTAAATTGTAATAGCTGTGGCTTCAAGGTCTGATTTGAAGGTTTGAGTTTGAGATGACACTGATTTAAGATGACACCCTTAGTGCAGTACTGAGGGAGAGATACAACATCAGACGAGCAACCGTTTGGGTTTGATAAGGACTCGAGTCAGAGTCTTCTCTCTCAGTTAGATATAAACAATCTCAGGGCTCTATCCTGAATAAAAACAGGGGAGTTCTTTCTGGTGTTCTGTTCAATGCTAATCCCTCAACCCATATCACAAAAAAAAGTGATCTAGATATTTTCCTATGGCTGTTTGTGGGATCTTGCTGTGTGCAAATTGGTTGCTGCATTTCTACATGACAATAGTGACTACACTTAAAAAAAAATAAACACTTTAATTGGCTGCAAAATGCTTTGGGATGTCGTGAATATATGAAAGATGCTATACAAATGCACTTTCCTCATTAGTGTAATAAAGTTTTTCAAACATTAAGAGTAATAAATTTTGCTTGTAAAATTAATATGTACACTTAAAAACAACATTTTAAAAACTGCCATTATACTGTCCATAATTTCCCCACTATCTGCTTTACTGCTGTGAAATTTAAAGAAAGACATTCCAAAGATCAGATGTGGGTCACTGACCTTGACATCAAGGCTACGTCTGACCAAATGTGGCATCAAGGAGCCCTGGCAAAATTGAAGTCAATGGGAATCGGGGGGCAAGCTCTCTGTTGGTTGCTGTCATACCTGGTACATCGTCAGATGGTTGTGGTTGTTGGAGGTCAGTCACCTCAGCTCCAGGACAGCTCTGCAGAGGTTCCTCAGAGTAGTGTCCTAGGCCCAACCATCTTCAGCTGCTCCATCAAAGACTTTCACTCCATCTTAAGGTCAGAAGTTCAAATGTTTGTTAATGATTGCACAATATTCAGCACCATTCATGAATTCTTCAACGCTGGAATTATTTTGGGAGATGTAATAGGTTTTTAAACATGCACAGAGACAGCACATGATGAAGGGAGGAGGGGATGAACAAATAGAAATATCTGAGTAATAGAACTCACCAGTTAGAGGAGTCCTTAATAACAAGAGAGAGAGAGATCCCTTACTACCTCCCTCTCTAATTATTAAGGGCTCCTCTGACCGGTGGTATGGTGGCTCAGTGGGCACTGCTGTCTCACAGCCCCAGGGACCTGGGTTCAATTCCACCCTCAGGCGACTGTGTGGAGTTTGTGCATTCTCCCTGTATCTGTGTGGGTTTCCTCCCACAGTCCAAAGGTGTGCAGGTTAGGTGAATTGGCCATGCTAAATTGTGCATAGTGTTTGGTGCACTAGTCAGAGGGAACTGGGTCTGGATGAGTTACTCTTTTTTTTATAACGGGTGGCACAGTGGTTAGCACTGCTGCCTCACAGCGCTGGAGACCCAGGTTCAATTCCTGACTCAGGCGACTGTGTGGAGTTTGCACATTCTCCCCGTGTCTGCGTGGGTTTCCTCCGGGTGCTCCGGTTTCCTCCCACGGTCCAAAGGTGTGCGGGCCAGGTGAATTGGCCATGCTAAATTGCCCATAGTGTTAGGTAAAGGGATAAATGTAGGGGAATGGGTGGGTTGCACTTTGGCGGGTCAGTGTGGACTTGTTGGGCCGAAGGGCCTGTTTCCACACTATAAGTAATCTAATCTATTCTAATCTAATCTAATCTGTTACTCAACCTCTTAGCAAGGGTTCCACTTTCCCTTCTCTGAGACCTGCCGGAAAGTTTACCTACTACATTCAGAAGGGGGCGGGGGGACTCAGAGGGTCCCACTCTGCCCATCGCCATTCATTTAACTAGCATTGGGAGTTAATAATCCAATAAGACATAAAAGCAGAAGTAGGCCATTCAGCCCATCAAGCCTGCCTTGCCATGTGATGAAACCATGTCTGATGTGATAATCCTCAAGTCCACTTTCCTGCCTTTTTCTCAGAATCCTTGATTCTCTTACTTGTCAGCTGACTGCTGCCATCTCGCACAGCAGCACTTTGTTGCAACATCTCCTCAATATCCTGAAAACTATAAAAGAATACATCTCAGAAAAGGAGTGTGTTAATGACCAGCAACACGAATGTTTCAGCAATGTTTCCTATGTGCTTATTCACCAGAGAGACGAGTTGGAATCCACAGGGACAACTTGGTAAGGTTGGTAAGCAGCAAAAGCAATTCACATTTATAGTGCCTTCAACTTAGCAAAGCATCCCAAAGGTCTTCACAAGAGTATCATCAAACAAACTTTGCATGGAGCGACAAAAGAAAATGAGATCAAAACTTCAATCAAAGTAGTAAGTAATGGCATTACCATCACTGAATCCCCTATTTTCAACATCCTGAGGGGTTACCATTGACCAAGAACTGAACTGGACAGGTCACATAAGTACTGTGGCTACCACAGTAGGTCAGAGGCTAGGAATATTGCAGTGGGTAACTCACCTCCTAACTCCCAGAAGTCTGACAATAATTAACAAGACACAAGTTAGCAGTGTCATGGAATAGTCCTTAGATGGTGCAGCTCCAACAGCACTCAAGAAGCTCAACATCATCCAAGGCAAAGCAGCCCATTTGATTGAAATTGACACCACATTTACAAGCGTTCACTCCCTCTACCATTGATGCTCAGTAGCAGCAGTGTGTACCACCTAGAAGATGCACTGCAGAAATTCACCACAGTTCCTGAGATAGTAACATCCAAACAATGCTCCCTTTATTTGTTTTTGGTGCATGGATCTCCAAGATCTGTGCACAGCAATGACTGCTGAAACCAGAAGTAATAGAGTCATAGGGTGACACGATGGCTCAGTGGTTAGCACTGCTGCCTCACAGTGCCAGGGACCCGAGTTCGATTCCAGCCTTGGGCCACTGTTTATGAGGAGTTTGCACATTCTCCCAGTGTCTGCGTGGGTTCCCTCTGGGTACTCCAGTTTCCTCCCACAATCCAAAGATGTGCAGGTTAGGTGAATTGGTCATGCTAAATTGCCTGTAGAGTTAGGTGCATTAGTTAGGGGGAATGGGTCTGGGTGGGTTGCTCTTCGGAGGGTCAGTGTGGACTAGTTGAGCTAAGTAGAGTGCTACAGAACAGAGATAGGCCCTTTGGCCCAAACTGGTCCATGCTGACCAAAATGCCCATCCATGTTAACTTCATTTCCCTGCACTTGGCTCATGTTCTTCTAATCCTTTCCTATCCATGTATTTGTCCAACTGCCTTTTAAATGTTGTTAAAGTACCTGCCTCAACCACTTCCGCATGTCAGCTCATTCCATATGCGTACCACCCTCTGTGTAAAAAAGTTGTCCCTCAGATTCCCTTTTATTCTATCCCCTCTAACCTTAAACTGATGTCCTCTAATCCTCAATTCCCCAACCCTGGGAAAATGCCTGAGTGCATTCACCCTATCCATGCCTCTCATGATCTTAAACACTTCTATAATGTCCCCCCTCAGACTCCTACGCTGCAAAGAAAAAGGTCCTTCCCGAATCTGAATTCATTGTCAGTCTCAGCTGATAGTTGAAGGCACCCTTTGAAGTTCAATATGTGCAACTTATCAGACAAATGTCAATTAAAACGAGATGTGAGCTTCTTTAGATTGACCTAGTTGATTGACTTCAATAATTTTAAATAAAATAGCAGATTCAGTTCAAACACTGCTTTTTTTTCCCCACCATGTGCCAGCTGTGTGTGGAATCTTGAATAGAGCTTATGGGGAACCCAAGACCACTACCATCTAGAAACACAAGAGCAGCAGACACATGACTGGAAAAAGGGGGCCCACAACTGGAATCTTTTGAAAGCCTGTAAATTTCACCCACAATTAACGACCTAGAACCCAGTGTGACTGCCTCAGTTGGTCAAAACAAAGCAAAGACATTTTGTTCTGCAGAAAGTAACATTAGTTCTATAATTTACAGAAATTTATAGCATTTTCCATAATAAACTAGAATGAGTAAACAATGGATTCTCTAGATTACTAAGTACCAGCCTTCTTAACATGTAAATCTCATCAGTCAAGTGATAACACTGCAGTAACAGAGCTGACTATCTTCATGAAAAGCACTTGTAGAAATTTATGGATCTAGCGAACAATTTATAAATTGTGGCACACTACATTAATAATAAAATGAAGGATTCATGGTTCAATTGGGGCCAACAGAGGGAGTTTGCTATTCCAGAAACTCTCACAGGCACTCATCACACATCACTGCTCAGTTAACCTCAGGGACGCTGTTTCTAATATGGCTAGTAAAGAGAAAAAGAAAAGTATTCTGGTCCCTCCTGCAGACACAGCAGCCATTCTCCAAAGTATAATAGTGAGAAATTGGACGGCTAATGGTAATGTCACTGGGCTAGTAATCCAGGACTTCAGGCTTACGTTTATTTTAATTCATTCACAGAATGTGGTCATTGCTGGCTTGGCCAGTATTTATGATCCATCCCTAATTGCCCAACTGGTAGGTAAGAGTCAACCACATTGCTGTGGGTCTGGACTCACACGTAGGCCAGACCAGGTAAGGATGGCATTTGTGAACTAGATGGGTTTTTCCAAGCAATCGGCAATGATTTTATGGTCGTCATTGGACTCTTATTTCCAAGTCGTTATTAAAGTCAGGTTGGAACCCGGGTACCCAGAACACCATCAGGGTCTCTGGATTAATAGTCTAACAATAATATCACTAAGCCAACACCTTCCCATGTTCTGGAGCCATGGATTTGAATTCCACTGTGGCAGATGATGAAATTAATTTTTAAAAATGCTGGGCTAACAGAAACCATATGGTAACTGAAGATTGTCATAAGGATCTATCTTGTTGACTAATGTCCTTTAAGGAAGGAAACTGTCATCCTTACCTGGTCTGGCCTACATGTGACTTCAGACCCACAGCAATGGGGGTGACTCTAAACTGCCCTCTGGGCAATTAGGGATAGGAAATAAATGCTGATCTAGCTGGCAAGGCCTACATCCCATGAACTTATTTTTAAAAACTGCATTTGCCTTACACACAAAAAATGTTAATGGAAGTTAAGATACATCAAATGATTTATAAGACAGAAACAGAGAAATAATTTCTATTCTCTGCCTGTCCATGTGTCTGTCTAAATGTCTCTTAAACATTGCTCACGTATCTGCTCCTACCTCCTTCCCTGGCAGCACATTCCAGGCACATACCACCCTGTGTGTAAAAAACTTGCCTCCACATCTCCTTTAAATTCCCCTCCCCCCCCACCCCCGCTCACCTTAAACCTATGCCCCCTAATGTTTGACATATCCACCTTGGGGAAAAAGACTCCAACTATCCACCTTATTCATGCTTCTCATAATTTTGTATAGGTCAGACACCTCAGTACCTAATTCCAGCACAAGCCTATGGATTACCTCACGATGCTGCACTTCTCCAGCTTCCAGTCTGAACATGTTAAACCAACCATCACCTACAGACAAGCCCTGTGCATACACAGGATCAGTTCAGACGAGGAGGAACGCGATGGACATCTGAGGTGCTAAAGGACACCCTTATAAAAACAGGATATGATGCTCAACTCACTGATCGCCAGTTCCGATGTGCCATAGCGAAAAACCACAACAATCTCCTTAGAAGACAGACATGGGACATGACTGACAGAGTACACATCATCATCCAGTACTTCCCCAGAACAGAGAAACTACTCCATGTTCTCCGCAGCCTTCAACATGTCATCGATGATGACAAACATTTCACCTTACACCTCCACTTCTCATTTTCAAACAACCGCCAAACCTCAAACAGACCATCGTTCCTGATGTTCAGGACAACATCAATCACAATACCACACAACCCTGGCATGGCAACCTCTGCAAGACATGCCAGATCATTGACATGGACACTACCATTACATGTGGGCACACCATCCCCCACGTACACGGCAGATACACATGTAACTCCGTCAATATCGTCTATCTCGTATGTTGCACGTAAGGATGCCACAAGGTATGGTACATTAGTAAGGCCATGCAGACGCTAGGACAACGGATGAATGGACACCATGCAACAATCGTCAGACAGGAATGTTCCCTCCCAATCAGGGAACATTTCAGTGGTTAAGGACATTCAGCCTCCGATCTTTGGGTAAGCGTCCTCCGAGGTGGCCTTTGAGACACAAAACAATGCAGAATTGTCAAGTAGTAACTGACAGCCAAGTTCCCTATCCATGAAGATAACCTCAACTGTGATATTGGATTCATGTCGCATTACATGTAACCCCACCACACTGTTCTGTGTAAAACCTTTGTTACTGTCCTGTTTTGACACACCCTGATAACTTGTTATGATCTCTCTACCTTAACTAGTTTGTACAGTTTTGGATTACTTGTTACTTTGTTAAACTCTCAGCATGTGACCCTTAGACTTATCGTGTTATTCCAGCCAGTTGGTTTGTCTTCAGCATCACCTTAATTTAACTTTTTATATTATCTCTCTGCCTCAATTAATTGGATTGCAGGTTAACACTTCCCTTACTATTCAGTTGTTGGCACTTAACTCACACTGTCTGACACTCTCAATCACCTGTAGAGACTTTTTATTTGGCCTATGGACACTCCACTCATACCATACGACCTTTTGATCTCATCTCTCCACCCACTGATCTCTGCCTATAAATTCAATGCCTATGTGCTTTCTTCCACTTCCCCTGATGAAGGAGCAGTGCTTCGAAAGCTTGTGATTTCAAATAAACCTGTTGGCCTATAACTTAGTGTCATGTGACTTCTGACCATGTCCACCCCAGTCCAACACCTGCACGTCTACATCAACTTTATAAACATTGACCAGGTCGTCCCTCAGCCTTCAATGCTCTCGCAGAAACAATCCAAGTTTGTCCAACCTCTCCTTATAGCTAATATATTCCAAATCAGACAACATGCTGATAAACCTCTTTTGCACTCTCTCCAACGCCTCCACATCCTTCCCATAGTATGGCGACCAGAACTGCACACAATACTGTAAATGTGGCCTAACTAAAGTCTTATACATCTGCAATATGACTTGCTAACTTTTATAGTCAGGGCCCTGACCAATGAAGGCAAACATGCCATATGCCTTCTTTATCTCTCTATCCACTTGTGTGGTCATTTGCAGGGAGCTATGGACTTACGTCTCAAGATCTCTCTGCCTATCAATGCTTCCAAGGTCCTGCCATTTACTGTATACTTTTCTCTTCCATTTATAGAGTCATAGAGCTGTACAGCATGGAAACAGACCCTTTGGTCCAACCCGTCCATGCCGACCAGATATCCCAACACAATCTAGTCCCACCTGCCAGCACCCGGCCCATATCCCTCCAAACCCTTCCTATTCATATACCCATCCAAATGCCTCTTAAATGTTGCAATTGTACCAGCCTCCACCACATCCTCTGGCAGCTCATTCCATACACGTACCACCCTCTGCGTGAAAAAGTTGCCCCTTAGGTCTCTTTTATATCTTTCCCCTCTCACCCTAAACATATGCCCTCTAGTTCTGGACTTCCTGACCCCAGGGTAAAGACTTTGTCTATTTATCCTATCTATGCCCCTCATAATTTTGTAAACCTCTATAAGGTCACCCCTCAGCCTCCGACGCTCCAGGGAAAACAGCTCCTGCCTGTTCAGCCTCTCCCTGTAGCTCAGATCCTCCAACCCTGGCAACATCCTTGTAAATCTTTTCTGAACCCTTTCAAGTTTCACAACATCTTTTCGATAGGAAGGAAACCAGAATTGCACGCAATATTCCAACAGTGGCCTAACCAATGTCTTGTGGCCGCAACATGACCTCCCAACTCCTGTACTCAATACTCTGACCAAGAAAGGAAGGCATACCAAACACCTTCTTCACTATCCTATCTACCTGTGACTCCACTTTCAAGGAGCTGTGAACCTGCACTCCAAGGTCTCTTTGCTCAGGCAACACTCCCTAGGACCTTACCATTAAGTGTATAAGTCCTGCTAAGATTTGCTTTCCCAAAGTGCAGTACCTCGCATTTATCTGAATTAAACTCCATCTGTCACTTCTCAGCCCATTGGCCCATCTGGTCCAGATCCTGTTGTAATCTGAGGTAACCCTCTTCACTGTCCACTACACCTCCAATTTTGGTGTCATCTGCAAACTTACTAACTGTATGTCTTATGCTTGCATCCATTTATGTTGACCTCCCAAAATGCATCGGTTCACACTTGTTTGGATTAAACTGAATCTGCCATTTCTCCACTCAGCTTTCTGCTAATCTATGTCCTGCTTTTTACTTTGACAGCCTTCGTCACTATCCACAACTCCATCAATTTTCATGTCATCTGCAAAGTTATTAATCAGATCACCTACATTTTCATCAGAATCATTTATATAAATTACAAACAACAGAGATCCCAGCATTGGTCCTTGTGGAACACCACTAGTCTCATACCTCCAGTCTGAAAAACACCACTTCAGATTGCTCTTTGTCTTCCCAAGCCAATTTTGTATCCCATTTACCAAGTCACTGTGGGTCCCATGTGACCTTATCTTCTGGACCAGCCTATCGTGAGTGACCTTGTCAGATGCTTTAGTAAAGTCCATGGAGACTGCATTCACTTCCTTACCCTCTTCAATCATCTTCATCTCTTCCACAAAGATTCAATGAAATTTGGAAGACAAGACCAGCCATGCACAAAGCATTGACTATCCCTAATTGGCCATTAGTTCCAAATGCAAGTAAATCCTGTCCCTAAGAATCTTCTCTAATAATTTCTCTCGTACTGATGGAAGGCTCATTGGCCCTTAATTACTTAAACAAAGGGAACAACTTTGGCTGTTCTCTAATCTTTTTGGACCTCACCAAGGTTACAAGGATCTCTCTCAAGGCCCCAGAAATCTCCTCCCTTACCTCCCTCCATATCCTGGGACAGATCCTATCAGGCCCTGAGAATGTATCTATCTTAATGTTTTTCAAGACACCAACACCTCCTCCCTCTTAATATTGACAAGCCCTGGAATATCAACATACCCCTCCCTTATCGTACTATCATCCATGTTCTTCCCCTTGGTGAATGTCAATGTGAAGTATTCATTAAGGACCTTGCCCACGTCCTCTGGCTCCACACATAACTTCCTCTATCCTTCAAGGACCTACCCTTTCCCTAGCGATCCTCTTGCTCCTAATATTTGTATATTATGCTTTGGAATTCTCATTAATCCTACTCACCATGGGTATTTCATGGCCCATTTTAGCCCTCCTTAGTCTTCCTAAGTTCTTTTCTGACTCCTTTATACTCTTCAAGGGTTTTGTCTGATTTCAGTTTCCTAAACCTTACACAAGCTACATATCTGAGAGGGAGGCAGTTATAGTTGGGGCAGTGACAGGATGTAGTGAATTCGTTAGGAAGGTTTCTCACACTATGAAACAAAGGGATCGGTTAAAATGTGTCTGCTTTAACGCAAGGTGTGTCAGAAATAACATTGACAAACTTAGAGCATGGATCAGTACTTGGAACTAAGATGTTGTGCCCATAACGGAGACAGGGGTAGGAATGGTTGCTAAATGTTGCAGGGTTTAGAACATTTAGAAAGAACAGTGAGGGTGGAAAAAGAGGAGGGGGGGGGTGTAGCATTACTAATCAGAGAGTGCATCACAGCTACAGAAACGAAGGTTGTTGAGGAAGGTTTGTCTACTGAGTCAGTATGGGTGGAAGTTAGGAACAGTAAGGGAGCAGGCATCTCTTTGGGGGTTTTCTAGACCCCCTAATAGCAGTAGAGAGATTGAAGAACTCATAGGCCGGCAGATTTTGGAAAAATGCAGAAGTAACAGGGTTGTTGTTATGAGTGACTTCAACTTTCCCAATATCGACTGGAACCTCCTTAATGCAGATGGTTTGGATGGAGCCGCTTTTGTCAGGTGTGTTCAGGAGGGTTCCTTACTCATATGTCTACAGGCCGATGAGGTGAGAGGCCATTTTGGATTTGATGTTCGGCAACGAGCCAGGAGAGGTGTCAGATCTTGCCGTGGAAGAACAGTTTGGTGACAGTGATCACAACTGCCTCATATTTACCGTAACCTTGGAGAGGGAAAAGGAGCAGTTACCAAGGGAAGATATTTAATTGGGAAAAGGAAATTATGACGCTATCAGACGGGAGTTGGGAAGTGCAGACTGGGAGCAATTGTTCCACAGAAAGGACACAGCAGACATGTGGAGACTATGTGTGAGTGATGCACATATTTGTTCCTCTGAGACAGGTAAGAAGGGGTAAGATTCAGGAATCTTGGATGATGAGAACAGAGGAATTTCTCGTCAAAAGGAAGAAGGCAGCTTAAGTAAGGTGGAGGAAGCAAGGATCTAGCACAGCTTTAGAGGATTACAGGCTTGCTAGAAAGAAGCTCAGAATTGGACTGAGGAGAGCCGGGGGGGGCACAAAAAAGGCTTGGCAAGAAGGATTAGGGAGAACCCAAAGGCATTTTACTCGTACATGAGGAATAAGTGAATGATCAGGGAGAGGGTAGGGCCGATCAGGGATAGCGTAGGGAACTTGTGCGTGGAATCTGAGCAAATGGGGAAGCCCTAAATGAGTTTTTTGCTTCGGTTTTCATCAAGGAAAGGGAACTTGTTGGAAATGAAAACTTAGAGGGACTGGGATACAGTCTTAACCAGATCAAGAATGATGACATTGATGTGCTAGAAATTTTGGAAAACATTAAGATTGATAAGTCTCCAGGGCCAGACCAGATTTATCCTAGGCTGCTCCGGGAAGCAAGAAAGGACCAGCAATCCTTAGTAGCCACACACGCGGATGACAAGCAACAACGCTACTATTATAGGACAAGCCAAACAGAGAACAGCCAGGGAATTCCTAGAGGCATGGCACTCATCCACAGATTCTATCAACAAACACATTGACCTGGACCCAATATACCGGCCACTGCAGCGGACAGCTGGAATTGACAACAGGAGCGCTTCACAGGAGGCTCCCAAGCACTGAGGATGACACCTAGACAGGGGACGAAACGTCCGCAACACAAATTCCCAGCTCGGCGAACAGAACCACAACAACGAGCACCCAAGCTACAAATCTTCTCACAAACTTTGAGAAAGGAGATTGCTAAGCCACTGGTGAAGATCTTTGCTTCCTCACTCTCCACGGGAGTCGTACCGGAGGATTGGAAGGAGGTGAATGCTGTTCCTCTTTTCAAGAAGGTTAATAGGGAAATCCCTGGCAATTACAGACCAGTCTGTGGCCAGCAAAGTTTTGGAAAGAATTCTGAGGGATAGGACTTATGACTATTTGGAAAAGCATAGCATGATTAAAGGCAGTCAGCATGGCTTTGTGAGGGACAGGTCATGCCTCACACATCTTATTGAGTTCTTTGAGGAGGTGACAAGACAGGTCGACGAAGGTGGAGCAGTGGATGTGGTGTATATGGACTTCAGCAAGGCATTTGATAAGGTTCCCCATGGTAGGCTCATTCATAAAGTCAGGGAGTATGGGATACAGGGAGATTTGGCAATCTGGATTCAGAATTGGTTGGCTGACAGAAGGCAGAGAGTGGTTGTAGATGGAAAGTATTCTGTGTGGAGGTCAGTGGTGAGTGGGGTCCCGCAGGGCTCTATTCTTGGGCCTCTGCTCTTTGTAGTTTTTATAAATGACTTGGCTGAGGAGGTTGAGGGGTGGGCTAGTAAATTTGCAGATGACACAAAGTTTGGAGGTGTATCGATAGTATAGAGGGCTACTGCAGGCTGCAGCACGACATAGGCGGGATGCAGACCTGGGCTGAGAAATGGCAGATAGAGTTCATCCTGGATAAATGTGAAGTGATGCACTTTGGAAGGTCGAACTCAAACGCTGAATATAGGATTAAAGACAGGATTCTTGGCAGTGTGGAGGAACAGAGGGATCTTGTGTTCAAGTACATAAATCCCTCAAAGTTGCCACCCAAGTGGATAGGGTTGTTAAGAAATCATATGGTGTTTTGGCTTTCATTAACACGGGGATCGAGTATAAGAGCCGTGAGGTTTTGCTACAGGTCTACAAGTCCCTGGTGAGACCACACTTGGAATATTTTGTCCAGTTCTGGTCGCCCTACTATAGGAAAGATACAGAGGCTTTGGAGAGGGTGCAAAGAAGATTTACCAGGATGCTGCCTGGACTGTAGGGATTGCCTTTTGAAGAGAGATTGACTAAGCTCGGACTTTTCTCTCTGGAGAGGAGGAAGAGAGGTGACCTGATCAAGGTATACAAGGAAGTGAGAGGCATGGATAGAGTCCATAGCCAGAGACTTTTCCCCAGAGCAGGATTGACTGGTATGAGGGGTCATAGTTTTAAGATATTAGGAGAAAGGTATAGAGGAGATGTCAGAGGAAGATTCTTTATGCAGAGAGTTAAGAATGTATGGAATGCGTTGCCAGCGGTGGTGGTGGTGGAAGCAGAGTCATTAGGAACATTTAAGCGACTGCTGGACATGCACATGGATAGCAGTGAGTTGAGGGGTGCGTAGGTTAAGTTATTTTATTTTACATTAGGATTAAACCTTGGCACAACATCGTGGGCCAAAGGGCCTGTTCTGTGCTGTACTTTTCTATGTTCTATGCTTCCTTTTCCTTTCTTTAAGTCAGGTCCCAGACTGAAATCTGGTTTTATAGATCATATTTTAAATTAAGTTCATCTGTTATTGAAACACAAACATGCAATGCTGCAGATTTGGGTTTAACACTAGAGCAGACGTTTATTATGCAAAACAAATGAAGACAAAATAGAATAAATTGAACTATTTACACACATCACAAATTGAAAGATTTTGAAACACACTGTGAGATGCCATCTCCTCTATCCCAACGCTATCACATTAGAGTACCCAAATATCAGACAGCGTTCTCACCTCCATCACATCACCAGGTTTAATTTAACAGTTTTTTTCATTTCCTGGTATTGAGAGCTTGGTATCCTCTTCCTCAATTAGTCACACATCCAAGCTTAGGCTTTTGCAGAGATCTTGGAGATTGTACGGCTAGAGGAGATAAGAGAAAAGCTAGAAGGAGGAACAAGGCTATAGTGGAATGTCAAAATGAGATTTTACAATGGAATTGAGAACAACATCATTTCAGCTGGGAGTGAGGTAAGGGTAGCTGGTTACAGTTTGGAATGCACTGCCAGAGAGTGAGGTGGGGACAGATTCAATCATGGTTTTCCAAAGCATATTGGAAAAGGGATTTGGGAGTCCCTGTGCATAAATCACAAAAGGGTAAAAAATGAGGTCTGCAGATGCTGGAGATCACAGTTGAAAATGTGTTGCTAGTTAAAGCACAGCAGGTCAGGCAGCATCCCAGGAATAGGAAATTTGACGTTTCGGGCATAAGCCCTTCACATTCCTGATGAAGGGCTTATGCCCGAAACGTCGAATTTCCTATTCCTGGGATGCTGCCTGACCTGCTGTGCTTTAACTAGCAACACATTTTCAACATAAATCACAAAAACCTAGCATCCAAGTTCAGCAGGTAATAGGGAAAGCAAAGGTAATGCTGGCTGCTATTTCAAGGGAAATACCTTGATCAGTTTTGGTTCTCTTATTTGACTCTAATAACTCAGGACACTCAGCTGGAGAGAACATTGTTTATTGTTGAACACAAAATAGAACCATTTAAAAACAGAATATATTCATAATAGAACTAACATACTTAGGCACGTCTCAGACCAGGACAGACAGTTCTGCAGACCCATCTCTGGGCCTGCTTTACTTTCCCTTTTTATCCAGAAATGCTCTTACACACACCTGAACATTTTGGGTTTCCCATCACCAAATGACTGTGACTGTTTTTGTCATTTCTAACTGTTAACCACCACCAGTAAACCTCTCGTGTAGCCAACTGAATATTTACATGCAAATCCCATTACATACAATCCAACTCATCAGAATGTGAGGGGGGGGGGGTAGAGAGAGGGGGGAAGGGACTAAATCAAAATACAATTGGAGGGGGTAAAAAAGCACCATATTTCCCATGGTGCCCACCTCTCTCTCTCAAGGTATGGAGACCATTAATGGATACCCCGTGCTCGCTCTCCATCGAATGTAAACATGGAAGAGGGACAATGTATCTGCTTTTTTTTTCCCTTCTACCCCGAAGTGTTATCATATACAACTGAGTGACCACGCAATGCAGACAGTCCAGAGAATGTTCACCCAGTCGGGACAGTGATGAGGAGGAAATTCTTCTCTTAATGGGAGTGAATCTGTAAATGCTTTGCTGCAGAAGATAGTGGAGTTTGGTCATTAAGTATATTTATGGCTGAGATAGACATGTTTTTAATCAGTAAATGAATCAAGGGTTATGGGGAAAAGGCAAGAGAATGGAGTTGAGGATTATCATATCAGCCATGGTCTTATTAAATGGCAGAGCAGATTGAATGGGCTGAATGGCCTACTTCTGCACCTCTAACTTATGGTTGCACCCTCAACCAAAAATGCTCAAATGGTAGCAATCTACAATGGAAACCAAGGGATATTAAGGCTCTGAAAGTGCTGATGAAGCCAGTTTTAAGAAATTTGGAAACTGTAAGCAAAACATTTGACCAAAAGATTTTTGAACCAGTCTTATTGTGCAAAGCTCTGTAAAGTCCCAGAACATTCCTGAGATCATTGTATCCAGGGAATATACCCCCATAATCAGCTATTGGGCCTTTGAGACAGTCAATGACATTGTAAAAGGACATTAATGCTGAATCATAGCCTGAGCTGTTACCATAGCAATAGCATCAGCTCAGCACTTACAAAGAGAGTGGAAGAAATGCAAGGTCATTGCAATCATATAAGGAACACTCTCTTTGCGTTGTTACTGTTTCAGAGTCATCAATTTATGCCACATTTAGTTTAAAAAGGAGTGTGAAAAGTATTTGCCCTGTAAGTATAGTGGAGGGTTGGTGACAGGAGTTAATGTGCTCCGAGGCTCATGGGAATGTAACAGCAGAGAACATGCCATTCAGCTCATTGTACATGTATTTGGTCTTTGGAAAAGCAGGCATGGTCCCACACACCACATTTTGTCTGTCAGTTTATTCACTCTTCTTCCTCAACTAAGTGTCCAACTTCTTTTTGAAAGAACTTATGAGATCAACTACCTTTTTCAGGTATGGCTCTGCAGACTCAGAATGGAAAAAGAAATCTCCTGATCTCTCTTTGCCAATGATTTTCCATCAATGATCTCTGGTGATTGACCCTCTCATCCAATGATATATTGAAACCTCCCACCATTTCACAATCCTCCAACAAATTATCTCTTCACCTTCTCTGATCCAAAAGTTTTTAATCAACCCTCGGTTGTGAAGGCAATGTTGTTTCTGATACATACTAAGATTCTGACAGAATTACTTCCTGCATGCATGGTCCTGATTAATTGCCCTCATAAAGTCCATTACTGGCCATGCAAACATGTAAGAATTTTAGCAGTTTTTTTTTAGCATGCCGCTCACCATGGACCTGAGGTGGCAGAATGTGTTGGTTCTTTCCAGGTTAGATTAGAATAGATTCCCAACAGTGTAGAAACAGGCCCTTCGGCCCAACCAGTCCACACCAACCCTCCGAAGAGCAACCCACTCAGATCCATTTCTCCTCGAATGCACCTAACACTCTGGGCAATTCACCTGACCTGCGTATCTTTGGACTGTGCGAGGAAACCGTAGCAAACCCACGCAGACACGGGGAGAATGTGCAAATTCTACACAGACAGTCGCTCAAGGCTGGAATCAAACCTGGGACCCTGGTGCTGTGAGGCAGCAGTGCTAATCACTGAGCCATGTGCCGCCCTAATACCCAGCAGGTATTAGTGTGATCAGAGATGGAGATGTTCCCTGATTAGGGGCCTCCTGATGATTACAGTCAGAGGAAATGAGCTACAGGCATGGGAGAGACAGTCGAATTCTCTATTCCTGAGATGCTGCCTAACCTGCTGTGCTTTGACCAGCAACACATTTGCAGCTGGGAGAGACAGTCCATAAGCATTTTAGCTGAATTTCTGAGAGAGCAACTCGCTCTGCATCATTAGTACAGAGAAGTTCTCAGATCAGCATGTGTTGCATTTTTGTCTTCACTTTTAGTCTGGACAAACTGTACACCTTCCACAATGTTCAGCTGAACCCAGTCCATATCTGCAGGGAAGGCAAAGGTCAGGCACATGGAGATGAAGATACTCATCAAAGTTGTGGATGGCACTCAGCCCTGTGTTACTGAATCCTTCACGCTGCAACTGTCAAAAGGACCATCAAACTGCACAATGCAGCGGCTCTCTTTATTCATTCATGGGATGAGGGCATCGCCAGCTGGACAGGCATTTATTGCCCCTCTCTGGTCGTCCTTGCAAAAATGGTGGTGAGCTGCCTTCTTGAACCACTGCAGTCCACGTAGACCCACAATGCCTTTAGGAGGGAATTCCAGAATTTTAATCCAGTGACACTGAAGGAACGGCGATATATTTCCAAGTCAGGATGCTGAGTGGTTTGGAGGAGTATTTGCAGCTAGTGGAGTTTCCATGTATCGGCTTCCCTAGTTCTTTCAGGGGATAGAGTTTGTGAGAATGGAGGGTGCTTCCTAAGGGTCCTTGTTCAATTTCTGGAGCGTATCTTGTAAATAGTATGAACAACTGCTCCTCTGTTTCAATGGTGAAGGAAATGAATGTTTGTGGATGTGATGCAACTCAAGGCTTTGACTGTCAGGAGATGAATTACTTGCTGTAGGATACTTTGCAACAATCCTCTCTAAAGCAGAGGGCTCAACTGTGTTGACACTGTTCAAGTTGAGGCAACTTCTTTGGCTCAGTATGTCATAGGATGGAAGACAGTCACATAGCGAACAAAACCTTAACTCATTCTAGATTCAGCAGAATCCAGGACAGATGTGTTTTTTTTTAAATTTAGTGCAAAAGCTTTTCGATAGTTTAAAGGAGGTCTATCTGGGGTGAGATCGAAGTATAGACTCCCCTAAATGTAGGAGGTTGGTCAGAGTAGTTAATGAAATAGTTTTCCCGTGTAATAGTGGCTGAAGGACCGGAACTGGAGGGAATTTATATTAGGCAGGAAATGGTGTTGGATAGACTGTTAGGTCTGAGGGCTGAGAAGTCTACGGGACCTGATGGTCTGCATCCCAGGATACTGAAGGAGGTGGCTCTCTCGAAATCGTGGATGCATTGATGATCATTTTCTAATGTTCTATAGATTCAGGATCAGTTCCTGCGGATTGGAGGGTGGCTAATGTTGTCCCACTTTTCAAGAAAGGAGGGAGAGAGAAAACAGAGAATTATAGACCATTTAGTCTGACCTCAGTGGTGGGAAAAATGCTGGAGTCAATTATACAGGATGAAATTACGACACATCTGGATAGTAACAGAATTATGCTTGACTAATCTTCTGGAATTTTTGGAGGATGTAACTCTGAAGATGAAAAGGGAGATCCACTGGATGTAGTACACCTGGACTTTCAGAAAGCCTTCGATAAAATCCCACATAGGAGGTTAGTGAGCAAAATTAGGGCACATGGAGTTAGGGACAAAATACTGACATGGATTGAAAATTGGTTGGCTGATAGGAAACAAAGAGTAGTGATAAATGGCTCCCTTTCGGAATGGCAGAGAGTGGTGGGTGTACGGAATGCTCTGCCCCAGAAGGCTGTGGAGGCCAAGTCTCTGGATACTTTCAAGAAAGAGTTGGATAGAGCTCTTAAGGATAGTGGAATCAAGGGTTATGGGGATAAGGCAGGAACAGGGTACTGATTGAGGATGATCAACCATGATCATAATGAATGGTGGTGCTGGCTTGAAGGGCAGAATGGCCTACTCCTGCACCTATTGTCTATAAAGAGTGTAATTTGTTAAACTTTCAGATCAGGAGCATTTGGTTATAAAGTTGCTTTGGTTCTCAGTTGTGTGAATATTCAAGGGGCAAGGCCTCACAGGTCACAGGAACAGAACTGAGATAAAACCCTTAAGTCAAGCTGACAGATTTGATCAGATTTTCTATGAATTTTGATTAATGGCAAAGTGACAACATAGATGGGACTTTGTTTTCTTGTGCGTTTTGAAATCTTTCAAACTGTGTTCCGTCCAGATAGCTGTTTTTTAAAAATTTCTTTTGTGTAATAAACTGGTTTATTGTTAATATCAAATCTCCAGCCCCTGTGTTTCAGTGAAAGTCTGCCACAAAAAATTAAGAAAAATCAAATATGATCTATCAAGCCAGATTTGACTTTGGGAGCCAGTAATGAAACCATTTAGGATTCTAAGAATGAGAAGTAAGTAGATCAGCAATGCTCTTATTGAATGGTGAAGCTGGAGCAGGAGGCGGAGTAGTTTGCGCCTAATTCTGCTGCAGAGAGCCTTCGGAAGAGACGGTGATGTTTGCCTTTTTAGTTTTGCTTCTTGATTTTCTGACCTATTGTTATACTACGAATAGCTTGAATGTTACTTTTGTTTTCTTTATTTCTCTATTCTGTAACTAAGGATTGTATCTAGGTATCATTGTACCTAAGATGGCGACTTATAAACTTTTCAGTACATTTGAGTATTTATGACAGTAAAGCTAATTCAATTCAATTCAGTTCAATTTAATCTTTAAACATACTTCATATGCAGCACTTATAACAGAACCTGCTACTCCGAACTGGTTTCTTTAGCCGTATCCAATGTGCCCAGCACCTTGCATAGCTGGAAGGAAAGCTGGCAAAACTTTTGGAAATAAAAGGAAAAGACATTAAAACAGGCAATAATAAATACTTCCAAGAAGCAATTAGATGACAAGGAGGAGATTGAGAGACATAGGGAGAAGCTGGAGTTAAGGAGAAAGCGAAAAGGTGGGTAGCTGCAGATGTGGGGGCAAGGTGTATAGGTGAGGGTGATTCTATTGATGAGTGGAGTCGTGTTGTGGTCAGTGGCATGTCTCCTAAAAATAGTTATATTCTTGAGACAAGGCACCAAAGCAAATCAAAACCAACTTGCACTTCAGAATGAAAGGCAAAGAATACAGTCTGTCACATTTCCTGCAGTGAAAGGCAAATGTCAAGAGAAAGCCAGCATAGGTAGCCTTGGGCAAGAACAGCCAAGACTAATCAATGATGACACTCAACAAATAACAAGAGCAAAACCTTCAGTTCTGACAGTCACTGGACCCAAAATGTTAACTCTGACTTCTCTTCACAGATGCTGCCAGACCTGCTGAGTTTTGCCAGCAATTTATCTTTTTGTTTCTGATTTACAGCATCTGCCGTTCTTTTGGTTTTTATTTCAGAGAAATTAGTTGAATATAATCCAATGTTTATGATATCAGAGCAGTGCAGTAATTATTCCCTTTGATCAGTAATCACAATTCTGTTTCCTGAAGGACAAAAAGCTTTATACTGGCTGAGTTCCAGGTAATTTCTCATTCACCAAGACCCACTGACCCAACTGGAATAGACGCGAAGCTTGAGAGATGTTTGTTGGCTGCAAATAAATTCATTTCAGAACAAAGAAGGGATCCTGGGCTTTCATTAGGTTTTCCACTCGACTTTTTATATACATGTTTTTAATGTTACAGTTTTCTCATTTCTTTCCTGGAGTCACCAAATTCTCCATTATCTGTTATTAGGCTGTTCTTAGTAATCTTCTATAATGAAGATCGGAGGAGGTCTGTTGTTAGCTGCAAAGGGACTTAGATATGATGCAGAGCTGGCCTGAGGAGTGGCAGATGGAATTCAACCCTGTCAAGTGTGAGGTTGTCCATTTTGGAAGGACAAGTAAGAATGCGGAATACAGGGTTAACGGTAGGGTCTTTAGTAAGGTGGAGGAGCAGAGGGATCTTGGGGTCTATGTTCATAGCTCTTTGAAAGTTGCCACTCAGGTGGATAGAGCTTGCAAGAAGGCCTACGGTGTATTAGCGTTCATTAGCAGAGGGATTGAATTCAAGAGTCGTGAGGTGATGTTGCAGCTGTATAGGACCTTGGTAAGGCCACATTTGGAGTACTGTGCGCAGTTCTGGTCGCCTCATTTTAGGAAGGATGTGGAAGCTTTGGAGAGGGTGCAGAGGAAATTAACCAGGATGTTGCCTGGAATGGAGAATAGGTCATACAAAGAAAGGTTGAGAGTGCTAGGCCTTTTCCTCATTGGAACGGCGAAGGATGAGGGGTGACTTGATAGAGGTTTATAAGATGATCAGGGGAATAGATAGAGTAGACAGTCAGAGACTTTTTCTCCAGGTACAACAGAGTGTTACAAGGGGACATAAATTTAAGGTGAAGGGTGGAAGGTATAGCGGGGGGGATGTCAGGGGTAGGCTCTTTACCCAGAGAGTGGTGGGGGCATGGAATGCGCTGCCTGTGAGAGTAGCAGAGTCAGAATCCTTGGTGACCTTTAAGCAGCAATTGGATAGGTACATGGATAGGTACTTAAGCTAGGAGAAATGTTCAGCACAACATCGTGGGCCGAAGGGCCTGTTCTGTGCTGCATTGTTCTATGTTCTAATGTCACCTTGACTAGCTCAGGCAGCTGAATGCAGACACCATATGCCAGGGATTCAATTCGATACTTCATTAGTTATCTTTCCTCTTGTTATGGAGGTATTAAATTCTGTCAGGAAACGATCCAGTAACACTAACTGAAGAGAGTTAGAGAATCTCCTAATATGCCCTCGGATCACTTTTATCCTTGACCAAAAACAAATTGTACATTATCGCATTGCAGTTTGTAGGATCAATTTGGCTGCCACATTTCCCACAACAATGAGTTAATGTTTGAGGTCAAAGATTCTTCTTCAGATCAGATCTGTTTCTCTCATCATGAATGCTGCACACCGGCTGAATTTCTCCAGCATTCTCTGTTTTTATTTTAGCCAGCAAGGCATGCTGAATGGCCTCCTGATCTGCAAATTCTATAATAAACAGAGATCTCATGTGCAACATAGGGATGTGGAGGATTCATGAAACGTTGGAACCTTGAATGAGACATGGTCAATTCTACACCACTAGTTTGAAAAGCCTGTCTGTTTGCGTAAAATGAGAAGGCTTCTCAAGGATGAGGTTTTGTCCCACTTCTGAGATAAGTTAGCTAAGACCCGTTACCCACACCACGTAACTCTGAGTAGCTCTCAATGTTCAGGTCACATGGCTCTGCAAACCCATCTCATTACAGAATCAAGCTCATCATCCAGAGGTGACAGACAGTGGCAGTACTAAACACATTCTACACTGTCAGAGGTGCCAGTTCTCAGATCAGGAGGTAAACTAAGGCCCTCATTTACCTTCTCAGATGGGTGCAAAACATGCATTAGCACAAGTCAAAGAGGAGCTAGGGACATCTCCTGCTGCCCTAACCAGTTTTATTCACTTAATCAACAAGACAAAAATACATTACTTTTTCATCACCACATTGCAATTTTTGTCTGTCTTACTTTAACATTGCAGAGTACTTAATTGGCTGAGGGGCAATTTGGGATATCAGAAAGCTGCAACAGAAATGCTGATTTTAAAAAGCTAGCCAGATTCCCACCTCAGGCGACTGTCTGTGTGGAGCTCGCACGTTCTCCCCGTGTCTGCGTGGGTTTCCTCCGGGTGCTCTGGTTTCCTCCCACAGTCCAAAGATGTGCAGGTCAGGTGAATTGGCCATGCTAAATTGCCCGTAGTGTTAGGTAAGGGTAATTGTAGGGGTATAGGTGGGTTGCGCTTCAGCGGGTCGGTGTGGACTTGTTGGGCCGAAGGGCCTGTTTCCACACTAAGTAATCTAATCTAATCTAGTCTGCATTATGTTTATCCTTAGGGAAGTGGGTGTTGGGGGGATTTGATATCCTCCATTCTCACTTGGTGAGTGAGCAATACTGTCAGATTAACAATTCCCAATACATTATTATTCACAAAACCTGAGGTATGTAGAATCATAGAATTTTACAATACAGGAGAGCATTTGGCCCATCATCTCTGTACTGGCTCCTGAAAGAGCTACCCAGCTCACCCCATTCTCCAGCCCCATCTTCATAGCTCTCTAACTTCCATCACTTTCAAATACCATACCCACCTCTCTTTTTGAAACCTCCTCCCACACTCTCCCAGGCAGTACATTCCAAATCCTAACAACACTAAGAAGTTTCTCCTCAGCTCTCTCATAACAACCATGGAAATGTATGAGAATTAACATTTTTAGAATTTCTACAGTGTGGTAACAGGCCCTTCAGCCCAATAAGTCCACACCTACCCTCTGAAGTGCATCATACCCAGACCCGTTCCTGTGACAAATGCACCTAAATCTACACATCCCTGACCACTATAGACAATTTAGCATGGCCAATTCACCTAATCTGCACATCTTGGGACAGTGTAAGGAAACTGGAGCACCCGGAGGAAAGCCACGCAAACACGGAGAAAGTGCAAATTCCACAGTCACCCGAGGCTGGAATTGAACCCAGGGTCCCTACGGTGAGGCAACAGTGCTAACCACTGAGCCACCGTGCCGCACTATGGTGACCCCAAGTTACTGACTTACCAACCAGTGGAAACAATATCCTTTTTTACTGTCAATGTTGCTCATAACTTTGAACATCTCAATAAAGGTCACCTCTTAAATCTCCTCTGCTCAAAAGGAGAATAAGAGTTGAAAAACGTGGTGCTGGAAAAACACAGCAGGCCAGGCAGCATCCAAAGGACAGGAGAATCGACATTTCAGGCATAAGCCCTTCTTCAGGAATTCCAGAAGGACTTATGTCCGAAACGCCGATTCTCCTGCCCCGCTGTTTTTCCAGCGCCACATTTTTCAACTCTGGTCTCCAGCATCTGCAGTCCTCACTTTCTCCAAGGAGAATAAGCCCGATCTCTCTAATCTTTCCTTGTATCTAAAATCCCTCATTCTTGTTATCATTCTATGAGTCTGCTTTGCACTCTCTAAGGTTTTAGCATCTCCTGCATCCCATACCCACTTTGTGGAGACATTTAGATATCCCAGCTGGCACCATGTGCCCTTTTGTAAGTTGATGGGAAAATAGTCGTATGAAGATCTCTTTATATTGGAGCAAAGGTCATCGTTAAACATTAACTCTTGGTGACTTCATGGATGCTGCCAGTAACAAAGAGGGGCAAAGAGGCATGTCATGGGTGCCCCTCTGTCAGAACAGAACTAAAAACACAATCGGTGGAATTCTCAACTACATATTCACCACCTCGTTCCCTAAACAATCAAACATGAATATTTCCAATATCCAAAGTATTTGCATAAAGCATTAAATTGGAGAGTGCATTTCTTCCAGTTTCTCTGAGAACACTTCAGTCAGAGTGGGTTTTCATTTACTTCCTGAAACAAAGCAATGTTTTCCGATAAGTTACCCAGATTTTTTTCCACTCACTTATGCCACATGACAAGGGGTCCCACTTCCCCCGGGACTGTAGTGTGGATTGGGGCACTGAACGGAATTAAGAATTATGGGCTCATATGGTGGTGGAAGCAATGCTGGAATGTGGGTCCAGGACAGAAAATCAGTCACCCAGAAGAGTGATTAGATTAGATTAGACTAATGTTTTTCTCTGCCTTATGAAGCTGGCAGTTGGACTGCGCTATGCAGCATGAGGATGGAAGGGGAACGGGATCATGAGAGGGCTGATGTGCCACCACCTCTCCCTCCCCCAACCATACCATTTCATCAAGCATCCAGTCACAGCTTGCAAAGCAAATTGTACGCATAAATGGCACTAACAGATAGCTGGAAGTATTTTGACAGGGACATTGGGAGATCTCTCTGCAATTTCTTTGAAAGAATGTCAGTTTAGTATCTCATCAGAAAGACAGCACTTGTAGCATTGCCATTCCCTCACGACTGTTCTGACTTGGTTTTGTGTGCAAGTATGCTTAATGTGTCTCACACGTGACCTTGCTGCTGCAAGCTTAGGTGAACATTATGTTTACGAGGTGACTATTCCTCTAACCCCTTGAACATTGGCAGAATTGACACAGCCTGACATTTGTGATTAGTTTTCTTCCAGCTTCATAAAAACATTCAAATGGAAAGACCTCTGCGCAATTCAAGAAACCAAGATATCCTTTATTAAAGGAACATTTTAAAAGGATGGTGCAAAGTACATAATCATTTTTTTAAAATTAATAACTTTAGTGCAATCTTATTTCAATACAAATGTACAACATAAGCCTAACTGTTATTATTCAATAGATTAGAGTTGTAGAAACCTGTAACAAAGTTTGAAAGCTCATCAGAAACTAACAGGCAATACAAATAAAATCCAACACTTGTAGGTTATAATGAGTAGGACACATTGCGGCTCACACTGCAACTCTGTCAGGGACAGCTCCATGTTAGGCTTGATGCTGAACAAAAGGGACTCTTCACAAGTCCAGATGTTATAGGTAGTACGGCCCTATGGCATTATCGCAACAGGGTCAGGAAGTCTTGGCTCAGTCAACATGATCAAGAGCTTAGGTCATTGATTTCTGATGCCACATGTACGATCTTGCTATGCACAAAATTGAATTCAATAGCAAGATGAACCACATTTTAAAACACAATAATCCCTAATCACAACAAAGACGACAACAACACGTGATGGCCATCAATGGCACCAGGGTTAGAAGGGGACTAGCTGAAAGGATTAATTTTAAAAACAGTCATGGGGAATCTGACAGAACTAAATAGACTTCAGTTTTTTTTTGGGGGGGGGGGGTCAGATGCAGTGGTGGTGGCTGGGTGACTGCCTGTTCCCTGCCCCATTTATACAGCACATTTTAAAGCATCCAATTGCACGATGAAACAAACCCAGGGGCCAATGGACCCACTTTCTCTTGCTACACAAGAAGTGTCACTGCGATGATTTACAGCTAATTAACCTTACACTGCCTTGCACTGATCATATCAGGAGCACAAAGTGTTTCAGAGCTGAAAATGTGTTGCTGGTTAAAGCACAGCAGGTCAGGCAGCATCCAAGGAACAGGAAATTCGACGTTTCGGGCACTTTGCTCATTCCTGATGAAGGGATCGTGCCCGAAGTGCCCGAAACGTCGAATTTCCTGTTCCTTGGATGCTGCCTGACCTGCTGCACTTTAACCAGCAACACATTTTCAGCATCTGCAGACCTCACTTTTTACACCGTGTTTCAGTCCAATTTCATGGTTCAAAAGGAAGAATGCAAATCCATACACCCGTGATAGAGCTAAACTGATTTAGTCCCTAAAAAGCAACTCACACTGACATTGTTAGCAATGCTCACATCCCATTAATGGTAAAAAGCCATCGGTGTCATCAAATAACAGATTTCAAAGGACAGACCACAGTAATTGTTCAGTTTACATGCACAATCAAATCAAACAAAGAGCCATTTATTTTTAGTACATGAAAACATAGCATTCTCCTCAAACATTAATTAAAATCTGATAGTTTTCAAAAATAAAGTCAGTTTGCATTTCTCATAAATAAAATCAGTTTGGTTAAAACTCTGAAACTGGCAGGCACGTTACCTATCTTCAATAGATTGGACTCTTTAAATTGGTCCTTGTCATTTGATTTAAATAGTAGGAATTGCTTAAATATATCCATGCCCTAACAAAATTCCATTGACCTTAGACTCGATTCTGCCACTGAATGCACCATGCTTAACACCTGCCACTGTCCATGACCATGCACAGGTTTTTGGGAGGACATGTATTGCAAATTTCCACTATCTTGTGCTTGCTTCCTGATTTCATTCCTAAACAACCCAGTACCACACATTTATGACGGGTCTAAGGTACTGATTTTGGTCAAAACAGTTGCAAGCCTCTAACCATGTACTTGTCATCGAACTCCCAAATTGAGGGTTACAGCTTATGTGGGCTATTTGCCCACAAGTGATATCGCGATTGACCTCAATTCGGTATTTATCTAATATGCTTTTAGCATGCACACTGGTTCTCTGTGGGGTCACTTGACAGGAACAAGGGACAAGAATCCTGGCCTGACTATGGTTACTTCACACTAGCACAAGTAAAACCAGGAACCAGCTAACTCGGCACGGTGCGGTGATTGAGCTCTGTTTTGTATTCAATTATTCACTGAAGACAGTGTCGAGGAACAAACAGGTGGCTGGGAAAATGACAGACTGCAAATTTTTTAAAAGATTAAATTCTTATCTTAGAGAGTGCTTTAAATAGATTAAATCATAAAATCCAAATGACTCATTGGAGTCTTAGGTAGTAGGAAACCCAGCAGGAGGAAAGAGTTTGAACTTTACATTAATATTCAATTCATACTGCTCATATCAGCTTGTAGAGGGCTGCAGGTGAAACCGTGGAAACACTTACAGTGCAACTAGGTGCTCAAGCCAGCGGTATATTTGGGGAGGGGGGGGGATTGTGAAGACATTAGGGGGCACATTGGAAGAATTAAAGTCAGCTGAAGGACCCATCTCATTTGGGATTCTCGCCACCTTACAAACTGAACAAAGCGTGCAGTGCATAATCCTGCCTGATAAGCTAGTGCCGCATTGAAGTGCTTCATTGATTGCTGTGTGAAGTCTGACAATCTGAAATGCAATTCAATAGCCTGATTAAAGAACTGGCGTATAAACTGCACATTATAAAAATTGGGGTTGTGCTTAGCCTGCCTGCAACTTCCTTAAACATAGAAGCTTATAAGTGGACCGGCTGACTTTAATTAAAGATCATATGCACCATGAGTCCATTAAACATGTATGTACAGTACCCTTACTATTCACTGAGGATCAAACTTGAAAGAAAAAGTTGAAAACCTTTGTTAATGATGGAGAAGCTATAGCTGGTGCTATTTATTAAGTACTGTTGGAGGATATAGCTCAGGATGAGCCAACAGAACAATGCCTGTTTGACATCACCAGCAAACCACTTCAACTGTATTATAAGGTCCCATTGCAAACATCAGACTGGGTAAGTCATGTGGCCTTTAGGTATTAGAGAAGGGCAATGGCAGGGACAGCAATCAAACATTCTAAGAAAGGTTTCGCTTCCAACAGAGTAACATCTGCCCCATATTCAAACAAGCATTCAATCTGCTTGAAACTATGCCCATTTTCTGCACATTTTTAGGCTGTTGCGATTTTTCAAGTAACCCCATTATTTGGAAAGTGTACAGATCAGATAAAGGATCATTATTTGATTGCATTCATTCAAAAATCATTACAAAGTAGGGGCAAAGTGAGAGGTTCATACAACAATGTTACTTGAATGTAAGTGACATTCAAGCCTCGTTTAAAATCCTGGGGAACTACAACCTCTGGTGCCAGTAAATAGACATTGCAAGAGAACAAAGCTGCCTGTGAGAATAAAGGATCCTCATAATACAGAAAAGTAAAATGGGCACGATGGTTAATTCCTCTCCAATCATGCATAAAATGAAATTACTGAGCCACATACAATATAGCCAAGATTCAACACTGGTACAACTAAAGCTAGATCAGAAACCAGACCTTTTGTTTAAAAAAAAATCCTGCAACCTTTCGGACCAACTTAGCATTTGCAGCTAATTAGATATAAAATATCAAGTAAAAAAAAAAGCAATTTCAAAATGCCTGACAGTCCAGGATATTGACTGCATAGTTTAAATTTCTGGAAAAGTTTGGTCATTAATATAGTACAGGAGTTATTGCTGAAAACAAGGCAATGGCAAGCATACTCACTGCCCAATTCATGGACAAATAAACTCAGTACAACTGAGGTCTTTCATTTTTCAATAAAGCTCCAAACAAAAAAGTATACCTTCGCATACAATTGCACCATTCCCATTTTCTAGATCAGCTAAGCACACAGGGATGAAAGTAGAATCAAGCCTGAGTTGTGGCACATCAGAAACTGAATTGAGATGGTCATCCTTTTCACTGCCTAGACCTGGAATTCCAGGTACTAGGATCTCAATTCCAGCAGTGATGCACTCGCTCTCTAAACCAGTCTGTGCAATTTCAGCAATACATTGAGTTAAGCTCTATAATTAAAGACTTGATAAGTTCCAACAAACATTATTGCCCAGCTATTGATTTACTTAATCAAATGTGGCATGAACTGCACATTCAACTTCAACAATCCAAGCTGTAACTCATTTCCAGATTTTTGTTGCTCTACATATAATTCCAATTACTGATATATTACAATCTGTAACTTGTTTCTAGATATCCATTATTCTACATATAAACCCTCTGAACTCCTTAATTAGATCTAATTGATAACTCCCACTCTCTCCCTGCCTTGACTGTAGCTGGAACATACTTTAGATCATGGTGGATGACTCCTTCTGACAATCCAATTAATTCCAGTGCCTAAGTTTAAGTTCTATTAGGCTGCTTGAAGAAATAGATTTTTTTTAGATCCTGAAATTTGTAACAAAACCAAGCTACTGGAGAATAAAATCACATGCAGCACAACAAATGAGTATAACATTATTGGACACACTCACACATGAGCTAATCACAAACCTTATTCATTCCCTAAAAGGAGCAGAGAGGCCTGAACAAAGTTCACGAATGTAATTTTACAACTTGATTATTCACAGGATTGATTATATCTGTAACGAAGCTCTAGAGATGGTGCAAAGAATCAGAAACCTCAGATTGCAACAACTTAAAGAATTATTTGAGATGCAGCACTGCATATTTATCCTAAGAGCAATATAATCATTAGAGCATTTCCATTTTCACTGTTAACAGTTATACAAATATATAAAAATAAATCGGCATATGTTGCTGCACTTTGTGATTTTAAATATTTGCTATATTTTGACAGGCAGTACAGTGTAGCAAACCGAGCGATCCAGTTGACTAGATTCCTTCTCCCTCTGCCGCAAAGGTTTTGCAACTCTCATGTAATATAGTGTGTTCAAGGTGCTTAGAAACATCAAGCATATAGTCACCCTCCCAATGCACAGCAGCAATGCCCAAACAGCAATTCACAAAGATGCTTGTTTATATCCATCTGATCCTTAACTTAAAAATCAATTGCCCCCATTAGCAATTAAAATTGCAATTATCAGAGCCTACAGTGAGCAGAAAGGCAGCAATTTGCCAAAACCAGCAGTGATTCCCAGTTGCCACCCAGCCAAATGTGGAATCAATGGTGAAAATACAGTACTAAAGATTTTTAAAAGCTTGTTCAAGTGAGAAAGTGATTTGCTCAGGCCAATCAATTGCTGAATTACTTTGCCAGCTTCACATAAGGTTTCAAGTTCATTCTTATTTGGTCTAACAGAGGTGGTGTTCACACTGCCTGCGGCAATAACTGTTAACAGTGACACATTAAATCTCTATTTTCTTCTTGGAGAGGTAGCCATTGTTGATTTGGTTCATGATGACGAGAGCTGGAATTACTGGTACAATCAAACAAATGTACCACAAAACCCCGTTAACCTGGGATTTGAACCAATCTGAGCACAGACCCAGTACCACTGTAGCTGTGGCCATCAGATAAGTCACCAAACCACATGTAGCATGATAAAGCCGCAGCCGGGCCACAGAGTAAGTGTTAATTAATTGTGGAAACAAAAGGAAGAGTCCGCACAGTAGCTGGCCACAGACCGCGATCACAGTCCCTAGGCCAAGGAAGCTGTGCCACGAGGTCAGGTGCAGGGACTCGGAGATGTTCTTGCTGGAGACAATGAAGATAAGACCGACTGAGCCAAAAATGGCGGCAAAGACTTGCATCATCCAGTGAATTCGTACCTTGGCTTTAATCGAACAAAAGAAGAAGGGTGAACTGTCCAGTGAAAAGGTCAGAATGGCCTCAGTCATACAAAAACAAACCTGGAAAAACAAAACAGGCACAAAGTCAATGAAATCAACTTCAACCCAACCTTGATGTCAGGTTGCTATGGGGTTAGACTGACAATTCATTGCTGTATTCTTATCCTTTCAGCATCCCTGATCCTCAGCAATCCACTACTGACTGCCATGCCTTCAACTGCCAAGACCCCTAAAATCCAAGATTCACTCCCAAAATGTCTTTCTCTTAAAATCCTAACTCTGGGGGCTGGGCTGATAGGGGGATGGGATGCTCTTCAGAGGATCGGTGTGCACTCGACGGGCCGAGCGGCCTGCTTCCACACTGTAGAGAATTCCATAAACTCATCGCCAGGCCATGACTGATGGGACTGATTCTGCCTTTAACCGATACCAACAAGTTGCACATTTCTCATAGGAATCACCAATAATTCCTCAACTGGACCAGATTGGCTTCGAGCAACAATTGGACCTAGTGCTCCTTCAGTCTATATGGAAGTTGCCATAACCCAACAAGGATCACATAGACCCTTGGTTATTTCTTTGTGCAGAAACAGGAGATTTTTTTCCACATGCCAGCAACAGCTAGAGTGAGGAAAAGGAATTAAAAACCTTAGTTTTCACCAAAGCAAACTTGCACACCGCTTGCTATTGCAGCCTTTCATGAACTGAACGTTCCAACACAAACTGAGCTTTTCATTATCCAAATTTTATGAAATAAATTGCTAAACCATAATTAACATTTCCTTTTCTGCTCTGGTAGAAGCCATGAGGTAACCTGATTTCCAACAGTGCCACAACTGTCACAGTTACTGCAAAGTGACAGAGTGGCCTGTGTTCTGCATTTATGTTCACTGTTAATTCAATGGAGCACTGCTAGGACTGGTGCCACCACATCAGGTCACGAGATTCACAATGGTTATTACAGCTGTGGCCATCTCCAAATGACATCCATAATTTCACACCTCCCTAGGTAAATGACAACTGCTTCCCTTTGAAAGCAGAGAACCGAGCCACTTCTTGGAAGAATGTTCTATGCCTACACATCAACCTGACTCAGGAAAACGCAACTGACAACATCAACACAACTCTGCATTATGTGAAAGTCCCATCTTTCACGATCCATGATTTACAGGTTTGTCAAATTAGTATATGTTTAAGTCTATGCAATACAGTTAGGGGAAAGCAGAGAGCTGCTTGCTTGTACTCCAGACATCTTGCTCTAATGAAATCCATGTATATTTGTGAAGAGAAGCATTCAGTGGGAGCTGGGAAGCGTGGCATACAGAGTCACTGTCCCAAGAAACAAACGCAAGAGTCCAGTGTAGACCATGTCTAAGTCACACCAGTCCATACTTTCAGTGCACATCTTTCACACATGTAGCTGCAACTTGTAAAGGGTACCTGTGGAAAACCAATAAGGCCAATGTGAGAGATGGCCTTTTTTTGGGAAATAGCAGCTCTACTGAATCTAGGAAAACAATTAGGCAAGGGCTGTTGACATTAGTGTTGGAATACTGCACTTACACCTTATAAAAGCAGCTCATGCATGCATCAAGGAAAATGTGTTCAAGCACTGACACCAAATTAGCTCGAACAGAGATAATAACATAAGGAATAAAAGTGTACAGCTCCTTTAGCTGTTCCATCCCATTTGATGCAATCACAGCTGATGCCCTGCCTGCTCCTCATAACCCCTTCCTCCTCCAAGGAACCAAAACCCATCCATTTCAGCCTTAAATATGAACTGATTATCCAGAATGTTTGGGGATAATTCAAAAGGTTAATTTGGGTGAAGACATTTCTCATCTCAATTCTAAATGGCTGGCCCACTTATCCTAAGATAATGTCCCCATGTTCTAAATTCCCCAGAGAGGAGTTCAAATCTAAGTGTTAACCTTTTTGAGTCCAGTCAACATCTAATATGTTTCAGTTACATCACCTCATTCTTTTAAACACCAGAGTAGAGAACCAATTTACTCAGCCAATCATCCAGACACATCAATGCAGTAAAACTTTGCTGCACTGCCTTCAATGTAAAACATATTCTTCCCTGACATGGAGTCCAAAATTGCACATTAGTTGCGTTTCACCAAAAACCCTACACAAATGTAACAAGTCCATCTTGTCCTTGCATTTCAATCCCCTTCCAGTAAAGATCAGATAAATTGAGGCAGAAATCCACCCATTTCTTTCCAATCAGCAGAGGCTGAATTCACCAATTCCCAGCTTTCTCCCATGATTTGAATTAAGCAAGGTTTGTTAGACAGACCGTTGCTGTCACAATTGTCAGTGTCATCACACTGTTCCTAATGTTTTTTAAATTTTAAAATAGACCATCTCTTTTGGTTCTGAGGAAGGGTTACTCAACCTGAAACGTTAGCTCTGATTTCTCTCCATGGGTGCTGCTAGACCTGCTGAGCTTTTCCAGCAATTTCTATTTTTGTTTCTGATTTACAGCATCTGTAGTTCTTTCTGTTTTAACAATTTATTTGACATCTTTGATGAGGTGAAAGTCTCAAAGCCCCTCACAGGAACTTTACTAAATCTATTTAACATGGAGGCACAAATTAAGACCAGGTGATCAAAAATTTGGTCAAGCAATACAGCTTTAAGGAGCAGAGCAAGAGGGGCTTCGGGAATCAAGACTATTCATAACTATCAGGTGTGTTAGAGTACAGAATACACAGATATAATTAGTCCTATTTTAATGCCAAACATTTTTGCCTTATGATGCATCAATTATAAATTTACACACTCACTGAGAGTTAAATCCTGCTACTCACGATTGCAACTTCAATAATTTAAGAGATCAGGAGAATACAAGCAGTTTAAGTAGGAAGCTGTGATTATGAATGTGAACGTTGAAACTGCTAAAAGAACAGTTGGCACAAAGTGTACGCAGACAGAGAAACTTTCAAAAATCATTGTGAAAAATCATTATTCTTTCACCAGATAGCTGGCTTTTTGGGCTCCCTCAGAGAAGTGAGATTTTGCTTATCCAATATACAGGATACAATATTCTCATTAAGAGTCACTCCACATCTGTACAGGTTCAAAACCAGCAGGCCCCAAGGTCTGCACCCCTGGTCTTCACACACATGTAACAATGGTCTGTTTGTACTCATTTAAAGGTCTGCCTGAGAATTCAGTACCCAGTTTGGTTTGGAAAGGGAGTCCCGTCAATACCTTACTGGTGGATAAAGCAAAATTAAAACCAAATCCCAAGACCCTTCTAGTTATTAACTCAGGATGGGAACAGGATTGAAATTTCACAAGTGGTACAAGGATTCTGGGATCCTTGCTGTAGACCTCAATGACACTCCTACAGAAAAGGTAAAATCTGCACGTTGCAATAACTGCACACAAAAGAAATTCACTGAATTAATCAGTACATTAAATATTCTTTTCTTTATTTCAGAGCACTGGAATATTTCTGTTTCAAATTATCTGCGGGCTACAAAGCGTAACACTTACAGCTGTAGTCATGCAAGCTGGGTGCCAAGAGAAACGACCTGGAAAAGAGCAGATATTCAGAGGGTGAACATTCACAAGTGCAGCATTGAGACAAGCCAGAATAATAAAATAATGTTTGACGTGTTGTGAAAGACACTGTCTGGATGCTATTCTAACTGTGATTCTCTACTCTTTCAGCTCTTGCTGCCCATCCCTAACTGCACTTAAATTGAATACCACACTCAGCCTATTTCCAGAGGGTCGCTAACCACATCATTGTGGATCTGGAGATACCCAGTCTGACCTTCAATAAGAACAGCAGACTACCTTCCCTAAAGAAAATGAGTGAACCAGGTTTATGCAACAATAAATGGGAATTTCACAATCATTAGAGTTTCTAGCTGCTTTGATTTAAACTAGTCCATTAACTTAAGGCTCTGAATTATTGGCCCATTGACATTACCAACTTAATTAAGTTAAATCAATAGTCAGTACTGCTCTGGGCACAGTGACTAGCACCAGAAAAGGAGATAGAAGTCGGGAGTGAACCAGCTGACAGCAAATGTGTTCTCTTTATCTATCTAAAACCTCTTGCGTAGCAAAATCTGGTTTTTACAGACAGAAAAATGCACATACAACACTTCCCATTATCTGGGAGTGCTACAAAGATGACTCGTGGGATTTGGAAATAGGACACAGAAGTAGGAACATGCTTTCAGTTTGTGAACTATTACGTTAGAAGAAAACTTTAATCTGTATGTGACCTCCTCGGGAGCTAATAGAAGGGGAAGCTTTATGCTCAGTCCCTTCCTGCCAAATCTTCATTCCCTCTACCACATCATTTCATCTCAATTCATGCCTTTTCCAAGTACCAATTCAAAACAGAATATCACGCAGGAGGGTTTCAGATTTGAAAACACTGTGGCTCAGTGGTGAGCGCTGTAGCCTCACAGTACCAGGGTTCCAGGTTCACTTCCAGCCTCGGGTGACTGCGCAAACTCCACACAGACATTCTCCCCGTGTCTGCATGGGTTTCCTCCGGTTTCCTCCCATAGTCCAAAGATGTGCAGATCAGGTGAATTGTCCATACTGTTAAGTGTGTCATTTAGAGGGAAATGGGTCTGGGTGGGTTACACTTTGGCGGGTCAGTGTGGACTCGTTGGGCCAAAGGGCCTGTTTCCACACTGTAGGGAATCTAATCTAAAAACTATTTTTGTTTTAATCATTCAAGAATGTGGATATAAGTAGGCATGGGATGTAGTTTGCTCACTGAGCTGGAAGGTTTGCTTTCAGCTGTTTCATCACCATACAAGGTAACATTAGTGAGCCTCCAGGTGAAGCACCAGTGGTGAGGCTTTCTACTTATATGCTCGAGATTCCTTGGGTTGGTGATGTCAGACTCAGATGTACAGCATGGAAACAGACCCTTCGGTCCAACCTGCCCTTGCCAACCAGATATCCCAACCCAATCTAGTCCCACCTCCCAGCACCCGGCCCATATCCCTCCAAACCCTTCCTATTCATATACCCATCCAAATGCCTCTTAAATGTTGCAACTGTACCAGCCTCCACCACATCCTCTGGCAGCTCATTCCATACACGTACCACCCTCTGCATGAAAACCTTGCCCCTTAGGTCTCTTTTATATCTTTCCCCTCTCACCCTAAACCTATGCCCTCTAGCTCTGGACTCCCCGACCCCAGGGAAAAGACTTTGTCTATTTATCCTATCCATGCCCCTCATAACTTTGTAATCCTCTAAGGTCACCCCTCAGCCTCCGACGCTCCAGGGAAAACAGCTCCTGCCTGTTCAGCCTCTCCCTGTAGCTCAAATCCTCCAACCCTGGCAACATCCTTGTAAATCTTTACTGAACCCTTTCATGTTTCACAACATCTTTCCAATAGAAAGGAGACCAGAATTGCACGCAAGATTCCAACAGTGGCCTAACCAATGTACAGCTGCAACATGACCTCCCAACTCCTGTACTCAATACTCTGACCAATAAAGGAAAGCATACCAAACACCTTCTTCACTCAAACTTTGAGAGAAGGTTTGTAGCTCGGGTACTTGTTGTTGTGGTTCTGTTCACCGAGCTGGGAATTTGTGTTACAGACGTTTCGTCCCCTGAATAGGTGACATCCTCAGTGCTTGGGAGCCTCCTGTGAAGCGCTTCTGTGACCTTTCCTCCACCATTTGTAGTGGTTTGAATCTGCCGCTTCCAGTTGTCAGTTCCAGCTGCCCGCTGCAGTGGTCGGTATATTGGGTCCAGGTCGATGTGTTTACTGATTGAATCTGGATGAGTGCCATGCCTCTAGGAATTCCCTGGCTGTTCTGTTTGGCTTGTGCTATAATAATAGGGACAACACTACTAATATAGGACAAGTCAAACAGATTTTGGATTAGTGGTGCTGGAAGAGCACAGCAGTTCAGGCAGCATCCGAGCAGCAGCAAAATTGATATTTCGGGCAAAAGCCCTTCATCAGGAATAAAGGCAGAGAGCCTGAAGGGTGGAGAGATAAGCTAGAGGAGGGTGGGGGTGGGGAGAAAGTAGCATGGAGTACAATAGGTGAGTGGGGGAGGGGATGAAGGTCAGGGAGGAGGGTGGAGTGGATAGGTGGAAAAGAAGATAGGCAGGTAGGACAAGTCATGGGGACAGAGCTGAGCTGGAAGTTTGGAACTGGGGTGAGGTAGGGGGAAGGGGAAATGAGGAAACGGTTGAAGTCCACATTGATGCCCTGGGGTTGAAGTGTTCCGAGGCGGAAGATGAGGCGTTCTTCCTCCAGGCGTCTGGTGGTGAGGGAGCGGCGGTGAAGGAGGCCCAGGACTCCATGTCCTTGGCAGAGTGAGAGGGGGAGTTGAAATGTTGGGCCACAGGGCAGTGTGGTTGACCCGGAGATGTTCCCTAAAGCGCTCTGCTAGGAGGTGCCCAGTCTCCCCAATGTAGAGGAGACTGCATCGGGAGCAACAGATATAATGAATGATATTAGTGGATGTGCAGGTAAAACTTTGATGGATGTAGAAGGCTCCTTTAGGGCCTTGGATGGAGGTGAGGGAGGAGGTGTGGGCACAGGTTTGGCAGCTCCTGCGGTGGGAGGGGAAATTGCAGGGATGGGAAGGTGGGTTTGGGGGGGGGGGGGGGTGGGGGGGGGGGGGGTGGCGTGGACCTGACCAGGTAGTCACGGAGGGAACGGTCTTTGCGGAAGGCAGAAAGGGGTGGGGAAGGAAATATGTCCCTGGTGGTGGGGTCTTTTTGGAGGTGGCGGAAGTGTCGGCGGATGATTTGGTTTATGCGAAGGTTGGTAGGGTGGAAGGTGAGCATCAGGGGCGTTGTCCTTGTTACAGTTGGAGGGGTGGGGTCTGAGGGCGGAGGTGCGGGATGTGGACGAGATGTGTTGGAGGGCATCTTTAACCACGAGGGAAGGAAAATTGCGGTCTCTAAAGGAGGCTGCCATCTGGTGTGTTCTGTGGTGGAACTGATCCTCCTGGGAGCAGATACAGCGGAGGCGGAGGAATTGGGAATACAGGATGGCATTTTTGCAAGTGGTAGGGTGGGAAGAGGTGTAATCCAGGTGGCTGTGGGAGTCGGTGGGTTTGCAAAAAATGTCAGTCAAGTCGGTCGTCATTAATGGAGATGGAGAGGTCCAGGAAGGGGAGGGAGGTGTCAGAGATGGTCCAGGTAAATTTAAGGACAGGGTGGAATGTGTTGGTGAAGTTGATGAATTGCTCAACCTCCTCGTGGGAGCACGAGGTGGCGCCAATGCAGTCATCAATGTAGCGGAGGAAGTGGTGGGGAGTGGTGCCGGTGTAATTACAGAAGATCGAATGTTTTATTTTATTAGATTAGATTACTTACAGTGTGGAAACAGGCCCTTCGGCCCAACAAGTCCACACCGACCCGCCGAAGCGCAACCCACTCATACCCCTACGCTTACCCCTTTACCTAACACTATGGGCAATTTGGAATAGCCAATTCACAAGACAGTGGCCTAACCAATGTCTTGTGGCCGCAACATGACCTCCCAACTCCTGTACTCAATACTCTGACCAAGAAAGGAAGGCATACCAAACACCTTCTTCACTATCCTATCTACCTGTGACTCCACTTTCAAGGAGCTGTGAACCTGCACTCCAAGGTCTCTTTGCTCAGGCAACACTCCCTAGGACCTTACCATTAAGTGTATAAGTCCTGCTCTGATTTGCTTTCCCAAAATGCAGCACCTCTCATTTATATGAATTAAACTCCATCTGCCACTTCTCAGCCCATTGGCCCATCTGGTCCAGATCTTGTTGTAATCTGGGGTAACCCTCTTCACTGTCCACTACACCTCCAATTTTGGTGTCATCTGCAAACATACTCACTGTACCTCTTATGCTCGCATCCAAATCATTTATGTAAGTGACAAAAAGTATATGGCCCAGCACCGATCCTTGTGGCATTTCACTGGTCACAGGCCTCCAGTCTGAAAAACAACCTCCACCACCACTCTCTGTCTTCTACCTTTGAGCCAGTTTTGTATCCAAGTGGCTAGTTCGTCCTGTATTGCATAAGATCTCTGGAATTCCTCAAGAACGTGTCATTTGCTACATCAATGAGCTTCTTTCTGTCATGTGGTCAGAAGTGTGTATGCTTGCTGATGATTACACAATGTTCAACACCATTTGCAACATCTCAGATACTGACGCCAAATCTTAGGACTCCACTCCCTAACCGCATTGTGTATACCAACACAGAATGCTTTGCAGCAGCTCAACAATGCAGCTGAGCACCACCTTAAGGTCAACCAGGGATAGGCAACATGCGCTGGCCCAGCCAGTGAAACACACATCCCACAAATGTACAGAACTAAAAAAGTAAATTACAACTTGAATTAAACCTGCAGAGCTAACAGAATGGAGAAACAGGGTTCCCTGAATTGTTTTGTGGACAGCCAGCACAGATCAAATAGCCTCTTCCTGTGTCAATTCTATAAATTTAGAAGCTTCAGCAACTGCTGGATTTCACCTGATGATTGGTCAGAACACATTCCCCACAATGGAGCATTTGTCCAGTAATATATAAAAAAAAGTTACTGTACCCATTGAGAAGAGGACATACTTTTTACCTAAACCATAGCGGCACTCTGCATTTGGCAGAGAATAAGGCAATGAGACAAGTTTGAGCTGGAAAAACATTCTGACTTTGAAGTGATAGAAAACAGAACATTGAGGTAATTAAAATAAAACAAGCAGATTAGCAACTCAAACTCCACTTTAAGGATAAGGTGATTGCAGCAATTAGAGAATATGCTACAAGACAAACATGGAGCAATTAGGGTTAGGGTTAGGGTTACTTGAAACGTCAAATTCTCTATTCCTGAGATGCTGCCTGGCCTGCTGTGCTTTGACCAGCAACACATTTTCATCAATTAGACCTATCTAAACAACGTGCAGGGTGACAGGAAGAAGGTGGGGAGATTGGTATCGAGTGACTTGTGCTTGTGCATACTGAGTAGTCTCCACAGCATTATAATTGCAATCCTGCAGTTGCAAATTAAATATTGCAGATACAGATCATTACAAAGAGCAGGAATATGAGAAAGCAACACCACTTATTGAATAAATAAACTAGATATAACAGTAAGAAGGGATTTAATCTCCAGCATTTTTCCGAATCATGTCATCTACCTATTTGATTGCCCCAGCTGCAATGCATTTTGTACTCAGTCTATCAATATTATTTTGTCTTTCACATTTATCAACCACCTACAAAACCCAACTACACCCATTCTGATAACCTTCCCAGTCCTCATTTCACATCCTCCTTCCACAACCATCTCACCACTAACACCCACCATTCTATCCATTCCAGGGTCATTCACCTCCCAGCTCTCGGTAGCACTATCAACCCTCCCTCCCTTGTCATCATCGCCCAGTTACCTACTGAGTGAAGGGGGTGGTGGGGGTGAGGGTGGGGGTGAGGGTGGGGGTGGGGGTGAGGGTGGGGGTGAGGGAGGGTGAGGGGGTGAGAGGGTGGGGGTGAGGGTGGGGGTGAGAGGGTGTGGGTGAGGGTGGGGGGGGAGGGTGGGGGGTGAGGGTGGGGGGGAGGGTGGGGGGTGAGGGTGGGGGGGGGGGAGGGTGGGGGTGAGGGAGGGTGAGGGGGTGAGAGGGTGGGGGTGAGGGTGGGGGTGAGGGTGGGGGTGAGGGTGGGGGTGAGGGTGGGGGTGAGGGTGAGGGTGAGGGTGTGAGAGGGTGGGGGTGAGGGTGGGGGTGAGGGTGGGGGTGAGGGTGGGGGTGAGGGAGGGTGAGGGAGGGTGAGGGGGTGAGAGGGTGGGTGAGAGGGTGGGGGTGAGGGTGGGGGTGAGGGTGGGGGTGAGGGTGGGGGTGAGGGTGGGGGTGAGGGGGTGAGAGGGTGGGGGTGAGGGTGGGGGTGAGGGTGGGGGTGAGGGTGGGGGTGAGGGTGGGGGTGAGGGTGGGGGTGAGGGTGGGGGTGAGGGTGGGGGTGAGAGGGTGGGGGTGAGGGTGGGGGTGAGGGAGGGTGAGGGGGTGAGAGGGTGGGGGTGAGTGTGAGGTGAGTGTTCGCCTTCCCGGGTACTCACTGGTCCCGAGCCGGCTCAGCAGCCCCAGGTACACGCTCAGTCCGATCGCGCTGATATGCGCCGCCGCCACAGCCGCCTTCCTGAGGCAGGGCAGCAGGCCCCATGCCCGTGAGCTTCCCGGCTCGGCCCAACCGTTCAGGGGCTCAGGGAGTCGCTGCGGACTCCGCATCGATGGGCCTGTCCCGGTCTGCCACCGCCCGAGTCTCACAGCTCCCGCCCGCCCCAAGCTTGGCCTAACAGGCCCCACATCCGGGGCGGGACCGGAAGCGGTGTCTGGGGCGGAGACCCAAGGCTGTTGGGACCCCGGGGGCGGGGTTACTGACCCCAGGGGCGGGGCTGCTGACTGCGGGGGCGGGGCCCCAGGGATGGTGACGCTAGGGGCGGGGCTGTTGACTGCGGGGGCGGGGCTGTTGACTGCGGGGGCGGGGCCCCAGGGAAGGTGACGCTAGGGGCGGGGCTGTTGACTGCGGGGGCGGGGCTGTTGACTGCGGGGGCGGGGCCCCAGGGAAGGTGACGCTAGGGGCGGGGCTGTTGACTCCGGGGGCGGGTCTGTGGGGGATTAGGTGACTCCGGGAGCGGGCCCTGTGTATCCTGAGGATCAGAGTCGACATTTAGGGCATAAGCCCTTCATCAGGACTGAGGCTGTGGAGGGGGAGGGGGGGTTGGTAGCTGAGAGACGCTGGCGGGGGTAATGGTAATCGGTCCGATAGGAGGGCGGAGCTAATAGGTGGGAAGGAAGATGGACAGGTCATGAGGGCGGTACCAAGATCTGGGGTAAGGTAGGGGGAGGAGAGGGGAGATGTGGAAACTGGTGAACTCCAGATTGAGGTCCCGAGGCGGAAGATAAGGCATTCCTCCTCCAGGCATCGTGTGTTTAGGGTCTGGCGATGGAGGACCCGACGCCTGAGGAAGAACGCCTCGGAACCCTCCAACCCCGCGGGATCAATGTGTATTTCACCAGTTTCCACACTCCCCTCCCCCCACATCTTGGTACCGCCCTCATGACCTGTCCCACCTGTCAGCTCCGCCCTCCTCTCCGACCTATCACCTTTACCCCCACCTCCGTCTACCTATCGCACTCTCAGCTACCTTCCCAGCTCCATCCCCACCCCCACCCACTCCCATTTATCTCCCAGCCCACAGGCCTCATTCCTGATGAAGGGCCTATCCCCGAAAGGTCGATTCACCTGCTCGTGCGACCCTGCACCCGTATCGGGGAGGCGGGGCTTGGCGGGCAGACGGTAATGCGCACGCGCGGTCACTTGCAGACGTCACCGCATATTGCCGACGACGTAATGCACGTTCGGAGCCGCGCATGCGCAGTGAGGAAGTGATCGGTTATATTCGGCAATTTGAAAATATTCCCAGGCTGGTTCCCTCAGGTTCTGGAGAATTTAAATCGATTCTCCTCTTGTCACTCGCCTCCGGATACCCCCAAATATAAATCATTCAGTTATTGTAATTGATTCTCAGGCATGAATTCACTCGACACCACGCAGCAGTTTCTCAACATGTTTGGAACGCTGGAGTTTGAGAGCTTCGACGAGTTTAGCTGCAGATTGGAGCTTTTCCAGCAGGTTCCCCACCCCGTGGGGTTATAGGGGGTGGGGGAGGGGAGTGTTGGGGTGGGGGAGGGGAGGGGGGTGTTGGGGTGGGGGAGGGGAGGGTGGGGGGATGGAGGAGGGGTGGGAGGATTGATTACAGAAAGGGGGACAGGGGCAGAGGGAGAGGAGAGGCACCTGGGTTTGGCAGGCAGGAGGGGGCTGAGGGACAAGGAGTGGAGTGGAGGGGGAGGAGAGGGACCTGGGTTTGGCAGGCAGGAGGGGACTGAGGGACAAGGAGTGGAGTGGAGGGGGAGGAGAGGGACCTGGGTTTGGCAGGCAGGAGGGGACTGAGGGACAAGGAGTGGAGGGGGAGGAGAGGCACCTGACGTTGGCAGGCAGGAGGGGGCTGAGGGAAAAGGAGTGGAGGGGGGAGGTGAGAAGGGGGAGAGAGGAACAGGGTGGGGAGGCGGAGGATGGATGGTGTGTGGGGTAGGGGTTGAAGAGATTAGGGGAACGGTGGGGCAGTGAACAGGGGAAGGAGGACAGAGGGGGAGAAAGGAGAGGAAGGTGGAGAATGGTCTGAGGAGGTAAGAGAGAAGGGTTGGGGAGAAAGGGCAGGGGAGATGGATCATAGGGTGAGGTGGATGTTGGGGTTTAGGGCAGAAGAAGGGATTATGGTGGTGGGGTATAGGAGGATGCAGGCTGGAGTGACATGGGAGGGAATGGAAGTGGGAGAGATGCCATGGGGATGAGAGAGATCTGAGGCTAAGAGGTGGGAAAAGGAGGACGATGGTGTGGGGGGGAGATGGTGTTGGGGAGGACAGCAGAGTGAACAGTGATGAGGAGGGGGAAGGGTGAAGAAAGAAGTGAGAGATGGCATGTTTTCGACAGTTCTGTTTTACAGTCTCACAAATGTGGTTTCACTGTCATTTATTGTTGTACTTACAGGCAACAGGGAGCATCTTCAAAAAGTCTAGGACCCATACGGTTAAGAAGGCAAATGAGACACGTACAGTGCCAATTCCAGGTCACTTCAAATACACCTCAGTGAATCTGCAGTGTGTCCACTATGGACAGCCACGCATTCGATCCACTGGGGTGAGACCAAAACAGAGGTAATTATTCATTTTGTCAAACTTTGAATTAAGGTGAAATTTTCAACACAGATCTTGTTGTGCATTCAGATGTAGTACCCCCTTATGATAGCCACAGTTACCTGAACAAGATCACTGGTGGGGCTGGCGGCAGAACATAGAACAATCTAGCGCAGTACAGGACCTACGGCCCTCGATGTTTTGTTGGCCTTTTATCCTACTCTAAGATCAGAATAGCCTCCATACCCTTCATTGTATTATCATCCATGTGCCTATCCAAGAGTCGTTTAAATGCGCCTAATATATCTGACTCAACTGCTGCTTTTGGCAGTGCATTCCACATACCCACAGTGTGAAAAGAACCTAGCTCTGACATCTCCCCAAACCTTCTTCTAATTACCTTAAAATTATGTTCCCTCATAATAGACACTTCCACCATGGGTATCCACTCTGTCTATGCCTCTTGACATCTTGTACTCCTCTATCAAGTGACCTCTCATCTTCCTTCACTCCAATGAGAAAAGCCCTAACTCCCTCAACCTTTCTTCATAAGACATGCTCTCCAGCTCAGGCAACATCCTGGTAAATCTCCTCTGCACCCTTTCTAAAGCTTCCGCAGCTTTCCTATAATGAGGTGACCAGAACTTAACACAGTATTCCAAGTATAGTCTAACCAGAGCTCAGTAGATCTGCATCATAGTCTCACAGTTCTTAAACTCAAAGTGAATGACTTAACACTTTTCCAGGTTGAACTCCATGTGCCACTTATCAGCCCAGTTCTGCATCCTGCCAATACCCTGTTGCAACCTACAACAGCCCACCATACTATCCACAACTCCACCAACCTTCATGTCATCAGCAAACTTACTAACCCACACTTCCACTTCCTCATACACTTCATTTATAAAAATCACAAAGAGCAGAGATTCCAAAACTGATACCTGCAGAACAGTACTGGTCACCGAGCCCTAGGCTGAATACTTTTCATCTATCCCCACCCTCTGTTTTCTATGGGACAGCCAATTCTGTATCCAGATTTCCCTGTTTCCCTCCTTTCTGAATAAGCCTACCATGGGATACCTTATCAAACACCTTGTTAAAATCCGTGTACACCATATCTGCTGCTCTACTTTTATCAATTCGTTTTGTCACATCCTCAAAGAGTTCCATCAGGTTTGTAAGGCACAACCAGCCCTTCACAAAACCATGTTGACTATGTCTATTCAAACTATGGTTTTCCAAGTAATCATAAATCCTTTCTCTCAGAATTCTTTCCAATACTTTGCTCACCACTGATGTAAGACTGTCTGGTCTGTAATTCCCAGGGTTATCCCTACTCCCTTTCTTGAACAAAGGAATATCATTTGCAACCCTTTAATTATCTGGACTGCTCCAGTGGACAATGAAGACGCAAAGATCATCGCCAAAGGCAATCTCTTCCTTCACTTCCTGTAGTAACCTAGGGTATATCCCGTCTGGCCCAGGGGATTTATCTATCCTTCGGTTTTCAAAATTTTCAGCACATCCTACTTCATAACATCAACCTGTTGGAGCAAATCAGTCTGTTTCAAGCTGTTTTCAGAAACATGGAGGTCCCTCTCTGTAGTGAATACTGAAGCAATATGTTCAGTAAGGACCTCCCCTATTTCCTCTGACTCCAGGCGCAAGTTCTCTCCACTATTCCTGATCAGCCCTACCCTCACTTTGGCCATCCTCTTCCTCGCAAAAGTGAGAACCGACACCTCTTCCTCTCTGTACAGGTGGACATAGCACCTGCCATTACCATACTGGCTGAATTCGCAGTCCTCAACGTCTTGACTTGGACAAGCATGCATTCAGTATGTATGTTTTTGTTTAACCTAATTTAGGTCTCTCGCTGTGATTTCCATTCCTTGGTGAATCATGTGCAGATTTCTGATTGAGCAATGGGACAGTGTATTTGGAAGATTCGTCTGTAGTTACAGGGTTTGGCTTCTGAGATTGCCTGTTCAAGCCTGCTGCTGTCCTGCTTGTCGCATAGTTCCCTTCCCCATTCACTTTGTCGCTCCTGTCCTGTTCAGACTAACACTTGCAGTTTCGCTCAGCTTCTTCTGCCATTGGTGAAATATAATTGTTTGGGAAAGTACTAGAGCTGTTGCTGAAAGGAAACAAGGGGCTGAAGTAGGTGATATATCGTCGGTCAGTGTATTACTATGGAAATGTAGCAAAGCTTGCCAGTCTCCATTATCCTACCTTTCCTGTGATAGTTAACTAGTATTATGTTCCATTCCCAAGCAATGCAAGACAAAAGGTTTTCACGTTTACCCTATTTCTGGCCATTTTTATGAACAAGTTTACTGTTGATTTGCTGTTTTCCACATTTAAGAATTGGAGACTGGCTGCTGCTGATGTACAGAGTCTGAGATGGGAGGGGAAATATAATTGGTGAGGGTCTATCCTCAGCTCCACATCCTGAAAATCCAAAAGACAGATCCACTGGTAATCAGGGGAGATACTACTCAGTGGCGACAGTTTATTGATTCAGTAGGGATTGGTATAGTGAGGGACTTGATGGGGGAGATTTGCTGGTTATATAAGCTTTGTAGAAATTGAGGCATGATGACATAGTGAGGGGGTCAGACCCTTTTCAGTTTTTAGTGGGAGGAGTAGATACATGCTGAGGGTGGAGTTGATGGGGATTAATAGGCATTTAAGGTCTTCTAATCTTTTCTGACATTATTGTTTATGTATTGATTTCCCAGGTATCTTGCGATGGGTTGTGAAGCCTGCATCACAATTCATCTTGACCCGAACAAGAACCGGTTGTGTGTCACTGCCTACCATCTCATACACTCTGGCCACATCCTGGATCCAGATCTTTTACGGCATCTTGGCCTGTCTTTGGAACGACTGGCTCCTGACTGTCGCCAGCGCAGAACATGGCAACCCATGGCAGATGCTGTATCAGTTGTACAGCAGCAACCCTACCCTCTCACCACTGAAGAGAAACACAGTTTACTGATCACCAGATGGAAACAGCTGTCACGTACAATGCTGCAGAGTGACACAAAGCGTTTCCATAGGCAACTAGACTGGCTGGATCGGCAAATTCAACACTGGCAGCAAGAGATGGAAGACGGTATAGAATGTTTTAATGAGAATTACGGGCCCAGTGATGTGCCACTCAATTGGCAAGATACACCTCGGGAAATTGTGGAGCATTCATATGCCCGTCTGCATCCATCTCCAGATCCTGCAGCTGTTTCTCAGCTAGGGACATTTACCTCAGGGGTCAGTAAAAGTAGCATTGCCACACAAACATATGCCGCCACATGGAGTCCCTCCCATGAGACAGCCATTCAGGCACTGCTGAAGCTTCGTGATTGTCAGTTACCACCCGTTAAGCAGCAGGGAGGGCCAAATGGATCATGTGCTGAGGAGACATTCAGTAGGAAGAGGCAGTGTATGACAGAAAGACCGAAAGGGATGTATGTTGACAGTGTCAATGTTGTCATCCCTGCTCAGTCCAGTGTGCCAGGACAGCAACAAAGACAGTAAGATTGTCATACCACAAGAGGCAATGAGGAAATCCCAGAGCAAGTACAAGGAAGATACCTCTGAAGCACCTCACAAGCCACAAAGAACATGCTCTGGCCACGATAAGGATGATGCTCTCCCAACCGCTATGAGTACATCAGCCTCGCCACTAGGAACCGGCATCACCCACCACCAGGAAGATGTTGGCTTAAGGAGGACACCAGCCCAGCCCATTAGGAAGCTGCCAGGCAAGTCCAATCAGCCATGATCTTCTTGAATGGCAGAGCAGGCTCGAATAGCCTACTCTTGCTTCTATGATAGTGCTGGGCAATAAATATCTTAAACAAAAGAGAATTCACCCAGATCCACTTCACATGCAATGGTGATGTGTTTGTATCTTCCCCACTGTCAACATTCAGGGTAGTGGGGTGTTACTACTGGACCAGCTAATAAATACTGTGGCTGAAAGACCAGGTCACAGGCTGGGAATTCTGGTGTAGGTAACTAACCTCCCACTTCCCAAAACCTAACAACAGCAAAATACAAGTTTCACACTCTTAGACATTCACAGCACGTAAGAACGTAGCCTTGGAAGCCATGGCATATCAAGTACATTTCTAATTACTTATATATTACAAAGAGTTTGAGTCAGCTCCCATTTCAGGCAGTGATTTGCAGACAACCAACACCCTCTGGGCAAAGTTATTTCTCCTCGGTTTCCCTCTTAGCTTTCTAATTTTCTTAAATCTTTGGCCGGTTCGTTGACCAATCTACTAAGAGAAAGGTGCCTGCCCCTATTTATGCCCATCACAATGTTATACTCCTATTTCAGCTTCCCTCTAAACCTTCACAGATCCAAGGAAAGAAACCCTAATGTATCCAATCTTTCCTCATAGCACAAACCCTCCAGCCCAAGTAGCAAGGAGTTGTAAGACTCCTCTGCGCCCTCTCTAGTGCAATCACATCCTATAATGTGGGGATCAGAACTATGTACAGTCATGTAGTTGTGACCTAACTGGGTTTTTTTAAATACCATTTCAGTATAACTTTCTTCTTTGGCTAACAAAATCAGTATGTATATGCTTTGTCTCATGACTCACTAGTAGCAGCTTTGAAATGAAACCTTGTTTTTCCTGGAATTGTCAGAAATTAGGTGAGGTTGTGGATGCTATCTTTCCTTTTGGGAGTTTTGTAATTCGATACCTTTGAAGCTGGTTTTCCAATTTTCTTTCAAGAAGCAAATTAAAGGAGAAAGAGAAGGTATCAGGCTTTGTGGAATGTTGTCTTAACTTTTCCACGCTTAGAAAATGGAGAGAGAGAGATGCTTTCTAATTCACAAGCGACAGTGTACCTAAATACAGTGAAAATCTTGGTTTGTGAACAGTACAGGCAGATCATAGTAAGTAAGGATGTTCGGATCATAGGATAATTAGACAGAGTGAGGTATACAGGTTACACTGCACAGGAGGTGCTTGGACCATGATCAACAGTAATAAGACAGTCTTTGGTTTAAAAGTGTGTAATGTTAGAATAAGATCTGCACTCAGGAGCTTGCAAGGAGTCCTCTGGTGTTGGTGCCATCTTGAATCATCTTTACAGTCTTGTCTTCTGTATCTAAACACGCAGCAACGTTAATATCTCTCTCAACATTCCAGTCACTTATTTGAAATGCAATATCTCTTTCCACAGATTATGGTTTAGAGCAGTGTCTTTCTCTTATTTTAAAGCCACAATCTAAACAGAGACAAGATGTGAAAAGTAAGCAGTTTAACACTTCTATGTACCATGCTATGTTCAGGAATCTCTGGCTGTACTCACCAAGGTCTCTGTAATCTTCGTTAACTTCTAAGCTCTCACCTTTTGTTCTGTAACTCATTGCCCTTTTAACAATGTGCATCACCCAGTACCAAGCCCTGATAAACCCCATATAAGGGGCTTCCCCCACTACTGAGGTAAGACTCACTGGCCTACAGTTTCCTTGCATGTCTCTTCCATTTTTTTCAAGATTAGAGTGGTGCTGGAAAAGCACAGCAGGTCAGGCAGCATCCTAAGAGCAGGAAAATCGATGTTTCGGGCAAAAACCCTACATCGGGAAGGGCTTTTGCTCGAAACATTGATTTTCCTGCTCCTTGGATGCTGCCTGACCTGCTGTGCTTTCCCAGCACCACTCTAATCTTGACTGTGATCTCCAGCATCTGCAGTCCTCACTTTCGCCTCTTCCATTCTTTGTTTTAACAAAGATGTCATGTTGTCAGTTTTCCAGTACTTTGGCACCTCAACTGTGGCCAGACATATGTAAAAATTCCTGGCAGGGCCCCAGATAACCCTTTCCTTGCCTCCATTGGCACAACTCACTGTGGTAACGTGTCGGCATCAAATCTTGCTGTTCCTGGAGTCCTCATGAAAGTTACAGGCTTTTAAAGATATAGGCAAAATCTCCAAACTACCTGATTTTCAGACTCAGATTGATCGAAAGCACTCACATATTTTCTGTCCTTGACAAGAATCAATATTTATTGCAAGTATCTAGATTCCAGCTGTAGGTAACCAATTAAATTCAGTCAACTCTACAAAATAAAACTCTAAACCCCTTATGAATTCCCCCTTTCACAAACCCACAGATAAATGTAAACAGGGAAATGAAACCCATGGCCCAAGTGAATACTGGGAAAGCAGTTCTGTAGTCTTTGTTCACAGGATCTGTTTGGTTCCTGCTGATCTGAAGGTTTTGCCCAATATTCCTTTCTCTGAATGCTCCCAATTGTTTGTAAGAGGCACTGAGTGGCTGTTAAATTTATGAGAGATCTATGACTTCCCCAATTCAAAGGCACTACTCGCAGTATCCACTGAAAGAGAGATGAGCTCATTTTCTTGGATTTTTAAGAAATTCATTTTGTGAGATGTGAACATGGCCAGTGGTCCCAGCATTTATTGCCTGTCCCTAGTTACCCCTTGAGAAGGTGGTGGTGAGCTGCCTACTCAAATCGCTGCAGTCCACCTACTGTGGGTTGACCCACAATGCTATCAGGGAGGAATTTCCAGGATTTTGACCCAGTGACATTGAAGGATCGGTGATTTATTTCCAGGTCAGGATGGTGAATGACTTGGAGGGGAACTTGAAGATGGTGGGTGTTCCCATGTATCTGCTGGAAAAGCACAGCAGGTCAGGCAGCATCTGAGGAGCAGGAGAATCAATGTCTCTGGCAAGAATCCAGATGAAGGGGCTCTTGCCCAAAACATCGATTCTCCTGCTCCTCGGATGCTGCCTGACCTGCAGTGCTTTTCTAGCACCACAACTTGACTCTGATCTCCAGCATCTGCAGTCCTCACTTTCTCCTCATCCACCTGTTTGGTCACCTTCTCAAAGAACTCAATAAGGTTTGTGAGGCACGACCTACCCTTCACAAAACCGTGTTGACTAGCCCTAATCAACTTATTCCTCTGTCAATGATTATAACTCCGATTTCTTATATCCTTTTCCAACACTTTACCCACAAGATTTGTGAAGGTTTGTAGCTCAGGTTGAGGTTTAGGGTGTAGGTTTGTTTGCTGAGCTGTAGGTTTGATATCCAGACGTTTCATTACCTGGCTAGGTAACATCATCAGTGGCGACCTCCAAGTGAAGCAAAGTTGTTGTCTCCTGCTTTCTATTTATGTTTTTCTCCTGGATGGGATTCCTGGGGTTTGTGGTGATGTCATTTCCTGTTTGTTTTCTGAGGGGTTGATAGATGGTATCAAGATCTTTGTGTTTGTTTATGGCGTTGTGGTTGGAGTGTCCCACACTATGTGGAACAAACAGGAAGAAAGTTAGCCACCAGGATACACGAACACCAGCTAGCCACAAAAAGACACGACCCTTTCTCCCTCGTAGCCCTACACACGGATGAAAAAAACCCACCATTTTCACTGGGACAACACATCTATCCTGGGACAGGCTAAGCAAAGACATGCCAGAGAATTCCTAGAGGCCTGGCACTCCAACCACAACGCCATAAACAAACACATAGATCTAGATACCATCTATCAACCCCTCAGAAAATGGAACAGGAAATGACATCACCACAAACCCCAGGAACCCCATCCAGGACAAACGTATAAATAGAAAGCAGGAGACAACAGCTTCACTTCACTTGGAGGTCGCCACTGATGATACCGAGCCAGGTAATGAAACGTCTGGATATCAAACCTACAGCTCAGCGAGCAAACCTACACCCTAAACTTCACCCACAACCGAAGGCTCACTGGTCTGTAATTGCAAGGGTTGTCTCTACTCCCCTTCTTGAACAAGGCGACGTTTGTTATCCTCCAGCCTTCTGGCACAATTCCTGTAGACAATGACCACATGAAGATCAAAGCCAAAGGCTCTACAATCTCCTCCCTGACTTCCAAGAGAATCCTACGATAAACCCCATCCGGCCCAGGGAACTTACCTATTTGTGTGGCACAAATGTTACATGCACCTTGTCAGTCCAGTTGGGGGTGACTAAAGTGATGTAGTGCAGAGGACTGAGAGAGAGGTTTTGGTTGCTGCAGATTTGCTAGTTTCTCTTCTGGTCTGACCTAGTTTCTGTCAGTCTTGCTCATGGTGCAAGCAGTTCAGATAACTGACAAACCTTGAACCAGAGGACCATGAACCAATCAGCTTCACTTGCAAAATCACCCCTCTGCTGAAAACTATTAGCCCACTCATTGCTGGCCCCACAGAGTTCCAGAGTGTTCTTATCCTTTTCCAAAACGATTCTAAAACTAACTGAGTTATGCTCACTTTCTTTAACATACCACCCTGCTAATACAGCTTCCACCTGCCTGAATTGTAAATGTCACCCCTCTGTTTAAGAAAGGAGAGAGAAAAGGAGGCTATAGATGTGTCAGCCTGACTGTGTGTAGAGTTCCCTTTTCTGCTTTTTCCTTTTAAAATCTTCACTTGAAATATTATCCAGTCATTTACAAGAAACGAGAAAAAAAGAACAACGTAATTGCCTGTTCTTCTGTAATGTCCCCCATCTGATTCTTTCAGCATTCCTCCATCTGCCACTGGCAGCAGTATGTACTATATGTGATGCACTCTAATGACTGGACAAGACTGCTTCAACAGCACCCTCCAAAAACATACCTACAAAGGCAGCAGACACATGGGTGCACTACCATCTGTAAGTTCCCCTCAAAACCAATCAGCATTTTGCATATAAAGTTTTTTTTGCATGAGGCTTCACTGTTGTATTGAGTTGTAGGATTAATCTTCCTTAAAAGCAGTTATTTGGACTGAATTAGTTGAACAGAGTAGCTCACCACCATCTTGAGATCCATTATGAACAAGCAAACCATGCTATCATCAGAGGAACAACAGAATGGCAGAGGGGCAGTGAGGAACAGCAGGGCATTGGTGGGGCAACATGGAATTGCATGTTTGTGGGTGACTGGTGAATGTGTTACCTGGGCACACAGACACAATCAGTTAGTTAATCTGATTGCTGAGTTTCCCAACGTTCGTGGCTAAGCTGATGTTGGCTGTGACCTGGTGGATGGTGAAGGTACACAGTCGCCACTTGCTAAACTCTTTCTGGTGCACGCAAATCTGCTGCTGACCTGTTGTTGAACTGACAGGCATGCTAAATGTGATCGATTGCAACTTGGGATACATGTGGACTGGGGTGTGCAGACAGTGGCAAACGGAATGGGTTCGATGGGCCGAATGGCCTTACTTCCACTCCTATGTCTTATGACTGGTTGCAAACAGAGGGAAGAATGATTTTCGGCAAGTATTAGGTAAGTCTCAGAAATTCTGTCATCTAAATGTTTAGTGGACTATGTAGTGAGTGTGCACTCAGTGTAGCTTGCTTGTAGTTTCAGAATCTGATGCAAGGTTTTAAATTCTTGGATCGCTGGGGTGTGTTTTGTGGTAAGCATAAATTCTACAAGAGAGACGGTTTGCACCTTAATAGGTTAGGGACCAGCATTCTGGCAGGCAGGTTTGCTATTGCAACACCGCTACGTTTAAACTAAGTAACGGGGGGGAGGGGACAAACTGGATGTTAAGAAGGAAATTGGAGGGAAAGTTAGAACAAGGGAAGTCAAGAAAGACAACTGTATCAATGAGGCAGAAAACTCAGAAAGGGATCATGCTGTAAGGTTGAGTGAAATAGGAGTTGATGAGAAAGGTGAGGACAGTAACAAATTAAAAATACTATACATGAATGCACGAAGCATTAGAAATAAAATGGATGAGCTTGAGGCTCTTTTGGAAATCGGCAGGTATGATATTGTGGGGATAACTGGGACGTGGCCTCAAGTGGACAGGGCCTGGGAAATGAATATTCAAGGCTACATGTGCCATCGTAAGGACAGACAGACGGGCAGAGGGGTTGGGGTGGCCATGTTGGTAAGGGATGATATTCTGTCCCTTGCGTGGGGGGACCTAGAATCAGGGGATGTAGAGTCAGTGTGGATAGAGCTGAGAAATACTAAGGGTAAAAAGACCCTCTTGGGAGTTATCTACAGGCCCCCAAACAGTAGTCTGGATGTCGGATGTAAGTTAAATCAGGAGCTGAAATTGGCCTGTCACAAAGATGTTACTACAGTTGTTATGGGGGATTTCAATATGCAGGTAGACTGGGAGAATCAGGATGGTATTGGACTTCAAGAAAGAGACTTTATGGAGTGCCTCAGAGATGGATTCTTAGAACGGCTGGTGCTGGAGCCGACCAGGGAGAAGGCAATTCTGGATCTGGTATTGTGCAATGAACCTGAATTGATCAGGGACCTCTAAGTGAAGGAGCCATTGGGAAGTAGTGACCATAATACAATAAGCTTCAATCTGCAATGTGAGAGGGAGAGGGTAAGATCAGAAGTGACAATATTTGTGTTGAATAAAGGGAACTATGGAGCTATGAGGGAGGAGCTGGCCAAAGTTCAATGGTGCAATACCTTAGCAGGGATGACAGTGGAGGAACAATGGCGGATATTTCTGTGTATAATGCAGAAGTTGCAGGATCAGTTCATTCCAAAAAGGAAGAAAGATCCTAGGAGGAGGAATGATGAGGGAAGTTAAGAAACATATAAATTTAAAAGAGGAAAAAGTATAACGTAGCAAAGATAAGTGGGAAAGTGGAGGACCGGGAAGCTTTTAAAGAACAATAGAGGATTACTAAGAAGGAAATACGCGGACAAAAAATGAGGTACGAAGGTAAACTGGCCAATAATATAAAGGAGGATAGTAAAAGCTTTTTTAAGTATGTGAAAGGCAAAAAAATGGTTAAGACTAAAATTGGGCCCTTGAAGACAGAAACAGGGGAATATATTATGGGGAACAAAGAAATGGCAGAAGAATTGAATAGGTACTTCAGATCTGTGTTCACTGGGGAAGACACAAGCAATCTCCCTGAGGTAACAGTGGCTGAAGGACCTGAACTGAAGGGAATTTATATTTGCCAGGAACTGGTGTTGGAGAGACTGTTAGGTATGAAGGTTGATAAGTCTCCGGGGCCTGATGGTCTACATCCCAGGGTAGTGAAGGAGATGGCTCGAGAAATGGTGGATGCGTTGGTGATTATTTTCCAGAGTTCGATAGATTCGGGATCAGTTCCTGTGGATTGGAGGGTGTCTAATGTTGTACCACTTTTTAAGAAAGGTGGGAGAGAGAAAACAAATTATAGACCAGTTAGTCTGACCTCAGTGGTGGGAAAGATACTGGAGTCTGTTATAAAGGATGAAATTATGACATAGTAGTAACAGGATAGGTCAGAGTCAGCATGGATTAATGAAGGGGAAATTATGCTTGACTAATCTTGGAGTTTTTTGAGGATGTAACTCTGAAGATGGGCGAGGGAGATCCAGTAGATGTAGTGTACCTGGACTTTCAGAAAGCTTTTGATAAAGTCCCACATAGGAGGTTAGTGAGCAAAATTAGGGCGCATGGTATTGGGGGCAAAGTACTAACTTGGATTGAAAGTTGGTTGGCTGATAGGAAACAAAGAGTAGTGATAAACAGCTCCATTTCAGAATGGCAGGCAGTGACCAGTGGGGTACCACAGGGATCAGTGCTGGGACTGCAGCTTTTTACAATATATGTTAATGATATAGAAGATGGTATCAGCAATAACATTAGCAAATTTGCTGATGATACTAAGCTGGATGGCAGGGTGAAATGTGATGAGGATGTTCGGAGATTACAGGGTGACCTGGACAGGTTAGGTGAGTGGGCAGATGCATGGCAGATGCAGTTTAATGTGGATAAATGTATGGTTATCCACTTTGGTGGCAAGAACAGGAAGGCAGATTACTACCTAAATGGAATCAATTTAGGTAAAGGGGCAGTATAGAGAGATCTGGGTGTTCTTGTACACCAGTCAATGAAGGTAAGCATGCAGGTACAGCAGGTAGTGAAGAAGGCTAACAGTATGTTGGCCTTCATAACAAGAGGGATTGAGTATAGAAGCAAAGAGGTTCTTGTGCAGCTGTACAGGGCCCTGGTGAGACCACACCTGGAGTACTGTGTGCAGTTCTGGTCTCCAAATATGAGGAAAGACATTCTGGCTATTGAGGGAGTGCAGTATAGGTTCACAAGGTCAATTCCTGGAATGGCAGGATTACCTTACACTGAAAGACTGGAGCGACTGGGCTTGTATTCCCTTGAGTTTAGACGGCTGAGAGGGGATCTGATTGAGACATATAAGATTATTAAAGGATTGGATGCTCTGGAGGCAGGAAATGTGTTTCCGCTGATGGGTGAGTGCCGAACCAGAGGACACAGCTTAAAAATACGGGGTAGACCATTTAGGACAGAGATGAGGAGAAACTTCTTCACCCAGAGAGTGGTGGCTGTGTGGAATGCTCTGCCCCAGAGGGCAGCGGAGGCCCAGTCTCTGGATTCATTTAAGAAAGAGTTGGATAAAGCTCTCAAGGATAGTGGAATCAAGGGTTATGGAGATAAGGCAGGAACAGGATACTGATTAAGAATGATCAGCCATGATTGAATGGTGGTGCAGGCTCAAAGGGCAGAATGACCCAGTCCTGCACCTATTGTCTATTGTCATAACATAGCAGTATGTAATGACAGGAGAACAAGCTTTGAGTTTGAGGGCCTCCTCATCCTCCTGTCTGCTTGTTCAAGCTCTCCAAATGGAGCTACCCACATTGACATCCCTTCCTTACCATTTCTGTGTGTATACTTCATATTAGTCTCAATCTTACTTTGGAAAAGATGTAAGCTCATGCGTAAAACTCTGCAAAGCTGAAGGGAAGAATCAGTGATTTACATGTGATGGACTTTTTGTCACCTATGCTCCACTTGCTTACGATCAGAGCAGCCATACCTTCATGGAGAGTAATGTCTACCAGCCACTAGCTGGAGGACACTCCTCTTGGAAGGAGTCTAGATTAGAGTGGTGCTGGAAAAGCACAGCAGGTCAGCTTCCAAGGAGCAGAAAAATCAATGTTTTTGATAAAAGCCCTTCAGCATGAATGAAGGCAGGGAGCCTCCAGGGTGGAGAGATAAATGGGAGGGGGGAGGGGTGGTGGGGCTGGGGAGAAGGAAATAAAGAGTACAATAGGTGGATGGGGATGAAGGTTAGAGTGGAGTGGATAGGTGGACTGGAAGATTTATTATATTTATTGTATTAATTTTTTTTATTATATTTCCCTCCCCACCCCTTTCCGCCTTCTGCAAAGACTGCTCCCTCCGTGACTACCTGGTCAGGTCCACGCACACCCCAACAACCCACCCTCCCATCCTGGCACCTTCCCCTGCCACTGCAGGAATTGCAACACCTGTGCCCACCCCTCCTCCCTCACCTCCATCCAAGGCCCCAAAGGAGCCTTCCACATCCATCAAAGTTTCACCTGCACATCACCAATGTCATTTATTGTATCCATTGCTCCCGATGCAGTCTCCTCTACATTGGAGAAAATGGAGCCTTCTCGCAGAGCGCTTTAGGGAACATCTCTGGGACACCCGCACTAAACAACCCCACCACCCCGTGGCCCAACATTTCAACTCCTCCTCCCACTCTGCCGAGGACATGGAGGTCCTGGGCCTCCTGCATCAATGCTCCCTCACCACCCGACACCTGGAAGTAGAACGCCTCATCTTCTGCCTCGGAACATTTCAACCCCAGGGCATCAATGTGGACTTCACCAGTTTCCTCATTTCCCCTCCCCCCACCTTACCCCAGCTCCAACCTTCCAGCTCAGCTCTGTCCCCATGACTTGTCCTACCTGCCAATCTTCTTTCCCACCTATCCACTCCACCCTCCTCTCTGACCTATCACCTTCATCCCCTCCCACCCCCACCCCCCACCCCGGAGGCTTCCTGCCTTCATTTCTGATGAAGGGCCTTTGCTCGAAACATCGATTTTTTTTTTTCCCCCCCTACTCCTCGGATGCTGCCTGAACTGCTTTTTCAGCGCCACTCTAATCTAGACTCTGATTTCCAGCATCTGCAGTCCTCACCTTTGCCTAGTCCTCTTGGAAGGAACCATGAGGAAGTCTGATTCATGCACCCAGTTGGGGCAGGGGCTGTCTCTCTTTACCTGCATATGTCCTGTTACAATACATCAACTTCCTGCGAGCACAGCAACCACCGGGAGGTATGTCTGTGCTTCTCTTCATAAATTGTTTTACCTTTTGGAGGTAGTGATAGGCTGCCTTGGCACATTCATGTTGGAGGGAAAAAAATGTTTATCTCAAGAATCCATCATTCTGCCAATGGTAGAGCAAAACACTCAACTCTAAACTCACTCTGGAGTACTCCATTTGGTAGTCCAAGATACATTTTTACCTGAAAGTTAACTCCGTGCATGTTCATAGCCATTTGACAAGATATCTGTGGGTGACAGTCAGTGCAGTTTGAGCAAAGGAGATATAATGGCAGGGGCAAAGGCCCTTTGATGCATCAGCCATCTTCATTCTCATCACATTTTGCAGCACTTGGACAGTAGCCTTGTATGTTGTGGCATTTCATGTAGTCATTTAAAAACTTGTGAAATGCTGACAGGCACTAATTAAGTAGGATGCTGAGATCAGAGCTGAAGCATGTGTTGCTGGAAAAGCGCAGCAGGTCAGGCAGCATCCAAGGAGCAGGAGAATTGGCGTTTCAGGCGAAGCCCATTCAATCATCTTATCTCTAAGGAAAACATCCCTGGTCTATTCATGCAAATTTCTGCAAATATTTTCATCAGTGCAATGGAAATCCCTAATGAATTGTTTTCCAGTGTGATGCAATGTTGCTGACCTTTTCCTGCAATTTGTTTCTTATACAAGATAACCTGCTTGTCTTTTTCCATACAGAAATCCATTGGATTCAGAGGACAGAGTCATCTAAGAACAAGCAGCGAAACAAGCTAAGGTTGGATAACATTGCAATAGGATTGTGTGTGAACCTAACTGAGGCTCATGATCATCCAGTGTGAACTCAGTTGGGTTTTTCTTCACTTCTCTTCAGTTTGATGACTTGTCCCGTGTCTGTATCAGTGAGGGTCAAAGAGCAATTTCAGACAAACAGTGAAAGGAAATGGCAGTGGCCCGAGATCCGTCAGCAAACGTGGAATCATTTCCACAAAATTTATGACAACTTTGTACAAAATTATATATGGGTCCATTTTTCCAAGCTGGGATAGGAGTTCTGTCTCTTTACCTAGCCACCTCCTGTTGCAGAACATCAATGCTTTGCGAATTCAATAGAACAAGGCAACTGACAGGAGATATGTCTTTATTTCCCTTCACAAATTGTATTACCTTTGGAGGTGGTGCTAGTGTGTAGTTCTTTGAGGAGTTAGCATTTCCTGTTTGGGAAAGTCAGGCTGGCTCATTGCACTCAGAGAGTGTGTTAGACAGAGTGCCAAAATATTACAGACCAAGCAGAGTCTGGGAAACAGCAGGCTTGTCTGCAGCAGAAGGAAGAACAAAATTAGTACTGCAGATGTTCTGCAGCTCTGGTAATGAGGGTTACAAGTCTCCAAGCCTGTTCATAATTTATTCAGGTAGCTACAAATAGAATGCATTGAGTTATTTCAAGGAGAATGGAATACAAAAATGGGTTGGAATTTGAAAGTATTCGGATTTCTGGCATCCTGAAACTTCATGAAGAACACAACTGTGAAGAGTGATCAACAAACATCATTTGAGCTTATCTCACCGTTCATCACTTCAGTATATGGCTGTTGTAAATGAGCCACAACCTGCACCCTCTGCCTAGATCCCTGCATACAATAATTGAGAGTTACAATGTCACTGAAAGAATCAAAGATAGCAATTGTTTATGCATACGTTACAATGTTACAAGCCTGACTGAACAAATCGATGAGGACTAGTTCAGGAAAGTTACAGCTTTCACAGAAAGACAATAAATGTGATTTCTCGATTAATCCGGTTGCCGGATTCTCCTTTATATTTATCTCGCCTGGAAGCGTGGTCGCTGTACTAGCCTCTTATTCTCTTTTCTTTCCTATCACTGTTCACTTTACCTTATCACCTTGTAACCCTGCCCTGTGTTTCTGGTGTGATGCTCATCACGTGAAAGCATACTTGTGTGCTACAAGATGTGCTCTATTTGTATGTAACAGTGTTATCACGACAAATAAAAGATTTTTGACTTCTATGCCTTGTTTCATTTTCAATGTTTGCAGTCCAATCTTCTGTCCCCATCACATGCCCACTCTTCAAGTTCTAAAGTCACATACCACACATCCCCACATAACATTTCATTTCTCCTCATTGTCATCTCTCTCTGGCATAGCACCACCCCACCCCTTCCTCCATTAAATCTGTGTCTCTGACATAACTATGGAAAGTCTCAGGCCTGACTCCTTCAAGTTATAATGCTTAATTGGCCACTATTTTTAATATTGGCAACAAGTCCTTGTTTAAAAGTGTTTGTGCATTTTCTGGGATACATACCTGCACATGTCTGGTGTGAATAAATGCAGCATATATCTAAATAGCAAACTGCCTATCCCCATTCCTCAGTCTTCACTGTGTTAGTCAATAATTTGTTTTATAAATACCTTTAACATGGTAAAACATTGACAGGTGTTTAAATCGTACAAAATAATATTCAACCATTGGAGATATTAGAGTGGGAAGCAAAAGCTTGATGAAGGAGGTGAGGTTTATGCAGTGCCTTAAAGAAGTGAAAGAATCTCTATTATTACAGGGAATTCAGCCTGTTTTGTTTGTTCTAGTTCTCAACTTGCTGCCTTTTCCATTAAGCCTGCACATTATTTAAATATTTATCTAATACCTTGCTTCAAATGAACCTGCCTCCAGCACACCATATAAAAATGAGCTAGTCACCCATCACATTTGTGTCTTTTGCCAAAGATTTTTAAACTATGACCTCTGATTATCTATACTTCTGCAGGTGAGAAGAGTTTTCTCCCTATTTACTCTGTCCAGATCCCTCGAGAATTTGAAAATGATATCTTGCCCTCAGCCTTCTCTTCAAGGTTGGTACAGATATTTCAGCAGGGAGTTCCAGCGATTGGAACACAAGCAAATGAAAGCACGCCAATGATGGAGTGTTTGAGGTGAGGGATGCTCAAATGAAGTGCAGAGATCCTTGAATATTCGTGGGGCTGTGGGAGAGGATCGAGATAAGGATAGAAAAACCAACTGGAGATTGGGGAAGTTCCACTGGATCTTTTGGGAAAGTGTTCCTCCATATCCAAAACCATTAAACAGAATTTCATTATTCACCTCACTTTCATTCATAGGATCAAAAATTTGGATGTGAATTTTAAAATTGAAGCATTGTCAGACCCAGGAGCAAATGTAAGGCATGAGCATCCAGGAGCTTGGGAAACAGGGCTGGCTGCAGGCTAGAATTCAGGAAGACGTTTGAATGAGCTGTTTATGGAGAATGAAAGATGGAAGACCAACAATGGAGGATCATGGTTGTCACATCTAAAAGTCACAAAGTCGAGTATGTGGTGCTGGAAAAGCACAGCAGGTCAGGCAGCATCTGACGAGCAGGAGAATGGACGTTTCAGGCAAAAGCCCTTCATCAGGAAAGATCTGATGAAGGGTTTATGTTGAGTATTTCCAGCATTTTCAATTTTAATTTCAGATTCCAGCTTCGTCATCTGTATTTTGTTTTCGAACAGAAATAAGTGACCTCTGGCCACATATGCTGATCCACATTATAGATGCAACCAACAACCCTTGTCATCCTTACTACGTTACCAAATGAAGCTCTCATCACAATTTTGAACTGTTTCTTTTTCTCAGTGTCTTTCTTGCAAGTGGGTTCAATTTTCAATATCATCGGTTCTTTCTGTGCTCCAGACATCTCCAGTAAATGGCCTGACTGCACCACTTCTCCCCATCACCAGAGAATATATTTTCATTTATTCTTTAAGTCACTCACCAGAGCCCTGAGCACCCAATTTAGGCTGAGTCCCATTGTATGCTGCACTGTCAGAGGTGTTAGCTTTGAGATGAGATTAAAAACCATGGCCCGCAATGGCATTTATTTCAAAGTAGGACAGATGTTGTTGAAAATGTGGTGCTGGTTAAAGCACAGCAGGTCAGGCAGCATCCAAGGAATAGGAAATTCGACGTTTCGGGCATAAGCCCTTCATCAGGAATGAGGAGAGAGTGCCAGGCAGGCTAAGATAAAAGGTAGGGAGGAGGGACTTGGGGGAGGGGTGATGGAGATGTGATAGGTGGAAGGAGGTCAAGGTGAGGGTGATAGGCCAGAGTGGGGTGGGGGCAGAGAGGTTAGGAAGAAGATTGCAGGTTGGGAGGGCGGTGCTGAGTTGAGGGAACCGACTGAGCCAAGGTGGGGGGAGGGGAAATGAGGAAACTGGAGAAATCCGAGTTCATCCCTTGTGGTTGGAGGGTTCCCAGGCGGAAGATGAGGCGTTCTTCCTCAAACCGTCGTGTTGTTATGCGTTCTTCCTCCAACCGTCGTTGGACAGATGTTTCCCTGTTATCCTAGCCAATTCTTATTTCTCAAATAATGTTGAGACTAGTTATTTGACTACGGTCACTCACTTTGGGATCTTATGATACAGAAAATCATGAAAGACACTATTTAAATGCCTTTTCTTATTTTCAAGTGTTCCTGTTCCAGTGTGCATGTCAATTATAGATGTTGTCATTTTGGTACTGCAAGATTGATGTATTTTCAGAAACAGCATTTGGGTGCAATGCTAACCCAAGGTCAAATAAGCCTGTTGTAATTGATGGAGGCAAATAATAAAGATCCCAAAGCACCAACTGGAGATTGGGGAAGTTCCACTGGATCTTTTGGGAAAGTGTTCCTCCATATCCAAAACCATTAAACAGAATTTCATTATTCACCTCACTTTCATTCATAGGATCCATATTGTATACAAAGTGGCTGCTATGCTTGCATGTACAACAATGAGTTGACTTCAAAATGTATTGAAAGATCTGGGAAGTGCTTTGTGACATCTTGGAGTTGTCTGATATAATGTGAAGATAAGACAGGACACTACAAAAATTCTAATAAAACTTTATTTAAAAAAAATATCCAAATTGTTCACCAAACAGAGATAAACAACAAAAAAATCTTTATTCAAACTGTCTGTTTGGATGTTATAAATTATACATTTATTTGCTTATAAACCAAAGAACATTGAGGTCTAAAGTCAATATAAAAAAATCCCATAAATATTAGTCATAATAATTCAAACCAAACATTTTCAAATATGGATGGGAGGTGCAGAAAGGTTGGGGGAAGGGGTTGGTGACAGCATTCCTGGCAATGAGCCAGTTTTGCATGGGGTATGGAGGCAGCAATGTGGATGACACCCAGAATGAGTGGGTTGCAATCCGAAAGCAACATTTCCATGTAAGTTTTCCATGTCTGCAGTCACACAACAACCCAGAAGGTTTGGTAGATGCTGCCCAGAATTTGTCCCCTTTAAGATTCAAATGAACAAATAATTTTGAGGGGATATTGACTAGGGTCAGATTGTGGATTCCAATAGTTATTGATCCTGACGGGGGGATGGAGCAGGGGAGTTCTGTTAAAATCAATCTGGATTTCTACCCATGATTACAATCCAGTGATCCTTTCAAGAAAGCATATGTACTGGGAAATTATTGTGAAGAGACAATTAAGCTAAGCTGTGAGGCATTCAGTGGTGAAACAACCAATTAAACATTCACCATTGGCATGGTTTGGCCACTCTGCAAATACTCCAAATCTCAGGGATCAGCACCTTCAGTATAAGTGTGTTTCTATTTTTAGAGATGGGGACCACAAGAGGGGTTGACTCTGAACTAATGCTGATCAGCATGAAGCCTGCTGAAATCCATTTCTATTCACTGTCATTGTCCTCCTTGATCATTTCACAATAGCCACAAGTGGTTAATTCAGAAATAATTCAGCTGACCCAAAGCTGTTGTATTGCACTCTGGACTCTCAGCTTTATAACATTGTGCATGAAATTAAAAGTGCATCACGTGGAAAAAGAACATAGGCAAGGCGGACATAAAAGAATTCTTTTACACAGCACTGCTTCTGGCAACTTTAGAGAAATTTGATCTCTGTCTGAGCCGAGTTATTTTTGCTTCTTTAATCTTTATTGCAAAGGAATTGGAGTACAAGTACAGAGAAGTTTTATCGCAATTGTATAGGACACTGGTGCGACTAGAGCTGGAATATGGTGGGCAAGTTTGGTTTCTTTACATAAAAAATGATACTGTTGCACTCCTTAGGGCAGCAAAGGTTTGTTTGACTGATTTTGGAATAAGGTTTGTCCTACAAAAAGAAATTGAGTACACCAGGCCTTACATTAGAAAATGTTTGCCTTAGCTGTAGAATGTAGAACACAGGGTCACAGTCTCAAAATAAAGGGTCAGCTGTTTTTGATTGAGATGAGAAATTTATTCATTCAAGTTGTTATGAATATTTCAAATTACCCTCAAGAGTGATGGATGCTTAGTCAATGAATATATCTAAGAAAGTGGTGGGTAGATTTTCAGATACTAAGGGATATGACAATATGGCCGGACGTTGGAACTGAGATAGAAGATCAATTACAATCTTACTGAATGGTAGAGTCAGCTCGAAGAGCGAAATAACCTACACTTATTTCACATGATGTTTCCCTTACTGGGTTTCTCAAACTGGCTTCATGCAAAGCTAGTTCATTTGTCAAGGTCACGTATAGCTCTCAAAGCTGCCACATGAAGACCAACATTTCTTACTTCTCTATTGCTCAGCCCATAACTCTGCACACCAACCACACAAAGGCAGACAGAGCCAGAGTGTTCCAGGTAATGAGTACATTACAGTGGACTGTCATCTCACCTTTAACTATTCGTTTCCAGTGGGAATCACCAGACATTCACACAGACCTTTTGCCTTTCTAGGCTATAACTGTCAATAACTTATGTTCTGAAAAGCCTCCTTTAACTAACTTTAACATTGTACAGAGATAGTTTCAAGGATCAGACATTCTTATTCAGCTCAGCCACACAATGGGGAATATTTTGGCACAACAGACTTGTCCTTTTATCTGTCATCAGTTCCAAATTATAATTCAGTGATAGCCCCGTACCACGAATGAATAAGATATTATCAGGTTTCTAAAATAACTAGCAATTTTCTATTGATAAATGAGTATAGAATTAAATAATTAAGTATCAAACAAAAAGTAACTAAAAGTAATCATAAAAATAGAAAATGCAGGAAATATTCAGCAGGTCTGGCAGTGTCAGTGGAGATAAAAACAGAGTTAATGTTTTGGAACAAATCTGGCTCTTCTGTTTTTCAAAATAAAAACACATTAAATCTGAAATGTTAACTCTGTTTCTCTCTCCACTGATGCTGCCAGACCCACTGAGTTCCTCCAGCATTTCCTTTTTTTTTCAGTTTTCCAGCATCTGCAGTGTTTTGCTTCTATTTTTACTAAATATAACTGTCAGTTTACAGGCCTGGGCAGCAGCCCATGTTTGAGGTAATTGCTCGATTCCCTATCTTCTAGCTTGAAAGAACTTTAGCTGCAACTAATCCAAGTTGGAGGAGTTGGTGGTTTAGTGGTAAGGTCACTGGACTAGTAATCCAGAACCCCAGGCTGATATTCAGCACATGGCTTTGAAATTTGAATTCACTTTTTTTTTAGAAAATCTGGAATAAAAAGCCAGCCTAATGGCAACCATCGCCAATTGGTTGAATTCATCTGTTTCACGGAAGTCCTTTAGAGATGGAATTCTGCCATTCTTACCTGGTTTGTCCTACAGGTGACCCCAAACCCACAGCAATGTCACTGACTCTTAACTGACTTCAGGACGATTAGGGAATGTAGGGCTAGTCAATGAAGTCAACATCCATGAACAAATAAAAAAAAGTTAACACCAGACCCAATTTTATTTCCCTTTCCATTGGGGTGCCTTGATTTAATAAAACGAGAGAGATGAATGTTTCAATAAGATTCTTCATCTGTAAATGAAAATTTGGCTGTTGCTACTATCACAAAGCTAGTTCCTTTTTTTCCCTAAAAGCTGTTCCTTGGCTCAAGGAGACTCTGTCCTTGATTTCTTTCAGAGGGGTAATAAACCAGGCGGGGCTCCGATCAGCCAGATAAATATACAAGTGAGAAAGGAACCAAATGATATGTGATAGCTTGAGAGGAAGTAGATTAGGAGGAGAGTTGTGTGCAGTGTAAAAATCACACTGACCAACTGGGCTGGTTCTGTGCAAGAGATGGTCTACCAAGAAGTCTTCAAGATAATGAAAGATTATGATGGGTAGATAAAAAGGATTTTGAGAGGCCTTTTGTTTATGTGTAAAATGGATGAGATTTCAGGCCAAAGTGGTCATGTTTTAGAAGTGACCTGTATAAAGAAAGGGGAGCGGTCAGCTCTCTAACTGGAAAGTGGGCACCAAAAGCATGGGAGTGCCCACCAACTATTAGGGGGAGAGGTGAATTGCCAGGTGCTGGGGGAGGAGGAGTGTGGGAGGAGTCATTTTTGTTCAACCTCCCAGATTGTGGCCATGTGCAATTAGAAGCACCACTCAATACCAGGGAGGCTGGCCCAATCCTACACCCACCCCCACATCTGCCTTTGGTTTTTAAGGTGCTGATTGACTAGCCCATGCATTTCAAGCACTTTTTGTAAAAAATATTTGTCTCAAGATTTCCAACATTTTTGATTTTAGACTCTCATTCAAACACAGATTCAAGTAGAAAAGAGAAGGCAGAGGAGTGAACTGACAGAAATCTTTAAAATTACAAAGAGGTTTGATAAGAGATATGTAGTTGCAGGAGATGTGCAGCCATGAATAAATCTAGTCAGGGATTCAGGAGAAATGTCTATGCACAGATGAGAATATCAAATGTGCTACCACAGAGAATGGCTGCAGTGAATAATATAGTACGTTTATGGGAAGCCAGATAAATACACAAGTGAGAAAGGAACCAAATGATATGTGATAGCTTGAGAGGAAGTAGATTAGGAGGAGAGTTGTGTGGAGTGTAAAAATCACACTGACCAACTGGGCTGGTTCTGTGCAAGAGGTGATCTATCAAGAAGTCTTCAAGATAATGAATGATTATGATGGGTAGATATTGGTTGATCATGAAGCAGTAATAATGGGCATCCAAAATTAAAACCAGGGAAAAAAATTGTATAATCCTATTTTCTTCTCTATCTGAGCTTTTCCGACTGCTTCTTTTAACAGTTACCATGGTGTTCCACAGAGTTTAAAAATCCCATTACGTTTTCTTGGTTTTAAATTGTTTCTCACTCTGCACATTGCTATGAAATGGGCATGTAAGAGCACGTAAAATCCCCCACACTGGATTTATATCACACCTACTGTTTCCCTCCCCCGCACTTGAGACCACTCACCCTGGTTTACATCAACATGGGGAGCTTCAGGATGGACTGTGGAGTCCGTCAGCTTCCAATCAATTTGACAAAAATCAATCCAGATCCAATGTCCCAGCCTCGGTTCCCATTTGCATTAAAAAAAATTAAAAATTGAAATAATATTCGAAACCTGATTCAGGTTTTGATGCTTTGATCTATACAATAAACTACATTACTCCCATCAGTGCAACAGTCTGCATTCTGATCATTCACTGCCCTTCGGCAATTACTGAGATACCTCTCTGTTCTCTTCAATGCATTACATCTGGCATTTGTAACATTAGGTCACGATATATATGTATTTGTATTTATAGATATATATTTGACCAGTTCAAACTGTAAAATATTATAGACAAATGTACCAATACAAAAGATATTTGCATAATTATCAGTACAGAACTATTAAAAACTGTTCAGACATTTACACATCTAAGCTTTATATCTCCATGAGTGACACTAGTTCAGTATTAATATTCCCAAGGCTCTCTGTTACTCAGACACATGAATCTTTATTATGAGGGTCAACTTTAGCGCTCCACTGCATTGGCTGTTTTAAGGCAAGTGGCACTCGGGTACCAAGAGAAATGGGTTGACCAGTTCAGAACGTTAGTCAGAATCTCTCCTGTTATTTCAGGGAGCTGGGTTCCATTACAGCTGAGATTGATGGATTCAAAGGCTCCTCGATTTGCTGACCATTGGGGTGGTGTGCAAATTAAGTCGAGCACAGTCTGGATCCAGCATCTACTGCCAATGTTCTTGATTTGGGACTAACTTTCAGAAAACTGGTGATCTTAGTGAGAGAAAACAAAACCCAGCAAGTGTGGAAAATGGGAAGCTGTCACACTGGTTAGGAAGGAGGTTAGGGATGCTCATTTGAAGAGGAGAAGAGCCCTAATTCATCAGATTTACATAGTGTTCTTAAGGTACAGGGACCAAGATAGTTCACAGAGAAACAGATGAAAAATGACAGTCTGACAGTAGGGGGAGCTATGATGATAAACATAACTGGACAGTTTTTAAGGAAGTTTTTAAAGAAGGGGAGCAAGAGAGAACAGACAGTGAGGGGGATGTAGCTGAGAGAAGACAGTTCCACACACAGGTTGCAAGTCAGTAGGAGGAATAAATGCAGCTGTGACAAAAGGTCCAAGAACCAAAGTGATTGAACCTGGAGCAGGCTCTGGAGAGGTTTACAAAGATGGTAAAGAGAAAGGGTGAGGAAAGGGACTGGAAGGGATTCATAAACATGGAAATCACTCACTCTGTAGGTCAAGGAGGCTGATCTCATCAGGATTATCAGTGAACACGATCTGGTACGGCATTGAACAAGTAATAGAGGGGAGATCTTGCAAAGCAGAGACAATGGGATAGTGATTAGATTAGATTACTTACAGTGTGGAAACAGGCCCTTCGGCCCAACAAGTCCACACCAACCCGCCGAAGAGCAACCCACCCAGACCCATTTCCCTACACTTACCCCTTCACCTAACACTACACTGAACAGGGTAATCCAGAACCCCAGGCTCAAGGTCTGAAGAGATGGGCTTGAATACCATCGGGTGAACCAAAAACTAAAGGTGGCCACTGTTAATTGCTGTTTAAACCCATTGGGTCCCTAATTTCCTTTAGGGAAGGAAATCTGCCATCCCTACCTGGTCTGGCCTACATGTGACTCCACACCCACAGTAATGTGGTTGACTCTTAACTGCCCTCGGGGCAATAAAAATTAGCCTAGCAACACCCATATCCCATAAATGAATAAAGCCAGGAGCGCTTAGTAATGAGGACAAGTGATACTGGTTCCTGATATTGGAACAGCTTCATTCTCCAGTAAAACACATCCCACAAAAGCACAAACAAATCTATGGTAGAATTAACTTTCACCCATGCCACCCAGCAGGAAGCTGCAGTAATTAGACTGACACCTGATTTCACTCCATGTTCAGGCTTGTTGGATATACAAGAAAAAGTTGAAAAGAGAACATTTGCAGGGCTGTGGGAAAAGGGCAGATAGGAGTAAGACTAATGGAAGAGGTTGTTCATAGATCTGACACAGGCACAGCCCGTGTTGGCATTGTCTCATTCCTCAGTCAAAAGAGCAATATTTGCCGTGGACGTGACAGGTTAAACTAAACCTGATATATCTCAGAGTTTGTCCAAACTGTGCATAAGCTCCCTGCCACAAAAATGGAATGGCTACAGTGAAAACAGCGTGCAGATGACCAAGTCTAACAGTATACCTTTAGCTTCCATCTGCATCTGTAACCTAATCCTTTGTCACTCACAGAGCACAACAACATTGAAATTATTTTTCTGGTTTTTAAGCACCACCAGAAGAGACTTTTGACAGCTCAGTGCTGACCCTTGGTCACTAAATCATGGAACTATTTGTAGGAAATGTACAGCAAAATAATTATATGTATAAAAATAGTAATAAAAAAGTATAGCAATATAATGAAAAAAGTTATGATAAATAAAACAAAGCCATAATTTCTCAAAAAGGCTGATAAAATAGGTTGAGCAGAAACAGAAATACTGAAATAACGGAATGAAATTATAAGACTGTTGAAGCTTTCCTGCTCCAAGTGAGGAGTACTGAGCAGTAATCAAATATGTGAAATGTTTGCTCAGTTTATCATAGAGTAAGGGATGATTTGAGATTTTATAAATAGTTTGAAGGAAGACTTGAATCTCTCACTCAACCCATCAGATTTGAAAATTCCACAAATCCTCTCTCAGACTTTGTGAGACCTCTCGAGAAATACCACCTCTCTACCTGTGAACATCTGCAGCCTGCTATTTGTAACATAGTCCACATGGCGAATAATTCTGCAGTGGATATTGTAAATTAGTCCTTCCTTGCTGGATCAGGCACCAGCTCTCTGCAATGGTGACTGAATGGAACTCTCTTCAGTACAGTGTAGGCCCCACACCACCTGATGTCTCTTGTTAAAATGTGAATCTAGATGAGCACCTATTTGTCAGGGTCAGTGAGAGAGCAGAATGCTATTTCAAACTGCTCACCCAATGTGTAGCCTGATCTAGTACTGAGTCTTGCAAACCTCATAGGGGACTGTGATGGCCAGCGGTTCAATAGGTAGACTATTAATTCAGAAATTCAAGTCGTGTTCGGGAATCCAAATTTGAATCATGGCAGATGGTGGAATTTGAATTCAATAAAAATTTGGAATTGAGAGTCTAATGATAACCATGAAACCATCGCTTGTTGGAAAAACCCATCTAATTCACTCACATCCTTCAGGGAAGGAAACCGCCATCCTTACCTGGTCTGGTCTACAAGTGACTCCAGTCCCACAGAAATGGGGTTGACTCTTAACTGTTTTAACTGTCTTCTGGGCAAGTAGGGATGGGCATTAAATGGCTGGCCTAGCCAGTGAGGTCCACCTCCCGTAAATGAATAAAGACAAATACCACATGGAGCCAATGTACAATCTTAGGTAATGCACTTTAACAAATACATGTTGGCAGTGTTACCCAGTACTGGGCAGACAGGTTGTACGACAGAGTTAGAACTTTCAAAAGACTTCAGTTGTAGTGAGGGGGCAGGAAGTTAATAACATGCTTCCATAATTAATACAATTACAGGGTCACTGTTAGTGACACTATCACCAAGTGGCAGACAGCCAAGGTATTATTTGCAATCAGGTTTTAAGGGCAAACATTATTACTAGTTACCAGAGATCAAAGCATTCCTTGGCTCAGAGGATTCTACCTCAGTCTGTAAGGATTGCACAGGCAAGAGGAGATTCTTGAAAAGAAATCTTCCGTGCCAGATCTGCATTCTGGGAAATGGTGACATTGTGGCTTCTTCATTATGTAATATGTTGAGAAACGGTAAAAAAAAAGCAACCCATTCATCTCCAGATCCTGTGCGTCATCTTTCTCCTGACTCTTGGATTTGTGAGTGACACATTCTAGTTTTTCCAATTCAGTAAGAACATCAAATTGGTGACAGCCATTGGCCCTGAACCTTCACCCCTCACCGAGACTGCTCAATATGAAGAATGGGCAATGCCCAATATGGTGACTAAGGGAGCAACAGGGATACAATGCAGGGCCTCAGTGGACTGGGCGTGAGGTCAGCTCTTGTTCTTGACCATGATGCTGAATCACCTGGGAGTCACTTGAGAGGAATGGCTCCCAGGAGAAGTTACCCCAACAGGTGTCCGGCACCTAAGGGATTGACCCCTGATGTGGGTCAGGAGACAGGGGTGCAGGAGGGGACAGGGGGAAGGCACAATGCCATCAGGAGACCTGGGCCCGATGCTGGGCACCCAGACTGAAGATGTGGTCGGAACACTTCCCTTCACTCTCCACTGTTCTGGAGGCCAAATCACTGGATGTGCACCTCACCACCCATTTGGCACGTATTTGGAAACTGCCCCTGTTCCTACCACTGCACAGCAAGGATGTCACGTTAAGCAACCACAAAGGTGTAACCCCGGAGTGGACAGATCGGAAGCAGAGAACAAACAAAACAAATGGATGACAAGGTGCAGTGACTCCTGCCACAGACACAAAGGTCGACAAAATAGTTCGTACCAACTCAGGCGGCTAGTGTGAGGGTCTGCAGTGATTTGTGCATAAACAGCCTGTGGCGCAGCAGACTTCCCGATAGCCTGGACGATGTCTGGTTTGTGTGAGCGAAGGTCTGGAGGTGGCAACTGATGGATGGACATTTCCGGGAAACTAGGACCAATTTGTTCTCATGGACGCACTTTTGCCTGGAGAAGACAGGAGGAAAAGAAAGATTAACGCTGAGGAAACAAACTCACTCTCAGAACGTGCATTTTTATTTTCACAACTACAGGACATAGAGTCATAGAAATGTACTGCACAGAAACAGACAGTTCAGTCCAACTCGTCCATGCTGACCAGATATCCCAAACCAATCTAGTCCCACCTGCCAGCACTCAGCCCCTTTCCCCAGAGCACTCTGTAGAGTCATAGGTTTGTACAGCACAAAAGCAGACCCTTCAGTCCAACTCGTCCGTGCCAACCAGATATCTTAAACTAATCTAATCCCATTTGCCAGCACTTGGCCCATCTCCCTCTAACCCCTTCCTATTCATTTACCCATCCAGATGCCTTTTAAATGTTGCAACTGGACCAGCCTCCACCACTTCTCTGGCAACTCATTCCATACACATACCACCCTCTGTGTAAAAAAAGTTGCCCCTGAGGTCCCTTTTATGTCTTTCCCCTCTCACCCTAAACCCATGCCCTCTAGTTCTGGACTCCCCCACCCCAAGGAAAAGAGCCTGTCTATTTACCCTATCTATGCCCCTCATAATTTTGTAAACCTCTATAAGGTCACCCCTCAGCATCCAACACTCCAGGGAAAACAGTCCTAGCCTATTCAGCCTCTCCCTATAACTCAAATCCTCCAACCCTGGCAATATCTCTATAGTATTTCTGAAGAGTATAATGTAAGAAACATAACAATTTTCACACAATAAACCACCACAAAATGCAATGAAATAGTGACTAAATAATCTCTCCAAGTGATGTTGGTTGAGATGTAAATATTGACCCCATACACCTGATCCTCTTTGGAATGGTGCCATGGAATCATTTAAATCCACCTGAGAGGGCAGGTGGTTTAGTGTATTATCTGAAAGACAGAGCCTGTGTCTGTACAGCATTTCCACAATGCTGCAGAGGGGCAGTCTCGGCTGTGTATTGGGGCTTTAACCAGTGATCTTCAAAATCAGAGGCAAACTGTTGCTTCTGACTATCCACTGAGTCACAGGTGACATGACCAGAACATGTCAGATGTGGAGAAATGAGATTACATTAACTGAGGATCACCAATTCAGTGGAAAGACAAAGGAAAGTATTTGATTCCTAATCCCACATGCATGGTATGGATTGATCAACTCAACATTTAATCCTCCATCTGAAAACATGGTGCTCCTCCGCAGAGGCTAGAAGCAAGAAAGAATTTGCTTGTTTGAGGTGAGATTAATGATTGTTTCAAATGCCCAAAGTCTGGCTAGCACTTAGCACATGCCAGAAACTCTCATACATGGTTAGTCACGGGTTTTTTTTCTCTCCTCTGAAACCAACACCATCGAGTACAGCAGAGACAAGGCTTCCAAGGTACACACTGGTTATGGATGGGCATCCATCCTGGAGGTGCCCCTGCTCAATGACCTACGCTGGCGTCCAGTTGAGTAACACCCTGATTTTATAAAGTTCATCCTAGTTCCATCATGAGCTCATCCACCTGTCGTTTCCTTCACCAGAATCCTACTTTTTGGGTGAAAATGTACTTCTTGACAACCCCCACCGGAATAGCCTGGCTTGAATGGAAAGGTATTGGAAAGGTCTTCCCACTCTGTACAGCTGCAGCATAATTGTGCTCCAGTCCCTTGAGAGAAAGGCCAATGCTCCATTAGCCTTTGGAAATATTTCTCAACCTGTCCTCTAGATTTCCCTTCGTTCTCTGCTTAGATCTTGAAATCTCTCCAATCCTTTACAGTTCTGAACTTCCCCCTATTTAGAAAACATTAATTCAGCTTTCTGCTCAGGGAGCAAGGGGTAAGCCAGGAAACTACAGGATGGTCAGTCTAACCTCAGTGGTGGGAAACTACTGGAATCAATTCTGAGGGACTGAAATAATTTGCACTTGGAAAAACAGGGACTAATTAAAGACAACCAGCATGGTCTTGTTAAAGGGGAGACCAATTTGATTGAATGCTTTGAAGATATGATCAGATCTGTACATGAGGGCAATGCATTGAATGTAATAAACTTGGCCTTCAGCAAGGCTTTTGATAAGGTCCTGCATGAGAGAGTGATAGTGAAGGTCAAATCCATTGGGATCAGAGGAAATTTGGCCAATTAGCCCCAGAATTGGCTGAGTGGCAGGAAGATGATGACCGCAAGGTCTTTTTGTGACTGGAAGTCAGAGTCCAGTGGGATTCCACAGTTATCAGTGTTGGATCCCTTGCTGCTGTGATCCATATAAATGGTTTAGACTTAAATACAAAGGAGGGGCTTGATCACGAAGTTTGCAGATGATACAAAAATTGGTGCTGGATAATCTTAGATTATAGGAGGATATAATAGGGAGCTTCTCAAAATGGAGACCTGTCATCAGTGGTGTCCCACAGGGATCCGTGCTGGGACCACTGTTGTTTATGATATACATAAATGATTTGGAGAAGGTGTAAGTTGCCTCATTAGCAACTTTGCAGATGACACTAAGATAGTGAAGAGGACTGTCAGAGAATACAGCAGAATATAGATAGATTGGAGAATTGAGCACAGAAACGGCAGATGGAGTTCAATCCAGGCAAATGCATTTCCACAGTGAACTATACAGTAAATGGAAAAGTCCTGGGGAAAATTGTTGTCCAGAGAGATCAGGGTATTCAGGTCCATTGTTCCCTGAAAGTGGCAACGCAGGTCAGTTCAGTGGTCAGTGGTCAAGAAGGCATACTGCATGCTTTCCTTCGTCGGACAGGGTATTGAGTACAACAGTTGGCAGGTTATGTTACAGTTGTATAAGACTTTGGTTCGGCCACATTTGGAATACTGCCTACAGTTCTGGGTGCCACATCACCAAAAGGATGTGGACACTTTGGAGAGGGTGCAGAGAAGGTTTACGAGGATGTTGCCTGGTATGGAGGGTGATAGCTACGAGGAGAGGTTGAGTAGATTAGGATTATTTTCATTAGAAAGAAGGAATTTGAGGGGGGACCTGATTGAGGCATACAAAACCATGAGAGGTGTAGACAAGTTAGATAGCAGGAAACTTTTTCCAAGAGTAGGGGAGTCAATTAGTAGGGGTCACGAGTTCAAAGTGAGAGGGAAAAAGTTTAGGGGAGATATAAGTGGAAGGTTCTTTACGCAGAGGGTGGTGGGTGCCTGGAATGCGTTGCCAGCGGAGGTGGTAAGGGTGGGAACAATAGCATCATTTAAGATGTATCTAGACAGATACATGAATGGGCAGGGAGCAGAGGGATACAGATCCTTAGAAAATAGGTGGCAGGTCTAGATAGAGGATGTGGAACGGCACAAGCTTGGAGGGCCGAAGGGCCTGTTCCTGTGCTATAAGGTTTTATATAGATGGACTGGTCAGATGGGCCCATCAGTGGCAAATGGAAGCGTGAGGGAACAAGGCAAGGGAATACACAAGGAACAGTAGGACCTTGATGTGCATGCCCGATGGTCTCTTAAGGCAGTAAGACAGGTGGATAAAATGGTTAAGAAGGCACATTTGCCTCTTTAGCCAAGGCATAGAGGCTAAGAGCAGGGAGGTTATGCTGGAACTTTATAAAATGTTGGTTAAGCCTCAGTTGGAGTCGTGTTCACAGATCTAGAATCCATATTATGCACTGGAGAGGGTGCAGAGGAGAGTTACTAAAATATCACCTTGGTTGGAGAGTTTCAGTTATGAAGAGGTTGGATAGATATGGGTTGTTTTCCTTAGAGGGGCAAGATGGAAATGTTTAAAATGATCAGGGGCCTAGACATGGTGAAACCTTTTCCCTTTATCGATTTAGGAAAGGGTAGGAGGTTTTGGTGGTGGGGAGGGGATGGAATGTGAGGACAGATCTTTTCATACCGAAGGTGGTTGGGATCTGGACCTCACTGCCTGCAAGGGTGGGAGAGACCGAAATACTCACTACATTGAAGGAGGATTTGGATGTGCATTTGTGATGCCAACGCTGTGGGCAAAGTGCTGGAAAATGGGATTACAACAGTTCAGGTTTTTGACTAAGGTATTTCTGACTGGTGCAGATCAACGGGCTGACGTGCCTTCTTCTGTGATGTAGACCTCTATGACTCAATGATATCTGACTACCACAATTTGCCTCTTTTTACACCATTAACTGTTTAGATGATTGTGCAAACAGACAGTTACTATCAGCCCAGTATTTACATTCGCCAGTCACAAGGATCGTTCAGAATGGGGGTAAAAACTCTCCACCTTCTCACAAAAGGGAGGCAACAATGGCTGAAAGTTTGCTCTGGACGGAGATTGGCAGTGAGCTACACATCCTCAGAACCATCAACTGGATGTCAACATGACTCCATCCAACCCGTGCACACACACACTCACTCCGTACTCACAGGGGGAAAAGGAACCCTGGATGATAAATAGGGGTGAGAAGTCCAAATACCATTGCTCTTCCCTAGCCTAGGAAGATATAAGCCAGGTACAGCAGCACCACTGGCAAGGAGCATCCAGCTACAAAGGAGCACTCATACCTTGGAGTTATTTGATAGGTTTCCCCAGGGACTGGCTCAGCTGGGCTTGGACTTGCTGGAATTTAGAAGAATGAGGGGAATCTCATAGAAACATATAACATCCTGACAGGACTGGACAGGCTAGATGTGGGAAGCATGCTTCCAATGTTGGGAAATTCCAGAACGAGAAGTCACAGTCTAAGAATTCAGGACTGAGACGAGGAAGAATTTCTTCACTCAGAGAGTTGTGAACCTGTGGAATTCCCTCCCACAGGAAGCTATTGGGGCCAGTTCATTAGGTAGATTCAAGAGGGAGCTGGATGTGGGTCTGGAGGCTAAAGGGATCGGGGGATGGGGAGAGGGCAAGAATGGGACAGTGAGATTGCATGAGCAGCCATGCTGGTATTGAACGGTGAGGCAGGCTGGAAGGGCAGAATGGCCTACCCCTGCTTCTATCCTCTCGATTTCGCTGTGCAGGGGGAGCAGAGTTTGGGGTACCTTGTGTGGGTGAGAGTTGCTGTGAGGTCGTGTTGTTGCCAGGCTCTCCTCTCTCTTTCTCTGGACGCCTCTGACGTCGGGGCCCTTGGCTATTTTCGTGGGTTTCGAGCAGGAGGCTGCGTTCTTCCGTTTCCTGCCCTCGGTCCGTGCTGGGGAGGTGGGGGGCTGTGGGGGCGAAGCTGGGTTGAGAGCTGCACACAAGCGGGCCTCCTTTTTGGGATCAAACTGTTCTACGGTCCTGCTGTTCCCTTTGAGGGAGTTCCCTGAAAGGCCCAGAATTGCGGTCGATCCTGAGCGTCCTGCTTTGGGTCCATGGACACCGAGTCCGTTGCTCACCCTATGTGAAGAGGTATTCGAGTGAGGAGGGTAGAGGGCTGTCCCACCAGGAGGGGCAGCACTTATCCTGTCCAGACTCAACACGCAGTTTCTTTTGAGGGGGGAATCGGAGGGAGGGAGCGGGTTACAGGAGGCAGACCCCAGTTTCTTGTGTTTGCTCAGAGATATATCGCCGATGGGACCGGGCTCCAGGTGAAACCCAGGCGCCCGGCTGCTCTTAGCCCAGGGTGATCTACTCAAAGAGGGGGAGGGAATGCGGGCTGGAGGGGTCAGCGGAGGGAGTGCGCGGCAGCACACAGACGGTGGGTCAGGAGGGCCTCGAGCTCCAACAAGGCTAACAGGCGAGGATGCTACTTTCAGTTCCACGCCCGGGGAAGAAGCTGAGGCGGACAGAGATCCGGAAACAGACGAAATAGATGGGAGCGAAAGCGCGGAGGGGGCTGGAGTTGGGGCAGCGAGTGGCGTGCTCTGTGGATCCGTGGCTGGAGGAATCTTTCTGCAATGAAATCAAAAGAACAAGAGTTAGATATCATCAAGATGTCTCCATCACTCGCACACCCAGATTGCAGTATCCAGGCTGATCTTCTCATACACTGTCACAGGTCAGGGGACAGTCCAGAGGGAACAGTGCCCAGAGGGGAACAGTGCCCAGAGGGGAACAGTGCCCAGAGGGGAACAGTGCCCAGAGGGGAACAGTGCCCAGAGGGGAACAGTGCCCAGAGGGGAACAGTGCCCAGAGGGGAACAGTGCCCAGAGGGAAACAGTGCCCAGAGGGAAACAGTGCCCAGAGGGAAACAGTGCCCAGAGGGGAGTCCAGAGGGAACACTGCCCAGAGGGGAGACCAGAGGGAACATTGCCCAGAGGGAACACTGCCCAGAGGGGAGGCCAGAGGGAACACCAGAGGGAACACTGCCCAGAGGGGAGACCAGAGGGAACACTGCCCAGAGGGAACAGTGCCCAGAGGGAACAGTGCCCAGAGGGAACAGTGCCCAGAGGGGAGACCAGAGGGAACACTGCCCAGAGGGAACACTGCCCAGAGGGGAGACCAGAGGGAACACTGCCCAGAGGGAACACTGCCCAGAGGGGAGTCCAGAGGGAACAGTGCCCAGAGGGGAGACCGGAGGGAACAGTGCCCAGAGGGGAGACCGGAGGGAACACTGCCCAGAGGGAACAGTGCCCAGAGGGGAGACCAGAGGGAACAGTGCCCAGAGGGGAGACCAGAGGGAACAGTGCCCAGAGGGAACAGTGCCCAGAGGGGAGACCAGAGGGAACAGTGCCCAGAGGGGAGACCAGAGGGAACAGTGCCCAGAGGGGGTTACAGAGGGAACAGTGCATGGAGTGGGGACAGAGGGGAGTCCAGAGGGAATCCCTCACAGTCAGAGATAATGCAACACTGTTGCACAGGAAACACTGATGAAGCACATGGCAGTTGATGGGAAAATACTGAGTGAGCAGTGCTCTATGGGGGTTCAGTACACAGGTAGCAAAGCACGGCTTTAAGACAGTCCAGAGGTAATACAGTTTCATAGAGAAGGACTGTTAAGAGAGCCTGACTGAGGGAGCACTGCACTATTGAAGGTGTTGTCTTTCAGTTTAACAGAGTCATTTATGCAGGATAGTTCCGAGATTTGTTGCCCAATTTTGACATTGCAATGGGGCGATAAGTCAAAAATATTTCACAGTCTGTAAAACAGTTCAAGATTGATGTTGGGAATAGCACAACATAAATTTTCATTTGCAGGTGAGACATACACAGACACACACACAAAACTCCCACCCACATCTCAATACAAGAGAATATCCAGTCAAGAAAAAGGATAATGTTCTGACCTCCACATCTGAGAATTCAGGTGCTTTTCTACCATGGAATTGAGGGCCATACGGAAACGATCAAAGCGCCTGTTGAAGACGTAACAGCCCCGACTAATCATCCGGCTTCCAAAAGTGCAAAACTGGAACAGAGAAAGGGAACAGTGAGATGCAGATTGGTAAACCTTGCTGGCCCCCAATAAGAGGGAAGGGAATGCTGGGTTGGGGAGGTGAATCAGCAATTAATTTCTGCAAATGCAAATTACCAGAGCAGCTGGAAATCTGAAATAAATATAGAAAATGCTGAAAATACTCAGCATTGGCAGCGAGAGGGGCAGAGTTAATGGTTCAGCTCAATGAGCCAATACTTCAGGTCACCGCATTATACAAAGATTGTGGCAGCTTTGGAAAGGTATCAGAAGAGATTTACCAGGATGATGTCTGGTATGGAGGGAAGGTCTTACTAGGAAAGGCTAAGGGACTTGGGGCTGTTTTCGTTAGAGAGAAGAAGGTTGAGAGGTGACTTAATTGAGATATATAAGATAATCAGATGGATGGATAGGGTGGACAGTGAGAGCCTTTTTCCTCAGATAGCAACGAGGGGACATAGATTTAAATTGAGGGGTGATAGATGTAGGACAGATAGCAGGGCTAGTACTGTGCTGTAACGTTCTATGTTCTCTGAGCCCATAGATGCCACCTGACCCACTATTTCCAAAGTTTGTTTTTATATTTTAAAGTTATACCAGTCCACTTCTAATTCATAGTTAAACTGTGCACAATTTATGAAAGATTCTGACTTGTTGAAAATTGGATTGTTGTGACAATGCTATCCCTTTACCAAGGTTATTTTGTCTTTGGTTTTTTTTCAAGAGGGGTCGTAAAGGCCGGGGTGCAGATATGTCTGGAAGTGGCTAATTTAAGCAATGGCAGAAGAGTGGCCAGTTCAGGTTTTTCTCGTGTTTAGATTTTGTTTTAGCAGGCAGTCAGGAGCTGCTGGTAGCAGGGAAGCTGTTACAGTAAACAAGGTTCCATGCTTCAACAGATGTTTTTTGCCTGACTCTTCTCTCTGAAATCTCTCTTGCCTGTGTCCATTTGCCAAGGGGTATGTTTGTGGGCTGTTGCAGGGATTGGAACGGCTCCTTCATTAAGTTGTAATTTTCAGTCAGTTCGGTTTCCAAGTAGTTGTTATTGTAAGGTCTGTTTTTTTTTTGTTCATACTTCAACTGTAGTGTGTAAATAAATTCTGTTTTGCTTAAAGCTGAGGGGTTTAAACAGCTGCATCACTCCTGGAATATCCACTTCACATCTTCCCTTAAAATAAGAAAAAGTTAGGGTCTGTGCTCCCTTCGTAAAGAAGTTTGAGGAAGTCTGGCCTGTTCCATCCCACTGTTCATTGCCAACATTAGGCAGCACCTCTTTCTCCACGGGAACGGAGAACCCTCTCCTCCAGACAGCTGTCGTGATTAACGGGACTCAATTGAAAATTTCACTGGATACAGAATAGATGGTCTCCTCCTAGGCCTTCATACTGAGGACAGAAATGACGTCTCTTGTATCTGCCATAACTAACAGGAGAGTCTGTCGGTCTCCTTGTGGAGTGAATGAGTGAACTTGAGTGCATGAGATGCAATTTGTGTTAAAACCACCAGATCTGTCCTCATTGAGAAAGCTGTGCACTGTAGTAGGAGCTGATGTTCAGATGAGATGTTAAACTGAACCTCCACCTGCCCTCTTAAGTGAATGGTAAGATCCCACGACAATATTCAAAGAGAACAGAGGAGCCGTCTGCAGTATCTTGGCCAATATCCTTCAGACATCACTAAAACATCACTAACACAGACTATCTGCTCATTAAATCACTGTTGATGTGGGAAATTGCAAAAATGCTGCTGTTTTTCCAACATTACAGCAAATATCTTTCCTTGGTCACAGAATCTGGGACGTCATGAGGGAGGAAAGGTGCTATGCAATTGCAAGTACTATCCATTGTATATAAGGAGATATTATTTCCACATGCAGGAGGGCTCGCACTAATAGATTTTAGAAAAACATCCAAAGAAAGGAGGGATGTGAATGCAGGGAATATTTATCTTTTAGGCAGCAACTGCAGTCTGGAATACATAGCTGAGAGGGGGATAGAAGCAGATTAAACAACAACATTCAAAATAGAGTTGGATAATATCTGAAGGATAACTTGCAGAGTTAAAGGGAAAGAGCAGGAGAACGCAATTAATTGAACCACTCCTTCAAGCAGTCAGCACACATATGATGGCGCAAATGGCCTCGTTCTATGCTGTATCATTCCATTTAAGTAAATAAAAACATTTCATGGCAAGGACTGAATAAGACAACCTGGTTACAGATGTTTCCCAATCTCATGTGGTCTCCAGCAGGGTGAATTTAAAACCTGAACATTCCCAGAAAGACAAATGAGCATCAAAGAGAGCAACGGAGCTGATAGAGTACGTACTGCCAGAGGCTTTGGATGAAAGCGTGAATAGTGACAATCCAGCTTCTCAGCTTCCTCGGTCATCTCCCCATCACTCTCCTCACTCGATAGCCGGCTGTTCATCTCAAACCTGAACAAAGGGTACGGGAGCTCGGGATGTGGTACAGGATCAGAGGGTTTCTCATTTTCAATCAGATCGCTTTGCAAAAACACCCTGTGGAAAGGAAACAAAGAACATGAACAGAGCAGGGGGAGCGAGCTCAGCCCGGAGCAGCAGCTCACAAACCCTGAACCCCCAGCCAGTGGACGGAGAGGGCTGTCATCTCCATGTAATGCAGCTAAGGGTCAACTGAGTATCTGTGTTCATAAAAGAAAGGGAGAATATTGAAGGATGGGAGATTTGATTAAGCATTCTTTATTCAAATATACCACGTATAAAAATCAAACTGAATGAACTTGAAATGTTGATCATGGCATATGGCTAACATTTATTGCCCATCTGTACTTGCTCTTGAGAAGATGTGTTGTTAGTGTAACGAGCTCAGTGAGGTGGCCCTCAGAATATGAGTTCCCTGATTGGGGCTGTTAATCTGGTCCAATCAGGGAGTCCTGGCTGACAGGTATAAACAGGAGTGTCAGGGGTTCTGTTCACTCTGAGAGCTGGATCAGCGTCAAGGACTCTCCATGTGTAAATAAAGGGGCTCTTGGAGATGGGATACCAGCCTCTGTGGAGTTATTTCAATGAGCTGCCCTCCTGAATCTCTGCAGTCCACACGCTGTAGGTAAACCCACAATGTTTTTAAGGAGGGAATTCCAGGATGTTGACCAAGTGAGACTGAAGGAACAGTGAAAAACGACTAAGTATTGATGGTGTGTGTCTTGGACGGGGATTGCATAACCAGTGATGGTGATTATCACAGATACATGCCTTCAAGGAAGATTAGTAATATACTAGAGTTAATTAACAGCCTAAAGGTCAAGAGCATTATCAAATAGTGATCATAACACGACCAAAATTAATACAGTATGAAAGGATGAACCGTGAGAGTCTTGACTTAAGATAGACTGATTTCAATGAGCTCAGACAGATACAGTCTACAGTAAGCTGGGCAAATCCATTAATGTACAAAACAACAAAAATAAATTAATGCTACACAGCATCAATTTATACCTTTAAAGGGGAAAATTTCTACTTATCAAAAGTACATTTGCGGACAACTAAAGATCTCAGAAACACATTGACAGTGAAGAACAACTTTACAAAAATACAAAACGGCGCAAATACAAAAGAGACAATAAAGCACAGAGGATGACAAAACAGACAGCAAGAGCTATAAAAACGCAGCCTGAAAAGAAGCAAAAATGATATCACAATCAACATAAAAATGTTTTCAAATTAGCGAAGATAGTGGTGTCATTGTTATTGAAATCAAGGAATTGGCCAAAATACTGAATGATGACATTGCTTCAGTATTCACAGCAGAGAAAGAGATCAGCATGTCAAAACTCTTAAGGAAATTATCACTGACAGCAGGGAATCAACAACTTTAACTTCAGCAAGGTAATAGCAATGAAGACATTAATGCCATTAAACTATGAGAAGTGCACAGAAACTGATGTTTTCATATCAAGTCTTAAAAGGAAGCACGGGAGATCTTTGTACATGGGAGATCTAACTACAATCTTTCAAATTTCTCTCAATTTGAAAACGATTCCTTCAGATTGAAAACCACCCATGTCACTTTGCTATTAAAGAAAGGAGAGAACAACAAACCAGGGAATTATCAACCAGGTAGCCTAGAATCTTTTATGTGGAGTTTATAATTAACATTAGGAGTGCTCAACACCTTTAAAATATTCATTTATCACAGAGAACCTGCGAAGATTTGCAAAGAGTCAGTGTTGGTTGAAATATCTGGTTATATATTTTGAGGTGGCGTCTAAAGTCATGAACTGGAGAATGTCCACAAATGTTATTTACATTAATGTACAGAAGATGTGCAACAAGATCCCTCACTAGAGACTGTCAGTTACAACTGAGACTCATGACAATGAAGACAAATCTTTGAACCAGTTGGGGAACTGGCTGTGCCTCAGGAGATAGAGAGTACAAGTGACGACCAGGAGTTTGAATTGGCAGAACAGGACAGGCACTGCCCCAGAGGGATTCCACTCTCACATAGTCAATGCATTCACTAATGGCTTAGACAACGGGATAGACAGCCACATATCCAAGTTTGCTGATGCAATAAAGATAGGAAAGTACAAAGAGATATTGGAGGACTAGTGAATGGACAGAAGTGTGGCAAATGGCAAATGTGAGGTCATTCAATTTGGATTAAAATAAAAGAATAGACTACTTTAAATTGGTAAAAAGCTAGAAAGCACAGAGGCCCAGAGAGACTCCAGGTACACAGATTACCCAGAGAGACTCCGGGTACACAGATTACCCAGAGAGACTCCGGGTACACAGATTACCCAGAGAGACTCCGGGTACGCAGATTACCCAGAGAGACTCCGGGTACGCAGATTACCCAGAGAGACTCCGGGTACGCAGATTACCCAGAGAGACTCCGGGTACGCAGATTACCCAGAGAGACTCCGGGTACGCAGATTACCCAGAGAGACTCCGGGTACGCAGATTACCCAGAGAGACTCCGGGTACGCAGATTACCCAGAGAGACTCCGGGTACACAGATTACCCAGAGAGACTCCGGGTACGCAGATTACCCAGAGAGACTCCGGGTACGCAGATTACCCAGAGAGACTCCGGGTACGCAGATTACCCAGAGAGACTCCGGGTACGCAGATTACCCAGAGAGACTCCGGGTACGCAGATTACCCAGAGAGACTCTGGGGACACAGATTACCCAGAGAGACTCCGGGGACACAGATTACCCAGAGAGACTCCGGGGACGCAGATTACCCAGAGAGACTCCAGGGACGCAGATTACCCAGAGAGACTCCAGGGACGCAGATTACCCAGAGAGACTTCAGGTACACAGATTACCCAGAGAGACTCCAGGTACACAGATTACCCAGAGAGACTCCAGGTACACAGATTACTAAAATATTATGAGCGACAAAAATCAAAAGAAAAATCAAGAGAATACTGGCTTTTGTACCTGGAGGATTAGAATACAAGAGGGTAGGCGTAATCTTTTAGTTGTGAGAAGCATTGGTAAGAACTCACCTTGAATTACAGTGAACAGTTCTGATCACCATAGCCAAAAGGGAGTCAAAACTTATTGGGAGTAGATAAGAATATGGAGTTGAGAACATAACTGGACCAACCATTATTGAACTGAATCATGCAAAAGGCCAGAGAGGCTGACTTGCATCCTGGTTCACACAGACTGGCCTTGGATGAACTGCAGTGTTAATGTACCACAGTTATAGCTGTACTCCAAAGGTTACATTGCAATGACAAACTAGGATTATATTCCCTAAAATATGGATGGTTAAAAAGGTGATTTGGTTAAGGCTTTCAGGATAGTGGGCCAGATTTTCCAAGGAATGGCAAACTCATGTGGTTTGCCACTCCGGCCCTTCGTTAACAAAAGAGGATGCTCCACATTTCTGATAGGAGTGTGAGATCAGGGATCCGCAGGAGTACACAGCTGTACTTTTTCTCATAATGCAGGGGAAAGAAAACCACATTGCGCATTTCCCAGCAGTCAGCTGCCGTACTCTGAAATTTACAGGTTCACTTTGACAATTGCTGTGCACGTCCATGATGTTAGGGTGCTGGGACGGTAGGGTAGGGGACAGCTGAGCAGAGTACCAGGTACATGGGATGAGAAGTGGGAAGGAGATAGGGTGACAAGTGCATAGGGTGCCAAAGTACAAAGTGGTAAGTGATGCAGTTTTGGGGAGGTTCGGGTGGGTGGAAGAAATCGAGTTTGGCAGAAGACAAGAAGGGTGGGTGTCAGGTCTGGAGGAGTTTGGGTATAGCAGGATCTGGAAGGTATTGAATAGGGTCCAGCAACAGTGTGGGGGTTTGCACGGTGTTGCAGATGTTTGTGGAGTGAAATTATTAAATACGCATACAGCAGAAACAGTGGGAGAAGTCTGGAACTCTCTTCCACAAAAACAGCTGATGCCAGGTCAGTTGTTAATATTAACACAGACTGATTGTGACAGAATCTACGTATCACAAAAATCAATGTCACTCAACAATCTCCCTCCCCCAACGCCGTCTTAATCCAACTCTCTCACTGACACTTGGTAACTACTCTCCCCAGCACATTGAGTTACCTATGATTGTATCCCTACTGACATTAACCAGATTCCTTCCCAGACCAGCCATCATCAGTTAAAAGTAACACAATATAGATAGTACACCATATTTATGATTTTGTATTAAGTTACTGCACAGAATGCAATTTTATATGAAATTGATAGTTTCACTATTGTAAACTAAAAGTGTTTTTGCATGATATATTTTTGCAAAATACCTCCTTGCATTAGGTTATTTGTACAGCTTACTAGAGAGTTATCTCAAATCAAGACCAAATGGAAGATTCATATTAGTTATTTGTGCAAGATGCAATCAGCAGACCAGGAGTAAGTGTACCATCTGGTGGCACAGGCTGGAATTGTACACTGGAAGACCATAACAGCCCAATGCCTACATACTGCTACATGGGACCTACTTACTTGCATTAAAAACAAAAGGGTTTATTAATCTTGGCTGAAGTGCTGTTGAAAAATAATGTGATGCTGAGAGTGTGGAATGAAAAAGATCGCCAAATAAATCGGTTGAAATCAGGATGCTCTCAGGCTGTCAATGCCTGCTTCCTGCGTTGGAAAGGTTGATTCCCACCTGAATTAGCTGGAGAATGTGGGAGGAGGCTCATGTGGAGCATAAGCCCCAGCAGGAACCAGTTGGGCCGAATGGCCTGTTCTGTGATTTCTGTGCAACGTGAAATAAGCTGCAACATGCAAGTTTCAGATATATCGATTCTGGAAAAAAAAAATTTCAAAGTTCAAGGTCAGCTTCAGTTAATGCTCTACCCTCCTGATCACCTGAAAAGTCTAATCACTGTGCCTTATCTGCGGCAGTACTCTCTCACCTCGGGAACACATTCCATGGACCTGACACCAGAATTCAGGCTGACACTTCCAATGCAGCATTGTAGAATTCCTCATGCAGCCTTGTGAGAGCAAGCAACACAGCTCAAAGCAAAGAAACATGGGACTTAACCGGCCCAGATAGTGAAGTAACCACAGGTCCTTCAGCAACATCAATAGGGAGCAGGCAATTCAGCCCCTCAATTCTGTTACATGGACTCAGGAGGAAGCCACTTTGAGTTTCCTCTGGCAGTCTGTTCAATCATGGCCGATCTGCACTCAGCTCATTCTCCCACCTTGCACCAAAACCTCAACAGCCCTCACCCAATAAAAGTCTTTTAATCCCAGGTTTACAAATCCAATTGAGCCCAGAATTCTTCATAATTTTCTGGGGGAGACTCGTCCAGTTTTCTCCGAATCTTGATGAGGTAAAAGCAGCCTCCTCTGAAAGGTCATTGTCTGAATTTAAGATTTATTTTGGTCTAGGTTCCCTGAGCAGAGGGAATGACATCTCTGAACTCCCCCTTCCCTGTCAAAACGCTGAAACCCCAGAATCCTGGAAACTTGGACTGTACCTTGCACCAGAGCAGGCGGCAAGCTTTGGCCGGTTTGGAGAGATCCCCAACATCACCGGACCTGGAGCGGCCTCCTGACCCAGAGAGAGCGGCACCGTCTCCTTAGCCTGCAGCTTTCTCTCTTTACCAGTCTCCTTGTTCTTCAAACTTGCCCGATGTTCTGCCAGCAACTCATCAAAGGCAAGGTGGCGCCCCAGTACACTCCTCCTCTGTGTCAGCGAATGAGTCTAATACAGAAACATACAGAGAAAGTTTAACATCAGCTGATGCTGAGTAAAGAGTATGACAATCTGCATTTCCGTAGCACCACAGAACATGCTTCACAGGAGCTTAAATCAGATAGAATTTGACTTAAAGCCACACGAAAACATGTTAGGAGATGTGATGGGTCAAAGGGAGGATTTAAGGAGTGCCATACCAGAGGAAAAGAGATAAAGAAGTGTCAGGAGAGAATTTCAGAGCTTAGGATTCATGCAGCTGAAAGCACAGCTACCAATAGGAGAACAATTCCAATTGGGAATGCACAAGAGGCCAGAACTGGAGAATCACAAACACTTCAAATGTTTACGGGACTCGAGGAAATTAGGGAGGTAGGGAATGGAAAGGATGTGAAGAAATTCACAAACAAGAAAGAATTATAGGCTGGCGTGGGCCAAAAGCACAAATGGTGCAGTTAGACTGAAGGGTCAGTATATCCTAGACCATACATCTTTTACAGTTTCTGAACTGAAGCATTGCCAACCAGGTAGCACCTGAGTCAGTGGCCGCAAGTCCAAGTCTCACTCTGCATTCATTAGCACCGTCGGAGGGTCAGTGCTGAGGGAGTGCCGCACCATCAGAGGGTGAATGCTGAGGGAGCACGGCACCGTTGGAGGGTCAGTGCTGAGGGAGCGCCGCAATGTCGGAGGGTCAGTGCTGAGGGAGTGTTGCACTGTCAGAGGGTCAGTGCTGAGGGAGTGTTGCACTGTTAGAGGGTCAGTGCTGAGGGAGTGTTGCACTGTTAGAGGGTCAGTGCTGAGGGAGTGTTGCACTGCTGGAAGGTCAGTGCTGAGGGAGTGTTGCACTGTCGGAGGCTCAGTGTTGAGGGAGTGCCGCACTGTCGGAGGGTCAGTGCTGAGGTAGCGCCGCACTGTCGGAGGGTCAGTGCTGAGGTAGCGCCGCACTGTCGGAGGGTCAGTGCTGAGGGAGTGCCGCACTGTCGGAGGGTCAGTGCTGAGGTAGCGCCGCACTGTCGGAGGGTCAGTGCTGAGGGAGTGTTGCACTTCAAATATACCGTAAGGCAGTAACATCAAAAACAGGTCAAGTTAAGGACAAGAGAATAAAGCAACCTGACAGACAAGAGTCTAATATCTTAATCAAGTCTGTCCCACACCACAATGGGGAGAATTTTGAATAATCTCTTCTTCTCTACCTCTGCATCAGACCCTAACAAAAAGGAACAGGAGTGGGCCATGTGACCTTTCCAGCCTGCTCTGCCATTCGAAAGGATCAGGGCTGATCCTACATTCCACATTGCCACTTTCCTCCCCCTTCCCCATATCCTTGATTCCCTGACTGATCAAGAAGCTATCCCAGCCTTAAATATACACAGGGACTCTGCCCGCACGGTGGCACAGTGGTTAGCACTGCTGCCTCACAGCGCCTGAGACCCGGGTTCAATTCCCGACTCAGGCGACTGACTGTGTGGAGTTTGCACGTTCTCCCCGTGTCTGCGTGGGTTTCCTCCGGGTGCTCCGGTTTCCTCCCACAGTCCAAAGATGTGCGGGTCAGGTGAATTGGCCATGCTAAATTGCCCATAGTGTTAGGTAAGGGGTAAATGTAGGGGTATGGGTGAGTTGCGGGTCGGTGTGGACTTGTTGGGCCGAAGGGCCTGTTTCCACACTGTAAATCTAATCTAATCTAATCTAATCTAAAACTCTGTGGTTTGGAGTTCCAAAGACACACAACCCTCAGAGAAGAAATTCCAACTCGCCAGTCTTAAACTGGCACTCCGTTATTCTAAGTCTATGCCTTTTAGTCCCAGACAGTCCCATGAGGGGAAACATCCTCTCAGTATTTACCCTGTCAAACCCCTTTAAATCTCTTAGGGGAGGCAAAAATCTCAGCCTTAATAAAAGGGAAATAATCCTTGGGAAAACTCCTCTCTTACCCCTCAGACTATTAAAGCCAAACAAGAGATTACATGTAGAAGTGTTATCCAGCAAAGAACAAAATAAGGTTTCCTTTTCTCGAAATTATAACTGACTTCTAAAATCGATACTGCAGCCAAATCTTCAGATGATGTTGCTTGACAGCCTGTGAAGAACGTAGCGGCCTGTTTGTTTTAAATTGAGATACTGAGCAATGTGAAAACACCGCCTTAAGGAAAACATGAAAAAATAATTCAAACTAAAGGTAATGTCTGGGACAAGGAGAGAGGACGGGAGAGAGAGGGAGAGTGATATTACCTTACAAGATAGTGAACGTGTGCAGTGTTTCTTGGTGTCTGGGTCCATGACGCTGCAGTGCTTATTGAGGTCACTTTCTTTCTCTGCTGGGAGATTATACGGAGGTTAGGTGCTGTGACAGATGTTTCCTGTTAAAGACCCCAAGAAACTCAGAACTTCCCCTCCCACAACACAAACACACAAACGTTGCTGTTAGCAATCAGGTGTCCCTTGTAGTTTCCAAGAAACTTTCCTGAAGTCATAAAAGAATCTAGCATTGAGGGAGAACAAAGGTTTTTAAGCAGTGAAGGGGGCTGGGGGTGTTTAAAAGCACAGGAATCCTCAAAGCATCAACTGCTGTGCAACTGAACCATACAATAACAACTGCATTTATGTAATGCCTCCAACAAGAATGATCATTGAGCATAATTTGGATATTTACCATATAAAAACAGATACTGGGAGACATGACCAGGAGCTTGATCAAAGGTAGGTTTTAGGGAGCACCTTAAAAGAGGAAAGAAAAGATAGCGAGGTGGAGAGATTCAGGGAGGATGTGACATGACAAATATTGTCACTACTGGATCGTCTCAAACAGAGCCACATGCTCCTGCTTCCTGATGCTGCCTTCATTGATTTATTTCAATGGAAGGTGATTCTGTAGGAGAGTTCAGTTTAGCTGTGACAAACCCAGAGCAAACTATGGTCTCACAGACATTGACTCCTCACTGGAGACAAGACTCCACTCTCCACATTCTTCCTGCACTCCCAAGCCAGCTGGTTTCCTGAAAGATACCTGTTCAGGGACAATGCTCAATCACCGTCTTTCACACAACACAAGAGGGACTGCTGGATGACAATCAGGAGATTGAGATTACTCCCACTCCTTCCATGGGTTCAGGTAACTGGGGAGTCTGTATTATCTCATGACTGATTTTAACCTGACCCAGAGTCTGCACAAATTGGTTGCAGGAACACCCCAATCTGGCACCAAATTTCATACAGTCATACTCACACTCACTGTGCCATCAATACAGGATTTCTGATAAGAAAAAAATCCTTGAAAACGAGGCTATATCCTTAGGGAAAAGAGACAAGAATCTGAAGTGCTTTTTTAAAAAAGATTCTTTCTAAAGTGTTCACACACACCTGGAACACTTTTTTATGTAAAGCAACAGAAATGGATGTAGGTTTGCTCGCTGAGCTGGAAGATTCATTTTCAGGTGGTTCATCACCACACCAAGTAACATCACGCCTCCAGATGAAGCACTGGTGACATGGCCCACTTTCCATTCATGTGCTTAGGTTTCCTTGGGTTGGTGATGTCATTTCCTGTGATGACATAATTTCCTGTACATTTTCTCAGGGGGTGTTAAATGGAATCCAAGTCCATGTGTTTGTTGATAGAGTTCTGGTTGGAATGCCATGCTTCTAGGAATTCTCGTCTGTGTCTCTGTTTTGCTTATCCTAGAATGGATGTATTGCTCCAGTCGAAGTGGTGTCCTTCCTCATCTGTATGTGAGGATACTAGTGAGAGAGGGTCATGTCTTTTTGTGGCTAGTTGATGTTCATGTATCCTGGCTAGTTTTCTGCCTGTTTGTCCAATGTAGTGTTTGTTACAATTCTTGCACGGTATTTTGTAAATGACATTAGTTTTGCTTGTTGTCTGTATCGGGTCTTTCAAGTTCATTAGCTGTTGTTTTAGTGTGTTGGTGGGTTTGTGGGCTACCATGATGCCAAGGGCTCTGAGTAACCTGGCAGTCATTTCTGAGATGTCTTTGATGTAGGGGAGAGTGGCTGGGTTTTGTCTGCTTGTTGGGGTTTATTGCTGAGAAATTGGGGACTGTGTTCACTGGATATCTTTTTTTTAAACACACTGTACATGTGATTTTCCTCTGCTCTGTGTGAGTTCCTCTGTGCTGCAGTGTGTGGCGGTTCGTTGAAGTAATGCTCTGATGCAGCTTAGTGGGTGTTGGGATGATTGATTCTTTGGTTCAGCATTTGGTCCGTGTGTTGTTTTCCTGTAGACACTGGTTTGAAGTTCCCCATTAGCTATTCGCTCTACTGTGACATCTGGGAATGACAATTTGTTGTTGCTTTCCTCCTCTTTAGTGAATTTTATGCCAGTAAGGGTATTATTAATGATCTTGAAGGTTTCCTCTAATTTGTTTTGTTTAGTGATGACAAAGGTGCCATCCATGTAGCAGACCCAAAGTTTGGGTTGAATGGTTGGCAGAGCTGTTTGTTCAAGTCTCTGCATTACTGTCTCTGTTAAGAACCCTGATAGCGGAGATCCCCATGTTCTGTTGGTTTGTCTGTAGGTTTTGTTATTGAAGGTGAAGTGGGTGGTAAGGCATAGGTCCACTAGCTTGACAATACTGTCCTTGTTGATGAAGTTGATGGTGTTTGGTGTATATGTCTTTGGGTCTAATAGTGTAGTTAGTTGTTGTGGTTCTGTACGCCAAGCTGGGAGTTTTTGTTGCAAACGTTTCGTCCCCTTTCTAGGTGACGTCCTCAGTGCTTGGGAGCCTCCTGTGAAGCGCTTCTGTGCTGATTCCTCCGGCATTTATAGTGGTTTGAATCTGCCGCTTCCGGTTGTCAGTTGCTGTCCACTGCAGTGGTCAGTATATAGGGTCTAGGTCGATGTGTCTGTTGATAGAATTTGTGGATGAATGCCATGCCTCTAGGAATTCCCTGGCTGTTCTCTGTTTGGCTTGCCCTATAATAGTGGTGTTGTCCCAATCGAATTCATGTGGTTTGTCATTGGAGTGTATGGCTACTAAGGTCGTGTGGCTAGTGGCAATACCACGGTGGCACGGTGGTTAGCACTGCTGCCTCACAGCGCCAGGGACCTGCGTTCAATTCCCGCCTCAGGCGACTGACTGTGCACGTTCTCCCCATGTCTGCGTGGGTTTCCTCCGGGTGCTCCGGTTTCCTCCCACAGTCCAAAGATGTGCGGGTCAGGTGAATTGGCCGTACTAAATTGCCCGTAGTGTTAGGTAAGGGGTATGGGTGGGTTGCGCTTCGGCGGGTCGGTGTGGACTTGTTGGGCCGAAGGGCCTGTTTCCACACAGTAAGTAATCTAATCTAATCTAAAAAAAACACTATTATAGGGCAAGCCAAACAGAGAACAGCCAGGGAATTCCTAGAGGCATGACACTCATCCACAAATTCTATCAACAGACACATCGACCTAGACCCTATATACCGGCCACTGCAGCAGACAGCAACTGACAACCGGAAGCGGCAGATTCAAACCACTATAAATGCAGGAGGAATCAGCACAGAAGCGCTTCACAGGAGGCTACCAAGCACTGAGGATGTCACCTAGAAAGGGGACGAAACGTTTGCAACAAAAACTCCCAGCTCGGCGAACAGAACCACAATAACGAGCACCCAAGCTACAAATCTTCTCACAAACTTTGAGTGTAGTTAGTGCTTCCTTGGCCAGGTTGATGTTGATGGATGAGAACAGGGCTGTTACGTCAAAGGAGACATTATTTCATCCTCTTGTATCTTGGTGTCTTCAGGAATTCTTGGGTGGAATGGATGAAGTGACGTGAGTCTTCTACTAAGTGTGTTAGTCTTTGGTGTAGCTCCTTGGCCAGTCTGTAAGTGGGTGTTCCAGGTAGTGAGACTATGGGTCTGAGGGGGGATCCTGGTTTGTGAATTTTGGGTAATCCATCTGGTTTCATTTTTTGGAAGTCGGTCTTTTGCATTTCTCCAGATTTCTGAAGTTTTTGAGTAGGACGGTGATTCGGTTCTCTGTTTGTGGGGTCGGGTCTATCGTCGACCGGGACAACACATCCATCCTAGGACAAGCCAAACAGAGACAGCACGAGAATTCCTAGAAGCAAGGCATTCCATTCAGGACTCTATCAACAAACATATTGACTTGGATCTCATTTACCACCCCGGAGAAAAAGTACAGGAAATGACATCACAAATCCGAGGAAACCTAAAAAAACATAAATAGAAAGTGAGCCATGCAATCAGTGCTTCATTCGGAGGCTCACTGATGATGTTACCTCGTATGGTGAGGAAACGTCCAAAAATGAACCTTCCAACTCAACAAGCAAACCTACATCCAGAACTTCAACCTGAGCGACAAATCTTCACAAAACTTGAAATGTGATTTAGAATGGAAAATCAAAACTATGCAGTGGATTCAAAGGTCAAATGTCACTGCATGCACGTAGACGTCAGCTAACAAATACCCTCATTTTCTCCAAATTTCTTCCGCATCCCCTACTTTGTATACATTTTAAGTCTTGCTATTGCGTTTGTGAAAGAAATGTTTTTTTCTTTAATTACAACATGAGGGTTCAGATACAAAGCAAAGCTGCCCTCTACATGTCCCCATCAAATACTCCCAGGACAGCAACATCACAGGGTTAAGTACACAGTTAAGGTCCTTCTACACTCTCTCCATCAAACATTCCCAGGACAGAGACAGCACAGGGTTAGATACAGAGTAAAGCTCTCTTTATTCTTTAAACTGAAAGTAAAGCTGTCTTTACTTGTTTAAACTGAGATAAAGTTGTCTCTGCTCTTTAAAACTTAAAAGGCAAGCACCCTTGACTATTATTATTAAATGCTCCCAGCGCAGGGGCCATAGAAGAGTAGATAAATTAAACTTCCCTCTAAATACTCAACTGAAAGTTAAACTCCCTGTACACCATCCCCTTCAAACACTCACAGGACAGATACAGCATGGGATTAGATGCAGAGTAAAGGTCTCTCTCATCTGTTCCCATCAAACATCTCAGGACAGGGACAGCACAGGGTTACATACAGAGTTAAACCCTATCTACACTGACCCCATCAGTTTATTCAGTATCTGTCCTACCTGACGTGATGTTTGACTGTTGTATCCCAAACACAAGTCATCACTGCTCTCAGTCACAAAACTAATAACTGGTTGTTCCAATTAGTTTGAAATATAACAAATCATTGGCTCCTATTTCCCTTCCTTCACCATTTGACTCCTCATTAGTTCAATGAGTACAGTGATTGCAAACTCACCTACAATTCTTCGGTGGATTTTATGGCTGTTCTTCCTGTTGCTGAGCGTTGGTTCCTCCAGTGGGGGAGACCGCTCCCCTTTCCCATTCTGAATTACCGTGGATGGCTGCAGAGAATCAGCCACCTTGGAGAGTGCGCTCCCCGCCAGCGCCTTTGCTACAGGTTCAACGACGGCTACCGGACTGGGTTTACTGGGAGCCAAAGTGGGATTGGGTGGGGACAAGGAAACAGCCGGAAGCTTTGAGCTCAGCTTGATGCAGGAGCTGTCCGTCTTTCTGAAAGTCGGGATCTTTTCCAGGTTCACCACAGGAACAAACAAGCTGGAGCAGGATAAACATGAAAGTTTAATAAATAAATTCCAGGCATCTAGTTAAATCCAAGCTTGCTCCTACATGAGCCTCAGCACTGAGTTATCAATAGGCTATTTGACCAGGTTATTCAATCCTGCTACACTCACAGTCCACACATATTCAGTTTCCAGGAGAAAGCTCAATGATAAGGAAAGTGAGTGCTACTTCAGAACCTGCAGTAAGAGCTTTCCCTGTCACTGAGTGGGTAAAGGTATTGAATGTGAAACTAGACAGAGCAGAAAGCCCTCAGGTTCAAATCCTCAACTCTGAGAATTTGGACAGGGTTTTGGACCTCCCTGGTGTGAATCCCAGGCTGGCTTAGGGTTCAAGGCATAAGGTTCAGCATTTCAGACTGGGTTCAGAGTTTCGGACTATGGGGTGATGGTCAACATCTGGCAGCCAGCCAATGAACACAGCTGGAATGCAAATGGGTGTTGTGGCAGGACTTGTGAACTCATGACGGGCATGGATAGGGTGAACAGTCAAGATCTTTTCTCCAGGGGAGGGGAGTTCAAAGCTAGAGGGCGTAGGTATAAGGTAGAGAGGAAAGATTTAAAAGGGACCCAATGGGCAACTTTTTCATGCAGAGGGTGGTGTGTGTATGGAATGAGGAAGTGGTGGAGGCTGGTACAACATTTAAAAGGCATCTGGATAGGTATGTGAATAAGAAAGGTTGAGAGGGATTATGGACCAAATGCTGGCAAATGTGACTAAATTAATTTAGCATATCTGGTCAGCATGAATGAGTTGGACTGAAGGGTCTGTTTCTGTGCTGTATATTTCTATGGCTGGATGAGGACTTGGTGTGTCTGCGATGCCCTACATTGTTGAACAGTCAGGCTGTTATTGCCTCCACCTAGATGAAGGATGAACTACAAAAGCAAAATCCCAAACAGAAGCCTCGAACCTGAGAAATGGCGAATACCTCTAGAAGAGGTAAGCAAGTTTGCGGATGACACGAAAGTCGGTGGAGTTGTGGATAGTGAGGAAGGAAGTGGTAGGTTACAGCGGGATATAGATAAGTTGCAGAGCTGGGCGGAAATGTGGCAAATGGAATTCAATGTAGCTAAGTGCGAAGTCGTTCACTTTGGTAGGAATAACAAGATGATGGATTACTGGGCTAATGGTAGGCTACTTGGTAGTGTGGATGAGCAGAGGGATCTTGGTGTCTATGTACACAGATCTCTGAAAGTTGCCACCCAGGTAAATAGTGCTGTGAGGAAGGCATATGGTGTACTGGGCTTTATTGGCAGAGGAATTGAGTTCCGGAGTCCTGAGGTCATGTTGCAGTTGTATAAGACTCTGGTGAGGCCTCATCTGGAGTATTGTGTGCAGTTTTGGTCGCCATACTATAGGAAGGATGTGGAAGCTTTAGAACGAGTGCAGAGGAGGTTTACCAGGATGTTGCCTGGAATGGTAGGAAAATCTTATGAGGAAAGGCTGAGGCACTTGGGGCTGTTCTCATTGGAGAAGAGAAGGTTTAGGGGAGATCTGATAGAAGTGTATAAGATGATTAGGGGTTTAGATAGGGTAGATACTAAGAACCTTTTACCGCTAATGGAGTCAGGTGTTACATGGGGACATAGCTTTAAATTAAGGGGTGGTAGGTATAGGACAGATGTTAGGGGTAGATTCTTCACACAGCGGGTTGTGAGTTCATGGAATGCCCTGCCCGTATCAGTGGTGAACTCTCCTTCTTTATGTTCATTTAAGCAGGCATTGGATAGGCATTTGGAAGTTATTGGGCTAGTATAGGTTAGGTAGGACTCGGTCGGCGCAACATCGAGGGCCGAAGGGCCTGTACTGCGCTGTATCCTTCTATGTTCTATGTTCTATGTAAGAGTGAAGCAGTAGAATTAAAACTGTACCAGGATAATTTGGAAACTTGCTGATTTGTCACTTAAATATTAACAGTCTTTGAGGGAAAGAAAACAATCAACCAGGGTTCTTACTCCAGATCAGCACCCAGCGAACCTTGAAAGCTTGTGTAAATAACACTAGGTCAAAGTGTGATGCAACCCACAGTCAAACAGCCAGCTGGAATGCTGTCTAAAGATTCATGTCCAGAAGAGGTGGGTAATGGTTCTGTTCGCCGAGCTGGAAGTTTTTGTTGCAAACGTTTCGTCCCCTGGCTAGGAGACATCATCAGTGCTGTGGAGCCTCCTGCGAAGCGCTTCTTTGATGTTTCTTCCGGTATTTATAGTGGTCTGTCCTTGCCGCTTCCGGGTGTCAGTTTCAGCTGTCCGCTGTAGTGGTTGGTATATTGGGTCCAGGTCGACGTGTCTGTTGATGGAATTTGTGGATGAATGCCATGCCTCTAGGAATTCCCTGGCTGTTCTCTGTCTGGCTTGCCCTATGATAGTAGTGTTTTCCCAGTCTAATTCATGTTGCTTGTTGTCTGAGTGTGCGGCTACTAGGGATAGCTGGTCGTGTCATTTCGTGGCTAGTTGGTGTTCATGTATGCGGATTGTTAGCTGTCTTCCTGTTTGTCCTATATAGTGTTTTGTGCAGTCCTTGCATGGTATTTTATAAACTACATTAGTTTTGCTCATGTTGGGTATTGGCTCCTTTGTTCTATTAAGTTGTTGTCTGAGCGTGGCTGTTGGTTTGTGTGCCGTTATGAGTCTTAGGGGTCGCAGTAGTCTGGCTGTCAGTTCTGAAACGCTCCTGATGTATGGTAGTGTGGCTAGTCCTTTTGGTTGTGGCATGTCCTCGTTCCGTGGTCTATCTCTTAGGCATCTGTTGATAAAGTTGCGCGGGTATCCGTTTTTGGCGAATACCTTGTATAGGTGTTCCTCTTCCTCTTTTCGCAGTTCTGGTGTACCGCAGTGTGTTGTAGCTCTTTTGAATAGTCTCCTGACGCAGCTTCGTTTGTGTGTGTTGGGGTGGTTACTTTCGTAGTTTAGGACTTGGTCTGTGTGTGTTGTTTTCCTGTGTACCCTTGTGGTGAATTCTCCGTTCGGTGTTCTCTGTACTATCACGTCTAGGAATGGGAGTTGGCTATCCTTTTCTACTTCTCTCGTGAATCGGATTCCTGTGAGTGTGGCGTTGATGATCCGGTGTGTTTTTTCTATTTCCGTGATTTTGATGATTAGGACAGACCACTATAAATGCCGGAAGAAACATCAAAGAAGCGCTTCGCAGGAGGCTCCACAGCACTGATGATGTCTCCTAGCCAGGGGACGAAACGTTTGCAACAAAAACTTCCAGCTCGGCGAACAGAACCACTACAACAAGCAACCGAGCTACAAATCTTCGCACAAACTTTGAAGAGATGGGTAAACTCAACACAAGTTTGTACTGGTTTCATTCTGACTGTGTTGAGTTATCCTATTATTCCCATTCATCTGCTCCTTCCCTTTCGTCTTCAGCTTTCAAGTATTTATCTAATTTCCTTTGAAAGTTACTATTAAATCTGTTTCCACTGCATTTCCAGGCAGCATGTTTCAAATTGTTACATGTAAGAAAAAGTTCTCTTAGTCTTCTGGCAATTACCTTCAACCTGTGTCCTCTGGTTATTGGGAGATAGTGAGGACTGCAAATGCTGGACAGTCAGAGTTGACACTGTTTTACTACAGAAACAATTCCCCTCCCTGCCTTCACAATTCTCAACATCTCCAACAAATCTCTCCTGAACATTGTCTGCTCCAAGTAGAATAACCCTAGCTTTCTCTGTCTCTGCATGTAACTGAAGTCATTCATCACTGATTTAACTGCAGCATCTATCCCTCTAAGTTAAAATGAAGGTTTTCTCTTCTCTTGCTCTACATAATCATGGTCAAAAATGAAATTCGGTTACCAGAGATTTTCTTTTGGTCCCTTTGAAGGCACGTCTAACTGTAGCACCTTGCTACCAGGGCTCTGTAGCTTCTCTTTGGAGGAACTGGTGCCATGGTTAGAGGTCACAGCAGTTTGCACACTGTTGGATCGCGATTTCTGCAGGACAATAGAGTTTGGGGAATTCAAGGCAGGAGGTCTTCGTGCTGATAGTTTGTTCAGAGACCCATGTCTTCTCTCTGAAAATAGTCCGAGTTAATTAGATTTCTTGGCTTGACATGAAACATACAACATACAACCTGAAGAACCACTGTTCACATCCTGCCATTACCATGGTGTAGCCTTGGCCCATGGTAGCACCCTCTCACCTTCCACAGGTTTAAGACCTTCCAGAGAGGTGCGAGCACGAGCCAGACTAAGAGTCAGTGCAATGCTGGGGGACTGACTGTCCTGTCATTAGAGGTACCATCTTTCAGATAAGGCATCAAAGCCTCTACCTGGCTACTTAGGTCAAAGATCCCAGGGCCCTAGAAAAGCAGCTGCATTCCTTTCGCTGCCCTTGTCAACATTTACCCAATCACAAAACTAAATAACTTGGCCATTTATTTGACGGAGATTTGCGGGAGCATGCGGTGCATTTTCTGCTATCTTGGCATTTTGAACGGCAGTACAGAAACACAAGTCATTATTTCATAAAGTATCTGAAATTGGAAAGGTGGTATCAGTAAAAGTGGCTTTGGAGTTATTGGGTTGACATCACTGATATTCTTTAGGTGTGGAATCCTGACTATGATCCCATATCAGTATGGTCCTCCTTAACTAACTCTAAAGCAGCTGCACAAGCCACTCAGTTCAACAACTTGAAATGTAACACCCCACAATAGGAGAAAGCCCAAAGTGCTGCACATGAGTACACTAAAGTTAATAAAAGCATGAAATACAGAATAAGCTAGAGAAATTCAGCAGGTCTTGCAGTGTCTGTGGAAAGAGAAGATAAGTGAATGTTTTGAGTCTGGTGTGGCTGTTCAGAACTCTGAGATGGAGATGGGTGTTGTTACAAAGGTAACAGGAGGAGTCCTGAAGGGTCACTGGACTCAAAACGTCAACTTTCTTTTCTTTCCATTGATGCTGCCAGACTTGCTGAGTTTCTCCAGTTATTTCTGTATTTTGTTTGTGAAAGTAGGAAGTTTTGCTGACACTGGGTGTGAGAAAGACTGGGTTCAATATCAATGCCCTGCACTGACTGACTGCAAGACTGGTTAAACTGCAACAGTAGCTCTCGGCTCTCTGTATGTTTGGACATTGCTAACTGTGATAATGGATGTATTCTTAAGAAAAGGGGGAGACATGATGACCTGATGGTATTATTACCAGACTATTAATCCCGAGAACCTGGGACTGTTCTGGGCACCTGGGTTCAAATTGTGAAGGCAGATAATGGAATCTGAATTCAATAAAAGTCTGGAACAGGTTAATTGTCAACTGTTGGAAAAATCACCTGGTTTACTCATGTCCTTTAGGGAAGGAACTGTTATCCTTACCTGGTCTGGCCTACATGTAACTCCAGACCTACAGCAATGTGGTTGACACTTAACTGGTCTCTGGGCAATTAGGGATGGGCAATAAATGCTGGTCTAGCCAGCAACGCCACGTCCTGTGAATGAATTTTTAAAAATTGCTTTGGACACTGAAGACCTTTAACAGCCAGATTTCTGCACATTTGCATCAAAACATTTTTTAAATTACTTTTGAATATAGTCATTGAAGTCATCAGAGTTGAAGAACTGAATAATTTCAGCACTCAAGCTAATAGGACAGGTACAGCAAAGGCCTAGATATCAAGTAAAGCTCATGCTACACTGTCCCCATCAACTACCCCCAGGACACAGATAGCATGGAATTAGATGCAGAGTAAAGATCTCTCTAACACATCTCCACCAAACACTTTCAGGGTGGGCATAGCACAGGGCTGGATACAGATTAAAGCACCCTCCACTGTGTTAAACTGAAAGTAATGCTCTATCCACACTGTCCCCATCAAACACTCCCAAGGCAGGTACAGCATGGGGTTAGATACAGAGTAAAGTCCCCTCAGCACTGTTCTGATTATATGCTGCCAAAGGAAGGGAACAGTGATTGAAAGGCAGAGTGAATCCAAAGATGATGCTGATGTAACCTTTCTCAAGCTCAGGACTTGTGTGAGGCACAGCTGATATCTGAGAACGTTTAGGTCAGCATTTCCCTGCAGTATCCAATTCACTGAAAGCAGGTATGTCGTGTTTTCTTTGAAAGACCCAAAGATACTGAGACACAAAATAACTTACCACAGTGCATCTGGAATGCCTGAGGTTTAACTACCTGTCCACACTGGTTACACACCACAAGGAAGAACTCGTCATGGGCTGGACAATGACCAAAGATTGGCATATCTGCAACAGAGAGGAAATTAGCTAGTGCATGTGCGCGCACACACACACACACAGAAAGCTGGGAACAGGAGGATAAAGGAAGGGGTAAACTTGATCTCTGTACCTGTTTCATACCATCAATCTGCTACCTGCAACCCATAAACATTCCATTCCCCCCACCCCCCTCAACACCAGTGAAATTGGGAATTTCAAATCATTCAGAATGAAGTGACTGAACCTGTTTTCAGTCCTTCATATCCAGCCCACTCCCTTACCTTCTCTAATGAGCCTCATTGTTTCAATCTTCTTTCTCACATCTTTGCCACTATCCTCCGATTCTGTAGAAGTGAAATAAAAAATATGTTCAGACAGTCACACAACCTGAAGCAATCACCGTAAGTCAAATGAACAAACCAGTGCAGTGAAAGAAACCAATGAACTCTATCCTGGGTATCACACCAGCCCCTCTGGTATAATTGCGAGCTCATCTTGCATTTGTACAGAAAATGAGGAAGCCATTTGACCCATCAAGCCCATGCTCGCTCTTTGAAAACGCTATTGATTAATCTTACTCCCCTGCTCTGGAAAATATTTGCCCTGGTTCATTAGCTAATCGTTTTCTCTGGTTTATTTTATCAAACACAATAAAATTAAGAGAAGCTCTGTTACATCTTTCCTTAACTTTCTCTGATTTAAGGACAGCTACCTGATGAAGGAACAGCGCTCCAAAAGCTAGTACTTCCAAATAAACCTGTTGGACTATAACTTGGTGTTGTGTGATTTTTAACTTTGATTTAAGGAGAACAACTCCACCTTCCTCAGTCTCTCTGGAGTTCTGAATCCCTGGTACAGTTCCAGGAAATCTCTTCTGCACCTCCTCTAACTTCCTTCCTGAAGTCTGTGCCCAGAGCTGGACACATCACTCCAACTAAGGCTGAATCAGGGATTTTTAAAGTTTTCATATAATTTTCTTGGTTTTGCACTGAATTCCTCAGTTTACAAAGCCAAGAATACCATACAGGCTTCTAAGCAATTTCTCAATCTTTCCTGCCATCTTTGTAAATCTGTATACATCCAGCCTCTACTGCACCCTCTGCACATTTATACCATTTAGTTAAGTTTGCTTCTGCTCATTTTTTCCTATTAAAATACATCACTTCATACTTCACCACATTAAACCTAAGCTGTCATGTGTCTGCTCTCTTCAAGAGTTTGCATCCTCCTGCAGTCTGTATGTAATCTTCTACCTTGCTGTGTTTCTGATCATCCGCACGCTTCAAAATTATGTTCCATAAACATTGACCTGGATTTAGGTACATATTCAATAACAGCAGTGTTATTGAATATGTACCTAATAGTGTTCACCATTACTCCCTGCTTTCTGCCTCTTAGTCGATCTTGTAACCAAACTGTCACTGCCCCTTTAAGCTCATGGGTTTTTATTTTGCTAATAAGTCCATTATGTGGCATGATGTAATCCTGGCTGACAATCGAGTGCAGTATCGAGGGAATGCTGGATTTGAAACCTTCAGCACAATGAACAATCCAGCTAGGTGTTAAATTCAGGTCCCTGTAACAGCCGAAAGAGTTATAACAGAGCCATGATCTGCACCGTGAATGTATACCACTGCGTACAGCGACATTACAACTGCATTCACTTCAAACTCTAAAACTCGAGACCTTATTAACCTTTACAATGCCAGAGCTTTCTCAAATTAATTGTCATCCCTGGATTCCTAACCTAGTTAGATCATTGACCATCTTTTCCATAGCTCATAATGTGTTGAGTGCATTCCTGATGCCAACATATACAGAAAATATGCTTCTCAAATCAAAAACAGTTAACTGAAACATTTTTCAAACATAAAATTACCAACACCCAGTAAAGCCAAATCTTGAAAACCAAATACAATACTGAACTTACATAAACTCTACTTGTTGCACACTCCTGTCCTATTTATTATATAAAGACTATTGAAATAACATCTCTAACAGCAATCACCAACTGACTAGTCTAGGACAAGCCCCAAGGCAAAAGGTGAATTACTTTTTTTTAAACACAACTACATGCATGAAATTCACTTCCATCCTCCAGCCGCCACCCCCTCCTCTAAGCCCATTATCGCAGTCCTACAGGATCCATCTGGGCTGCGATACCTCCTGAGGCCAAATAGCCAGCCAGCAAGGCTAATGCTAGGAAGGTGACATTCCCCTAAACAATCATTCTTTAAGTGGGAGATTTGGGAGGAAATATTGGCAGGTTGTTCCAGCGAAAGGTGGAAAGAAAGACGTCCATTCCTACAGCGTCTCTCACAAGATAATTAGCAGCTAATGAAGTACATTTTTAAAAATAATCATAGCAGTTAAATAGTGCACAGTAAGATCCCAAAAACAGCAAGATGGTCATGACAAGACAATCTACTTGGCTGAGATATAAATACCTGACAGGCCATCGAGCTGAGCAGAACTTCCCTCCTCTTCAAAATAATCTCGTGGGAATGTTTGTAAATGCCCAGAAAGAGAGATGGGATTTGCCTTAACATCTCATCTGAAAGATGGCATTACCAAGCATGCTGCACTCCTCCAGCACTGCACACTGCCCATCGGCCTGGCTAATGTACTGAAGCCTCTGGACTAGATCAGAGGTGAGAATGTTACGATAACAACATTGTTTTACCCTCATAAAATCTTCCCAATGCACTTCACAAGAAAACTATGAGACCAAATGTAGGAAGTGTATTAAATATTACAAGAGCAGAGAGAGGTAGAGGTGCTGAGAGGTTTAGGGAGGGAATTTCAAAATCAGGAATCCAGGTAACTGAAGGCTGGAGAAATGGCTAATGGTGAAAATTCAAGAGAGGAGAAATGGAGGCCTCAAAGTTGAGACAAACTGAGTCCTAGCAAAAAGCAAACACTTTGTAATGTAGAGGTTTGTGTTCTCAGTTCACAGCAGGTCTAAATCATTCAGTATGGTCAAGGGGATGAGACCAAAAGGCAGATGAATTAAACACAACAACAGAATCACGCCCGCTGCCCTCTCTCACCTCCTAGGGCCAATCTGAATAGGAAGCTAGAGGGTGCAGCATGCTGCTGCTTTCTCTGTGGGGAGGCCATCTGGGACCAAACCCAAAACCACCAGCTTCAGCAGCCGGTGGATTTATTTCCCCTTTCAGCCTCTACAGTCTGGTTTTAACACAGCACAGACAGCAATGCAGACAGCATTCACACTGAGTCAGTCATAGAATCAGGGTTTACACACAAAGGAAACACACTTCAGCCTCTATACATAATGTCATAAATCATCCCCTCAATTACTTGTGCATTATGCAATAAAAGATTTGTTCCCACCAGTACTGTACCCCCGTGTTATACAGTGACAGACCGGTCCCCACCAGTACTGTACCCCCGTGTTATACAGTGACAGACCTGTCCCCACCAGTACTGTAACCCATTGTTATACAGTGACAGGCCTGTCCTCACTAGTATTGTACCTCAATGGTAAATGAACTGAATCTAGCAGCAGCCTGACATTACGTTACTGAGGTAGTAGCACTGTTCAGACATACTGATAACCACCAATCGGAAAATCCTGTTGGGTGCCTGTGACAGTGAAGAAACTTTGCTGAGTGCCAGGGAGGGCTGTATGAAAGGCATTGAGGGGTAATGGCACAGGTTCTCCAATGTTACAGCTGAGGTTATATAAATTCAGCACAACCTCCAATGCTCTTATTTAAAGGCCCTGAGTACTTTATACTCTCTATCTGTCCAAGTGTGCCATTAAATATTTTACCAAGGTAATGTAAATCAATATAAAACAAACATCATTTTATCTTATACAGTCATGTATCCAACCAAATTTACAACTCCTAAAACTTGTGAAAATTATTCATCCGAATAAAAGAGGAGAGGTATTGGTCTTTTGATTCTTAAACCTCAACATTTTAAATACAGGCAGCCAAAGGGTGAAACTGAGATGAAGTAACAGTTTCTTTGGTCACTGGCTTTTAAATAAAGGTGGTCTCCCTCAGATGAAAATCTCTGCATGTCCAGAAGGCCCAGATTTCCCACTAACCCAGTAAATTTCAATTTACACACTTTTGCATTTCGCTCTAATCCACTGAATGTCAATCATATGTTTATTATTTAATAAAAAGTACACTTCAAAAATGTTGTTACAAATATGAAATATCATCTGTGAAATTCAATCGCCTGATGGAGTGCAGTGTGGGGAAGAGATGTATAGCCATCAACAGTTAGAAATAGTTGAGCTGAGCAGATTTTGAAAACCTGACTGTGTTTAAGGCAGTGTTTTTGCTCTAAATCCTTCTTTAGCTGGTTGTACGCACTAAGCTGTAATCATGGTCAATGCAAATAAATGTCACACGTGTTGGCAATTCAGCTGAAAAAATTAGGTGTGTCATGCAATTGTCTCATTGAAGTGTACCATGTCATTGAAATGATTGGGAACCACTGTTCTATGTAGTCAGCTGGGCCTTTGGATCAGTTGGCCTGTGACGTGATCACTGTGCCACTATTCCCAGTCAGACCTTGGCCACATTCGATTTCCGGAGCAGCACCTCATCTTCCAATGAGACATTGTCACCCTCCAGACTCAACACTGAATTCAATCACTTCAGGAGATAACTACTCTCCCCTTTTTCTTTCATAGGGCTGTTGCTAGTGATGATTGTTCCCCTTTACACCCATCAGTTTATCTTTTGTCACAACTGCAGAAAATTAAAGACATAACAAGAAAGGATGGAGGCAGGTGAAAAGGAGGGAAAAAAAACAAAAGGGAAGCTACACAATCAGGTGAAAGAGAGGAAGGATGGTGTCAGGTTGTCGTGTTAAAAGATTAAATGGAAATATCTCTCTGGGCAATAATGTAATATTAAAGAGTTAGACTGCAAAGCTGAACATTCTGTCTCACAGATCTCCTGCAGGAATATGGATGCCTATCCATTGTAATTTACACTTCATTTAGACAGGTGTTTACTCCGACTATCATCAAATTAAACTCTCATTCAATCTCTTCCATACTTTCATAGCCATGCCCAGCCAATTAGGTTCACTTGCATGATTATCTCCAATGCTGAAGTGACCACACCTACATTGTCTGGGAAAGTAACGGAGCCAGAACTCATTTGTAGGGCCACCCCGAAGCTAGGACACATCACACCTACACTGTCTTGGGGAATCACAGAGTCAGGAAATCATTTGCACAACGATTCCCCAGGATTAGGGCAGTTACATTTATATTATCTCCAAAGATAACCTCATTCTACCATTGTACCTGAGGTAACATGTAACTGTGAGGGAGGGACTGGGGGTTGTCTTGAGTGGCATGTTACTGTGGGGGAGTGGCCAGAGGATCTGTATGCATTGCAACTGATCTGTATAAAGGGGATGTGTTTTCTTTGTTCAGGGCAACTTTTGACTCGACCTGCGCACCTGTGACGAGTGTCAAAGGGGGGTCACCTGGCTTATACAGGCTTTAATAAAGTTTAACTGTTTGCTGAAGTTGGTGTGTGTGAATTGCACCTCGTGTGTAAAACCACAGGAAAAGAACTGAACATTGTGGGAAATGATTTCTCACAAACTTGATTGAGTTTTTTGAAGAAGTAACAAAGAGGATTGATGAGGACAGAGTGGTAGATGTGATCTACATGGACTTCATAAGGCGTTCGACAAGGCTCCCCATGGGAGACTGATTAGCAAGGTTAAATCTCATGGAATACAGGGAAAACTAGCCATTTGGATACAGAACTGGCTCAAAGGTTGAAGGTGGAGGGTTGTTTCTAAGACTAGAGGCCTGTGACCAGTGGAGTGCCACAAGGATCAGTGCTGGGTCCTCTACCTTTTGTCATTTACATAAATGATTTGGATGCGAGCATAAGAGGTACAGTTAGTAAGTTTGCAGATGACACCAAAATTGGAGGTGTAGTGGACAACGAAGAGGGTTACCTCAGATTACAACAGGATCTGGACCAGATGAGCCAATGGGTTGAGAAGTGGCAGATGGAGTTTAATTCAGATAAATGCGAGGTGCTGCATTTTGGGAAAGCAAATCTTAGCAAGACTTATACACTTAATGGTAAGGTCCTAGGGAGTGTTGCTGAACAAAGAGACCTTGGAGTACAGGTTTATAGCTCCATGTAAGTGGAGTCGCAGGTAGATAGGATAGTGAAGGCGGCGTTTGGTATGCTTTCCTTGGTTGGTCAGAGTATTGAGTGTAGGAGTTGGGAGATCATTTTGCGGATGTACAGGACATTGGTTAGGCCACTATTGGAATATTTTTGTGCAATTCTGGTCTCCTTCCTATTGGAAAGATGTTGTGAAATTTAAAAGGGTTCAGAAAAGATTTACAAGGATGTTGCCAGGGTTGGATGTTTTGAGCTATAGGGAGAGGCTGAACAGTCTGGGGCTGTTTTCCCTGGAGGGTTGGAGGCTGAGGGGTGACCTTGTAGAGGTGTACAAAATTATGCATGGATAGGATAAATAGACAAAGTCTTTTCCCTGGGGTCGGGGAGTCCAGACTAGAGGGCATAGGTTTAGGGTGAGAGGGGAAAGATATAAAAGAGACCTAAGGGACACCTTTTTCACACAGAGGGTGGTACGTGTAATGGAGTGAGCTGCCAGAGGATGTGGTGGAGGCTGGTACAATTACAACATTTAAGAGGCATTTGGATGGGTATATGAATAGGAAGGGTTTGGAGGGATATGGGCCAAGTGCTGACAAATGGGACGAGGTCAGATTGAGATGTTTGGTCGGCGCAGATGTGTTGGACCGAAGGATCGATTTCTGTGTTGTGTGACTCTATGAGATACACGAGCTTGATACACAAGTGAGATGGGGGATTGGTAAGACCCTGCGGAAATCCAGCAGCGGGTCACCCAGCGCTAGGGCCCCGCAGAAGCCCATCCCTGAGTCACCCGGCGCTAGGACCCCACGGAAACCCATCCCTGAGTCACCCGGCGCTAGGACCCCGCGGAAGCCCATCCCTGAGTCGCCCTGCACTAGGACCCCGCGGAAGCCCATCCCTGAGTCACTCGGCGCTAGGACCCCGCAGAAGCCCATCCCTGAGTCGCCTGGCGCTAGGACCCCGCGGAAGCCCATCCCTGAGTCGCTCGGCGCTAGGACCCTGCGGAAGCCCATCCCTGAGTCGCTCGGCGCTAGGACCCTGCGGAAGCCCATCCCTGAGTCACTCGGCGCTAGGACCCCGCGGAAGCCCATCCCTGAGTCGCTCGGCGCTAGGACCCCGCGGAAGCCCATCCCTGAGTCGCTCGGCGCTAGGACCCTGCGGAAGCCCATCCCTGAGTCACTCGGCGCTAGGACCCCGCGGAAGCCCATCCCTGAGTCGCCCGGCGCTAGGACCCCGCGGAAGCCCATCCCTGAGTCGCCCGGCGCTAGGACCCCGCGGAAGCCCATCCCTGAGTCGCCCGGCGCTAGGACCCCGCGGAAGCCCCACTCTGAGCTACCAGGTGCCGGGAACCGGCGCTAGGACCCGCCGCTCTCTGGGCGGGAGGCGGCCGGCCGCAGGTTGTCCGTTTCCCTGGCGCTCGCTGCTGAACCGTTAAAGGCCCCGGAGCCTCCCCGAGCCGGGCGGGCGCCTTCCCCCCGGTTACTGAACACACTCACCGTCCGACAGCCGCAGCGCCTCCGCCCGCTCGATCCAGCTGCTCCAAGACTGGCCCACGAACGCTTCGGGACTCGGGAGCCTGCGCTCCGAGGCCGCCATCATCTCCCCGCGCGCTCCCGAGCCGCCATCACCGCGCGCGCGCCCGCCACGCTGCGTCTGTACCGCGTCTGCGTGCGGGGGGTGGGGTGGAGCGGGGACTTGGCAGGTAATCCTCCCCGCCGCTAGGGGTGCTCGGGAGGGCCCTGCAACACCGGTACACCCTCCTCCCCGCCGCTAGGGGTGCTCGGGAGGGCCCTGCAACACCGGTACACCCTCCTCCCCGCCGCTAGGGGAGCTCGGGAGCGCCCTGCAACACCGGTACACCCTCCTCCCCGCCGCTAGGGGTGCTCGGGAGCGTCCTACAACACCGGTACACCCTCCTCCCCGCCGCTAGGGGTGCTCGGGAGGGCCCTGCAACACCGGTACACCCTCCTCCCCGCCGCTAGGGGAGCTCGGGAGCGCCCTGCAACACCGGTACACCCTCCTCCCCGCCGCTAGGGGTGCTCGGGAGCGTCCTACAACACCGGTACACCCTCCTCCCCGCCGCTAGGGGTGCTCGGGAGGGCCCTGCAACACCGGTACACCCTCCTCCCCGCCGCTAGGGGTGCTCGGGAGCGCCCTACAACACCGGTACACCCTCCTCCCCGCCGCTAGGGGTGCTCGGGAGCGCCCTGCAACACCGTACACCCCCTCCCCGCCGCTAGGGGTGCTCGGGAGCGCCCTACAACACCGTACACCCTCCTCCCCGCCGCTAGGGGTGCTCGGGAGCGCCCTGCAACACCGTACACCCTCCTCCCCGCCGCTAGGGGTGCTCGGGAGCGCCCTGCAACACCGGTACACCCTCCTCCCCGCCGCTAGGGGAGCTCGGGAGCGCCCTGCAACACCGGTACACCATCCTTCCCGCCGCTAGGGGAGCTCGGGAGCGCCCTGCAACACCGGTACACCATCCTTCCCGCCGCTAGGGGAGCGCCCTGCAACACCTGCACATCCTCTTCTCAGCCGCCAGGGGAGCTCGGGTGCACCCTGCAACACTTGCACATCTTTTTCCCGGCCGCTAGAGGAGCGCCCTGCAACACCGGTGCAGTACCGGACACTGTCAGCAGGGGGGGCGCGCTAGCAGACTGGAATCCTCTCACTGATTTGACTCAAGTACAACGCAGACAGTGTATTAACTAGCGTGAAACTAGGATAGTGCATTAACTAGTTTGAAACTAGCACAGTTTATTAACTAGTCCGAAAACAGCAGTATACCAGCTAGTATAAAACTGGTATAGTGCATTAACCCCTGTCTGCAGGTAGCACAGTGCATTAATTAGTCTGTAAACAGTGCAGTGCATTGTGCAAAACTGGCATAGTGCATTAACCGGTCTTCACATTGCCCAGTGCTTCAACTGGTGTGAAACTAGCATAATGCATTTGTTAGTCTGATGAAGGGCTCTGGCCCGAAACGTCGAATTTCCTGTTCCTTGGATGCTGCCTAACCTGCTGTGCTTTAACCAGCAACGCATTTTCAGCTTAGTCTGTAAATAGTACTGCATTAACTCATCTGCAAAGAACACAGTGGGTGGCACAGTGGTTAGCACTGCTGCCTCAGCACCAGAGACCTGGTTCAATTCCCGACTGTCTGTGTGGAGTTTGCACATTCTCCCTGGCTCCCTGGCTTTCCTCCGGGTGCTTCGAGTTCCTCTCTCAGTCCAAAAATGTGCAGATTAGGTGAATTACCCGTAGTGTTAGGTGAAGGGGTAAATGTAGGGGGGTGGGTTGGGTCAGCGGGATAGGAAGAAATGGAGGGCTTGGAGTTCTACATGACGGGTGGATGTGTACAGAATGTCCCAAGTGAAGTTGGGCTATTGGGGACCAGGGAACTGAAAGGTCATGGAGGAGATGGAGAGCATGGGTGGTGTTCTGAACGTATGTGGGGAGATCCTGGATTAAGGGAGACAGGATGGTGTCAAAGTGTGTGGAGATGAGTTCGGTGGGGCCGGAGCAGGCAGAGAGGATGGGTTGACCGGGTCAGTCAAGTTTGTGAATTTTAGGTAAGAGCTACAAACAGATAGGGAGGGGTTCCTGGACTATCAGGCTGGAGGCTGGGTGGGAGATCCCAAGGTGCTGAGGTTGGGAATGGTTGGCTGATGATGGTTTGGTAATGGGAGATGAGGTCATGGTCAAGGGGGCAGTAGGAAGTGACCAGGAGTTGGTGCCTGGCTTCAGCAGTGTACAGGTCAGTGCACCAAACTACCTGTGCCTAGTCTGAAAAGAGCACAATGCATTAACCAGTCTGCAACTAGCCAAGTGCAGTAACCAGGCTGAAACTAACAGTGCATTTACTAGTATGAAATGAGCACATGGCACTAACCAGTGTGCAACTGGTACATGACTTTTGAGCCATAGAGTCCTACAGCATGGAGTCAGGCCCTTTGGCCCACTCTGGTCCATGCTGACCAAATGTCCATCCACACTAACCCCAGTTCCCTGCACTTGGCCCATATCCTACTAAACCTTTCCTGTCCATGTAATTGTCCAAATCCCTTTTAAATAGTGTTAATGTACCCCCCTCAACCACTTCAGCTGGCAGCTCATTCCATATGTGTACCACCCCTGTGTAGAAATGTTGCCCCTCAGGCTCCCTTTTATTCTTTCCCCTGTAACCTTAAACTGACGCCCTCTAGACACCGATTTCCCCATCCCTGGGAAAAAGACGGAGTGCATTCAACCCTACCCATGTCTCTCAATCTATAAGATCCTCCCTCAGTCTCCTACGCACTAAAGAATAAAGTCCTAGCTTGTCCAACCTCTCCCTGTAACTCAGACTATTGAGTCCAGGCAACATCCTTGTAAATTTCTTCTGCACTCTTTCCAGTTTAATAACATCCTCCCTATAACCAAAACTGAACACAATACAGAGGAACCTCGATTATCTGAACAAGATGGGCAGGCACTATGTCATTTGGATAATTGATTATTCGGTTAATTGATTTCCTCTGAGGCTGAGAGAAGTCTGCTCCCCGTTCAGGAGATTCGGCAGCAGCGCGCTGCGGGAGCCCGTCCCATCCCACCCCTAACCCATCCACTCCCCCAGCCCCACACCCCCACCTGCCCACAGTCCCAACCCCCATTCTGAACGCTTTCCCCTCTCCCCCCACCTGCCAACTTTCTGGGGCAGCTGGACTGGACACCTACAGCAAGACGCCTGCTGCTTTTGTGGGGTAAGTCTCCAAATAGCACGCGCGCTCACACACACAGACACAGACACACACAGTTTGACAAGTTCCACCTTTGTCCTGTACACGACAATGTTGGAGACATTATCTGAGCAAGTGGAGGGGGTTGTTTAGGGTACACCCTTGTGTAGAACTCCAGGGAAAGTGTGTGGGGGGAGAGAGAACGGGCAGAAGGCCAGTCATTTGGAGACAGTGCCTGGCCTCTCATCAGTGGCCAGGACTATTCTCAGCAGCATCTCAGTGAACAGAGTTCGTTTTTCATCATGGTACCTGGAAACAAAAGATGCGACCAGGGTTGAAACAGCTCTTTGACGTAATGTTTCTGTCGGGACCTTTTGAACCCCTTCGGATAATCTGATATTCAGATAATTGAGGTTCCTCTGTTTTCCAAGTACAGTCTCACCAACATCCTGTACAACTGCAACAGAACTTCCCAACAGTTAGAGCATCCTACTCCGCCAGCATCTTGACATTTTCAGCAACTAGTATGTAGTATTAATAATAAACACAAGTTTATCACAGTTCATTAATTAATTGGAAACTCAATGGATTAATCAACTTGCCAAAAGCACATTGAAGGTAGTTGAAAATAGCACACAATAACAATCATAGGAACAGGAGGCGGTCATACAGCCCCTCAAGCCTGGTCCACCATTCAATGCGATTATGGCTAATCTGTGGCCCTGCCTTTGGCCCATACCCTTTAATCAAAAATGTATCTATTTCAAGTTTTAAATTAACTGATCCAGCGTTCACCACCATTTGTGAGAGAGTTCCAAAGGTTTTGTAAAAGTGCAGCATAACTTCTGTATCCTTGTACCGCAGCCCCTCCCCAGATATAAAGACCAGCATTTCATTAGCTTTCTTGATCAGTGACTGCATTAACTGGTTTGCAAGCAGCATTTACATGGAATACTCGGCAGTAACCAATCAATATGAAGTAGTCTTCATTTGGAAAATTGCCCAAATCCCAGACTGCCAAAGTCCAACCATGCTAACTTCAGCCTCATTAATAAGAACAATCAGGTGAGAGTTTACAGGATCCCATTTACAACAAAAAACTTCCCAAAAGCATCAAATAAGTGCTTATATAATAACATTTGATATAGATGCTTGGATCTTCCACTGATCAGACTCATTATAGCAGTGCTGTGGGGATCCCACTATCCCCAGTTTAGTAGAATCTGAAGGAGAGAGAGGAGGTTAATGTAGAATCTTGATGACTGCAGATAATGGACACAGATACGCAGTGACACTTAAATGGCTTTATTTTCACTCAAAAAATTCAAGCCATCACAGGATTAAATTTTCATCATATGTTTAAAGTCACAGTTTATCAACATTGCAGGAAGTTCTTTACTGATCCTTCACTGATGACATAAGCTCACCGCTTGTTACAAAGGGTGTGGCTCTCTCACTCTCTCCCTGCTCACAATTTGGAATCATCTTTTCAAAAAAAAAATTCTCAATGTTGTGTAAACCAGCTCCCTGCTCAAAACAGGAAACGTTCATAGATTCCAAAGCCAGTGTTTGGAGTGAATGATGAAGCAAGCAGCTAACTGGGTCTCAAGTATATGCAAATAAACCTCATTATTCAAGTGTACCCTCACCCAGTGGGTGCTAGACCCTGCCTTGATAGCCCCATTTCCCCACCCTCAGGGCTGAACTGAATTGCCCCCTTAATGGCATACCTGAACTCAGGTCAAATTGCACCCCCCAGCAGGTACCCATGACCCATATGCACACCCCCACGCCACCCTCAAAAGGTTCCCCTGCTGAAAGGAAGGCGTGTCTTTAGAGCTGTTAGCTGAGCTCTCCCTGGTCAGCACAGCAGATGGAGGAGCTCAAAGTGGAAAAAGTGAAGGATGGGTGCTACCAGAACGTTGTGGAGCAGAGCCCCTCACAAAGCCAGCCCCCAACCTGTGCATCCACAGCCCTCGCCTTCCAAAGAATTTTTCTGCATTGGATAAACAACATCTTCCCTTGAACATAAAGAAAAACCAGCTGCTGAATCCGTACAGGAACCAGGAGTCAGGAGGGGAGGGTTTTACTCAAAGGAAAGAACGCCTTTCACTTTCACCACTTTACTGAACAACGACGTGGTTCAGAGGAAGCTGTAGCCATGTGGGTCAGGAAACACAGGCAGAACCACTCACGGTTCAACTGCACACTGGCAGGAAGCAAATCAGAAAAGCAGGGTTTGGAATCGGAAATGTCTAACATACCAGAGATTGGCAGAAGATTTCATTCTAATTCAAGGCTCCCCAGAAAGTGACAGGGCCCCACTGGGGGCCAGAATCTGAAACCTGAGGCAGTGGCTGGGGAGGGGATGGAGGGGTTAAGACTGAGTTATAAGAGCCATACTCCTGCCCTGAGAGAGGGAGACTGCTACTCTCACAGGCTGTCCATCTCCCCCCTCCACCCCACAATACAAGTCTCCCTCCCCTCCCACCAACTTTCACATCTTGCCAATGGACTATCACAATCTCCATAGTGAGAGTAATGGGTTGAGGTGGGGAGATAGCCACATTGTTCTTCAGACACTAGCCCAAGTTAAAACCTATCAGAGGATGCAAGGTCACAGTGAACACAAGATGAACATTTGGAAATCGTTTGAACAGGAGAAGCAAAAGGTAATATGTCAGTGTTGCTGGTGGAGGTGTGGAGTGAGGAAGTAGCAATTGTCATCATTGGGTTTGTGCTGACTCCTTCCCAGTGACCCATCCCCACCTCTCCACCAGCCACGAGATGACTTCCACAGTGTCCTCCAATCTCCACACGGTCACCGTGCCCCAAGGGCCAGCTCCGATTCGGAGAGTGGCAGGTGTGACAATCTCATGGGACCAAATGATTGGACATTTCCATCAAGTTATGCCATTGAAGGGAGAGTATTCTCCCTTACTCTATCCCGGGGGATCAGCAATAGATCAGGATCAACAGAAACAGCAGCTGGGGTGGGTGGGGAGAAATGGAGGAGGAGTGGTTGTCATTAACAGGAGGAGTGGAGGTACACAGTAGTGTGGGGGGGGGGGGGGGGGGGGGGGGAGTGGTTTGGAGAAGGGAGCAACAGTCCCAGGAGTGTGGAATCTGTATGATTACAGTGAGATAAGTGTGGGAGAAAGAGAGAGTGGTATAGAAGACATGGGATTGGTGTTGGGGGGGGGGGGGGGGAGGAATATTGGATAAACGTGAGGGAGGGGTATAACATTAGCGCTCCACGCTGGTGCCCTGTTCAGCAATGTCCTGTGGGTTACTGGCTTTGTGCCAAGCAGTTTCCTTAAATGCGAACCAGCTGTTCCCCGACCACAGGATGAAGTTCATGAAACCGAATATCTGTAAAGACAGCAAGAAAATTAACAGGCCGTTTTCAAACACTTCATAGCCTTGTCTATAACCAGCGGGATTTCGATAAAGCAGATTATTCATTTCGATTGAAACAGAATTGACAGGAAGTTGTCAAGCTGTCAAACTCTAAAACTATACAAAGGGTGCGTCAGTCTGACATAGCATTGGGACACAAACAGACTCATTTAAAAAGCTGAGCTATTTTGAGAATGTAATTAAAAAGTTCTGGGATTTACATCTCAAAAGAACATAAACCAGTATATCCCATTCTAAAAAGGTGAAAGTTTTAATCTAAGATTGTTTACTGTATCACATCTCCATGACACTGGACTCCTTTGGCTATAAGTTCTGTGAGCATGATCTTAACCTCCACAACCACCTGATGAAGGAGCAGCACTCTGAAAGCTAGTGCTTCCAAATAAACTTGTTGGATTATAACCTGGTGTTGTGCGAATTTTAACTTTGTCACAATAAAGGGTGACTAGTTCACTAATGTATCTGGTTGTATAGCTGCTGGGGGTTTGATGACAAGAATACTCACACGAGGCATCTCTTCAGTAAGGTAACAGTGAGAGAATGGAATTTGTATCTCACCAAAAGGAAGCAGCACCTTCTAGCAGAGATCAGAGAAGGAGGGAGAGAGCTGTCATGAAGATATCAGGAAACTTGGAGTGTAAAGTAGATACATGATGGATAATTTAGGGTGTAGGTTTTCTCACTGAGCTGTAGGTTTGATATCCAGACATTTCATTACCTGGCTAGGTAACATCATCAGTGGCGACCTCCAAGTGAAGCGAAGCTGTTGTCTCCTGCTTTCTATTTATATGTTTGTCCTGGATGGGGTTCCTGGGGTTTGTGGTGATGTCATTTCCTGTTTGTTTTCTGAGGGGTTAATAGATGGTATCTAGGTCTATGTGTTTGTTTATGGCATTGTGTTTGTGGGACAACACATCTATCCTGGGACAGGCTAAGCAAAGACATGCCAGAGAATTCCTAGAGGCCTGACTTGCTGCGCTTTTCCAGCAACACATGTTTAAGCTCTGATCTCCAGCACCTGCAGCCCTCACTTTCTTCTACTTTACTCTCGGATCTGACCAGTCCAAGATTACCATCAGCTGGAGTGGAACCAGAGTCGCAGCAGCTCTCAAAGATAAAGTACAAAATATTAAGGATGGTGTGTAGGACGAGTTTGGGACCTCAACAAAGGCAGTTAGAAATGCTGATCTCCCACCATCCAAGGTTAAATATTCCAGGCACAATTTAACATCCAAGTCTAGAGCCTTCTACTTTTCTGAGGGGGATGGCGTGCAGGAAATCAGGGTCAGTCTCAGTTCAAAGGGAACACTGTCACCTCTGTGGAAAATGCTCGTGAGTTCCGACTCCTGAGACTTGGTACATAATCTGGCTAGTCATTCCAGTGCAGTCTCGAGGGAGTGCAGCACTGTTGGAGAAGCAGACTTTCAATGGGATGTTAAACTGAGGCTCCATCCACCCTGTCCAGTGAAGATAAAGACCCAATAGAAACAAATATTCAAAGGAGATCCTCCAGGGCCCCTCACTATATTCTCTGTTTCAATCAATATCGTCAAAATAAAATACCTAAATCTTTGTTTCATTGCATTTTATGGGACTTGGCTCTGAACAAATTGGCTGCCAGTTTCTGCAAATCTGTGACTAACCTTAAAAAATAAAAGCACTTCATTGGCTGTAATTCACTTATCAATATCCTGAGATCACCATAAGTGTAACTATAAAAGTAAGTTCTTTTTTACATAATTATTTGGAGTTACTAGTTTCAAGTGAGGCAGTTGGCACCAACAGGTTATCACAGAAGAACAGCATCTAAACAAAACTGTTACTGTAATAATTAGTGACAGATTGACTGAAATTAAAAAGAAATGACAAGGGTATTTTTAACAGGATTGGGAACCTTCTGAGGAAGTGGCAGACATGGATACATTTAAGACATTTGGATCAGGACATGAATAGGGAAGGTTGTGGGATATGGGTCAGGAACAGGCAGGTGGGACTGGTTTAGTTTGGGGTTACGTTCAGCATGGACAAGTTAGACCATGCTGTGTGGGTCTAAGTGAGAGTTTCAAATTTGTGAAGACAGTGGGCTCCACAAATATTTATGTTTCACCAACATAAACCATATAACGATTCATTACCTTTCAGCAAGTTAAGTGATTGATCAGCTCCTCGCTTTTATTTTGGTTTGATGTAATTATTTCACTTGTAAAATCTCTAAACCATCTGATTTATTCTCAATATCATTTTCCGATTGTGTGTAGCATCAGGACAGGCAGATGTTGGTTGGTGGAAATCCAGCTCCTGATGAAGGAGTAAGGAGTCTTCCTGAAGAACGAGGAATCAATGTGCCCAGAGATGCCCTCCTATTGGTGTTGTGCCTGAACGGCAGAAACAGGTCTGTCCACTGAATCTGACCATTTCACTACCGGTACAAAATGAGTACCAGATGAAAATTTGATTGTAACCACCAGTTCAGCAGGTTTCAGGTCCAGAGATTTAATTATACAGTCTGGGATGATGTTTCAGTGCAGAGTTGAGGGAGTGCTGCACTACTAGAGTTGCAGCTGTATTGGGTGGGATGTTACAAACCTCAGCCCCACATTCTTGCTCTTCATTAAGCACAAGTGCTTAATTTGCTGTAAAAACGTCAGCCCGTCTGGGCCAGGGACGGGGTTACGAGACCGGGGTGGGGGGGCAGGGTGGGAGGGGGGTTAGCATCAAGGTCAAACCATTCCTGAGCCCTCTCAATTCCATGACCTTAAACTTACCACGGATGCATTCAGACGGCCCATGGGGGGCACAGCTCCTGGTGTACACACAACAGTTTTCCCCTGGCACGCACTGATAGGGTGGATGATAGCAGTCGGTTTTGTTGCATTCTTAACATCAGACAGACCTTGTGCCCAAGCCGAGGAGGAGACCAACCACAGGAAAGCAAAAAGTGCAGTCACTACAAAGTCCTGAGAGAGAGAAGTGGAAATGTCAACAAGCAGCAAATTCCTGTCAAATTGGACATGCATTTCCTACAAAGTGTTCCCATTCATCAACTCTCCCTCAGCCATATTTGATTAGCAGATGTTCAGTTTGTCTACAGAGAAACATAAATCTTGGACTGCATAAAAAAAAAAGAGGAGAAATTGTTTCCAATGACAACAAGATCGGAAACCAGAGGGACATGGACTTAAAGAGCAACTGACAAAACAGCTGGAGTGGAGATGGTTGTATTTTGGAAATCATTGCCCGAAGGTCTCCATGTCATACACCAGAGAGCTCAGTTCAGGCCCCACCTGCTCTTCCACATCGTGATGACAAGCAGTGACCCGTTTCCCTTTCCATATCTCAGTAAGTCAGAAGTCACATGACAGCAGGTTATAGTCCAATAGGTTTATTAAAATCACAGGTTTCCAGAGCGCTGCTCCTTCATCAGGTGATGCCACTTTGTGTGACTTCTGACCTTGCCCAACCCAGCATCCCCACATCATACCTCAATGACGCAGACATACCCTGACGACAGTGCCCCCCTCAGTATGTCTAGCCACTTCCCTTTTCAATACCACAGTGGATCCACCTTCAGAAGCGTCTCAACATCACGGTGCCCTTAACCTTCTGAGGCAAAGATTCTTCAGTGTCTGGTGGTCTCAGGATAGTTAGACAATCCCAAACATATATAGAGACAACATGGAACAGAACCGCGGTTGGGGGTGGGACACCTCACCTTGTGACCAGAATCATTCATTTCAGAAAGTAGTCACCTATTTTTAAATTATTAGAGATTATGCAACTTGTTCTGTCTTTATTTACCTCTTCACAATTTTAAAGATTTTAAGACATTATTCAATTTTTTAAAAACTCAACTTCAAGCCTCCTGTAACTCCTCATCCCCTCCCAGTATTTCTGTACTGCACCTTCCATTGTTTCAATGGTGTTCTGATAGCGATTTAACCAAAGTCTGTATATTATCTAAAACGTCAGCTACAACTGGAGTAAGTTAAACACATCCAGCATTATTCCATGCTTCTCTAATCTCTGCCTTAAGATCAACACTCTGCATTCCATGGAGACCAATTTTATGTGCTCATCCATTAAAATACAGAGAGTGTCTAAACAGCACATTCTCGAGCTTCTACTCAGCTTACAATCTCACTATTCACTGGGTTTTTCCCTTCCTCTCATGACATCTAACATCAATTACCCTACACATCATTGCAGGAAGTGATATCTGCCAACGATGAGCCCATCGCATGATTTTCCATCTTCTCCAGCTCACTTTCCATAAATCTTATGACAATTTCTCAGAGCCCCTCTAACCCCCAATTCCCTGTCCCACTTGTGAAGTTTTTAGTAAATGGAGGAGTGATGGTGAGATCCAGGGTCATTGTGTAACAGAGGACCATTCCAGCCCATCAAAACAACACAGCGAATAGGTTTTCCGTGGGTACAATACAAATTGATTGTCAAACAGGGCTAAGCAATACAATGACAAATAGATCAAATCTGAACTCTGCAGAATCATCACATCCAGTCATGAATTGTGATGAACAATTAAATAATTCACTGGAGGTGGTAGCTCCACCAATGTCCCCATCCTCAATGATGGGGGAGGCTGAAAAATGTGTTGCTGGAAAAGTGCAGCAGGTCAGGTAGTATCAAAGGAGCAGGAGAATCAACGTTTCGGGCATAAGCCCTTCTTCCTGAAGTGCCCGAAATGTCGATTCTCCTGTTCCCTTGATGGTGCCGGACCTGCTGCCCTTTTCCAGCAACACATTTTCAGCTCTGATCTCCAGCATCTGCAGTTCTCACTTTCTCCACAATGATGGGGGAGGCCAGTACATCACTTCAAATAAGTAGCACCTGCTTTGAGAGAATCAGTTTGCTGAGACTCAGTTTGGTTTCCACCAGGGTGACTTAGATCCTAACCTTACTGCAGAATAGCCCAAAAACAGGCAAAATAGCTAAATTCCAGAGATATGGGGAGATTGACAGCCCTGGACATCAATGCAGCATTTGACAGAATGTGACGTCAAAGAGCCCCTGCAAAACTGGGTCTCGAGGGGACATTTCTGTACAGTGTGAAGTCATACCCAGCACATAGAAAGATGGTGGTGGCTGTTGGAGGTCAGTCATCTCACTCCTACAACATCTCTGCAAGAGTTCCTTCGGATAGTTTCCTCATTACAACCACCTTCAGTTACTCAGTCAACAAACTTCCCTCTTTTAGAAGTTCGGAGCAGATATTCGCCAATGCCTGCATAACCTTCAGCACCATTTGTGACTTCTCAGACACTGAAACAGTCCATGTTCAAATTGGCATCAGCCAGTCGAACTCGTGGCAAATAATAGTTTTGCCAGATAAGCAACAGGCAACGTTCATCCTCAATAAGAGAGAATCAAACTGTCATTCATTGACAATCAGTGGAGTTGATATCACGGAATTCCCTCACTGTCAACATTATCATCAGGTTCACCAATGACCAGAAAATGAACTGGACTAGCCATATAAAAACTGTGGCTACAAGAGCAGGTCAGAGTCTGGGAATCCTGCAGAGAGTAACTCACCTCCCAATTCCTTGAAGTCTGTCCACCAACTACAAAGCACAAGTCAGGAGTGCAATGGAACATAGCCCACTTGTCTGGATGAGTGCAGCTCCAACAACACTCAAGAAGCTTGATACCATCTGTTTAAAGCAGCCCATTTGATTGGCACCACATCCACAAGCATCCACTCCCTCCACCACCGATGCTCAGTAGCAGCAGTGTGTATCATCTACAAGGTAACTCCAGAAATTCACCAAAGATCCTCAGACAATACCTTCCAAACCACTTCCATCTCGAGGGTAAGGACAACAGATACATGGGAACAGCACCCCCTGCAAGTTCCCCTTCAAGCTGTTCATCATCTTGACTTGGAAATATATCCGTTCTTTCAATGGTCACTGGGTCAAAATCTTGGAATTCCCTCCCAAAAGTCAACCTACAGCAGGTGGAGTGCAGCGGTTCAGGAAGGCAGCACACCCCCACCTTCTCAAGGGGCAACCAGGGACACGGTAATAAATGTTGATTCAGTGAGCAACACACACAGCCCAATTTCACAGACTGAGTTAACACACTCTCAGGTTAACCATGTTGGGAAAAAATGTGCAAAGCCAGAAAGCAGATGATCATCTCACGACTCTGTCTGTCTGCACGTTATCACTGGTGAGGTGATAAAAACAAATCAAGAATGAGCTGTCTGAGCTCGATTTTCAATTAGTATTTTGGTCCAGTTGACACAGCTAAAGATCTACAGAAAGAGTTCTAATTCCTGCTCCCAATCATCCCCAGACATTCCTGTTTTCTAATAGATATTCGAGCTCTGGTTTATTCAATGAGGAGGTTTCCAGCAACATTAAAAACAGCTGTTTCCCCAAATCTCCCCAGCCAGTAAATTATAGAACAGCAAATGAGCCATATACAGAAAGTTAAACATGCTCCTGGGCTGTTGGGGCTGGACGGACAGAGCTCAAGACCCATTTGTAGGCCAGAAGCTGAAGTTTGGTATTTCAAGTAATTTTATTATCAAAATTAATAGGATCAACATTCAATATTTTAAGCAGAATTCTTAAAACATTAATGACAACAAAATCTTGTTGTTTATCCCAAGAATTCTACTTAACCCTTTTTGAATGACTCCGTTTGAGAGGCTTTTCTTCTTTACAAGAAGAGAATCTAGGAATCTAATGTAATTGTTCCTCATTCATAACTTTGGCAGGTTGTTTTTCTGTCAACGCCTCCTCCTGGCTACAAATCATTGCTATTTTATCAATTGAAAGTTCTAATTCTAGTCTATGCCATTCCAGACCAACTCCTCACTGCTAAATGGGTTCTGCATTTTTCCATGTTTACCCCTCTAGATTTTATTTTTTTCTTTTTTTTTCTCTCTTCTTTATTATTTCTTTCTCTTTTTTAAATTTTTTTTTACAGTGAGAGACACAAATTGCACAAATCTTTATTCAATTTCCACCACCAGGAAGATAGGAAAACACCCGAGTGGCCAGTGACAAGCAGTGCCCTTCACCCTCTAGACTTTATCAGTGGATTCAGCTTCTTGGAGCCAAAGAGCAATGGAATGCTTTTTAATTGACTGAGCTAACCATTGTTTTAACTCATCAATTCTATCCAAACTGACTCTCAATTCCTTAATGGTCAGCAGCTAAAGGTTACTATTTTTACAACACAAGGAGAAATGAGCAGTAACATAATATTTGCAAACTTTGGGACAGTCTGACTAACCATCTCTTTACACCGACTCACATGGACAGCATCACGTCAAAGCACTTACAGCTATTGGTAGATACTTGTTCTGTTGATAAAGATTCTGATATCCCACATAGATGACCAGAGCAGCCGTACAGTACAGGAAAGTAAACACTCCAATTGTAACAAAGAATTCTGGCGGTGAAGAAAAATCTCCAAGGAGATTCAGGGTTTCATGAACAGTATCATTCTTACAGGTCAGTGCTTTGTAAGAAATCTGGTTTAACCTAGAAGACAAGACCACAGTGGCATTAGAAAAGTGATGCTGACATCAAAACTGAGTGACTTTCCTGACGGAGAAAACCAAATTGCAAAATAGTCACTAAAATATCAATCAGCTATTGTTGACACACAGAGATGTGAGGACATGTAACACATTATCACAGGGAGTAGTTTAAAGGTGAAAACTTAAAGATAAATTGGATTAACACCAGGGAGAAGGGAATGGAATGATTATATTGGAAAGAGAGTGTCGATGGTTACCCAGATGGATCATTACAGTAAGCACAGACCATTGGGGCTGAATGGCTTGTTTCCTTGCGTCAATTTGAGGTAAAAGGTGGATCTGGTGAACTGATATCAGCACCTGCTGCCCTGGTTTTTCCAAGTAAAGACACCATAGTCCGACCGGACCAGAGAGCTGCTCTCTCACCCGAGGCAGTGCGCCCAAGACAAACAATGGGTGGTGCTTTAACCTGGAGGGACACTGCACCTCTGGTGAGGGGAGAGATTGAGGACAGTTGTTCATGGTAACCTCAACCAGTAATGGAACTGAACCCATACTGCTTGGTCACTCTGCATCAGGCACCAGCCATCAAGTCAACTGAGCAAATTGACCCCAGGACATGGAAGTAACTACAGATAAATTCCATAGTCACTGTACCGCATAACTCTTCTTCAATTACAAACTACACCAGTTGACTCCGTGATAACAATCCCATGTCAATTCAAATCTCAGTCCATTGACGAGAGCACAAAATCCAGACATTCCTGATGGGCAGAACTGAGGGAGTGCTGTACAGTCTTGGGTCCCATTTTTCAAAAAAGGGGATGAACCAATTATAATATACATCTGGCTTTTCCTTTGATACCCAGGAGTGCTCTTACATGTAACTGCCTGCTTCTTTCTTACCCTCCTCCCCCCATCACCAACAGTATTTTTCCATCTATTAATCACTCATGTTCTCCAATTGACTATTTACATGCAAAGTCCATTAAAGGGAAAAATGTGTGCTTTATTGATAATACTGATGCCTTGAGCATCCCTCTACTTTCTCATTCACCATTGCCAACTGGACCTGGAGCTGTCTATAGCCAAGCCCCTGGGATTCCCTCAGGATCATTGTGGCGGTGATAATCACTGCAGTGTGTTCGGAGGTGTGGAAAGTAGCAGCAAGGTGGGGAGGTAGCCAAGTGTAGCACAATAGAATGTGTAGACCAGAGAATCTCCCATTGAAGTTAAAGAGATGTAGGCCATGTGGGAAAGGCAGGGATAAGCCTGGCCAAAGACAATGGCACTGTTGGGAGTCAGGAAGCACAAGGTCAATGGAGGGATTCTGGACAGCGTCATGCAGCAAAGTTTACAAAGATTATTGGTTGAACTGCACTGGTCCAGCAGCACTTACCTGAAAGGATAACTAAAATGGACAGAAATCAAGTCTTTCTTGCCATCTTGACATTTAACAGAAGCCACACTTGTCCCCGCGTAACCTCCACAGGTGGCAAAGGCAAATATCGCAAAAACCTGTGGAGACAGAGCAAACTGAATAAAGACAGGAATGACTTAGAATTTACAGAAACATTTGACCCAACTGCTCGATGCTCCACACGAGTCCTCCAATCCCTCTTCATAACTTTCTATTCCTTTCTTCCTTTTTTGTTTGTTTTTCTGCTTTCATCTTATAAATACTGACATGATTCACCTCAGTCTCTCTGTTGCAGCCAGTTCCACATTCTCACAGCTCTCTGGGTAAAGAGATTGTCTGGAATTTCCCATTGGATTTTGTTTCTTAATAATCCCTAGTACTGATTTATCTCCGAGTGGAAGCATTTTCCCTATGCTGACCTGACCAAAACCTTTCATATTTTAAAAGGTTATGTAGGGTTACCCTCTTTGCCTCCCTTTATCATAAAAGGGAGTCCCAGGCTGGTCAATCTCTCCCAAAAGATACAGTTTCTCAGTTCCTGTCTCAATTTGTATATGTTTTCTCCAGGACTTTACATTCTTACAACAACAGAAACCAGATCTAAGCACCGTGCTTCAAATGTACTTTTTAAAAACAGAGCAAGAGTTTTTCTTTTTCTTAAAAAAAAGACTGTTCCTGAACACTGAAAGCACTTCTGATCAGCAAGTTTTGAGAAGATTTGTAACTCAGGTTGAGGTTCTGGATGTAGGTTTGCTCACTGAGCTGGAAGGTTCATTTTCAGACGTTTCATCACCATACTAGGTAACATCTTCAGTGAGCCTCCAGACAAAGCACTGCTGATAATTCCCGCTTTCTATTTAGGTGGTTGGGTTTCCTTGGGTTGGTGATGTCATTTCCTGTGGTGACATCATTTCCTATGGTGATATCATTTCCGGTACTTTTTCTCAGGGCGTGGTAAATGGTGTCCAAGTGAATGTTGTTAGTAGAGTTCTGATTGGAATGCCATGCTTCTAGGAATTCACAGGTATCTCTGTTTGGCTTGTCCTAGGATGGATGTCAGTGGCTAGTGGATGTCCATGTATCCTGGTGGCTAGCTTTCTGCCTATTTGTCACAGTCCTTGAAAGGTATTTTTCCAACTGGAACTCTATCAACAAACACATCGACTTGGATCCCATTTACCACACCCTGAGGAAAAAAAAGGAAATGACATCAACCACCTAAGGAAACCTAAACACAAATAGAAAGCAGGCCATGCCAGTGCTTCATCCGGAAGCTCGCTGATGTTAACTAGTATGGTGACGAAGCGTCTGGAAATGAACCTTCCAGCTCAATGAGCAAACCTACATCCAGAACCTCAACTTGAGCTACAAATCTTCTTAAAACCCGCTAGCAACTACATCCCATGTTGAGTAAGGGGATCATAACTGTATGCAGGACTCCAGGCCCGGTCTCACTAATGCTACTTCCAGTTGTAGTAACATTTCCCTACTTTTGTGCTTTGTTCCTTTAGCAATAAATGCAAAAATTCCACATAAGAGCTGGTTTTCCCCAGCAAAGGGAGTGAAGTATAAAGTACAGACTGGAGCTTGTATTGGTCATAAAAATAATTAATAATTGTGGAAGACAGACAGATTTCTGCTTCAATAAATAGATAGTCAGTAATCCAGCATCAGCCACATTAATCTAACAACTTGCAACTGAGACAATACCACTGCTAGAGACTGGAACTGAAATGGTTAACTCCTGTCAGAACAGTCCCTTATATCCTGAAGGGCAAAGTTCATCCCTGCATGTCAATTAACTCTTTCAGGTTTTGACTGTATTTTACAACAACTGGCTGACTGAAACACTGAATTACAAAGCGACAGGGTCAGAGGATGGTAAGCAGATGTTATCCAGATCAAGTTATTACAGTCAGCTGCCAGCAAATCTTCCCACAACAAGCAGTGTCACTTTTAAACAGATAATAACTGTAAAACCATTTACTGTCAAGTGTTTACACAACAGGCTCACAGACCAGAAACTAAACAGTTCTGAATGGGCAGGTTCCACACACACTCCCTCTGCCATCCAGGATGAAGAGAATAGGAAGACACAGAGACAGTAGGAGGAGAAAGAGGGGGTAAGCTTGACAGGGAATGGGGGTGGGTGGGGAGAGTGAGACAGCCAGAGAGAGGGGGGAAGAGAAAGAAGTGGAACAGAGTTAGACAAAAGGAGATCTGATATTTTAAACAAATACCAGATAGGTTGGTTATATCAAAAAGGAAATTTTCAAATCTTGTCACGTCAGGATTAAGCTTAACAAAGAATTCAGTGAGTTTGTCCCTACCCAGCTTGAGGAGAAGGGTTAATCTATAGACAGTGGAAACACTGAACACTGATTAATGCTTTTCACAGCCCCCTCCTCAAGGCAGCAAGATCCCAGAAGCGAGGTAGCCAATAACTGAACAATGCACTGGTGTGAACCTTAATCTTACCATTTCTTACTTCTTTCCAAACCGATTCTGCAACTTGCTCTTTTAAGCTAAGGTCACCTCTCACTTCTGTATTAACGATGTCCTTCTTTAACAGAGCAACCCTACCTTTTCCTAGTTTCCTCTCTTTTTGAGATATCAGATGTTCTTCAGTATTCAGGTTATCCCACACCTAGGGAACTGGCTAAACTTCAATATTGTGGAGATTATAGCAGAGTCACCATGGCCGTGTGAAAAGGAAACGGTGTTTGACTAACTGAACAGAATTTGAGGAACTAAGAAAATATAAAGATGAACCTGTAGATACACACTCAGCTTTCCAAACGGCCTTTTATAAGAAGCCACATCAAAGTTACTGCACAGGATGAGAATGCATAGCATGGGGTATGAACATAGAAAAATACAGTGCAGTACAGGCCCTTCGGCCCTCGATGTTGCGCCAACCAAAGTCTACCTAACCTACACTAGCCCAATAACCTCCATATGCTTATCCAATGCCCGCTTAAATGACCATAAAGAGGGAGAGTTCACCACTGCTACTGGCAGGGCATTCCATGAACTCACAACCCGCTGAGGAAAGAATCTACCCCTAACATCTGTCCTATACCTACCACCCCTTAATTTAAAGCTGTGTCCCCTAGTAACAGCTGACTCCATTAACAGAAAAAGGTTCTCAGTGTCCACCCTATCTAAACCCCTAATCATCTTGTACACCTCTATCAAATCTCCCCTAAACCTTCGTTTCTCCAATGAAAACAGCCCCAGGTGCCTCAGTCTTTCCTCATACGATCTTCCTACCATGCCAGGCAACATCCTGGTAAACCTCCTCTGCACTCATTCCAATGCCTCCACATCCTTCCTATAGTATGGCGACCAAAACTGCACACAATACTCCAGATGAGGCCGCACCAGAGTCTTATACAACTGCAACATGACCTCAGGACTCTGGAACTCAATTCCTCTACCAATAAAGCCCAGTACACCATATGCCTTCTTCACAGCACTATTTACCTGGGTGGCAACTTTCAGAGATCTGTGTACATGGACACCAAGATCCCTCTGCTCATCCACACTACCAAGTAGCCTACCATTAGCCCAGTAATCCATCTTCTTGTTACTCCTACCAAAGTGAATGACTTCACACTTAGCTACATTGAACTCCATTTGCCACCTTTTTGCCCAGCTCTGCAACTTATCTATATCCCGCTGTAACCTGCCACATCCTTCTTCGCTGTCCACAACTCCACCGACTTTTGTGTCATCCGCAAACTTGCTAACCCAGCTTTCAAGCCCCTCCTCTAGATCATTTATAAAGATGACAAACAGCAATGGTCCCAAAACAGACCCTTGTGGAACACCGCTAGTAACTGCACTCCAAGATGAACCTATTCCATCAACTACTACCCTCTGTCTCCTTCCAGCCAGCCAATTCCTAATCCAAACCTCTAATGCACCCTCAATGCCATACCTCCGTAGTTTTTGCATTAGCCTACCATGGGGTACCTTATCGAACGCCTTGCTAAAATCCATATAAACCACATCTACTGCTTTACCCTCGTCCACCTCCTTAGTCACCTTCTCAAAGAACTCAATAAGGTTTGTGAGGCACGACCTGCCCTTCACAAAACCATGCTGACTATCCTTGATCACATTATTCCTATCCAGATGTTCATAAATCCTATCCCTTACAACCTGGATAAAGTCAGAAGTCATGCAACACCAGGTGATAGTCCAACAGGTTTATTTGAAATCACAAGCTTTCAGGAGCACTGCCCCTTCATCAGGGTGAAGTGACAAAGGGGCTACACTCTGTAAGCTTGTGATTTCAAATAAACTTGTTGGACTATCTGGTGTCATGTGACTTCTGACTTTGTCCAACCCTGTCCAACATCAGCACTTCCACATCATGGCTCATGAATTAGTTAGTTAACAGGAAGCAGAGAGTAAGAATAAAAGTATCCTTTTTGGGTTGGGAAGCTGTAATCAGTGGAGTGCCACAGAGTCAATGCTGGGACATCATCTAACTACAACCTATTACAGTGACTTGGATGGCAGGACCACATACATGGGAGCTATATTTGCTGATGATACAAAGATGGGTAGGAAGTAATTGACAGGAGGAGATATAGTACTTACAAAGTCCAATGAACAGGCAAACGTGTAGTTGGACTATAACGTGAGCAAATTGTCCACTTTGGCAGGTAGAACAGAAAAGCTGCATTTTATTTAAATGGAGGGTGCTTGCAAAACTCCAGGATACAGAGCGATCTGCATATCCTTGTACATGAATCACAAAACATGAACATTCAGCTACAGCAAATAATTATGAAGTCAAATGGAATGTTGTCATTTACTACAACCAGAATGGAAAATAAAAACTGGGAAGTTTTAGTACAGCTTATTAAGGTTTTGGTGAGAACACTTGAGTACAGTTTTGCTCTCCTTATCTAAAAAAAGTATGCAATTTATTTAGTAATTCAGGGAATATTCACTTGACCCATTCCTGAACAAACAGCCTATCTAATAAGACAATGCGACCATAAGGAATAGGAACAGGAGGCCATTCTCCAGCCTGCTCCAACATTCAACAGGATCATGGCTGATCTGACATTCCTTATGTCTGCTTTCCTGCATTTTTCCCTATAACCCTCGATTCCCCAATTGATCGTGCATCTATCTCAGCCTTAAATATACACAAGGTCTCCGCCCCCACAGTTCTCTGTGCAAAGGTGTTCCAACAACACAACCCTTTGAGAGAAGAAATTCCTCCTCATATCTTAATCTCTTTTATTCTGAGACTGTGCCCTCCCATTATAGACTCTCCCATGAAGAGAAACATCGTCTTGGCATTAACCCTGCCAAACCTGTTAACAATCCTTCATGTTTCAAAGAGATCAACTCTCATTCATCTAAACCCCAGTGAGTGTACTCCCAGCCTGTTTAACCTTTGCTCAGAAGATAATCCCAGTGAACCTTCTCTGAACTACCTTTAATTAAATATCTTTCATTAAATAACAGAACCAAAACTGCTCACAGTACTCCAGATATGATCTCAGCATCACTTTGTATGGCTGCAGTAAGACTTCCCTACTCTAAGACTCCAACCCCCTTGAAATCAGGGCCAACATTCCATTCGATTTTAGATCAGAGTGGTGCTAGAAAAGCACAGCAGGTTAGGCAGCTTCCGAGAAGCAGGAAAATCCACGTTTCAGGCAAAAGCCCTTCATCAGGAATAAAGCGGACAACATTCCATTACCCTTACAGATTACCTGCTGCCTATCTGCTAGCTTTCTGTGATTCATGTACAAGTCTCTCCAAGTCCCTTCGTGTTGCAGCTTTTCTCCGTTTAAATAATATTGTTCTTTCGTTCTCCCTTCACATTATACTCCATTTTCCAACCTTGTGCCCATTTCCTCTACCTATCAATATCGCTCTATAAACTGCTTGCATCCCTCTCACAACCTACATTTGTGTCATCTGCAAATGAGGGAACACAGCAGTCTGAACTTTTACCAACTGGAGTTTAGAGGAATGAGAGGTGATTTCATATGATCCTGAGGAGAGTTGATAGGGTGGATACTGTGAGGATGTTCCCTCTTCTGGATGAGACTGGAACTAGGGATCATGAGGTCTTCCTGTTAAGGTTGGGATCAGAGGGATATTAGAATGTGGAATTCTGTTCCCCAGTAGTGGTAGAGACTGGGTCACTGAATTTATTGAAAACTAAGTTGAGATAGACTTTTGGTAGCCAAGCAGAGTAGAGTTGAGACCATAACCAGATCAGTCATGGTCTTGAACGGTGAAGCAAACTCGACAGGGGAAATGTTGTCCTCCAGTTCCCAAGTTCTTTGTTCCTAAATATGAAGAGGGATAGGTCATTCAGCCCTTGAGATTAGAGTTGAGAGCATGGTACTGGAAAAGCACAGCAGGTCAGGTAGCATCTGAGGAGCAGGAGAATGAGGCTGAGAGCTGAAGGGGTGGTGGGATAAATGGGAGATAAATCATGGCTGATCTTTTTTTAGATTACTTACAGTATGGAAACAGGCCCTTCGGCCCAACAAATCCACACCGACCCACCGAAGCGTATACCACTCAGACCCATACTCCTAAATTTACCCCTTCACCTAACACTACGGGTAATTTAGCATGGCCAATTCACTTAACCTGCACATCTTTGGACTGTGGGAGGAAACCGGAGCACCCAGAGGAAACCCACGCAGACACGGGGAGAATGTGCAAACTCCACAAAGACAGTCGCCTGAGGCGGGAATTGATCCCGGGTCTCTGGCGCTGTGAGGCAGCAGTGCTAACCACTGTGCCACCGTGATGCCCATCTTCTGCCTCAACTCCACTTCTCTGCATTATTCCCATATTGCTTGATTCCCTCAATGTCAAAAGATCTATCAATCTCAAAGACAAAGCATCCACAGCCCTCCGGGACCAGGGGAAGGTGATGGTCAAGTAGTAAACCAAAACCCCAGGCTCATGTTCTCAGGACATGAGTTCCAATCCCATCCTGGTAGATGGTGAATAATTGAATTCACTAAAAATCTGGAATTTAAAAAACACCATCCTCATGACAACCATGTAACCAACTCTGATTGCTGTTCAAACACGTCTGGTTCACTAATATCCTTCTGAAAGAAATAAAAGCCAGCCTAGCCAGGGACACCCATATCCTGTAAAAACAAAAAAAATTTTAAACACTCAATCTTTAGTGACGAAACTTCCCCACATCTTAACCCTAACTGGTTAATAGCTTATCCTGAAATTTCAATTTGAAATCATGGGCTCGGAAAAGTTTAATCTAATCTGGATAGGGTGAATAGCCAAGGTCTTTTCCTCAGAGGAAGGAACTCCAAAACTAGAACACACAGGTTTAAGGGGAGAGGGGAAAGATTTAAAAAGAACCTAAGGGGCAACTTTTTCGCACAGAGGGTGGTATGTGTATGGAATGAACTGCCAGAGGAAGAGGTTAGTAATAATTACAACATTTAAAAAGTCATCTGGATGGCTATATGAAGAGGCAAGGTTCAGGGGAGATGGGTCAAATGTTGGCAAATGGAACTAGATTAAGCAGAACATAGATGAGTTGGACTGAAGAGTCTGTTTACGTGTTGTACATTTCTATGAGTTTAAGTTATGACTTTTCAAAACTAAACATTTGGATTTATATAGAGATTGCAATTAAAGTACTAATAAGTTTAATTTGCAGTTGTCTATAGAAGTCTCAAGACAGATCCCAGTTGAAAGGAAAGACATTTATGAATGTGCAATAATTTGTTGGAAGGAAACCAGTTCTGGCTGTGCCACCCTGGTAAGAGACGTCGGTGGAGAGAGAACAGTAATTCTTCACCGGGGTCTGGTGTTTGTAAGGATATTCCTGCGGCAAAATCAATAGCCTGAGGTTGAATTTCTTTAGTGTTTGAAAGTAAATCTTTCCTCTTTTGCCTTCTGTGATACAGTTCATATTTTTCTTGTTTAATAAAACATTTTACTTTGTTAACAGTACTTACAGACTTTTGTGAATGTGTTCAGCAACGTACCTCATAACTTAAAAAACAAAGAAAATTTAGGTTTATCAAGCCAAGTTTCAATCTGAGAACTGACGTTCCCAGTGTTAATCTCTGTTGGAATATTAACTCCATTAAAAATCTGTCTAACTCAGCCTTGAATATATTCAATGACCCAGCCTCCTCACACATAGGGGAAAAAAATTCCAAACACTTTAACAAGCTTGAATAGAAATTCCTCATCTCCATCTTACAAAGTTTCCTTGTTCTCCCTCTATTCTAGCTTCCTCAACTGGAAACATCCTCTTAGCATCAACCCTGTTAACCCCTTGTTCAGAACCGTTTGTCTTCCAATAAGATCATCTTTCATTCTTCTCAACTCTCCTTCAAACAAGCCCTTCATCCTGGGAATCAGCCTCATGAATATTTGTACTGTTTCTGGAATGATACTGATATACACAAAGTTTTGAAGCAAACATTCTTATAGAGAGGATGCATGAAGAACGGCTTACATTGAGAATTTCCTTATCAGCCAGTCTGGTTTTCAAATTCCTCTCTAACCATGCACTTGCCAGCTCTGTAATCCCCACCAGTTCCACAGCCCTTATATCAGCATTCCTCCAGTCCTGGCCCCTTGACTTTCTCGAACTTTGTGATTCCATCATTCACAGATATTCTTCTGCTGTCTGACCCCTAAACCTCTCACTCTTTCTCAAAGCAATTTCCTTATACGCTTCCACAACCAAACTAGTTTATTCTCTCCTGACGTGACTTGGAATGAAGTATTGTTTTATGGCCCTCTATGACCTGTCTCGGGATGTGCTACCACGGTAAGGGTTCTATATAAATCCAAATTGTTGCTATTGCAGATCTGATTAGTGCAGTAAGGATTCCAAGAGTTGAAGGGAGGATGAGCATCAGGAATCTCCATTCCGAATCGGAACTCTGCAGGTTCCACATTGCATAGCTCCCTGCGGAATCAGTGGTGCTGTCAATATCACTCTGCCAGCCTCAGTGTTGTGCCAGAATCTGCACACACCTACATGTTGTATTGGATTTCACTCAGAACAAGCAGGGCATAGAGATGCACTCCTTAGATGGTATTTCACTCCTTGCAGCATTTTAATTTCTTTATTTATTCACAGGATGAGGTCATCGCTGGCGAGGCCAGCATTTATTGTCCATCCCAGGTTTCCCAGAGGACATTTAAGGGTCAACCACATTGCTTTAGGTCTGGAGTCACATATCAGCCAGCTAAGTTTCTTTCCCAAAAGCGCATTAGTCAGACAGATGGGTATCTCCAACAATCGACAATGAATTCATGGTCGTCATTAAACTCTTACTTCCAGATATTTAAAAAAAAAGAATTGAATTCAAATTCCACCATCTGCAGAGGCAGGATTCGAACCCAGGTTCCCAGAACATTATCTGGGTGTGTGGATCAATGGTCCAGTGATAAAACTATTAGGCTAATCACCTTCCTTCTGTGTCCTATTCCCCTTCCTCATCTGCCTGCACAGTATGCAAAACACCACTTTTCACTGTATCTTAGTACGTGACAACAATCAATTATTGGTAACGGTGTGCAGGCCAATGCGACAGGGGATAGCGGCTCACGTGGATTTTATCAATGCTTGCTCACCCTGTCACTGACATTCTTCAGTGAATTTTGGATCCTGGTCATGTTGTTCTCTCAATAAACAAAATGCTTTCTCATCAAGAGGAGTAAATGCAAAAATAAGTTGATCCTCATTTCACATCGGGATCTTTTGCCCATCAAAGTTAATTGGCTCTGGTTCCCAGGTTCTCTTCTACCAATGGGAACAGTTTCCTGTCTTATCCCTCACATTTGTGAGTAGTTGCCCAACTCTTTCCTTCTGAAAAGTAGAATAACCCTACCGTCCCCTATCTAAACACCTCCCTAAAACCATGCTCAGAAACCTTTTCTGCACCCTCTCTGCTGTCTTCACTCTCTTCCCAAAATATGACATTCAGCACTTGACCCTCAAAACACATACATAAGAGTGAGAGGAGGCCATTTAGCCCCTCAGGCCTGCTCTGCCACTGGAGGAGATCACAGCCAATCTGATTGTGGCAGCCACCTCACTTTCCCAACTGCTCCTAACCCCAACTCCTTCATCAACAAAAAGATCTAATAGCATTAAAAACCTTCATGAATTCAACCACCACCGCTCCCTCAGGATGACGACTTTGAGGAAAACAATCCCCACCGGCCCCTTTAATGGCAGACTCATTTTTAAACTGCACCCCATTCTTTAAATCCCTCCCATAAAGGAAAACAACATCTCAGCATTCAACTGTCAAGATCCTCTGGGATCTTAAATGTGATTGTAGAGTCAGAGGTAGACAGCGCACAACCAGACCCTTTGGTCCAACTTGTCCATGCTGACCCGGATTTTCTAAATTAATCTAGTCCCACCTGCCAGCACCTGGCCCATATCCCTCCAAACCCTTCCTATTCATATACCCATCCAGATGCCTTTTAAATGTTGCAAATGTACCAGCCTCCACCACATCCTCTGGCAGCTCATTCCATACCACCCTCTATGTGAAAAAGTTGCCCCTTAGGTCTCTTTTATGTCTTTCCCCTCTCACTCTAAACTAATGCCCTCTAGTTTGGACTCCCCTATCCTAGGGAAAAGACTTTGGCTATTCACCCTATCCATGCAGGTCATAATATTATAAACCTCTATAAAGGTCACACCCCCTCAGCCTCTGACACTCCAGGGACAACAGACCCAGTCTATTCAGCTCACATTTATCTAAATTCCAATAGATACAGGCCCAGCCTGCCCACACACTCCTCATAAAGGTCACACCTTATCTCAGGATTCAGTCAACTGAACCTTCTCTGAACTCCTCCTAATATGATTACAATCTTGACAATCTTAATATTTGATTTGAGTCTGAACTCTTGTTTTTAATCAAGGTTCATCGTTACTTCCTCGATTTTGTACCTGACAAACTTATAAAGCCCAGATTCCATTGCCCTTTTTAATCACTTTCTCAACCTTATAGCTTGGATGATTTGCGATCATACAAGTCCAGGTCATCTTTTTCTACTCACTCTTTAGGATAACACTGAAAAGGTCAGAGAACTCCGGGAAATAATAGGGGCTTGGGTGTGGATTTAGACTCCATAAAGGTCTGTGTCAGTTCTTACATCAGAGTAGATCATGAAAGTTGCAATTTTTACTCCTTAGTTTTCTTTCACATTATTCTTGCTAAATAATTATCCAGTGGACTTGAAACAATAATCTAATATCTGTAGCATTCATTACTTTACTAATCATCTGAGCAAAAACTTATCCACTAGTTGTCCCAAGCAGTTAACCAGTCCACTTGGCATCTAACCCCATACTGTTCCTGTCCTGGGAGTATTTGATGGGACAGTGTAGAGAGAGCTTTACTGTGTATCTAATCCCTTGCTGTCCCTGTCCTGGGAATGTTTGATGCGTATAATGTGGATGGATCTTCACTTCAGTTTAAAAGAGCAGAGGGATCCTGACTCTGTAGCACACGCTCTACTGTCCCTGTTCTGTTGGCAAGTTAATGGATGACACTTCCTAGCTTTCTGTTTGGGGTACGGGACTACACACGATGATAATACTATGGCTTTAAGAGGTGTATTGCATCTTGCTTTTTTTGAGAGGAGAGGTTGAGCCAAAGACATCAAGCAATCTGCTCCAAAGTCACAGCTTTTGAAACTTTGGGTCCTTTTTTAATGAAGAGTTGGACCAACAGAAGCATCCTGAGTGGGTGGGGTCAAGTTCCCACAGAACCAGGATTGGTTGTTTAGGTTTAGCCTTCTGTAACAGCAGTGTTTTCCCCCCCTCGCTCATAGTTAAAACCTGGGGCTCTCTTCCTTTGCCTCCCATACAATTTTAGAAAATCTATTTTTCTGAATTTGCCTTTGCTTAGGTGTTTCTTTTTATTATTCATTCATGGGATGAGGGCGTTGCTAGCTAGGTCAGCATTTATTGCTCATCCCTAATTGCCCAGACCATCGCTGTGGATCTGGAGTCATATGTAAGCCACTTCTCTTCCCTAAAAGAGGGTGGTTCCTATCAAATATGGTATTTAGGGAGAGTTACCATGTTACTGATGATTATGACTGCAGGAAGTGTCTTTGGTTGTGAATCTTATCAAATCACATGGATCATTTGGAGCAGTAGTTAGAGGCAATGAGGAATTTACAGGAACTAGGGGGTGTGATGGATGGCAGTTGTAGGGAGGGAGAAAAGCCGCAGATACAGTCAGGTAGATGGTTAACTCCAGGAAAGATACAAGGGAAGGCAGGTAATGCTGGAGTCTTCTGTGGCTATCCCCATTTCAAACATGTATGCTGTTGTGGAGAATGTAGGGGGTGATGCAGCACAAACAGCCAAATTTCTGGTATTGAGACTGGCTCTAATGTAATGAGGGGTATGTTGGGTTCCAAGCGATCGATTGTGTTAGAGGACTCTCTAGTCAGAGGCACAGACAGACATTTCAGAGGCCAACAGCAAAAAATCAGAATGGTTTGTTGCCCCCCTGGTGCCAGGATCAAGGATGGCTTGGAGAGGATGCAGAACGTTCTCAGTGGGGAGAGGAACGAGCAGGTGGTAATTGTACACACTGAAACTAACGATGGGGAAGGGAAAAGGATGAGATTCCGAAGGGAGAACTTAGGAAGTTAGGCAGGAATTTAAAAAGGAAGTCCTCGAAAGTAGTAATATCTGATTTACTACGAGTGAGGGTAGGAATAAGAGGATAGAGCAGATGAATGCGTGGTTGAGGAGCTGGTGGTTGGAATCTCTTCTGGGATAGAAGTGATCTGTACAAGAAGGATGGATTGCACCTGAATTAGAAGGGGACCAATATACCAGCAGGAGATTTGCCAGAGCTGCTCAGGAGGATTTAAACTAGTAAGGTGGGTTGTGGGACCCAGGGAGATTGTGAGGAAAGACATCAATCTGAGACTTCTACAGCTGAGAAAAGGAGTGAGTCAAATAGTCAGGGCAGACAAGAACAAAGCAGAGAACAAGGTAGGACTGATAAATTAAATTGCATTTACTTCAGCGCAAGAGTCCTAACAGGTAAGGTAGATGAACTCAGAGCATGGTTAGGAACGTGAGACTGGGATATCTTAGTAATTAAACAAACATGGTTCAGGGATGGACAGGACTGGCAGCTTAATGTTCCAGGATACACATGCTACAGGAGGGATAGAAAGGAGGAGGAGGGGCGCTTTTGATGAGGGATAGCATTACAGCTGTGCTGAGGGAGGATGTTCCTGGAATACATCCAGGGAAGTTATTTGGGTGGAACTGAGATAGAAGGAAAGGATGATCACTTTATTGGGATTGTATTATAGTCCATGGGAAATTTGTAAGGAGATTTCAGTTATCTGTAAGAATAATAGGGTAGTTATGGTAGGGGATTTTAACTTTCCAAACACAGGCTAGGACTGCCATAGTGTTAAGGGTTTAGATCGAGAGGAATTTGTTAAGTGTGTACAAAAAAAATTTCTGATTCAGTACGTAAACGTACCTACTCGAGAAAGTGCTAAACGTGGCCTACTCTTGGGAAATAAGGCAGGGCAGGTGACTGAGGTGTCAGTGGGGGAGCACTTTGGGGCCAGCGACCATAATTCTATTCGTTTTAAAATAGTGATGGAAAAAGATAGACCAGATCTAAAAGTTGAAGTTCTAAATTGGAGAAAGACCAATTTTGACAGTATTAGGCAAAAACTTTCGAAAGCTGATTGGAGGCAGATGTTCGTAGGTAAAGGGACGGCTGGAAAATGGGAAGCCTTCAGAAATGAGAGAACGAGAATCCAGAGAAAGTATATTTCTGTCAGGGTGAAAGGGAAGGTTGGAAGGTGTAGGGAATGCTGGATGACTAGAGAAATTGAGAGTTTAGTTAAGAAAAAGAAGGAAGCACGTGTCAGGTAAAGCAGGAGAGATTGAGTGAATCCTTAGAAGAGTATAAAGGCAATAGGAGTCTCACGAAGAGGGAAACCAAGAAGGGAAAAATGAGACATAAGATAGCTTTGGCAAACAGGGCTAAGGAAAATCCACAGGGATTTTATACATAAAGGATAAAAGGGTAACTAGGGAGAGAATAAGGCCACTCAAAGATCAGCCGCAGGAGATGGGAGAAGATACTAACAGAGTATTTTGTATCAGTGTTTACAGCGGAGGTGGTCATGGGAGATATAGAAAGTAGGGAAATAGATGGTGACATCTTGAAAAAAATGTCCATATTACAGAGGTGGTGATGCTGGATATCTTGAAAAGCATAAAAGTGGATAAATCCCCAGGACCTGATCAGGTGTACCCAAGAACTCTGTGGGAAGCTAGAGAAGTGATTGCTGGGCCTCTAGCTGAGATATTTGCATTATTGATAGTCACAGGTGAGGTGCTGGAAGACTGGAGGTTGGCAAACGTGGTGCCACTGTTTAAGAAGGGTGGTAAGGAACAGCCAGGGAACTATAGACCAGTGAGCCTGATGTCGGTGGTGGGCAAGTTGTTGGAGGGAATCCTGAGGGACAGGATTTACGTGGAAAGGCAAGGACTGATTCGGGATAGTCAACATGGCTTTGTGCATGGGAAATCATATCTCACAAACTTGACTGAGTTTTTTTGAAATAACAAAGAGGATTGATGAGGGCAGAGCAGAGGACATGATGTATATGGACTTCAGAAAGGCGTTCGACAAGGTTCCTCATGGGAGGCTAGTTAGATCACATGGAATACAGGGAGAACTAGCCATCTGGATACAGAACTGGCTCGAAGGTAGAAGACAGGGTGGTGGGTTGTTTTTCAGATTGGAGGCCTGTGACCAGTGGTGTGAGACAAGGATCGGTGCTGGGTCCACTGCTTTTCATCATTTTCATAAATGATTTGGATGTGAACATAGGAGGTAGAGTTAGTAAGGTTGCAGACAACAACAACTTTGGAGTAGTGGACAGCGAAGGTTACCTCAGATTAAACCAGGATCTTGATTAGATAGGCTAATGGGCTGAGCAGTGGTAGATGGAGTTTAATTTAGATAAATGCGAGATGCTTCATTTTGGGAAAGCAAATCTTAGCAGGCCTTATACACTTAACGGTAAGGTCCTAGGGAGTGTTGTTGAACAAAGAGACCTTGGAGTGCAGGTTCATAGTTCCTTGAAAGTGGAGTCGCAGGTAGATAGGATAGTGAAGGTGGTGTTTGGTATGCTTTCCTTTATTGGTCAGAGTATTGAGTACAGGAGTTGGGAGGTCATGTTGCAGCTGTACAGGACATTGGTTAGGCCACTGTTGGAATATTGTGTGCAATTCTGGTCTCCTTCCTGTCGGAAAGATGTTGTAAACTTGAAAGGGTTCAGAAAGGATTTACAAAAATATTGCCAGGATTAAAGGATTTGAGCTACAGGGAAAGGCTGAATAGGCTGGGGCTGTTTTCCCTGGAGTGTTGGAGGCTGAGGGGTGACCCCACAGAGGTTTATAAAATCATGAGGGGCATGGATAAGATAAATGGACAAGGTATTTTCCCTGGGGTGGGGGAACCCAGAACTAGAGGGCAGAGGTTTATGGTGAGAGAGGAAAGATGTAAAAGAGACCTAAGTGGCAACATTTTCACACAGAGGGTGGTGTGTGTATGGAATGAGCTGCCAGAGGAAGTGGTGGAGGCTGACACAATGACAGCATTTAAAAGGCATCTGGATGGGTATATGACAAGGAAGGGTTTAGAGGGTGATGGGCCAAATGCTGGCAAATGGGACTCGATTAGGTTGGAATCTGGTCGTCAGGGACAGGTTGGACCAAAGGGTCTGTTTCTGTGCTAAACATCTCTATAACTCTGAGGTTATACCCAGTAATCGCCAATAGATTCCTGGTCAACATTAGACTCTTAATATTAGATTTTTAATTGAATTCAAATTCCACCATCTGCTGTGGCAAGGTTCAAACCTGGGTCCCCAGAACATGGCCTGCATCTCTGTATTAACAGCGCACTGATAATTCCACTAGCCCCATGCCTCTCCCCAACACATTTATGGGATATAACTGCATTGGAACAGTTACTGTTTAGTAAGTAAATAATCTATTATTCTGTTGTTATTCCGATTTCTTCTGTTTTTGTTGTATTTTAACTATAGTGTATGAATAAAGTTTGTTTTGCTTCAAGCCTGGTAGTTTGACCAATCGAATTGCGTCCAGAACGCAACGCCTTCAAATGAAAACATGATTCCAGGCTATCATCATATTTGGAGGGGGTTTGGTATGGGCTATAACAACAGGGTACACCGTTTTCACTCACAGAGAGTTTTGTAACTGCACTCTGCCACTAATCCTGTCCCTCTGTATTTAACGGCATCCTCACAATTTCTTTACAAACTGGAGGTCAGCCTGAACCTCAGTCCTGCTCCAGCCACACAAACTTCACAGCAGTAACAAAGGCAGGGAGTTTTCAATACCAACACTATCGGTACAAGGAACAGGAACTGCACAGAAACCGAGACCGTCCGCACCTTCCCGACTAGAACTAACTGACAGCAAACATCTCATACACACCCACTGCAATACTTTGATAAATCCCAGCGGCTCTTTCAGAGGACTGATATCCAGTTTAAATGCAGGGAACTTCTGAAATTATAAAGAAAACACATTTTATTAAAAATAAACAAAGTCATTCGCGTTAAAAATAAACTTTCTGCAGCATGTCTCAAACCTGAAACGAAGTCGCTTCCATTCTGTCTGGCTGTGGTTTCAAGTGGTTTCCTTTCTGCTGGGTCCTGGGAAGGTCACAGTGCTTCAGGGAAACATGCAGGGCTTGGTTTGAAGCAGGGAAGTAGTTTCCTAACTCTGACAAACAGCAGCATGTGACCAGGGGCTGGCCAAGCAGGATGTCAGTAACCTCCACTTACACTCACACTCCACACCTCAAAGTCAAGCCGGTTCGAAACTAGAGATATCAAACGCTCAAAGTGCAGAGCAAAGAAAAATTCAAAAATATAGCTCCACCCAGAAACCCAAACTGCAAACGTCATGGACACACCTCCCCTTCCTCAGAAAAACTGCAATCATCTCACAGACCTCCTTAAACGGTAACATAGAATCCCTACAGTGGGGGAACAGACCAAGCAACCCATCGAGTCTGCACTGGTGCTCCAAGGAGCATCCCACTCGGACCCAGTCCCCTCCCCTACGCCCAAAATCCAACACTTCCTACAGCTAACCCGCTATTGCAGATCTTTGGACAATTTAGCATAGCCAATCCACCCTAACCTGCACATCTTTGGACTGTGGGAGGAAACCAGAGCACTCAGTGGGAACACATGTAGACACAGGGAGATCGTGCAAACTCCACACAGTTGCCCAAATGTGGGATTTGGGCCCTAGTGCTGAGGTAGCAGTGCTAACCACTGAGCCAACCATTATTTCCAGGGACCCCCATAACCACTAACATTATCCATCAGAGATGCCCTGTACAAACTGACATTGTCCATGCTTTGGACACTTTGACCAATTTCTGTAATTAAAACACTTTACCTCAGTGCTCTCATCAGTGAAGGGGGTTTTGGTTAGCAGTTCAACATGACTGTATTAACAAAATATTCCTTATTAAAAACACCATGTGGGCATTTCCCAAATTCCCACGATATTTACTCTGGACCTAGTACTATCACTCTGAGAAAGGATATTATCTGCAATGATCCACATGTTTGAGTTGAGTTGTTGTTGTCTCCTCTCTGAATGTGAATCTCACAGGTCAGAGCAGAGCTTCTCCTGAGATTTCTTACCTTGCCGCATGGTCTTCCACCATGATGCTTCACTGAAGACATAGCTTCCAGGTGCGTGTTTTTATCCTGTCTTCTTTCCTACCTTCCAGAAGTTCTGTAACTTCTGGACAATAGGGTCATGAGCTGGGTTCAAATCAACCAATGATTGTGCCAACACTTTTCATCATTGCCATACTGGGAGGTGTAAAGGGCACATACTCAGGCAGTCAAGGGACCCAAACATCTGATCGATGCTTCTCCAATCCAGAACCATCAGGCTGGTTATATTGGTTCCTCTTGAACTGTCATAACCTCTTTCATCTTCTCTGTAGCCAATTGGTACCGGCTCCAGTTTAATTTAATTTGGTCAATTCTCCAAAAGGCCCAATTTCTCCTGCTATGAGTCATTTTAGAATATCCAATATTGGGCCTGTGCTCCCTTGACCACGTTAGCATTATTTGCCAGAGACCCCTATAAACACAAACATCATTCTCCAAGAACCTCCTGTAAACACTAACACTATCCGTCAGGGACCCCTGTAAACACTAACACTATCCGTCAGGGACTCCTGTAAATACTAACGCTATCCGTCAGGGACCCCTGTAAACACTAACACCATCCATCGGGGACCACTGTAAATACTAACATTATCCGTCAGGGACCCCTGTAAATACTAACACTATCCGTCAGGGACTCCTGTAAACACTAACACCATCCATCGAGGACCCCTGTAAATACTAACATTATCCGTCAGGGACCCCTGTAAATACTAACACTATCAGTCAGGGACCCCTGTAAACACTAACACTATCCATCGGGGACCCCTGTAAATACTAACACTATCCATCGGGGATCCCTGTAAATAGTAACACTATCCGTCAGGGACCCCTGTAAATACTAACACTATCTGTCAGGGACCCCTGTAAATACTAACACTATCCATCGGGGACCCCTGTAATTACTAACACTATCCGTCAGGGATCCCTGTAAACACTAACACTATCCGTCAGGGATCCCTGTAAACACTAACACTATCTGTCAGGGACCCCTGTAAATACTAACACTATCCATCGGGGACCCCTGTAAATACTAACACTATCCGTCAGTGACCCCTGTAAACACTAACACTATCGGTCAGGGATCCCTGTAAACACTAACACTATCCGTCAGGGACCCCTGTAAACACTAACACTATCCATCGGGGACCCCTGTAAACACTAACACTATCAGTCAGGGACCCCTGTAAATACTAACACTATCCATCAGGGACTCCTGTAAACACTAACACTATCCGTCAGGGATCCGTGTAAACACTAACACTATCCGTCAGGGATTCCTGTAAATACTAACACTATCTGTCAGGGACCACTGTAACACTAACACTATCCGTCAGGGATTCCTGTAAACACTAACACTATCCGTCAGGGATCCCTGTAAACACTAACACTATCCGTCAGGGACCCCTGTAAACATTAACACTATCTGTCAGGGATCCCTGTAAACACTAACACTATCCGTCAGGGATCCCTGTAAACACTAACACTATCCGTCAGGGATCCCTGTAAACACTAACACTATCCGTCAGGGATCCCTGTAAACACTAACACTATCCGTCAGGGACCCCTGTAAACATTAACACTATCCGTCAGGGATCACTGTAAATACTAACACTATCCGTCCGGGACCCCTGTAAACACTAACACTATCCGTCGGGGATCCCTGTAAATACTAACACTATCCGTCAGGGACCCCTGTAAACACTAACACTATCCGTCGGGGATCCCTGTAAATACTAACACTATCCATCAGGGATCCCTGTAAACACTAACACTATCCGTCAGGGACCCCTGTAAACACTAACACTATCCGTCAGGGATCCCTGTAAACACTAACACTATCCGTCAGGGACCCCAGCAAATACTAACACTATCCGTCAGGGATCCCTGTAAACACTAACACTATCCGTCAGGGACCCCTGTAAACACTAACACTATCCGTCAGGGACCCCTGCAAATACTAACACTATCCGTCAGGGATCCCTGTAAACACTAACACTATCCGTCAGGGACCCCTGTAAACACTAACACTATCCATCAGGGACCCCTGCAAATACTAACACTATCCGTCAGGGACCCCTGTAAACACTAACACTATCCGTCAGGGACCCCTGTAAACAGTAACACTATCCGTCAGGGATCCCTGTAAACACTAACACTATCCGTCAGGGACCCCTGTAAACACTAACACTATCCGTCAGGGATCCCTGTAAATACTAACACTATCCGTCAGGAACCCCTGTAAATACTAACACTATCCATCGGGGATCCCTGTAAACACTAACACTATCCGTCAGGGACCCCTGTAAACACTAACACGATCCGTCAGGGATCCCTGTAAAGACTAACACTATCAGTCAGGGATCCCTGTAAACACTAACACTATCCGTCAGGAATCCCTGTAAACACTAACACTATCCGTCAGGGATCCCTGTAAACACTAACACTATCCGTCAGGGACCCCTGCAAATACTAACACTATCCGTCAGGGACCCCTGTAAACACTAACACTATCCATCAGGGACCCCTGTAAATACTAACACTATCCGTCAGGAACCCCTGTAAATACTAACACTATCCGTCAGGGATCCCTGTAAATACTAACACTATCTGTCAGGGACCCCTGTAAATACTAACACTATCCGTCAGGGATCCCTGTAAATACTAACACTATCCGTCAGGGACCCCTGTAAATACTAACACTATCCGTCAGTGTTCCCTGTAAACACTAACACTATCCGTCAGGGACCCCTGCAAATACTAACACTATCCATCAGGGATCCCTGTTAAAACTAACACTATCCATCAGGGACCCCTGTAAACACTAACACTATCCGTCAGGGACCCCTGTAAAAACTAACACTATCCGTCAGGGATCCCTGTAAATACTAACACTATCCATCAGGGACTCCTGTAAACACTAACACTATCCATCAGGGACCCCTGTAAACACCAACACTATCCGTCAGGGATCCCTGTAAACACTAACACTATCCGTCAGGGACCCCTGTAAACACTAACACTATCCGTTAGGGATCCCTGTAAACACTAACACTATCCGTCAGGGACCCCTGTAAACACTAACACTATAAGTCAGGGATCCCTGTAAACACTAACACTATCCATCAGGGACCCCTGTAAACACTAACACTATCCGTCAGGGATCCCTGTAAACACTAACACTATCTGTCAGGGACCCCTGTAAGCACTAACACTATCCGTCAGGGATCCCTGTAAACACTAACACTATCTGTCAGGGACCCCTGTAAACACTAACACTATCTGTCAGGGACCCCTGTAAACACTAACACTATCCATCAGGGACCCCTGTAAACACTAACACTATCCGTCAGGGACCCCTGTAAATACTAACACTATCCGTCGGGACCCCTGTAAACACTAACACTATCCGTCAGGGATCCCTGTAAACACTAACACTATCCGTCAGGGACCCCTGTAAACACTAACACTAACCGTCAGGGATCCCTGTAAACACTAACACTATCCATCAGGGACCCCTGTAAACACTAACACTATCCGTCAGGGATCCCTGTAAACACTAACACTATCTGTCAGGGACCCCTGTAAACACTAACACTATCCGTCAGGGACCCCTGTAAACACTAACACTATCCATCAGGGACCCCTGTAAATACTAACACTATCCGTCGGGGAGCCCTGTAAACACTAACACTATCCGTCAGGGATCCCTGTAAACACTAACACTATCCATCAGGGATTCCTGTAAACACTGACACTATCCGTCAGGGATCCCTGTAAACACTAACACTATCCGTCAGGGATCCCTGTAAACACTAACACTATCCGTCAGGGATCCCTGTAAACACTAACACTATCCGTCAGGGACCCCTGCAAATACTAACACTATCCGTCAGGGACCCCTGTAAACACTAACACTATCCGTCAGGGATCCCTGTAAATACTAACACTATCCGTCAGGGACCCTGTAAATACTAACACTATCCGTCAGGGATCCCTGTAAATACTAACACTATCCGTCAGGGACCCCTGTAAATACTAACACTATCCGTCAGGGATCCCTGTAAGCACTAACACTATCCGTCAGGGACCCCTGCAAATACTAACACTATCCGTCAGGGATCCCTGTAAAACTAACACTATCCGTCAGGGACCCCTGTAAGCACTAACACTATCCGTCAGGGACCCCTGTAAACACTAACACTATCCATCAGGGATCCCTGTAAACACTAACACTATCCGTCAGGGACCCCTGTAAACACCAACACTATCCGTCAGGGATCCCTGTAAACACTAACACTATCCGTCAGGGACCCCTGTAAACACTAACACTATCTGTCAGGGATCCCTGAAAATACTAACACTATCAGTCAGGGATCCCTGTAAACACTAACACTATCCGTCAGGGATCCCTGTGAACACTAACACTATCCGTCAGGGACCCTTGTAAACACTAACACTATCTGTCAGGGACCCTGTAAACACTAACACTATCTGTCAGGGACCCCTGTAAACACTAACACTATCCATCAGGGATCCCTGTAAACACTAACACAATCCGTCAGGGATCCCTGTAAATACTAACACAATCCGTCAGGGACCCCTGTAAACACTAACACTATCCGTCAGGGACCCCTGTAAACACTAACACTATCCGTCAGGGATCCCTGTAAATACTAACACTATCCGTCAGGGATCCCTGTAAATACTAACACTATCCGTCAGGGATCCCTGTAAACACTAACACTATCCGTCAGGGATCCCTGTAAATACTAACACTATCCGTCAGGGCCCCCTGTAAACACTAACACTGTCCGTCAGGGATCCCTGTAAACACTACCACTATCCGTCAGGGATCCCTGTAAACACTAACACTATCCATCAGGGACCCCTGTAAACACTAACACTATCCGTCAGGGATCCCTGTAAACACTAACACTATCTGTGAGGGATCCCGGTAAACACTAACACTATCTGTCAGGGACCCCTGTAAACACTAACACTATCCATCAGGGACCCCTGTAAACACTAACACTATCCGTCAGGGACCCCTGTAAATACTAACACTATCCGTCGGGGACCCCTGTAAACACTAACACTATGCGTCAGGGATCCCTGTAAACACTAACACTATCCGTCAGGGATCCCTGTAAACACAAACACTATCAGTCAGGGACACCTGTAAACACTAACACTATCCGTCAGGGACCCTGTAAACACTAACACTATCCGTCAGGGATCCCTGTAAACACTAACACTATCCGTCAGGGACCCCTGTAAACACTAACACTATCCGTCAGGGATCCCTGTAAATACTAACACTATCAGTCAGGGATCACTGTAAACACTAACACTATCCGTCAGGGATCCCTGTAAACACTAACACGATCTGTCAGGGACCCCTGTAAATACTAACACTATCTGTCAGGGACCCCTGTAAACACTAACACTATCTGTCAGGGACCCCTGTAAACACTAACACTATCCGTCAGGTATCCCTGTAAACACTAACACTATCCGTCAGGGATCCCTGTAAAAACTAACACTATCCGTCAGGGATCCCTGTAACCACTAACACTATCCGTCAGGGATCCCTGTAAACACTAACACTATCCATCAGGGACCCCTGTAAACACTAACACTATCCATCAGGGACCCCTGTAAACACTAACACTATCCGTCAGGGATCCGTGTAAACACTAACACTATCCGTCAGGGACCCTGTAAACACTAACACTATCTGTCAGGGACCCCTGTAAACACTAACACTATCAGTCAGGGACCCCTGTAAACACTAACACTATCCGTCAGGGACCCTGTAAACACTAACACTATCCATCAGGGACCCCTGTAAATACTAACACTATCCGTCGGGGACCCCTGTAAACACTAACACTATCCATCAGGGACCCCTGTAAACACTAACACTATCCGTCAGGGACCCCTGTAAACACTAACACTATCCGTCAGGGATCCCTGTAACACTAACACTATCCGTCAGGGATCCCTGTAAACACTAACACTATCCATCAGGGATCCCTGTAAACACTAACACTATCCGTCAGGGATCCCTGTAAACACTAACACTATCCGTCAGGGACCCCTGCAAATACTAACACTATCCGTCAGGGACCCCTGTAAACACTAACACTATCCGTCAGGGATCCCTGTAAATACTAACACTATCCGTCAGGGATCCCTGTAAATACTAACACTATCCGTCAGGGATCCCTGTAAATACTAACACTATCCGTCAGGGACCCCTGTAAATACTAACACTATCCGTCAGGGATCCCTGTAAACACTAACACTATCCGTCAGGGACCCCTGCAAATACTAATACTATCCGTCAGGGATCCCTGTAAAACTAACACTATCCGTCAGGGACCCCTGTAAGCACTAACACTATCCGTCAGGGACCCTGTAAACACTAACACTATCCATCAGGGATCCCTGTAAACACTAACACTATCCGTCAGGGATCCCTGTAAACACTAACACTATCCATCAGGGATCCCTGTAAACACTAACACTATCCATCAGGGATCCCTGTAAACACTAACACTATCCGTCAGGGACCCCTGTAAACACCAACACTATCCGTCAGGGATCCCTGTAAACACTAACACTATCCGTCAGGGACCCCTGTAAACACTAACACTATCTGTCAGGGATCCCTGTAAATACTAACACTATCCGTCAGGGATCCCTGTAAACACTAACACTATCCGTCAGGGATCCCTGTAAATACTAACACTATCCGTCAGGGACCCCTGTAAACACTAACACTATCCGTCAGGGACCCTGTAAACACTAACACTATCCGTCAGGGATCCCTGTAAACACTAACACTATCCATCAGGGACCCCTGTAAACACCAACACTATCCGTCAGTGACCCCTGTAAACACTAACACTATCCGTCAGGGATCCCTGTAAACACTAACACTATCCATCAGGGATCCCTGTAAATACTAACACTATCCATCAGGGACCCCTGTAAACACTAACACTATCCGTCAGGGAGCCCTGTAAATACTAACACTATCCATCAGGGACCCCTGTAAACACTAACACTATCCGTCAGGGATCCCTGTAAACACTAACACTATCCGTCAGGGACCCCTGTAAACACTAACACTATCCGTCAGGGATCCCTGTAAACACTAACACTATCCATCAGGGACCCCTGCAAATACTAACACTATCCGTCAGGGACCCCTGTAAACACTAACACTATCCGTCAGGGACCCCTGTAAACAGTAACACTATCCGTCAGGGATCCTGTAAACACTAACACTATCCGTCAGGGACCCCTGTAAACACTAACACTATCCGTCAGGGATCCCTGTAAATATTAACACTATCCGTCAGGAACCCCTGTAAATACTAACACTATCCATCAGGGATCCCTGTAAACACTAACACTATCCGTCTGGGACCCCTGTAAACACTAACACTATCCGTGAGGGATCCCTGTAAAGACTAACACTATCAGTCAGGGATCCCTGTAAACACTAACAATATCCGTCAGGGATCCCTGTAAACACTAACACTATCCGTCAGGGACCCCTGTAAACACTAACACTATCCGTCGGGATCCCTGTAAACACTAACACTATCCGTCAGGGATCCCTGTAAACACTAACACTATCCGTCAGGGACCCCTGTAAACACTAACACTATCCGTCAGGGATCCCTGTAAACACTAACACTATCCATCAGGGATCCCTGTAAACACTAACACTATCCATCAGGGATCCCTGTAAACACTAACACTATCCGTCAGGGACCCTGTAAACACTAACACTATCCGTCAGGGATCCCTGTAAACACTAACACTATCCGTCAGGGACCCCTGTAAACACTAACACTATCCGTCAGGGATCCCTGTAAATACTAACACTATCCGTCAGGGATCCCTGTAAACACTAACACTATCCGTCAGGGATCCCTGTAAATACTAACACTATCCGTCAGGGACCCCTGTAAACACTAACACTATCCGTCAGGGACCCCTGTAAACACTAACACTATCCGTCAGGGATCCCTGTAAAGACTAACACTATCCGTCAGGGATCCCTGTAAACACTAACACTATCCGTCAGGGATCCCTGTAAACACTAACACTATCCGTCAGGGACCCCTGTAAACACTAACACTATCCGTCAGGGACCCCTGTAAACATTAACACTATCCGTCAGGGATCCCTGTAAACACTAACACTATCCGTCAGGGACCCCTGTAAACACTAACACTATCCGTCGGGGATCCCTGTAAACACTAACACTATCCGTCAGGGACCCCTGTAAACACTAACACTATCCGTCGGGATCCCTGTAAACACTAACACTATCCGTCAGGGACCCCTGTAAACACTAACACTATCCGTCAGGGACCCCTGTAAACACTAACACTATCCGTCAGGGATCCCTGTAAATACTAACACTATCCGTCAGGGACCCCTGTAAATACTAACACTATCCGTCGGGATCCCTGTAAACACTAACACTATCCGTCAGGGACCCTGTAAACACTAACACTATCCGTCAGGGATCCTGTAAACACTAACACTATCCGTCAGGGATCCCTGTAAACACTAACACTATCCGTCAGGATCCCTGTAAACACTAACACTATCCGTCAGGGACCCCTGTAAACACTAACACTATCCGTCAGGGACCCCTGTAAACATTAACACTATCCGTCAGGGATCCCTGTAAACACTAACACTATCCGTCAGGGACCCCTGTAAACACTAACACTATCCGTCGGGGATCCCTGTAAACACTAACACTATCCGTCAGGGACCCCTGTAAATACTAACACTATCCGTCGGGGATCCCTGTAAACACTAACACTATCCGTCAGGGACCCCTGTAAACACTAACACTATCCGTCAGGGATCCCTGTAAACACTAACACTATCAGTCAGGGATCCCTGTAAACACTAACACTATCCGTCAGGGATCCCTGTAAACACTAACACTATCCGTCAGGGACCCCTGCAAACACTAACACTATCCGTCAGGGACCCTGTAAACACTAACACTATCCATCAGGGATCCCTGTAAATACTAACACTATCCGTCAGGGACCCCTGTAAACACTAACACTATCCGTCAGGGATCCCTGTAAACACTAACACTATCTGTCAGGGACCCCTGTAAACACTAACACTATCCGTCAGGGATCCCTGTAAACACTAACACTATCCGTCAGGGATCCCTGTAAACACTAACACTATCCATCAGGGATCCCTGTAAACACTAACACTATCCGTCAGGGACCCTGTAAACACTAACACTATCCGTCAGGGATCCCTGTAAACACTAACACTATCCGTCAGGGACCCCTGTAAACACTAACACTATCTGTCAGGGATCCCTGTAAACACTAACACTATCCGTCAGGGATCCCTGTAAACACTAACACTATCCGTCAGGGATCCCTGTAAAACTAACACTATCCATCAGGGACCCTGTAAACACTAACACTATCCGTCAGGGACCCCTGTAAACACAACACTATCCGTCAGGGATCCCTGTAAACACTAACACTATCCATCAGGGACCCCTGTAAACACCAACACTATCCGTCAGTGACCCCTGTAAACACTAACACTATCCGTCAGGGATCCCTGTAAACACTAACACTATCCATCAGGGATCCCTGTAAAAACTAACACTATCCATCAGGGACCCCTGTAAACACTAACACTATCCGTCAGGGACCCCTGTAAACACTAACACTATCCGTCAGGGATCCCTGTAAACACTAACACTATCCGTCAGGGATGCCTGTAAACACTAACACTATCCGTCAGGGACCCCTGTAAACACTAACACTAACCGTCAGGGATCCCTGTAAATACTAACACTATCCGTCAGGGACCCCTGTAAACACTAACACTATCCATCAGGGATCCCTGTAAACACTAACACTATCCGTCTGGGACCCCTGTAAACACTAACACTATCCGTGAGGGATCCCTGTAAAGACTAACACTATCAGTCAGGGATCCCTGTAAACACTAACACTATCCGTCAGGGATCCCTGTAAACACTAACACTATCCGTCAGGGACCCCTGTAAACACTAACACTATCCGTCAGGGACCCCTGTAAACATTAACACTATCCGTCAGGGATCCCTGTAAACACTAACACTATCCGTCAGGGACCCCTGTAAACACTAACACTATCCGTCGGGGATCCCTGTAAATACTAACACTATCCGTCAGGGACCCCTGTAAATACTAACACTATCCGTCGGGGATCCCTGTAAACACTAACACTATCCGTCAGGGACCCCTGTAAACACTAACACTATCCGTCAGGGATCCCTGTAAACACTAACACTATCAGTCAGGGATCCCTGTAAACACTAACACTATCCGTCAGGGATCCCTGTAAACACTAACACTATCCGTCAGGGACCCCTGCAAACACTAACACTATCCGTCAGGGACCCTGTAAACACTAACACTATCCGTCAGGGATCCCTGTAAATACTAACACTATCCGTCAGGGACCCTGTAAATACTAACACTATCCGTCAGGGATCCCTGTAAATACTAACACTATCTGTCAGGGACCCCTGTAAACACTAACACTATCCGTCAGGGATCCCTGTAAACACTAACACTATCCGTCAGGGACCCCTGTAAACACTAACACTATCCGTCAGTGATCCCTGTAAACACTAACACTATCCATCAGGGACCCTGTAAACACTAACACTCTCCGTCAGGGATCCCTGTAAAAACTAACACTATCCATCAGGGACCCCTGTAAACACTAACACTATCCGTCAGGGACCCCTGTAAACACTAACACTATCCGTCAGGGACCCCTGTAAATACTAACACTATCCATCAGGGACCCTGTAAACACTAACACTATCCGTCAGGGACCCTGTAAACACTAACACTATCCGTCAGGGATCCCTGTAAACACTAACACTATCCATCAGGGACCCCTGTAAACACTAACACTATCCATCAGGGACCCCTGTAAACACAACACTATCCGTCAGGGATCCTGTAAACACTAACACTATCCATCAGGGACCCCTGTAAACACCAACACTATCCGTCAGTGACCCCTGTAAACACTAACACTATCCGTCAGGGATCCCTGTAAACACTAACACTATCCGTCAGGGATCCCTGTAAATACTAACACTATCCATCAGGGACCCCTGTAAACACTAACACTATCCGTCAGGGACCCCTGTAAACACTAACACTATCCATCAGGGACCCCTGTAAACACTAACACTATCCATCAGGGACCCTGTAAATACTAACACTATCCGTCAGGGATCCCTGTAAACACTAGCACTATCCATCAGGGACCCCTGTAAATACCAACACTATCCGTCAGGGATCCCTGTAAACACTAACACTATCCATCAGGGACCCCTGTAAACACTAACACTATCCGTCAGTGACCCCTGTAAACACTAACACTATCCGTCAGGGACCCTGTAAACACTAACACTATCCGTCAGGGATCCCTGTAAACACTAACACTATCCGTCAGGGACCCTGTAAATACTAACACTATCCGTCAGGGATCCCTGTAAACACTAACACTATCTGTCAGGGATCCCTGTAAATACTAACACTATCCGTCAGGATCCCTGTAAACACTAACACTATCGTCAGGGATCCCTGTAAACACGAACACTATCCATCAGTGATCGCTGTAAACACTAACACTATCGTCAGGCATCCCTGTAAACACGAACACTATCCGTCAGGGATCCCTGTAAACACTAACACTATCAGTCAGGGACCCCTGTGAACACTAACACTATCCGTCAGGGACCCCTGTAAAAACTAACACTATCCGTCAGGGATCCCTGTAAACACTAACACTATCCATCAGGGATCCCTGTAAATACTAACACTATCCATCAGGGACCCCTGTAAACACTAACACTATCCGTCAGGGACCCCTGTAAACACTAACACTATCATCAGGGACCCCTGTAAACACTAACACTATCCGTCAGGGATCCCTGTAAACTCTAACACTATCCGTCAGGGACCCCTGTAAACACTAACACTATCCGTCAGGGATCACTGTAAACACTAACACTATCCATCAGGGACCCCTGCAAACACTAACACTATCCGTCAGGGACCCTGTAAACACTAACACTATCCGTCAGGGACCCCTGTAAACAGTAACACTATCCGTCAGGGATCCCTGTAAACACTAACACTATCCGTCAGGGACCCCTGTAAACACTAACACTATCTGTCAGGGATCCCTGTAAACACTAACACTATGCGTCAGGGACCCCTGTAAACACTAACACTATCCATCAGGGATCCCTGTAAACACTAACACGATCCGTCAGGGACCCCTCTAAACACTAACACTATCCGTCAGGGATCCCTGTAAACACTCACACTATCAGTCAGGGATCCCTGTAAACACTAACACTATCGTCAGGGATCCCTGTAAACACTAACACTATCCGTCAGGGACCCCTGTAAACACTAACACTATCCGTCAGGGACCCCTGTAAACATTAACACTATCCGTCAGGGATCCCTGTAAACACTAACACTATCCGTCAGGGACCCCTGTAAACACTACACTATCCGTCAGGGATCCCTGTAAACACTAACACTATCCGTCAGGAACCCCTGTAAATACTAACACTATCCGTCGGGGATCCCTGTAAACACTAACACTATCCGTCAGGGACCCTGTAAACACTAACACTATCCGTCAGGGATCCCTGTAAAGACTAACACTATCCGTCAGGGAACCCCTGTAAACACTAACACTATCCGTCAGGGATCCCTGTAAACACTAACACTATCCGTCAGGGACCCCTGTAAACACTAACACTATCCGTCAGGGATCCCTGTAAAGACTAACACTATCATTCAGGGATCCCTGTAAACACTAACACTATCCGTCAGGGATCCCTGTAAACACTAACACTATCCGTCAGGGACCCCTGTAAAACTAACACTATCCGTCAGGGACCCCTGTAAACACTAACACTATCCGTCAGGATCCCTGTAAACACTAACACTATCAGTCAGGGACCCCTGTAAACACTAACACTATCCGTCAGGGACCCCTGTAAACACTAACACTATCCGTCAGGGATCCCTGTAAACACTAACACTATCCGTCAGGGACCCTGTAAACACTAACACTATCTGTCAGGGACCCCTGTAAACACTAACACTATCCATCAGGGACCCTGTAAACACTAACACTATCCGTCAGGGACCCCTGTAAATACTAACACTATCCGTCGGGGACCCCTGTAAACACTAACACTATCCGTCAGGGACCCCTGTAAACACCAACACTATCCGTCAGGGATCCCTGTAAACACTAACACTATCCATCAGGGACCCCTGTAAACTCCAACACTATCTGTCAGTGACCCCTGTAAACACTAACACTATCCGTCAGGGATCCCTGTAAACACGAACACTATCCATCAGGGACCCTGTAAACACTAACACTATCCGTCAGGGACCCCTGTAAACACTAACACTATCCGTCAGGGACCCCTGTAAACACTAACACTATCCATCAGGGACCCCTGTAAACACTAACACTATCCGTCAGGGACCCCTGTAAACACCAACACTATCCGTCAGGGATCCCTGTAAACACTAACACTATCCGTCAGGGACCCCTGTAAACACCAACACTATCCGTCTGGGATCCCTGTAAACACTAACACTATCCATCAGGGACCCTGTAAACACTAACACTATCCGTCAGTGACCCCTGTAAACACTAACACTATCAGTCAGGGATCCCTGTAAACACTAACACTATCCGTCAGGGACCCCTGTAAACACTAACACTATCCGTCAGGGATCCCTGAAAACACTAACACTATCAGTCAGGGATCCCTGTAAACACTAACACTATCCGTCAGGATCCCTGTAAACACTAACACTATCTGTCAGGGACCCCTGTAAACACTAACACTATCTGTCAGGGACCCCTGTAAACACTAACACTATCTGTCAGGGACCCCTGTAAACACTAACACTATCCGTCAGGGACCCCTGTAAACACTAACACTATCCGTCAGGGATCCCTGTAAACACTAACACTATCCGTCAGGGATCCCTCTAAATACTAACACTATCCGTTAGGGACCCCTGTAAACACTAACACTATCCGTCAGGGACCCTGTAAACACTAACACTATCCGTATGGGATCCCTGTAAACACTAACACTATCCATCAGGGACCCTGTAAACACTAACACTATCAGTCAGGGATCCCTGTAAACACTAACACTATCCGTCAGGGACTCCCTGTAAACACTAACACTATCCGTCAGGGATCCCTGTAACACTAACACTATCCGTCAGGGATCCCTGTAAATACTAACACTATCCATCAGGGACCCTGTAAACACTAACACTGTCCGTCAGGGATCCCTGTAAAACTAACACTATCCGTCAGGGATCCCTGTAAACACTAACACTATCCATCAGGGACCCTGTAAACACTAACACTATCCGTCAGGGATCCCTGTAAACTCTAACACTATCCGTCAGGGATCCCTGTAAACACTAACACTATCCGTCAGGGACCCTGTAAACACTAACACTATCCGTCAGGGACCCCTGTAAACACCAACACTATCCGTCAGGGATCCCTGTAAACACTAACACTATCCGTCAGGGACCCCTGTAAACACTAACACTATCCATCAGGGATCCCTGTAAAAACTAACACTATCCGTCAGGGATCCCTGTAAACACTAACACTATCGTCAGGGACCCCTGTAAACACTAACACTATCCGTCAGGATCCCTGTAAACACTAACACTGTCCGTCAGGGATCCCTGTAAACACTAACACTATCCGTCAGGGACCCCTGTAAACTCTAACACTATCCGTCAGGGACCCTGTAAACACTAACACTATCAGTCAGGGACCCCTGTAAACACTAACACTATCCGTCAGGGACCCCTGTAAACACTAACACTATCCGTCAGGGATCCCTGTAAAACACTAACACTATCCATCAGGGACCCTGTAAACACTAACACTATCCGTCAGGGACCCTGTAAACACTAACACTATCCGTCAGGGATCCCTGTAAACACTAACACTATCCATCAGGGACCCTGTAAACACTAACACTATCCGTCAGGGACCCCTGTAAACACTAACACTATCCGTCAGGGATCCCTGTAAACACTAACACTATCCATCAGGGACCCTGTAAACACTAACACTAGCCGTCAGTGACCCCTGTAAACACTAACACTATCCGTCAGGGATCCTGTAAACACTAACACTATCCGTCAGGGATCCCTGTAAACACTAACACTATCCATCAGGGACCCTGTAAACACTAACACTATCCGTCAGGGACCCCTGTAAACACTAACACTATCCATCAGGGACCCTGTAAACACTAACACTATCCGTCAGGGACCCCTGTAAACACTAACACTATCCGTCAGGGATCCCTGTAAACACTAACACTATCAGTCAGGGACCCCTGTAAACACAACACTATCCGTCAGGGATCCCTGTAAACACTAACACTATCCGTCAGGGACCCCTGTAAACACAAACACTATCCGTCAGGGACCCCTGTAAACACTAACACTATCCGTCAGGGATCCCTGTAAACACTAACACTATCCGTCAGGGACCCCTGTAAACACTAACACTATCCGTCAGGGATCCCTGAAAACACTAACACTATCCGTCAGGGACCCTGTAAACACTAACACTATCCGTCAGGGACCCTGTAAATACTAACACTATCCGTCAGGGACCCTGTAAACACTAACACTATCCGTCAGGGACCCCTGTAAACACTAACACTATCCGTCAGGGACCCCTGTAAACACTAACACTATCCGTCAGGGATCCTGTAAACACTAACACTATCCGTCAGGGACCACTGTAAACACTAACACTATCCGTCAGGATCCCTGTAAACACTAACACTATCCGTCAGGGATCCCTGTAAACACTAACACTATCCGTCAGGGATCCCTGTAAACACTAACACTATCCGTCAGGGATCCCTGTAAAACTAACACTATCCGTCAGGGACCCCTGTAAACACTAACACTATCCGTCAGGGAACCCTGTAAACACTAACACTATCCGTCAGGGATCCCTGTAAACACTAACACTATCCATCAGGGACCCTGTAAACACTAACACTATCCGTCAGGGACCCTGTAAACACTAACACTATCCGTCAGGGACCCCTGTAAACACTAACACTATCCGTCAGGGACCCCTGTAAACACTAACACTATCCGTCAGGGATCCCTGTAAACACTAACACTATCCGTCAGGGACCCCTGTAAACACTAACACTATCCGTCAGGGACCCTGTAAACACTAACACTATCCGTCAGGGGACCCCTGTAAACACTAACACTATCCGTCAGGGACCCTGTAAACACTAACACTATCCGTCAGGGACCCTGTAAACACTAACACTATCCGTCAGGGACCCCTGTAAACACTAACACTATCCGTCAGGGATCCCTGTAAACACTAACACTATCCGTCAGGGATCCCTGTAACCACTAACACTATCCGTCAGGGACCCTGTAAACACTAACACTATCCGTCAGGGACCCCTGTAAACACTAACACTATCCGTCGGGACCCCTGTAAACACTAACACTATCCGTCAGGGACCCCTGTAAACACTAACACTATCCGTCAGGGACCCTGTAAACACTAACACTATCCGTCAGGGACCCCTGTAAACACTAACACTATCCGTCAGGGACCCCTGTAAACACTAACACTATCCGTCAGGGATCCCTGTAAACACGAACACTATCCGTCAGGGACCCCTGTAAACTCCAACACTATCCGTCAGGGATCCCTGTAAATACTAACACTATCCGTCAGGGATCCCTGTAAACACTAACACTATCCGTCAGGGAACCCTGTAAACACTAACACTATCCGTCAGGGATCCCTGTAAAACTAACACTATCCGTCAGGGACCCCTGTAAACACTAACACTATCCGTCAGGACCCCTGTAAACACTAACACTATCCATCAGGGACCCTGTAAACACTAACACTATCCTTCAGGGACCCTGTAAACACTAACACTATCCATCAGGGACCCTGTAAACACTAACACTATCCGTCAGGGACCCTGTAAACACTAACACTATCCGTCAGGGATCCTGTAAACACTAACACTATCCGTCAGGGACCCCTGTAAACACTAACACTATCCGTCAGGGATCCCTGTAAACACTAACACTATCCGTCAGGGACCCTGTAAACACTAACACTATCCGTCAGGGATCCCTGTAAACACTAACACTATCCGTCAGGGACCCTGTAAACACTAACACTATCCGTCAGGGACCCCTGTAAACACTAACACTATCCGTCAGGGACCCATGTAAACACTAACACTATCCGTCAGGGACCCCTGTAAACACTAACACTATCCGTCAGGGACCCCTGTAAACACTAACACTATCCGTCAGGGATCCCTGTAAACACTAACACTATCCGTCAGGGATCCCTGTAAACACTAACACTATCCATCAGGGATCCCTGTAAACACTAACACTATCCGTCAGGGACCCCTGTAAACACTAACACTATCCGTCAGGGATCCCTGTAAACACTAACACTATCCGTCAGGGACCCCTGTAAACACTAACACTATCTGTCAGGGATCCCTGTAAACACTAACACTATCCGTCAGGGATCCCTGTAAACACTAACACTATCCGTCAGGGATCCTGTAAACACTAACACTATCTGTCAGGGACCCTGTAAATACTAACACTATCTGTCAGGGACCCTGTAAACACTAACACTATCCGTCAGGGACCCCTGTAAACACTAACACTATCCATCAGGGACCCTGTAAACACTAACACTATCCGTCAGGGATCCCTGTAAACACTAACACTATCCGTCAGGGACCCCTGTAAACACTAACACTATCCGTCAGGGACCCTGTAAACACTAACACTATCCGTCAGGGATCCCTGTAAACACTAACACTATCCGTCAGGGACCCCTGTAAACACTAACACTATCAGTCAGGGATCCCTGTAAACACTAACACTATCCGTCAGGGATCCCTGTAAACACTAACACTATCCGTCAGGGATCCCTGTAAACACTAACACTATCCGTCAGGGATCCCTGTAAAAACTAACACTATCCATCAGGGACCCTGTAAACACTAACACTATCCGTCAGGGATCCCTGTAAACACTAACACTATCCATCAGGGATCCCTGTAAACACTAACACTATCCATCAGGGACCCCTGTAAACACTAACACTATCCGTCAGGGACCCCTGTAAACACTAACACTATCCGTCAGGGACCCCTGTAAACACTAACACTATCCATCAGGGACCCCTGTAAACACTAACACTATCCGTCAGGGATCCCTGTAAACACTAACACTATCCGTCAGGGATCCCTGTAAACACTAACACTATCCGTCAGGGACCCCTGTAAACACTAACACTATCCATCAGGGACCCCTGTAAACACTAACACTATCCGTCAGGGACCCCTGTAAATACTAACACTATCCGTCAGGGACCCCTGTAAACACTAACACTATCCGTCAGGGACCCTGTAAACACTAACACTATCCGTCAGGGATCCCTGTAAACACTAACACTATCCGTCAGGGATCCCTGTAAACACTAACACTATCCGTCAGGGACCCTGTAAACACTAACACTATCAGTCAGGGATCCCTGTAAACACTAACACTATCCGTCAGGGACCCCTGTAAACACTAACACTATCCGTCAGGGATCCCTGTAAACACTAACACTATCTGTCAGGGACCCTGTAAACACTAACACTATCCGTCAGGGATCCCTGTAAACACTAACACTATCTGTCAGGGACCCCTGTAAACACTAACACTATCTGTCAGGGACCCCTGTAAACACTAACACTATCCATCAGGGACCCCTGTAAACACTAACACTATCCGTCAGGGACCCCTGTAAACACTAACACTATCCGTCAGGGACCCCTGTAAACACTAACACTATCCGTCAGGGATCCCTGTAAACACTAACACTATCCGTCAGGGATCCCTGTAAACACTAACACTATCCGTCAGGGACCCCTGTAAACACTAACACTATCAGTCAGGGACCCTGTAAACACTAACACTATCCGTCAGGGACCCCTGTAAACACTAACACTATCCGTCAGGGACCCCTGTAAACACTAACACTATCCGTCAGGGATCCCTGTAAACACTAACACTATCCATCAGGGACCCCTGTAAACACTAACACTATCCGTCAGGGATCCCTGTAAACACTAACACTATCTGTCAGGGACCCCTGTAAACACTAACACTATCCGTCAGGGACCCTGTAAACACTAACACTATCCGTCAGGGACCCCTGTAAACACTAACACTATCCGTCAGGGATCCCTGTAAACACTAACACTATCCGTCAGGGATCCCTGTAAACACTAACACTATCCGTCAGGGATCCCTGTAAACACTAACACTATCCATCAGGGATCCCTGTAAACACTAACACTATCCGTCAGGGATCCCTGTAAACACTAACACTATCCGTCAGGGACCCCTGTAAACACTAACACTATCCGTCAGGGACCCTGTAAACACTAACACTATCCGTCAGGGATCCCTGTAAACACTAACACTATCCGTCAGGGACCCCTGTAAACACTAACACTATCCGTCAGGGATCCCTGTAAACACTAACACTATCCGTCAGGGACCCCTGTAAACACTAACACTATCCGTCAGGGATCCCTGTAAACACTAACACTATCCGTCAGGGACCCCTGTAAACACTAACACTATCCGTCAGGGATCCCTGTAAACACTAACACTATCCGTCAGGGACCCCTGTAAACACTAACACTATCCGTCAGGGACCCCTGTAAACACTAACACTATCCGTCAGGGATCCCTGTAAACACTAACACTATCCGTCAGGGATCCCTGTAAACACTAACACTATCCGTCAGGGATCCCTGTAAACACTAACACTATCCGTCAGGGACCCCTGTAAACACTAACACTATCCGTCAGGGATCCCTGTAAACACTAACACTATCCGTCAGGGACCCCTGTAAACACTAACACTATCCGTCAGGGATCCCTGTAAACACTAACACTATCCGTCAGGGATCCCTGTAAACACTAACACTATCCGTCAGGGACCCCTGTAAACACTAACACTATCCGTCAGGGATCCCTGTAAACACTAACACTATCCGTCAGGGACCCCTGTAAACACTAACACTATCCGTCAGGGACCCCTGTAAACACTAACACTATCCGTCAGGGATCCCTGTAAACACTAACACTATCCATCAGGGACCCCTGTAAACACTAACACTATCCGTCAGGGATCCCTGTAAACACTAACACTATCCGTCAGGGATCCCTGTAAACACTAACACTATCCGTCAGGGATCCCTGTAAACACTAACACTATCCGTCAGGGATCCCTGTAAACACTAACACTATCCGTCAGGGACCCTGTAAACACTAACACTATCCGTCAGGGACCCCTGTAAACACTAACACTATCCGTCAGGGACCCCTGTAAACACTAACACTATCCGTCAGGGATCCCTGTAAACACTAACACTATCCGTCAGGGATCCCTGTAAACACTAACACTATCCATCAGGGATCCCTGTAAACACTAACACTATCCGTCAGGGACCCCTGTAAACACTAACACTATCCATCAGGGACCCCTGTAAACACTAACACTATCCGTCAGGGACCCCTGTAAACACTAACACTATCCGTCAGGGACCCTGTAAACACTAACACTATCCGTCAGGGACCCCTGTAAACACTAACACTATCCGTCAGGGACCCTGTAAACACTAACACTATCCGTCAGGGATCCCTGTAAACACTAACACTATCCGTCAGGGACCCCTGTAAACACTAACACTATCCGTCAGGGATCCCTGTAAACACTAACACTATCCGTCAGGGATCCCTGTAAACACTAACACTATCCGTCAGGGACCCCTGTAAACACTAACACTATCCGTCAGGGATCCCTGTAAACACTAACACTATCCGTCAGGGACCCCTGTAAACACTAACACTATCCGTCAGGGACCCCTGTAAACACTAACACTATCCATCAGGGATCCCTGTAAACACTAACACTATCCGTCAGGGATCCCTGTAAACACTAACACTATCCGTCAGGGATCCCTGTAAACACTAACACTATCCGTCAGGGACCCCTGTAAACACTAACACTATCCGTCAGGGATCCCTGTAAACACTAACACTATCCGTCAGGGACCCCTGTAAACACTAACACTATCTGTCAGGGATCCCTGTAAACACTAACACTATCCGTCAGGGATCCCTGTAAACACTAACACTATCCGTCAGGGATCCCTGTAAACACTAACACTATCCGTCAGGGACCCTGTAAACACTAACACTATCCGTCAGGGACCCTGTAAACACTAACACTATCCGTCAGGGACCCTGTAAACACTAACACTATCCGTCAGGGACCCTGTAAACACTAACACTATCCGTCAGGGACCCCTGTAAACACTAACACTATCCGTCAGGGATCCCTGTAAACACTAACACTATCCGTCAGGGATCCCTGTAAACACTAACACTATCCGTCAGGGATCCCTGTAAACACTAACACTATCCGTCAGGGACCCCTGTAAACACTAACACTATCCGTCAGGGATCCCTGTAAACACTAACACTATCCGTCAGGGACCCCTGTAAACACTAACACTATCCGTCAGGGATCCCTGTAAACACTAACACTATCCGTCAGGGATCCCTGTAAACACTAACACTATCCGTCAGGGATCCCTGTAAACACTAACACTATCCGTCAGGGACCCTGTAAACACTAACACTATCCGTCAGGGACCCTGTAAACACTAACACTATCCGTCAGGGACCCCTGTAAACACTAACACTATCCATCAGGGACCCCTGTAAACACTAACACTATCCGTCAGGGATCCCTGTAAACACTAACACTATCCGTCAGGGACCCCTGTAAACACTAACACTATCCGTCAGGGACCCCTGTAAACACTAACACTATCCGTCAGGGATCCCTGTAAACACTAACACTATCCGTCAGGGACCCCTGTAAACACTAACACTATCCGTCAGGGATCCCTGTAAACACTAACACTATCCGTCAGGGATCCCTGTAAACACTAACACTATCCGTCAGGGATCCCTGTAAACACTAACACTATCCGTCAGGGATCCCTGTAAATACTAACACTATCCGTCAGGGACCCCTGTAAACACTAACACTATCCGTCAGGGATCCCTGTAAACACTAACACTATCCATCAGGGATCCCTGTAAACACTAACACTATCCATCAGGGACCCCTGTAAACACTAACACTATCCGTCAGGGACCCCTGTAAACACTAACACTATCCGTCAGGGACCCCTGTAAACACTAACACTATCCATCAGGGACCCTGTAAACACTAACACTATCCGTCAGGGATCCCTGTAAACACTAACACTATCCGTCAGGGATCCCTGTAAACACTAACACTATCCGTCAGGGACCCTGTAAACACTAACACTATCCATCAGGGACCCCTGTAAACACTAACACTATCCGTCAGGGACCCCTGTAAACACTAACACTATCCGTCAGGGACCCCTGTAAACACTAACACTATCCGTCAGGGACCCCTGTAAACACTAACACTATCCGTCAGGGATCCCTGTAAACACTAACACTATCCGTCAGGGATCCTGTAAACACTAACACTATCCGTCAGGGACCCTGTAAACACTAACACTATCAGTCAGGGATCCCTGTAAACACTAACACTATCCGTCAGGGACCCCTGTAAACACTAACACTATCCGTCAGGGATCCCTGTAAACACTAACACTATCCGTCAGGGACCCCTGTAAACACTAACACTATCCGTCAGGGATCCCTGTAAACACTAACACTATCCGTCAGGGACCCCTGTAAACACTAACACTATCTGTCAGGGACCCCTGTAAACACTAACACTATCCATCAGGGACCCCTGTAAACACTAACACTATCCGTCAGGGACCCCTGTAAACACTAACACTATCCGTCAGGGACCCCTGTAAACACTAACACTATCCGTCAGGGATCCCTGTAAACACTAACACTATCCGTCAGGGATCCCTGTAAACACTAACACTATCCGTCAGGGACCCTGTAAACACTAACACTATCCGTCAGGGACCCTGTAAACACTAACACTATCCGTCAGGGACCCTGTAAACACTAACACTATCCGTCAGGGACCCTGTAAACACTAACACTATCCGTCAGGGATCCCTGTAAACACTAACACTATCCGTCAGGGACCCCTGTAAACACTAACACTATCCGTCAGGGATCCCTGTAAACACTAACACTATCCGTCAGGGACCCCTGTAAACACTAACACTATCCGTCAGGGACCCTGTAAACACTAACACTATCCGTCAGGGACCCCTGTAAACACTAACACTATCCGTCAGGGACCCTGTAAACACTAACACTATCCGTCAGGGATCCCTGTAAACACTAACACTATCCGTCAGGGATCCCTGTAAACACTAACACTATCCGTCAGGGATCCCTGTAAACACTAACACTATCCGTCAGGGATCCCTGTAAACACTAACACTATCCGTCAGGGATCCCTGTAAACACTAACACTATCCGTCAGGGATCCCTGTAAACACTAACACTATCCGTCAGGGATCCCTGTAAACACTAACACTATCCGTCAGGGACCCCTGTAAACACTAACACTATCCGTCAGGGATCCCTGTAAACACTAACACTATCCGTCAGGGATCCCTGTAAACACTAACACTATCCGTCAGGGACCCTGTAAACACTAACACTATCCGTCAGGGACCCCTGTAAACACTAACACTATCAGTCAGGGACCCTGTAAACACTAACACTATCCGTCAGGGACCCCTGTAAACACTAACACTATCCGTCAGGGATCCCTGTAAACACTAACACTATCCGTCAGGGATCCTGTAAACACTAACACTATCCGTCAGGGACCCCTGTAAACACTAACACTATCCATCAGGGACCCCTGTAAACACTAACACTATCCGTCAGGGACCCCTGTAAACACTAACACTATCCGTCAGGGACCCCTGTAAACACTAACACTATCCGTCAGGGACCCCTGTAAACACTAACACTATCCGTCAGGGATCCCTGTAAACACTAACACTATCCGTCAGGGATCCCTGTAAACACTAACACTATCCGTCAGGGACCCCTGTAAACACTAACACTATCAGTCAGGGATCCCTGTAAACACTAACACTATCCGTCAGGGACCCTGTAAACACTAACACTATCCGTCAGGGATCCCTGTAAACACTAACACTATCCGTCAGGGACCCCTGTAAACACTAACACTATCCGTCAGGGATCCCTGTAAACACTAACACTATCCGTCAGGGACCCCTGTAAACACTAACACTATCCGTCAGGGACCCCTGTAAACACTAACACTATCCATCAGGGACCCCTGTAAACACTAACACTATCCGTCAGGGACCCCTGTAAATACTAACACTATCCGTCAGGGACCCTGTAAACACTAACACTATCCGTCAGGGATCCCTGTAAACACTAACACTATCCGTCAGGGATCCCTGTAAACACTAACACTATCCGTCAGGGACCCCTGTAAACACTAACACTATCCGTCAGGGACCCTGTAAACACTAACACTATCCGTCAGGGACCCCTGTAAACACTAACACTATCCGTCAGGGACCCTGTAAACACTAACACTATCCGTCAGGGATCCCTGTAAACACTAACACTATCCTCAGGGACCCCTGTAAACACTAACACTATCCGTCAGGGATCCCTGTAAACACTAACACTATCTGTCAGGGACCCCTGTAAACACTAACACTATCCGTCAGGGACCCTGTAAACACTAACACTATCCGTCAGGGACCCCTGTAAACACTAACACTATCCATCAGGGACCCCTGTAAACACTAACACTATCCGTCAGGGACCCTGTAAACACTAACACTATCCGTCAGGGATCCCTGTAAACACTAACACTATCCGTCAGGGATCCCTGTAAACACTAACACTATCATCAGGGATCCCTGTAAACACTAACACTATCCGTCAGGGATCCCTGTAAACACTAACACTATCCGTCAGGGATCCCTGTAAACACTAACACTATCCGTCAGGGATCCCTGTAAACACTAACACTATCCGTCAGGGACCCCTGTAAACCTAACACTATCCGTCAGGGACCCCTGTAAACACTAACACTATCCGTCAGGGATCCCTGTAAACACTAACACTATCCGTCAGGGACCCCTGTAAACACTAACACTATCCGTCAGGGATCCCTGTAAACACTAACACTATCCGTCAGGGACCCCTGTAAACACTAACACTATCCGTCAGGGATCCCTGTAAACACTAACACTATCCGTCAGGGACCCCTGTAAACACTAACACTATCCGTCAGGGATCCCTGTAAACACTAACACTATCCGTCAGGGACCCCTGTAAACACTAACACTATCCGTCAGGGACCCCTGTAAACACTAACACTATCCGTCAGGGACCCTGTAAACACTAACACTATCCGTCAGGGATCCCTGTAAACACTAACACTATGTCAGGGATGTAAACACTAACACTATCCGTCAGGGACCCTGTAAACACTAACACTATCCGTCAGGGATCCCTGTAAACACTAACACTATCCGTCAGGGACCCCTGTAAACACTAACACTATCCGTCAGGGATCCCTGTAAACACTAACACTATCCGTCAGGGATCCCTGTAAACACTAACACTATCCGTCAGGGACCCCTGTAAACACTAACACTATCCGTCAGGGATCCCTGTAAACACTAACACTATCCGTCAGGGACCCCTGTAAACACTAACACTATCCGTCAGGGACCCTGTAAACACTAACACTATCCGTCAGGGACCCCTGTAAACACTAACACTATCCGTCAGGGATCCCTGTAAACACTAACACTATCCGTCAGGGATCCCTGTAAACACTAACACTATCCATCAGGGATCCCTGTAAACACTAACACTATCCATCAGGGATCCCTGTAAACACTAACACTATCCGTCAGGGATCCCTGTAAACACTAACACTATCCGTCAGGGATCCTGTAAACACTAACACTATCCGTCAGGGATCCCTGTAAACACTAACACTATCCGTCAGGGACCCCTGTAAACCTAACACTATCCGTCAGGGACCCCTGTAAACACTAACACTATCCGTCAGGGATCCCTGTAAACACTAACACTATCCGTCAGGGACCCTGTAAACACTAACACTATCGTCAGGGATCCCTGTAAATACTAACACTATCCGTCAGGGACCCCTGTAAACACTAACACTATCCGTCAGGGATCCCTGTAAACACTAACACTATCCGTCAGGGACCCCTGTAAATACTAACACTATCCGTCAGGGATCCCTGTAAAAACTAACACTATCCGTCAGGGATCCCTGTAAGCACTAACACTATCCGTCAGGGACCCCTGTAAACACTAACACTATCCATCAGGGATCCCTGTAAACACTAACACTATCCGTCAGGGACCCTGTAAACACTAACACTATCCATCAGGGATCCCTGTAAACACTAACACTATCCGTCAGGGACCCCTGTAAACACTAACACTATCCGTCAGGGATCCCTGTAAACACTAACACTATCCGTCAGGGACCCTGTAAACACTAACACTATCCGTCAGGGATCCCTGTAAACACTAACACTATCCGTCAGGGATCCCTGTAAACACTAACACTATCCATCAGGGACCCCTGTAAATACTAACACTATCCGTCAGGGATCCCTGTAAATACTAACACTATCCGTCAGGGACCCTGTAAACACTAACACTATCCGTCAGGGACCCCTGTAAACACTAACACTATCCGTCAGGGTCCCTGTAAACACTAACACTATCCATCAGGGACCCCTGTAAACACTAACACTATCAGTCAGGGATCCCTGTAAACACTAACACTATCCGTCAGGGATCCCTGTAAATACTAACACTATCCGTCAGGGATCCCTGTAAACACTAACACTATCCGTCAGGGATCCCTGTAAATACTAACACTATCCATCAGGGACCCTGTAAACACTAACACTATCCGTCAGGGATCCCTGTAAACACTAACACTATCCATCAGGGATCCCTGTAAACACTAACACTATCCATCAGGGACCCCTGTAAACACTAACACTATCCGTCAGGGACCCCTGTAAACACTAACACTATCAGTCAGGGACCCCTGTAAACACTAACACTATCCGTCAGGGATCCCTGTAAACACTAACACTATCCGTCAGGGATCCCTGTAAACACTAACACTATCTGTCAGGGACCTGTAAACACTAACACTATCCGTCAGGGACCCCTGTAAACACTAACACTATCCGTCAGGGACCCCTGTAACACTAACACTATCCGTCAGGGACCCCTGTAAACACTAACACTATCGTCAGGGATCCCTGTAAACACTAACTATCCGTCAGGGATCCCTGTAAACACTAACACTATCCATCAGGGATCCCTGTAAACACTAACACTATCAGTCAGGGACACCTGTAAACACTAACACTATCCGTCAGGGACCCCTGTAAACACTAACACTATCCGTCAGGGATCCTGTAAACACTAACACTATCCGTCAGGGACCCCTGTAAACACTAACACTATCCGTCAGGGATCCCTGTAAACACTAACACTATCCGTCAGGGATCACTGTAAACACTAACACTATCCGTCAGGGATCCCTGTAAACACTAACACTATCTGTCAGGGACCCCTGTAAACACTAACACTATCTGTCAGGGACCCCTGTAAACACTAACACTATCCATCAGGGACCCCTGTAAACACTAACACTATCCGTCAGGGATCCCTGTAAAACTAACACTATCCGTCAGGGATCCCTGTAAACACTAACACTATCCGTCAGGGATCCCTGTAAACACTAACACTATCCGTCAGGGACCCCTGTATAAACACTAACACTATCCATCAGGGACCCCTGTAAACACTAACACTATCCGTCAGGGATCCCTGTAAACACTAACACTATCTGTCAGGGACCCTGTAAACACTAACACTATCTGTCAGGGACCCCTGTAAACACTAACACTATCTGTCAGGGACCCCTGTAAACACTAACACTATCCGTCAGGGACCCCTGTAAACACTAACACTATCCATCAGGGACCCCTGTAAATACTAACACTATCCGTCGGGGACTCCTGTAAACACTAACACTATCGTCAGGGTTCCCTGTAAACACTAACACTATCCATCAGGGATCCCTGTAAACACTAACACTATCCGTCAGGGATCCCTGTAAATACTAACACTATCCGTCAGGGACCCCTGTAAATACTAACACTATCCGTCAGGGATCCCTGTAAACACTAACACTATCCGTCAGGGACCCCTGTAAACACTAACACTATCCGTCAGGGATCCCTGTAAAAACTAACACTATCCGTCAGGGACCCCTGTAAACACTAACACTATCCGTCAGGGACCCCTGTAAACACTAACACTATCCATCAGGGATCCCTGTAAACACTAACACTATCCGTCAGGGATCCCTGTAAACACTAACACTATCCATCAGGGATCCCTGTAAACACTAACACTATCCGTCAGGGACCCTGTAAACACTAACACTATCCGTCAGGGATCCCTGTAAACACTAACACTATCCGTCAGGGACCCTGTAAACACTAACACTATCCGTCAGGGATCCCTGTAAACACTAACACTATCCGTCAGGGATCCCTGTAAACACTAACACTATCCGTCAGGGACCCTGTAAACACTAACACTATCCATCAGGGACCCTGTAAACACTAACACTATCCGTCAGGGACCCCTGTAAACACCTAACACTATCCGTCAGGGATCCCTGTAAACACTAACACTATCCGTCAGGGACCCCTGTAAACACTAACACTATCCGTCAGGGACCCCTGTAAACACTAACACTATCCGTCAGGGATCCTGTAAACACTAACACTATCCGTCAGGGATCCCTGTAAACACTAACACTATCCGTCAGGGACCCTGTAAACACTAACACTATCCGTCAGGGATCCCTGTAAACACTAACACTATCCGTCAGGGACCCTGTAAACACTAACACTATCCGTCAGGGACCCTGTAAACACTAACACTATCCGTCAGGGATCCCTGTAAACACTAACACTATCCGTCAGGGACCC